>NC_056508.1:27689278-27734776 GCF_014905685.2 Nematolebias whitei | reverse complement strand
GTGTGTGTGTGTGTGTGTGTGTGTGTGTGTGTGTGTGTGTGTGTGTGTGCGTGTGTGTGCGTGCATGTGTGTGCGTGTGTGCGTGTTAGCTCTCATCAGGAGAACAAAATCAATCTGTGGAATGTGAGTCTATGAGCCAGGACAGCAGCCGGAGGCGCGGTGTTTGTGCAGCAGGGACATGCGGCTGAAGGTCCGCGAGCAGGAGACGCACTGGTACTTCTTCACCTCAGAGTGGGTCTGCAGGTGTGCGCGCAGGTTGGAGCGATCAGCAAAGGCCCGGTTACAGTGCTGACAAGCGAAGGGACGCTCACCTGGAAGAAGAGAAGCGGGTCAGCGCCAGAACACTTTAAAGGCGTTAAGCTTTTTGTCCTGGTGATTGTTTTTCAAAACCACTAGATATGCAGCAACAACAAAACACCCCCGTTGTCAGAGCAGCCAAACTGTGAGGCAGAGATTAGACTGTCCCCTGCTGATCAATAACATTCACTCAATAAATATCAAAGTGCAACAAACAGTAACATGAACACAGTCACTTGTGTCACCTGTGTGTGTGCGAATGTGTCCTCTGAGCAGCCACGGCCTGGAGAAGGCCTTCCCGCAGGTGGGACACACGCAGGGCAGAGTGTGTGAGCGGATGTGCATCTTCAGGGCTCCCAGGCTGGTGTACTCCTTGGGGCAGTGTTTGCAGTGGAAAACTGGGCGAGCGGAGCCCTCAGAGGGCGTCTGCAGCAGTGGGACCGGTGGGTGGTGGGACGCCTGGTGATGGGAGAGCGCGGAGACGCTGCTGCAGCTCGTGCTGCAGTGGAGGCAGTAGTAGAAGTGCTGCACTGCATCGGGACTTGGGGGATCTGAAGTACGGCCTCCATCTTCCTCTTCCTCGCTGCTGCTGCTGCTGGAGGGAGAGCTGCTGAGGTCCAGAGGGTGCAGCAGGGATGCAGGCAGGGACACTGGGGTGAGTGGGGACAGTGGTGCAGTCAGAGCATCCATGGGGGTGGAGAAGGGGCTGCTGGGTTGGTGGGTCACCCCAGAACTGTTGTCCTGTGTTGGCAGCTCAGCTCGGGGAAAACTTTCAGGGACAACAGCTGCAGAGGGAATAAAGTTAACGCAGATAATCCAAACCGGTTTTCATTCTTACTCTCATGTTACTGCATTCATCACAAGTCAAGTCATCTTTTCCAGGTGATTAAACATAAATTAAACACATTGAACACGTTTTTTTTTTAGATTTGGTAGCTGCAGATGTGACAGCAGTTTCCATCTGTTCTGTGCAGAAACTTGGAATAAAGGAAATTGGTTGTTTGTCAAATTACACTATATATATATATATATATATATATATATATATATATATATATATATATATCTCTTACCAGTCTGGCTGTCCAGTTGGTTCTCCCTGTAATGAGGCTTCTTGTTGGAAAAGTACTTCTTCACAAGAAAAGACCGAGGCATGATGAGCTCGAGTTAGAATGTATAGACTCCTTGAAGTATTTCCGCACCAAAACGCGCTCTGAAGCCAGTGCGCGTCGCACGTTTCCACACAGACACAGCGCAGAGACCAGCACTTCTCCTCTACCTCGTTGCACATGCTCAACTTTAGTTTCCTCCTTCATATAGCCGGGGAGAAGCAGCGGGGTGGGTGGGCAGGTCCACGCTCAGGGACACACCCCGTGCGCGTCTAAGCGCGGCACCGCGGTCTCTCCACAGGTGCACGATCAGACAGCGCATTTCACAGCTCACTGCCGGTTTTACTTTATTATTATTATTTAAAAACTTGTTTAAAAACTATTTTGATCTCCTTTTGCACAATCCTAAATAAGATGGCGCGTCCTCTGTCGGCTCAGACAAGATGCGTCCAATAAAAATTGTGTTTTACATTTACTGGATCTCCTAATAATGAAAAAACACCGTGAATGAAAAAAAATCTAAGCTGGGACAAAATAAATGCCCTTATCTTCAACCCCTCACAAGAAAAGTAAAAATCATATTTTTCGGTTTTACTTTTGGATTATAATCTAGAAATGTGCTAAAATAAAAAATAAAAAAAACACTGTAGGTGTCCGAAGGGTTAGGACAGCAGAAAATGTAAGGACATTTGAGGCCGTGCACGTGTCCATTGTTTGTTTATTTGTTTATTTATTTGGATCCTCATTAGCCATTGCTGTAACTACTCTGTCCACATAATAATAAAATATATATATATATATATTACAAGGATAGTTACACACAGTTAATATAACATAGCATACTATGATAATGAATTCATATAATTATAACACTATATAATAAAATAATTTAGCAGGGCACCTCCATGTTTTCATTCCTCTAAAAATAACGGTCTGTTGTCCAACATTCCTGTGAAGAGTAATTTGCCTTGTATTAAAATTGTGTTCAATTTGGCTTAATAAAAGTCGATCATATAAAACATTTGGTATCTTAGATACCACAATGTTTCTAAAAAAAAACAGAAAAGGGCAATTTCAACCTTATTTTTAATTAAAGTCCAACTTAATGCTTTGTGCATACTGATATTTGTATATATGGATCAGTTCAGTGTCTCTATGTGTCCCTGTGATGGACTTGCGACCCGTCCAGGGTGTACCCCTCCCCTCGCACAGTGATAGCTGGACATGGGCACCGGCGACCACCGTGACCCAAAATGGAAGAAGCAGGTAAAAGATAATGGATGGATGGATGGATGGATGGATGGATGGATGGATGGAACAGTTCAGTGCAAACGAGCTGCTCTATTTTGGACTACTTGTAGTTTAAGTATTGTTCTGTTGTCACCATTTGAGTCCTCTTGTTATCACTTCCAGGGCTATTCAACTGGCGGCCCAGGGGCCAAATCAGGCTCACGGATGTCTTCAGTTTGGACCACCAGTGGGTTTATTTTTAAATAAAACTTGATTTTAAATCATAAAACAACCTTACTTAATGAGAATTGTTGGATGTCTGGCCCCTGTGCTGTTGGCTTTCAGTAACTGTGTCCTCTAAGAAGTTTAGTTGAATAGCCCTGACGGAATAGGACAAAAAAAAACCAAGACAAAGAGGCTTCTGAAGGTTTAAACTGACAGTTTGGTGCAAGATTTTTATATACAGTAAATATAAACACATACACTGGAGTATTGATGTGATTATGAGTGAGGACAGAGGATTTTGCTAAAGTCACAGTTTGTGTCCTAACAGGTTGGACTGAAGACATACTGAGGAGGACACAGGAAGGTGGACCAGATGTCCCCTCATCTGTGTCCTCGGGGCCAGGTCATGCAGGTTTCTCACACTTTCTGCTGCAAAGAGAAATAGTGAAACAAACTGGGATGATCCATTTTCTTCCCAAGCATATCAGTGTTTGCTTGTCTAGAGTTAGAAGAATATATCATTTACAACTTTCATATTTTTCACTGTATAAGTCGTGTTTTTTTGCATAATTTGCATGCCCTGCAACTTATAGGCCGAAGCGACGTATTTATGGATTTTTGCCCCATCTTTACAAACCAATTTTTGGTTGAGATATCACCGTTTTCATTCATTCTGAATGAAAAAAATGAACACTACCATTTTCAGCCACTAGATGGCAGCAGAGTCCATCTGCGCATGCCCGCTTACACTAATCAGGTTTTGAAATGCAGCTGATTTGACCGTCAACATATTTATGGATTTTTCCACGTTATTAGACATATTTGGACTGATGCGACTTATAGGGCGGTGCGACATGTACGGTGGAAAATACGACTTAGCTTTTGGAGCCAATACCATTCAAGATGGCCACCACAGCTAAGCATGTCAGTCAACAAATGGTTAAAACTAATACAATTTGATGTATATTGAGCTAAAAATTGGTGTGCCCCTAGCTAAGAGTAATCCTCAACATATACTTAGAGCAATAATAGTTTGTGTGAAATTTGTTTTTAAAACTTTGCCATTAACGACTGAAAACTACGTATCCGTTAGCAAAATATATTCAGAATCAGAGAACAGATGTTTTAAAACCCTCAAAAATTAATAATTTGGTGTACATCTGTAACCCATTAACTTTTGGTTCCAACCCAGGTCTTAAAACTGCTTATAAATTGACATTTAACTGTTGGTGTCAGCTCTGTTAGCAAAATATCTCATGAACCTCTAGATGAATTTTAATTCAACTTTGAGAAAGTAATTATTGGATGAACAACTACAAATGATTAACTTTCAAGATGACCACCAAAACAAGCCAATATTTACCAACACAACAATGGCTGTAACTCAGGTAAAATATAGATTTTGATATAAATATATCCCAGTGGCTTTTACACCCAAAATACATTACGGCAAAGACTGGTTCATCCCAAAGATCCAGTCCCCCGGCACAAACAGAGTTATATTGTGTATGTTGTTCAGTGTCAGGAGGGCTGTGATCAGTCTTACATCGGGGAAACTAAACAGCCACTGGCCAAAAGGATGGACCAGCACAGAAGATCAACATCATCAGGCCAGGACTCTGTGGTCTACACTCATCTCCAGGCCAGCGGTCACTCTTTCAGGGATGAAGATGTTCACATAGAGAGGAACGATGGTTTGAGAGAGGAGTAAATTAGGCCATCTTTGTGAAAAGAAACCTTCCATTAGTGATGGTAGTATGAAACAAAAGTTTCAAAACATGCTTCGAACCCTGCAGTAAAATGACATCGAACCACTGCTTCGGAGACTGTTTCGGTGCGGAAAAAGTCACGTGACACGCAACGTCCGAAACACAAACTGTTTTGTTGTCAGAATGAATCTCTTGACTGGTTCGAGGTCCAAACAGCTGATTCCCTGGCACCGCCTCGTCTCGATTCTGACAGGTGACACGTTGAGACAGTTTTGAATTGAGAGCTCAACACTACCTTCCATCGTTAAACAGGGGTGGAGGTCTCAGTTTTCAACTGGAGTTTTTAAATCAAAATAATTTATTTAAACAACAAAACAAAAAGCTGGCGAGGCAGTAAAAACTTACAAAACGATGAGCTAACCAGAACAAGGCAGAACGGGTCATCAAGCAAAACAGGAACAGGCAGAACAGAGGAGGACCAGGTCATCTGGAGGTTTTAGTATGGCAGAGGAAGAGGCAAACGAGTGCACCTGGGCAAGTAGCTGATTAAAGACAGGTGTGAATGATTAGAGGCTGGAGAGACAGGCTGAGGAGTGAGTGGAACTAACAGAAAACACAGAGTCAAATACATAAGGAACAGAATGACACAAGAAGAAGAATGAAACAAACTATAAGCAGAAGAGGAGACACAGAAATACAAAGAAGACAGACAAGGGACAGACTGTGTCAAGACGAAACTTTTCATCAAACAAGAATCCATCCAGAGGACCTGACTTAACTTTGGGGCAGTTTACACGATGCGTATTTTGAGCAGTGATGCCAGATCTCGTGATAGAAACAAGCAAACAATCCCCAAAAAAGCCCAACTGGCAACCCACCACATTGTGTAAAACAGAGGCCGTTTTTAAACAGTATAAACATACATTTATTATGGTACTACATGTAAAGAGCAACAAAATTATGCTAAACACTTTGAATAACATACTTTTAAGCTCTGATAAAAAATACTTTTTGCATACTGTATGTAACAGCAAACTCATAGTAAACACAGTCAACAAAACAACAAAGTCCATGCTCAATAATCCAGGTATAAAATCCAACATTTTTCAGTCTGGTCATCTGGACAGTTTCTTTTTGTCTGCCATTCTGTCCAGATGACCTGACTGAAAAATGTTGGATTTTATACCTGGATTATTGAGCATGGACTTTGTTGTTTTCAACCAGTTTGACAAGACTGTCAACAAGGAAGAGGGCCGGCAATGGAGGAGGGGGCGTACCAAAGAGACCATCTAATCACAAGCAGAACTGGTTTGTTCCACTTTTGAGTAAGCTGTTGGGGGAAGAATCAGTTTTGTTGTGTGTTTCCTTGACTGATGAAGCCTTCCGAACCAAAGGCGAAACGTTTCAGCACAAAAAAAGAAACTGTCCAGATGACCTGACTGAAAAATGTTGGACAGTCAACAAAAAACGTTCTGCTTAAAAGCAAAGACACACATGAGCCAACTCAAACATGTCAAAAGTGAAACCATCTTCTGTCCTTTTCCTTCTTGCGTTCCCATCACGTCTGTTCATCTGTAACACAGAAATCACATATGGGAAAATTAGCATAATGAAAAAGATGTAAAAATAGCTTTTACCTGTGGAGCCCCTAGTGGTCGGCCACAGTATGAGCGTTTGTTTGGGTGTGCGCCACTCGCCTAGTCAACTTGGGCAGGAGCGATAAACAGGAAACGGGGGCGATAAACAGGAAATGGGGGCATGGAAAGGACAAGTACCTACTACCGCTCGTCTTTTGTGCGGAGCTGGAAGATAATCATCTAGTTTCACTCGGATAGAAAGTCATGCCCAAATAAGCAATTTCACGTTCAAAAACAAAAAATCACAACCCACGACTCACAAGATTTGCAAGCAACTTTAGAAAAAAACAAGCCCAAAGTCGCTTACAATAAGCAAACTTGGCAACACTGATTTCGAGTGAAACCGCAGCTTTTCCTCTGCGGTTCGGCTGTTCGTTTACACGACACCAGGCCCCGCCCTCTCTGAATCCGGAGGTTTTTCAACCCAGGTTTCAGAGTGGAGATTTTCAGGGGAACCCCCCAATGAGGTGTGAAAAGCCCCCACTGAGGCATCAAAGCACCTAGAGACATATACTTCATGCATGCGCAGACCAATTACATATTTCTTTCAACAACAATGGCACCGGAGTAAAACATACTGCTTTCTGTACTACGACTGATGGAATGTTGTTTGGGTCTCGTAGTTAATCTACGCAGGAATTGCTGTGACCAACATCTGTGTTGGGAAGAGACGCCAGTCAGATTCAGCTCAAAATCACTAACGAGCCTGTCGAAGGAGGCGTATGTTTCAAGCGTCGCACTGGACTTTAACATACTAAGTGTGCTAAATAATAACAGTTTAACAATAATAAACATTATTTTTGTTAGTGGTGGGAGATGTAATTAAGCTATCTGGACATTATGTAATACAAGTTATGTGAGTTGAACAATGCGAAACCACCTCATGTTATTAAAGTTGAAAATGAAGACATCAGGTTTAATTTTTATTTATTTATTCGAAGCCACACACTGCATGGTTTTTATGTATACTGGTATACTGTATACATTCAGGTCTCTCTTGTGAGTCCTTGTGGCTCAGTGGGACTAACCTGGTTGAATAAAAAAAAAAGACTGTCACACAAAAACTGATACTATTATAAAAATACATTAACCGAAATGTAAACTACATGAACTGTACCCTTTCTCTCTGTTGTCATCCTGGGTCCTGACGCCATGTTGTTTATCTGGCTTGTTCAGGCTGTTACTCCTTTGTTTAATGTAGCTTAAAGCGCTAGAAAAAAGAACTTAAGGCTCCAGTATACTCGCACATCCTGCCAGCCGCGCGGAAACTGTGCGCACCATCCGCAGAGGGTTGAGACTTCATGCTCGAGCGTCCAACTTGAGCGTCTGCAGCCCAGCTCCACAGACAAGGGGCGTTTACCTTCGGGACAAATTGAGTTCACTGATTGGTCATTTGCTGGCACGCCTACTGGACTGATTGACAGGTCACAAACAAAAAACAGAGAGCTGGCAGGCCCAGCCGCAGCAGTGTTCTGTCTTTATATGTTGTTAATAAAAAGTTATATATATTTTTTTTTTTAACAGGGCCTGCAGCCCACACATCAGACCAGCCCACCAGGAAATCTCCAAACCCTCCCGCAGCCACACTGTCCTGATTTTAATTCGCTCTCTTCATTTCTCAGCATTTCAGGCATGGCGTTAACGTAGGAGGAGGAAGAGATCGCTTGCCTCTTGGAAAAAAAAAACTAAAGAAAAGGCCATTAGAGCAGTTAGGGATTAGGTGTCTTGCTCAGAGACACCATGACGTGTGGGAATGGCTGGGAGTCGAACAGCTACTTTCTGGTCCCAGGTCGGCTGGCCTGCCTCTCGGCCCCCGAATGTTCATTTACAATGTGGATTTACCTACTATTGCTCAACGGCTACTGATTACCTCCAGAGTAGAAAATCCGACATCATTCTCATCAGTGCTGTTTGCTTAGCGACCCGTGTAGAGCTGTTAGACGAAGCGGTCCCGCTTGGCATCATATCTGTGGACTCGTATCCAAAGTCCAGCTTTAACTTTTGTTGTTAGCTAGACTTTCGGTCCAGAGGGAAGTCCTTGCAGAGCGCTGTCCCAGGCAGCGCACGTGCGCATTATGCGAATGTACAAAATTCACAGCGCCACCTAATGACCTGGCATGGCAACTACAGCGGACTCGGGGGGAGGGTGGGTGTTTTCTGGGGTTACATATAACGACGACTGTAAATGAGATTTTTTTTTCTTGAATCAACATCCGAAAAACTCTGTTTCCACCGACCATGTCTGTGTAAAGGAGCCTCAGGACAGGAACAGATACACAATGAAGAATCACATGGAGTTGAATGGAGGAGGCACCCTCACGCTACTGTCATGTTCATGTTTTGGTCATCCTAAAGGCACTTTCACATTTTAAAACCTCCTTTATAGTTTCTAATTAATCAGGTGCATTGTTTCCACTCACTCAGGGTGGTACCACTCTGTTTTGTTGAGTCGTTCTCCAGCTCCACCTGAAAGGTTTGTCTGCATTCCCGACTAATCATCCTTTTTGTTTTAGAGACTCACATGATTTTTGACACTTTTTATTTGTTTTGAGCCTTTTCAGCCCTATTTGTTGACTTGTTTGTACATGCAGGGCGGAGTGTGTGTTGATGTTACAGTTCAGAGGTCCACCGGGAGGACGATAAGATTATCCCAGAGGAATGCAGAGCGGGTCATCTAGACACGCTTTGTTTGAACACATTTTTCTGTTCGAGTCCCTCCGTTTGACAAAAACACACATGATTTGTTCCTGCCGCTCAGACTGAAAGCTTCAAATGACCCAGGAAGCTGTTTGGATCATTTCCTATATCAAATAAACATTACTTATATTTATTCCCCTCGTAAAGCTAATGTTTCTAAGCTTATTTTAATGAAACAATGGATCCACATAAATTACAGTTAACTCAGCATACTACAACTGTTTGTTTGTTTTTACTTTAATTAATTAAAAAAAAGAATTTCTGTCTTATTTGTTTCACCATGTGGTTGCATTTTTACCTACTCGCTGCACCGACACATATCTAGGTTTAGCTGAAGGAAGTTTTTTTTTTAATTGTTTTTGTTTCTTTTCTCTGCCACTCTTAAAACAGGAATAAAACTATACATTATTTGAAGAGAAACTGCCCCAACATGCCGTTAACAGGATCGTTTGTAAAAAGGCCTATTTCCTGAAGAAATGCACAACAGTTTTCATGCCACAGTTTTAGACCAAGGTGTTTCTAAGAATATGTTAAAAGCGGATGAAGTTAAAGCTTTTTGTTTGTTGTAAAGGATGCTCCGCTAAAAATAAGTTTTTTGCTCAATATCTGCAAAATCAACTGAGTTCTCGTCATTTTGTGTTGGCTAATGTTTATTAGCTGTGGCAGCCTTCTTGAACTGGGCTGTCGCCAAAAATTAATCAGTTGTCGATGTGCATTAAATGATCTCCTCCTGAAAATTTCATTAAAAACCATCTGGTGGTTCAGGAGATATTTTGCTAAAAGTCAAGCAAGGGTTGACTCCAGCAGTTAATGCTAAAGTTGTAAGATCTTATGCAATAAGTGGCACTTGGACTGTGTGTTGTGAAAGACTTTCAGCTACTACCACGACAAAATTAAGCTCAGTGTCTGTACAGTTAACTGAATTATAGTCATTTTTGTGTTTTATAAGGTCAGCTGGCTGCAGCGGCCATCTTAAATGGCTTCAAAACTTAATCAGTTGTAGATCGGTTGATTACATTCTGCACGTTTCATTAAAGTTTGTCAAGTTGTTCGAGTGATAGAAACACATTTACATGGGTAATATTATATATTTTGTCAGCGATGAATATGACTTTACTGAGCAAAGTTTTTATGAATCTTTAAAGAACGTAACAACTCATGAATCTTTTATTTTGTAGTTCAGCTGTTGAAGCTCGGTTTCAGGCTGTCTGGTTCCTGTTCTGTGACCGTGTGCTTAACGTGAAAATTAAACAAACCAAATGTATGTTTTTCTTTTGAAATCTATCATCGGGCGATAATTAGGACGGCTCTTATTATATTTGTCCTCGGCTTGTATCGCTGCAGGGTGGGCTAAACAAACATTTGACGAGGCAGCTGACTGGATTATGAACAAACACTTTACTGTCTCAAACGAATGGAAACATTTTCTATTTTTACAGGATGTGCAGCTGGTGAAATTCATGTTAGCTCCCAAACAAGAGATCAACAACAGGTCATTAGCTTTTGTTTTGTTTTTAATTTAGATTTCCTTACAAATACACGTACCTGCCAATTATTACATCAGAAACACAATCAGTTGTGCAGATGTGTATTTTAATCAAAAAGAACAGACAGAGAGAGAAAACCTTTAAAGTACGTGTCAAATTCAAGGCCCATGGGCCAGATCTGGCCCTTGTTAACATCTTGTACGGCCCCAAGATTACAATTTAGATGAAAAACGTGTTTATTGCTTCTCATTTTGCTTAAAAAAATCATTTAACTCAGGTTTTTCATGACAGCTGGCTAACTTTGATGCCAGAAGAAAGGTTGAATTTTTCTCTAATATCCGATTTTGATGTGGATGAGCAACAAAAAAACATCAAATGGGACCAATTTAACTCCTGTTTATGAACCTGGAACCAAGAAAAGATGTCGGATATCTCAATTGGGTTACTGCCTCGACTGAAATTAGCCCGTGATTTGGAAAAAGTTTAAAATTTTGTCCCCTTTAAGCCAATTATTACATCAGATGACACTCCTGCTTTAAAGTATCATATTAAATTAGTATATATTTATATTTTTAAACAGAAGCTTGTAAAGAACATATATAAGAACAATAATAATTATTATTATTTGCACAAATTTTTAACTTCTAACTTTTAAAAGTCGTATCTGATGGAAAATTTAAATACAACTGTTTTAAATTGTGCAATACAAACTTTCTTGTCTTAAATGCTTATTAAAACTTGGTTTTGCAGATTTATAAAATATATAATAAAGAGTAGAAGTGTTGGTTGGCTTTTTTATTTGACTTTTTTCGTATGTGATCTGTATTATCCATTATACCTTTTATTATTTTTTTCTTTCAAATAATTTTATTTAAACCTTTATTTTACCATGAAAGAAATTCATTAGGATTATTAAACAATGTTATTTTATTCAGTTATCTTATTAAAACATTTGTAACAGATGCAACTATTAGTTGATAATTATTTTCAATATTTTATTTTCAATGTCACATTTTGGAGTTTTGTGTAAAATGAAAATTCAGCATCAACTTTACATTTAAAATATATAAATACATTAAAAAGTAAGTGCCAATCATCAAGTTGCGCATTTTTAATTTGTGTATTTTGAAACTTTATCTTAATGTAAATAAATAAGAATAAAGCAAAAGAAAAACTTCTTACATTATACATATTTTAAGTATAAAATATTAACAAATAAAAATGCAATTTGCAGGAGGTAGTTCAAGTTCAACATTCAATAACCCACTGAGCAAGGAGACGTCTAAATGACGTCTTTTTAAGTCGTTTTTGCACGTGAAATTTGGGTCCCCCCCCCCCCAAGTGCAGACTGTTACGACAGACGACGTCATTTTTCGACGTCCACTGGACGGTCAATATAGACGTATTTTCTACATCAAAATTTAACTTATTTTATTCACTTCAGATAATAATGTAATTAGTAAGTGCTTCGTGTTGACTTCATTGTATGTTCGATCCCAGGACCTTGAGGTTTAAAGTCGGCTGCTCTGTCGCTGCGTCATCTCTGTGCGACAAACAAAGCTAAAGAAACAGTATATTTGACAATCTTTTGTGCAACAGGAAACCATGTACCACAGATACTAGGTTTACAATTAAATCATCACTCCTTAAATGTCACTAGAAACAGATGGACTAAGTTTTACAAATAAATCACTCCTTATTTTTTTTTCCTTTATCCTCTTTACTGGATTAACAGAAATAGCTTCGAAAGAACTGTGCACAGTTGCTCTTTTATGATTATAAATTATGATTGTAAATTTTATGGTTATAAAAATTATGATTCACTAAGGCACACCTGCACCTGTCTTGGATGACTATACGACCTCCAAGTCCGACGACGTTCAAACATTCGACTTTATATCGATGTACAAGTGACGTCATGGTTAGACGTCCAGAGTGGACCTTGTTTGCACGTCGCGGAGACGTCCAGAATTGGTCTAGACCGACGGCCTCAATATAAACGTGATCTGCACATCCGTTCCACGTCTAATGTTTAGTGGGAAAAACTTTTAATTCGTGTGGTATTTCTCTTGCCAACTCACATATTCAGAAAGGAGCTAACCAACTTTTTTCAACAACATCAAAAACAGTTTTCAATTATTTCCTTGTAGACTTTTATACGTTTTCTGCTGTTTTCACTGAGAATGAACTTGGGTTGAGATGATGGACAGAGTGAAACGTGGCGCCCTCGTTTGTTCACAAAATGTTCGGGTAATGCAATACTCATTTAAACCACAAGGGGGCGACAAACAAACAGAAATGTTCTTCAGATGAAAGGCTTGCTGTTGAAATGTACAGCAGTTTTTAAAATCCTTATTACACATACAACTTTATTATCAGCACCAGTGTGTATTTAATCATACTGATGCGTGTCCAACCACTTCTATTTGATCCATGAATGTTGCTTTTTGTCAATGATAGTAGACGAGTTCTCAAGGAAGTAGACTCGGATGGACTCCTTATTTCAGCTTTTATTCTGCTGCTCGCAAAAACTGCTAAATGAGCTCGTTTCTCCTTCTTTAAGCGGACAGACGTGTTTAAAGCAGAAGACTCTGTAGGAAGAATGAAAAGAAAAAAAAAAAAAACAACTGGAGATGCCGGGGATTGAACCCGGGGCCTCATACATGCAAAGCATGCGCTCTACCACTGAGCTACATCCCCTGGTGGTAGTTGAGACTGCAAAAGCTCTCTATAACAGGAATATTTTGAGATTTGGTTCTGACTGAGTGACATTCATTCAACCTTTATTTATACAAGTTAAACCTATTGTGTGTGTATATATCATGTGCATTTTAGCTTATATTGCTACCTTGAAATACTTGTTCATTCAAATTCATCCTGCTGCACCATTATATTCTACCATGTGGTTGTTCAATATCTCTCTTTAGGACATTGTAAATATAATTTCTTTTTTACTTTTTGGTATTTTTTGTGTGTACCATTATTGCATGCTTTTAGTATTTTTTGTTGGTTTGTTCTTTGAGTTTTTTAGTGAGTCAAATCGGTTCTTCTCATCCTAAGCATTTCATTGTACTGTTCACCCCGTGTTAACCTTGCATCTGACAAATAAACACAACTTGAACTTGAACTTAAAGGATGCATACAAATTGAGAATAACAAGTGAAACAAAAAACAGACATTTTCACCTGGTTTCGTCTCCTTGAGCAAACTCAATGTTCAGTACTGTTTTTGAGTGAGTTGACATACCCTAAATTTCCTTCTAAAAACTAAAAATAATTAATTTCTGTTCTATTAGTGACTAAACTGTATCTCAGAGAATCACTTGTGTTTTGGCTCTGCTCTTTTCTCAGTCCTTTGTTCTATTTTTAGTCGTGTTTTGCTTCAGTCAGTGGACACATCTGCCAGACCGAAGGGCTTCTCCTTTTCCCACGCTAATCTGAAACGCAAAGGATTGCCTGTCTGAAAAAAAAATAAATATAAAAAAGAGGGGTGTATTTATTATTTGATGTCCTCAGCTTGAAATTTAGGCCTACTTCTCTCCATCCAAGGTGCCTTAATCCTCTGGGGAATTTAAAATAGCCTCACTCCTTGTTGAGTTTCATAATCTCCTCCAGGGGGGAGTTTTGTGCCCCTCTGGTGAGCACAGGCTGTCCTCATACATGAAGTGTTTATCAGTGTGCACACTGCCAAGGACACTGCCCCCCCAGTCCAGACCCTGTCTGCTCGGCCTTGTAGGGACAGACACACAGACAGACAGACAGACAGACAGACAGACAGACCCTTTAGAAGTAGACAAAGGGGGACTGAAGTTGAGGAGGCAAAGGAAGAGGCTTGTGGTCTGGAGATACTGAGGAGCAGGCAGTCTGCTCTCATGCTCCATCCTGCTGTCTGCTCTGAGTAATGAGGAGCAGCAGAGCGTTGTGTGACCGGGGT
Organism: Nematolebias whitei; assembly: GCF_014905685.2. Classification (NCBI taxonomy): domain Eukaryota; kingdom Metazoa; phylum Chordata; class Actinopteri; order Cyprinodontiformes; family Rivulidae; genus Nematolebias; species Nematolebias whitei. The sequence continues at coordinate 27,720,452 of NC_056508.1, read as the reverse complement.
TATCTGGGAACTGTAGTGTTGCAAGTATAGACAAGCTGTTTGCAACATGAGACACAGGTCCAGGGCCACACATCTCCAGACATTACAGAGGACAAATGAAACAATCCAGATTTTGGTCTGACGTTTCAAATATTTTTGACCGTCAGGTTTGAATTTGTGCTGATTCAGCACTTATACTGTTGTTTTCCTGTTTCGTACGTATTTTACAATCGAACAACTGCTGCAGAACTTGTGTTCTTTAGCCAAATATGACATTCAACTCATTTAGTAGATGGGGATGCTACGTTTGGTTATTGAACGTTTTATACTTTTTAAAATGTTTAATTGTATTTAAAAATAAACTCGCTATAAAGATTCATCTAGATCTCTTCAGTCCATTCAAGAACATTGTTCTCTTTGAAATCGGCTTCTTCTATTTGTCTGTTCTTATGCGACTTTTAGCTTATCATACTGCTGCTTTTTGCTTTTTGTTAGCCTTTTGCTACTTTTAGCTATTGTTTTGCCACATTTAGCTTCTTGCTATTTTTTGATACTTTTAGGTTTTGATGCTTTTAGCTTTAATTTAGCATTTTGCTACTTTTAGATTTTAGCTCATGCTTTGCTACTTAATGTTTTATCTAGTTAAAATTTTTAGCTATTACTTTTCTCCTTTTAGCTTTGGGTCCGGGTTTTTCTTATCCAAGTTTTTAAAAAGTCGGTTTGAGCTTCTTTAGCTAATTTCAGCAGTCGCACTGTATTTTTAACACAAGGTGCACCTTGGATCTACTGTCTTATCTCCAACCAGCAGACACACAACACAGGAGCGAGGAGGCCTGAAAATAGAAAGAGGCAACAAAAATACAGCTGACAGACCACATGAAAACAACATCATATATATATTTATATTATTTTGAGGACCTGTTTACTTACCATAAACACTAAAACCAACATTTTCCTTCAAGAGCTGTTTGCTCCCCTTCAACAAGGTGCCATATTGTCTGTTTTAAGCATTAGCACTACTCTGAACTATGCTATATTTCCCCACAGACACTTTTATTGGCTTTATTTCTGGGTTGGTTTTGTTTGTTGTTTAAGGCTGGTTAAACAGGAACTGCATGACACATCTATGATTGTGAATAAATTTAAAGTAGCCAGTGGAAAATACTGCTGCGACCCACCTCCCAGTTCACCAACCAGCTTAGAAAGCTGTGGAAATTGTCCATCAGACTCAGTGAAAACTCCAAGTTGGATTAAAGTAAGGAAGAAAAAAGTCCAACAATAAAAAAAAAAAAACATCATCTCTACTTCATCTATCCTTTAGATACAAAACCGTATTGAGGTGGGTGATGTTCATTCCTTAAGAAATGCTAGGATTTAAACTGCAGGATAAATACTAATGCCTTGGCTTGCATCTGTTTTAAATGATAGCTATTAAAATGTACCTGCACGACAGCAAGTACATGATGGAACAAGTGCGACACAAGTCTGTGATAACTCCTGAAGCTCTAGAGCACAAACATTAACAGCAGCATAAAGTTCATGAGTTCATTTGAGTTCATGGTTGCTCTGGAGCCTGGATAAGATCATCACTGCATCATGAGTGTGTTTGTGTTTATGTGTGCACGTGCATAACTGAGTTGCTAGGCATATGATTAAGCCAAAACCTTACAGACGTCAGAAAACTCACGATCTCTTGTATCAGGTCCTGCCTTCAGGGGAACAAGCTTACTAAGAAATCTGACATATAGAGCAGGAGTTTAGACAGGTGCGGTTCACCTGTTGTCAGGTTTGTGTTCAGGCCTCCAGTTGGCTTCATCAGCCACATTCTTGCAATACCGAGCAAAACACTGCTTTCCTGTTCAGCTATAAGAGTAGAAAATACATGTTTAGCTGATGGGGTGTGTTGAACTGACTTCTTTAAGAAATAATTCTGCAAAGACCTGACGCCAGAGATGCTGCACCATTCCTCAGCTTTTCTTTTGTTCCCAATACGAATCAGCTTTCCAAAGGATAAATTAGAGGGATGCAACCCAAACAACATTATGCATATGTCAGGCTTCATTGACAATAAAAAAAAAGCTTTGCAGAGAGTGGTGAAGGCTGCACAGAAGTCTGTTGGAGTCAGCCTCCCCACCATCACAGACCTTCACCTCTAGATGCAGGAAGAGGGCCACCTGCATCATGAAGGACCCCACTCACCCAGCACACACACTTTTTGCCCCGCTCCCCTCAGGCAGAAGGTTGAGGAGTATTAAGTGCAGAACCACTAGGCTGAGGAACAGCTTCTACCCTGAAGCTGTTAGACTCATGAATCCCTAATCAGGATTATCACTGTGAAAATTACTGTGAAAAAAATCACTGTAATGCCACTTGATGTTATGTGCTGCTGATTATCCATGCTGCTGATTTATTTCATGTTGCTGTGTTCATTCGTCCTCATCTGCTCACACAGACTCATGTTCGTGCTGCTGTTTGGCGTATTGTTTTGTACCATTAGTGCTTAGTGTATTCTTAGTTTAGCATATTTCTTAGTTCATATCTTAGATCTTACAACTGTTTTTCTTTGTATTTTTGTTGGATGTAACTGGGACCCTGTTTACATGGTTTCGTTCCACCTCATGCACCATGTGAATGACAATAAACACACCTTGACCTTGACCTTGACAACTAAATTGAAGACCTTGCATTGATGGAAATACAGTAATGCACTTTGCCCACTGCCGTTCATGCCAGAGTTTCAGTCTGTGATCATTTTATTTTGACAAATGATCGAATTATAGCCATTCTGGTCAAACATAAAGAATAAGGTTATATGAAATCTCATGCTACCCTCAGAGTATGTGTTGTGAGTGACTCTCAGCTACATCAAATCTTAACGTAATACCTGTAGAGTGATGGGTATTTTGTGTTGGCTAAAGTTGATTAATTGTATGTAAATTAAATGAATACTCTTTGAATGTCTCATTAAAAATCCATCCATGCATGCAAACATGAGCAAAAACATCTTTCAAGTCAAGGAATCAATGTTCAAGGAGTCAAGGTTCTTAATTTGTCATACGCACCACATGTGGTACATGTGGTGGAACGAAACTGTGTACACAGGGTCCCAGTTACATCCAACAAAAGTATAAAATGTAAAAGAAAAACAGTAATAAGATATAAGATATGAATTAAGAAAAACTTTAACTAAAAATACATTTAGCATTAGTAGTACAAAAACAATACGCTGAACAGCAGCACGAACATGAGTGATGATCTTCACCTGCCTTTCACCTTCAGCTGTGGACACTAATGGTTGGTGGCTCATACACATAGTGCATGCAAGATGAGATTCAAGCCCACATTTTATGTGTTTGTTTGGTACCATCCTGTTTAGACAGGCTTCGCTGAAGGCCTCTTTTTGATTCCTGTTGTAACATTCAAATAAGGGTGAAGTCCCTGAAACGTCTCGTTGGCCTGATACGTTGAAAACAGTGCAACACAGGTCACAAGCTGTGAACACTGTGGAGACTGGTGTAAAATCCTGTTTGTATTTTCACACAGAATAATACAAAATTGCAGAGCACCTTGAGAATCACTCAGCTCTCTGAGCCCTCACCGCTTTGCATAATCTGTCATAAATAAAAAGGCTGTGGAAACTCTCAGGAGCCACCAGGGATTGTTAAACCCAAACAGAGAGCTCATTGGTTCCTAAAATACTGCATTCATAAAAAAAGTCATCATGACTGGCTGCAAAGGCTGAAAGGAACATTTAGGTCCTCCCCATTCAGGCTGGGCTTAAAACAGTGATGTCAAGGGGGAGGGGAGTGGGCTGTATTTACATAAAAAGTTTAAACATCACCATCATCACGGAAGAAGCAGAATTATGTGTCTGTTTATTTATTTTTTGATTGATTGAGGCTGCAGGATCTATTACACGAGCAGTAATCATATAACTTATGCATTTCTAAATAAAAGTGTCACGTTGTTTGGAATGATGGTTCTGTTGCAGCAACTTTTGCTCTTTCTTCTAAAGTTTAATTCATTTATTAAACATCAGGTTGGCATGTTAATGACGACAGATCATCGTCCTTCAGCAGAGCAGACCCGGGGTCAGCGTACCTCACCCCCCAGCCCAGTTTTCTAACAACCGGAACCTGGAAGCTGATCAGGGACCGGTTCCCTTTGGGTTCCGGCTGACAGCCCGTCCCGCTCACCCCCACCCCGCTCACCCTGTTACCAAGAGGATTCGGGGTTTGTTGCTGGCTGTAATATTCCCATTGGCTGGTTCAGGACGGAGTGGGCGGGGAGATGGGCGGGGCTTCATGGCGCTGTGATCTCACGATCAGCTGTTTTGTACGCTCTACATTCTGATCTGCGGATCAGCTGGAGGCAGCAATAAACAGGAATTTCTGCAGCGGAAAGAAAAATAGAGGACAAGAGGCGAAAGCTGCAGATGTTATGATCTGAAATATATATATATATAATTAAGCAGTGTAATTTTTTTTGTTTACACGAAGCCCTTCTTCTACGAAGAAAGCCTTTTATTTTTGTATAATAGTGTTTTAGCTACCTCACATAAAGGCTACCTTAAGCTATGCTTTAAGAGTTTCTACTGATCTCGTTTACAACTTGAATAATCCATCAAAGGCAGGTAAGTCTGGATTTCATAACAGAGGTCTATCCCTGAATGGTTTATTGTCTTTGTGCTCCACAGTTGTTCCTTCCGCTTTGCTTCTGGAGCGTTTCTCCATGTAAAACATCCATCAGGCAGCCTGTCTGCTGGAATAAAACAGGAGGACATGAAGTTCTGGAGGGATTACATTGCTTTGTCTGCCGGTGACCCACATTAAGGGGCTGTGTGTCATAACCAGTGATGATCTATTATTAGGGATATGTTTGCAAGCAGCATCGCGGCCCAAAACCAAAAAGCCTGATATTCGACGTACAAGGGTCCTGGGGGGGAACAATGACACCGGGGTGGCTGTAATGCGACGCCGCTGTTTGTGCACCAAAATGCTGATGTGTCAGTGTTGGTGTTTGTAGGGAGGATGTTTTCTTGGAGAAAATAAAAATGTCCCGAGCCCTTTATTGTGTGAGCACAAGCTCATCCAGAGTGTGAGGTTCAGCTGTCATTGCTGTGACCCTTCAGCTGCTCAGCTTATACGGATAATTCATCTTTAACCTGTTTAATCTACAGACAGCCGTCCTCTCCCGGCTGTCCGCGGCATAAAACACAGTTTTGTTCTTATATAAAACATTAGGAACGCCTTTATGATCTCATATGTACATTGCTGTTTTTTCTTTTATGTTTTTTTTTTTTTTTTTTTTACATAAGGGAAGCGCTCGACAGCAGCAAGCCTTAACTCGGTGATGGATTTGAGCCGTAAAATGCCAATTATAACACGAACAGCGTCGTGGGTTTTAACTACACAGCTGCAAACAGCTGGTGTTTTGTCGTATTAACTGCTAGGTCCTTCATTTTCTTCCCTCCGGTCGCAAAACAGACGGAAGCCGCTCTGTCTGCTACCATGACGTGACGTCAGATGACATCACTGGATTTTTATAGCTCCGCCCACAACCCGCCTCTCCTCCCGTTTTACACCGGAAGAACTCTCACTTATAATACATATTCAAAAATTATACGTTATCAATTTTTATTCGTTATTATGAACAAAAAGGCAAAGTAGACCATGTTGTTCTTTAATAATAATAGTAATAATAATAATAATAATAATAATAATAATAATAATGAAGTGTGCATAGTGAGTGCTTAATGACTTAACTTAAATTTGCTAAAGCTGAAAAATAGTTCTTAAAGCTAAATGAAGCAAACATTAGCTAACAGCTAAAGGACCAAACGATTAACTTAAAGCTAAAAGTAACAAAATGTTAGCAAAAAGTAGTAAAGTGCTAGTTATATGCAGCAAAAGATTAGATAAAATCTAAAAGTAGGAACGAGCTAGATAAAAGCTAAAGGTAGCAAAAAAGCTATTTAAAAGGTAAAAGTAGCATAATGCTAGTAAAAGTAACAAGGTGCTATCAAGGTAAAAGTAGAAAAGCACTAGCTAAAAGCAGCAAAAGCCTTGCTAAAAGATAAAAGTAGCATTTAGCTTCCAAGACATATATGTTTTTCAATTAATTTAAGACATCTTAATGTATTTTTTTAAGAAAAACCTTGTAATTCAAGTTTAAAATTTATAAAAGTATAAAATTTACAAAAACCAAACATCAGTATCCACCTCTTAAATGAGCTTAAGGTTTTGATATATGAAAGGCTAAATAGGAAAAAAGTATGCATAAGTAGTTAGCTTTAAAAAAAACAAAACAGGAAAATAACTGTGAATGCTGATTCGGCATTCATTCAACCTTTATTTAATAACAATAATAATATTAATGATCCTTGCTGCAGTGTATGTTCTATATGTTCCTGCATTTCAAGTTTTAATAATTCAACAGGTGTGATTAAATTAATGTCCTTTGACAGTACAACACTTGATGTCTTTATCTGCCTGTTGTTGCCTGCCTATGATAAAAATGGATGAGGGTTGTAGAAAGAGAGAACTGCAGAACAGTGAGCAAGTTTGTCAGATTTTATCATGAAAACATCATCTCAAGTTCCAAAAAACTCACTAAATATTTCAGCCTGTGAAATATGCAAAAGAACATTTAATAATGTGTAATAAGTCACAGCAGCATCTTTTCTCCACTCAGGCCAGTATCATTAACTATATTTACACCAGTAAGTATTGCTGGAGTTGAGGTTATCTCCAAGCTGATTTAAAAAAAAAAAGTTTTATCAAGGGAGTACTGAACATGCAATTGAGTAAGGTCTAAAGGTCATTCTAAGAGGAAAAAACACTTAGTTGAAGTCATTTCAGTCTCATTACTTCATTTTGTTTTATCAGGAATGCATTAATCAGTGTTAAGGATCACGTTCAGTATCTTGCACAAGCCTGATTACAGAACAACGGCTCTGTCATGATTTCACAATCAACTTTCTCATCAATTTATTTCTTTCCATAAAATCTGTTAGTTAAATCTGCTCCAGTGTAAGCTGAAGATGAGGGCAGTCCATAGTGTTTAAACTGCATCAGGAAAAATAAGTATAGTGTAAAGAACGTATTACACAACTGGAAAAAACAGGCACAATTGAATTATTTATAGTGGATCAAGTATTTGTAGACGTATTGGGAGTGATGTTTCTCCTCGGGCTAGGAACAAAAAACTTGGCCTTTTGAACATTTAGATGTTATCCTGCTCAACTGATCAAACCATGTCCTTTGCATTAGCAGCTGCTGCCACAGAGTTAACACTGATTTTCTTTGCAAGTTAAAACACACTCTTCTTATTGTCTTTTTGTGACCTTCTCTCACCCCTCCTCCTCTTCTCTGGTCTGTCCATCTGTCTTGAGACTGTGTTGATTGGTTATCTGAATTTACTGGGGGAAGGGAGATGTCTTTGTATAACCAGCTCTCGTGGTTGATTGAGTTATTTTTCACAAATCATTCTATTTTTATATTAATGGGAAATAATTCCATTCATTGCTCCTCTGTTAATGTGTTTTACATCACAGGCCATCCTTATATCAAAGCCATATTAGTTTATAGCGTGCAGCTGAAATCTTATGATTCAAACTTTAGCTGGACTGAAAGTTGTGTACAATCAGTTACTTCATGCACATACTGTAAGTTATTTATGCTATTTTATGCATGAAATGAATATGAGACGGGCCAATATGTTTTTCTTAATATTTAAATCAAAAATCAGGAATCTCAATTTCACTTTTTTTTTTAAATATCAGCTGAAGATTTAGCCTCTTTAAGTATAAATTCATCAGCTGTTAAGAAATTTAAACTGAAAAAAGAGGTGTATGTCAGCTTTATAAAGTAGTTTTCTGCTGAAACACTTTTGTTAAAGGCAAAAGTTTTTTTTTTGTTTTTTTTTTAATCTAATCATTTTAAAATTGTGTGGCATGTTTAATGAAACCAGGTCTAGACCCTAAAAGAATCTGCAGGTCCAGATGAACTTCCACCTTATTTCTTAAGGCTGGCTACTCATATCATTGCAGTTCCTATATGACCCACATCTTTAACCTGTCCATAAGTCAAAACTCCATTCCAAACGCTTGGAAAACAGCCTTTGTTCTTCCTTTGCTGAAGGGAGGTGACCCCACCTCACTGAACAACTATCGACCAATCTCTAAACTCTGCATTTTAACCAAGGTTCTAGAAAAACTGATAAACTCTCAAATCAAAAAGTATTTGGGCTCATTTAACATCTTACCTCCCCACCAATCCAGTTTCAGGAATCAACACAGCACAACCACTGCTTCGCTGAAGGTTTTTAACGTCATCATTGAAGCATTGGATGCTAAGGATTATTGTGCTGCACTTTTCTTAGACCTGTCTAAAACTTTTGACACTGTGGATCATAACATCTTGTGTCATAAGCTCTCAGAAATTGGTTTCTCAGATCATACCATTGGTTGGTTCTCTAATTATTTTTCAGATTGGAGGCAATGTGTTCAACATAATGGTATATCCTCCAGTTATCTAACAGTCAGTAATGGTGTAGCACAAGGCTCAGTCTTAGGACCCACACTCTTTACAATCTACAATCTATAGGCAATGTAGGCCAGAGCATTCTTGACACATCCTTACATTTCTATGCTGATGACACAGTTGTTTATTATCGAGCTAAAACATTTTCTAAGGCTTTTCAGTTTTGCAATCTGCCTTTGACATCATCCAGTCAGATTTGTTTAGTCTCAAATTTGTCCTAAATGCCGAAAAAACTAATAGGATGCTTTTTTTCCAAACAGGAATCAGTCCCATCAATTCTTCCTCTGATTTTATCGATTTTATCATCAAATGGTGTCCCTATTGAGTTTGTCGATTCCTATAAATATTTGGGTATCTTGGTCCACTCGCATCTCTCTTTTAAGCTTCACGTGGAAAACCTAGTAAGGAAACTGAAATTTAAATTGGGTTTCTTTTTCAGAAATAGATCCTGTCTAACTATGAATGCTAGGAAACGCCTTGCAACTGTGACTTTCCTTCCCTCCATTGATTACGGTGACATTATCTATATGAACGCTCCTAAAAGCACTCTGCAGATGCTGGATGCTGCCAATCATGGAGCATTAAGACTGGCTAAATGGCTGTAACTACCGTACCCATCATTGCACCCTGTATTCACTGGTTGACTGGACATCATTAACTTCACACAGACTCTCCCATTGGTACATAGTCATCTTTAAATCCCTTCTTGGTCTGTTGCCTTCATACATCTCCTCCTACATGTCTCTGTGTAAGTGCAGCTACAGCGTGCGCTCTCAGGACATTATCACATGCAGTGTTCCCTCAGTGAGGACTGAACTAGGCAAAAGGGTCTTCTCCTACTCCGCTCCTGTTTCCTGGAATATCTTGCAAAAAGATTTGAAGCGCTCGTCCTTGACCTCTCTAAGTGACTTTAAAACTCTGTTAAGTTCCTGGCAAAAACCAGTGCAGACATGTTCCTGTTTTTAGTTGTCTAAATCGCCTTACAATCTAGCTGTTTTTTGCTACTATTCCTCTTGATTGTCCTTTTGGTTGCTATTTTGTTTTGATTTGTAAAAAAAAAAAAAAGAGAAACAAATATGTATGCCTATACCCATTTTATGACTGTCTATTGTTGTCCTTGTTTTCACTGTTCTCATCACTCTTTGTTAAAATCAGGTCTCTCTTGTAAATGAGTCCCTGAGGCTCAATGGGATTAACCTGTCTAAATAAAGGTTGAATGAAAACTCTCACTAAATACAATTTTATCAAATAGCCAAACTGTTGGAAATTACTGTCTATTTTCAGTGGCAAATGTTTTGTTTTTATCATGACTCATAATCCTTTCTCTCTCTCTCTCTCTTCAGGCCTTTGTTCCAAACCAAGTGAAACCTTACATTTGCACTACAGAAGCCTGTTAAGACTTGTTCGTCAAATCCAAGATCAAACACTGGGCTTTAAGTGGAAACAAGAAAATCAGGCACAGAGCAGCATTAAACGAATACATTAAAAACATCAAAACGGCAGCTATATATTTTTGTTCTTGAGGACAGTTTAACACCACTGTCGTCAAAACTTGAGAATACAAGCAGCAATGTTTCAGCGTCTTAGCAACTTGTTGTTCGGGGAGGTGGAGGAGGTGTCAGCTGAGCTGAAAGGACCCAATCCATGTGTGACGGAGGCCGACGAGGAAGGATGGATGCTCGTCAATCTGACTGGTGAGTCAGACAGCACTGGGCTGGAGTGGAGAGCTTGGTGTATTATTTTAACTCAAATCTGCTGTAGAAAATACAACCCAAATAAAAAAAAATGCTGGGATGTTGTGAAAAATGTGAATTAAAATAAAAGAATGCAAAGATTTGCAAATGTCATAAACCCATGTTTAATTCACCTGGAGTAAACAAATTCAATGTTTAAATAAAGATTTGTGCAATTTATAAGAAAAATATAGGGTGATTTTAAAATTTTATGGCAGCAATAAATCTACAAAATGACAGGGCAGGGGCAGCTGAATACTGTTAAAGTAAGTGGCATGAATGTTACACACCTGGTGGGACATTTAGAAACTTTTTAGATTAATTGGCAACAGGTCAGTAAGAAGACTGGGTATAAAAGTGCATTTTAGAGAGGCTAAATCTTTAAGAAGTAAAAAAAGGTCAGAGGTTCACCAGCCTGCAAAACGTTGGTTACGTACTGTAACCCCAGATTCTATGAATATAGGCGTAGCCCTTTAAGGCTGTCGCTGATGGGTTTATCCCGTTATGCAGAGCATAAGCACTGAAAAAATTTAGTCCACGCCCACCTGCTGTGTGGGCCCCACCCGGTCCGTATAAATTACGTTAAGAGCGGGAAATCGGCTCCCAAAATAGCTTTTTTCTTCAGCCATTTAGGAGCCAGTGAGGCCCGACGCTTAAAGGGCTACGCCTATATTCATAGAATCTGGGGTTACAGTGCGTAACCAACGTTCTATTTCATATAGGCTTCGCCCTTTAAGGCTGTCGCTGATGGGTTAAGGGCGAAGCGGATGTGGTCCTCGCCTCACTGGGTCCATTCGAACACAGTAAGAAGCGGAAGCTTGCCCAAAAAACGTCTTGTCACTCAGCTCCCCGTGTGCATAACTACGCATCGCGTAATTATGTGCCATGCACAGATGCATGTTGAGTAACTATGCGTTCTGACAAAGCATGAATGCCCCGGAAAACTTTCAACGGGAAGAAGAAGTTGAAAAGAGGGGGGGGGGGGGGGGCATGAACCAACTGGTTCATGGCTGAACAGTATAAACAGATTAATGTCCATAAATTGATTATTAATCAATTGAACTGATTGGTAACAATAATCATGAACTGATTAGTGACAATAGAACCAAAATCACAGACACGACTTGTGACTGAAAACAACATCTCACACTGTAATGCATGCAGACAGAAGTGAGCTTGAACAGAGTTCCATGAGAACAATAATATTCATTCTGTTAGAGCACTAAGGACAGAATGTGTCATGGAACGAGCCGTTACATCACGTAGGTAAAAGCGAATAAATGAGCAGGGTGTTGACCATGCAGCCGCAATGCAAATGTCCTGCATTGACATACCATTATGCAGAGCAGTCGAAGATGCGATACCCCTGGTGGAGTGTGCTTAGAGGTTGACAGGAGGCTCTAGATCTGATGCTCTGTAGGCTTCAGAAAAGGCCTCACACAGCCAGAGTGACAAGCGCTGGATGGATAACGGCGACCTGCAGAAGCATCTCTATAATGCACAAACAATTGTTGAGTTTGAAACGCATTGCAGCTGTGCGCGTTATGTAACACGTCAACGCCCGCACCGGGCAGAGAAGATGAAAAGATGCTTCCTCTTCTGATCTGTGGGGGGGGGAAAGAGACCCCTCCAACGATATCACTCTTGATTTAAAAGAGCTCGTGATGTTTTAGGCATAAAAGCTGGGTTGGTCTTAAATCAGCTGAGCTGCCCGTCAGCCTAAATTCTAAGGCATGACGAAGCAACAGAGAGGGCAGATAATTACTTACCCTCTTAGCGGGTGTTAAAACTAGCAGCAGGGCTGTTTAAAGAGACAAGAATTTTAAGTGAAAACCTGATCCAGAGGCTCAATTGGAGCTTTGATCAGGGCTCGCAGGACCAGCGTTAAATCCCACTGTGGAGCAAGTGGACGTGAAGCAGGCCTGTGTCTCTGAACATCTTTTAGAAAAACGCTTCATCAGCGGGTGAATAAAAGCTGTTCTGTCTCCGAAACCTTCGTGGCAGGAATAGATGACTGCAACGTACGTTAAAGCGTACTGAATGCCAACTCCCTATCCATCAGCTGTTGTAGAAAAACAACACGCCGCCTAAAAGGCATGAGGTGGCCTCTAAACCTTCTCTGTACACCAGCGCTGAAAAGCCGTCCCCTTTGATGTGTACAGAACTGTGGTAGATGCAGCACGTGAATCTTGAATTGTGCACACTATCTCCTGAGGGAGACCCATCCTCTAAGTGGGACCGCTCAGCGGTCAGATCCACAGGTGTTGACCTATTTCTGGGTAACTCTTGGTCGCTCCTCCTGCCTGAAGGAGAGCATCCTCCCTCCACGGCAGTTCCACGGCGACCCGACAACAGACGTTGCAGGCCTGGGAACCATGGTGCGTTCACACGCCGGGAGCCACCAGGAGAGCTGTCAATCCCTCCTCCTGAACTCGGTTCAGGAACCGTAAAAAACAGAGGAGGTGGGGGAAAAAACGTGTACAAAAGCGTTTTGGGCCACGGGCTGTGAGCAAATGCGTCCCCCCCCCAGCGATGGATCGTCTCGCGGGCTCAGGGAAAACCATAGTTGACACTGAGCGTTCTTCTCGCGTCGCAAACAGGTCCACAGCTGCTTTGCCAACTTCTGCTACGTCTGAAAACATCAGATCTGGATGGAGGGTCCGGTCCACGAGACGTGGGCCGCCCCTGGACGTCACATCTGCCCCTCTGTTCAGAACACCGGATATGTAAAACCGCTCTAATAGAGAGCAGGTTTTGATGAGCCCAACACAGTAGCTTTCGCGCAATGTGTAACATCTGGGCTGAACGCACACCCTTGATGGTTATGTACGCAGCAGTCACCATGTTATCTGTGTGAATCAACACGTGTTGATTCTGTAGCACGGGAGCAAAGTGTTGAATCATATTCAGTGCTGTGCGACACTCCAAAACATTGATGTGGGCTGATGTGTAGTGGGGCCACAGCGCCCCTACTGCTTGAGATAGGCATGTCCCCCCCCCCCCCCCCCCAGCCTGACAGCAACGTGTCCATGAAGGCTGACCCGTGACGTGGGTCTGCTGAGGGGGACTCCCTCTGACAGAAAACAAGGTGTTTCCCCAGAGTCGGAGGTCTGCTTCCACAGAGGAAGGGACAATGATCATCCGTCGTTTTGTTTTACTGGATCCACATGCAGACGTGCAGAACCACCTCTGGAGGCGTCTCATGTGAAACAAACCAGCGGAACCACTGTGTGAGTGACATCATTTCCAACAGCTTCATGACGGAGACAGCTGTTATCACTTGCCAGGTCTTACGTGGCTGAGTTGACTTTAAAAAAGTGTCGAATCTAGTTTGTGCTAAACGAGCTTTCATGGTGGTTGAATTTAATTCCACTCCCAGAAAACAAATGTCTGGGCCGGGAAAATCGAGCTTCCTTCCAATTTATGGCGAAGCCCAGATTTAACAGGTGTGATGTCAACACCTGATCGTGCATCAGCGCCTCCTGTCTGAAGTGACAGGAGCAGCAGATCATCCAGGTAAAACAAAAACTCTCGTCTCTGTGTTAGGATGATCGGTATGCGTTCTCTGGATGTTATACAACAGATCCAAAAAACGGTCTCACCCCTCCGATCCGTGAGTAAAAACCCTGTGTTTTCTCTCCGTTGGGGGACTCTGTAGATTACTTTTATCAGAAACACTTGGGTTTCTGCATTTAGGGATGAGATTTAGTCTGATGATGACGGGACCGTTTTTATAACTCCTCTGAATGGAGGGGTTTGGGTTGCAAACTGTAACTTGTACCATTTGCATAAAACCTTGTCCATCCATCTGAAAAACGGCGAGCATGTTTTAGCCACTCTACGTAACGTTCGTAGGGTGAACGTGCGTTAAGTGATGTGTCATGTATTGTACGGCTGTCAGCAGTCCGCCCCTCAACCGCCGTCATGCGTCGCGGGAATGTTTTCTGTGTGATCCCGGGCGAGACTTGAGCTGAGGCGAGGCGTGTGACAGCTAATGACGCGGTGGGGCTGCGCGTTTGACGTCGCTGTGCGAACGTTGAAAAGGCGGAGGGCGTGACTTCATTTACACCGTGCTGTTGGAGTGAAGGCTGCTAGCCCCGCGGGAGCACACGTTGTTCTCTGGAGGGACGCGCGCCGCTCTCGCTGGAGGGACGCGCGCCGCTCTCGCTGGAGGGGCGCGCGCTGGAGGGAGGCGGGACTCATTACCGGGTTCTTTCAGCTGCTTCACGTTTAAGCTGCGGTGAGCTGCCGAAAGCTGAGACGCGGTGGGTGACGGCTGCCCGCGTTTGATTCGTTGAGACGGGTGTCGTTTCTTGTGAGAGAGAAGGACCTCCACCCGAACCAGCCTGCGGACCACATTTATACCGATGTGAGATGGTCAGCGCCGGCAGCTGTGTGTGTGCGCCAGCATCAACGCAGCGCCGTTTGGATGGAGGCTGTTCATTTTAGTGATCGACTCGTCATGTCTAGAGCGGCGGTGAGTTAAAAACCTTATTTAAGGACACCGGCTCATGTGGAGGCTGTTCCATCCCACGAGTGCGAGTTGACACCGCTTGAGTGAGGATCGTGCAGTTCTAGTTGGTAACGAGTTATTTTCGCTTACCGTTGTGCCGTGATCGACTCGTCATGTCTAGAGCGACGGTGAGTTTAAAAACCTTTAATTAAGGACACCGGCTCATGTGTGGAGGCTGTTCTGCGATCGACTCGTCGTGTCTTAGAGCGACGGTGAGTTTAAAGACCTTATTTAAGGACACCGGCTCGTGTGTGGGGCTGTTTCATCCCACGAGTGCGAGTTGACATCGCTTGAGTGAAAATCGTGCAGCCCGGGATTATAACGAGTTATTTTCACTTACCATCGTGCCCTGTAAGCGACTAGTAATGTCTTGGAGCGGCGGTGAGTTTAAAAAACCTCATTAAGGACACCGGCTCTTAATGTGTGCGGCCGCTGTGAGCTCATCCGGGCTTACAGACTGGCTAAAAAACAGACACTTTGATCATTAATGATGATTTATTTCAACTTTCGTGTCACTTTTACACACACCCTCCGGAGACCGTCATTTTGAGAAACTTCTCTCTCATGAGCTCTGCGATTGTTTGCCCAGAGCGCTGTCTTGCAGGCGAACTCTGGGGAAAACGCTGAGCTGCAGGTTGCCGGAGTGAAGAGGGCTGGATTCTGACGGGCGGGGCTGGTGGTGGAACTCAGCGAGAGCCGCGGCCGTGGAAAAGTCGAAGCTTGCTCGCGACGGTCCCTCCAGCGGGACGGGGTGGGCCGCGCGGATTGATGAGGTGGCGCACAGCCTCTGGCACCTCCTCCGACTGTTTCAATTCGCCAGCATGGTTTGAAGCTGCTCTGAACAACGCATCCGCGATGGCTTCATCAGGTCTTGTGCAGTTTCTCCGGCAGCGAGGGGAGTAACGAAGCCAGGTGGGTCGTTGGATCATCGTCATCCGCGCTGCAGTCCTCGACAGGCAACCCGTGGGAGAGGCACATATGTTGAGCTGGCGTCAGCTGCCTTACAAAGGGAGTTCTTTGTCTCCAAGGCAGGTCTGCGGCCTTCAGTCCCTTGGACATGCTATATGCTAGCAGCGCACGTTGTTTGCTAACTGCGGCTGCCTGAAAATACATTGGTGGGCTCGATTGGAGAGCGTGGTCGCCGTCTGGTTCGTGTTCCTCCGGAGGGACGGGACGCTGCTCCGACCTGGGCAGCTTCGCACCGGAAGCTTCCGTGAGGCTTGGCTCCAGGGGGGGTTACCGAGGAATAGCCCCGCTCGGTGAATCCCTCAACTCTGGTGATGGGAGCGGACTGGGGACCGACTCCTCCAATCTACCAGGAAAGAACCGTCTGCGGCCTCGCCCGTCGAACGTCCTGTTGGAACGCGAGGCCGTATGGATCAAGACGGTGAGCCACAGTGGAGCCCGGTGAAAAACAACCTTCCCGCCGATCATCCGAACTGGCGGGAAAAGGCGAGGGACGTAGAAAAAAGGGATCCCTTCATGTCAGCCTCCTCCTGGGTTCCGCCGGGCAACCGAGAGGGCGCTGTCGGCCGGGAGCGGTGTGATCGCCGATGCGAAACGAGGTGGGATGGGGTGAGCATTCACTCAGCCCCCCTCCACCTACACTACGCTCCCCAGGAGGGAATGAGCAGCGGGGGCTGCAGCTGAGCACGCCTTGCCCCGGAGGAACCATCCAGTTCGCCCCGAGGGTCGGCGATAAGAGGAAAAAACACAAGATGGCGTTGTCCAGCGTGTATTGACCTGTCACTGGGAAATGTTCCCCGACGCTTACCTTGGAATAAGACTGCTCGTCATCTTCTCCTCGGGGAGGAGAACTCACCGGACGACCGGAGGTCGACTGCCGGGCCAAGCATCCTTCACAAAGGTTGGTCATTTACACAATTTATCCTCTTTGTTCTTCTGACAGTGCTATATTAGCTCGCTGAAGAAAAAATGGGAGCCGATTTCCCGCTCTTAACGTAATTTATACGGACCGGGTGGGGCCCACACAGCAGGTGGGCGTGGACAAAATTTTTTCAGTGCTTATGCTCTGCATAACGGGATAAACCCATCAGCGACAGCCTTAAAGGGCGAAGCCTATATGAAATAGAACACAGAGTCACAATTTCAGAATAATGTTCTTTAATAAAAGTTGGGGAAGTTGGAAAAACTTTAAATATCCCGTCAGCTTCAGCCGCAATTCCTAAAATTATCAAAAGATTAAAAACAAAAATCTAAATAAATCTCTGCGCTCAAAGGACAAGGCTGAAGTCAACATCGGATTATTTGGCTCTCAGGCAGCTCTGCATTAAAAACCTGCCCGATTTGGATTTTGTGAGATTTGCAAATCTTCACTTTCCATTTTTAATAACATTTTATCCTCTTAATTTTTTTATTATTTTTTTTGTAATTTGGGATTTTTGTTGAATTGTGTAGTTTTTGTTGTGTTTAGTTCAGTGAGGCTAGCTGTAGTGATGGGAATAAAGGAACAGGGTGAAGAATCAGTCTGGGTGTGGCACAACTGCACTGGTGCTAATATTTGGAGTTATTATTTCATATGATGGATGGAAACACATGAGCTCTGAGAACGTGCATCCTCTTTCACTTCAAAATATGATCATGACATTGCTGTGTAGAAAATGTTGTTTTGGTACTGGTTCTGGAGCCAACCTAACAAAAGAACATGAAAGTACCTCTCAAAAGCATCAAGATAAGCAGTAAATCTCTGACATAATCACAACCATAGAGGGTCAACACAACTAACAATGTGACTCCTTTATGTTTTGTGTTTTCTTACCCCTCTTTTTCCCCCTTCTCCCAATAAAAAAAAAAATCCTCCATATTCCCCGCACTGGTGTGTGTGCGCGTGCGTATGTGGTCCCTTTAAAATGACCCTCTTCGTCCTGCATGGGTTTTTGAAAAATCTGCAACGTTTGCTAAATTTATTTGCAACATCCCCCTCCCTGTCTCAAACTTATGTCTCTGCTGGCCTTCCCGATCTCATCCGTGCCACGTGCTCAGAAGAATCTAACTGCATGACGCAGGTGGAGGGTGAGACAGGAACTCTACCGATTGCACAAACGTTCCCCGACCCATCAGATCACCACAACTCACTAACAAGAACTGAAAGCCTCGCCCCCATTCCCCGCCCACCTCACAAGCATCGTAGGACACATAAAGGTCGGGCTAGGGGTGCGGTAGCATCGTCAGACCCCTTGTCTTACCTCAGCTTTAACCCACCACATTTAGGTGCTACACCCGTGAGCCTACCAAGGCGTGCTAGACTGTCCATGCCCTGCTCCACCCCATCAATGTCCCCGGGGTCAGGGAGTGAGAGTGTGAGCAGTGGGGGTACCAGTAGGGCAGGCTCAGAGAGAGGCTGCATGGATGAGAGTTGGTTTGTCACCCCTCCCCCCTGTTTCACTGCAGAGGGAGCCACAGCGGAGGCCAGTCCGATGGAGGACCTCCTTATAGAGCACCCCAGCATGTCTGTGTACGTCTCCCCGAACAACCTGTCCATGGTCTCCAACAGCAACCTGTCTGTGGTGGGGGAGGAAAGCCTTGTCAGCCTGGCGAGCAGCGTGAGGTGAGAAACATTCGTGACAACTAAACCCAACATCCCCCTGCTTCAGCATGAATTATAAAAACCTCACCGCTTACTGGTATGTATTTCAATTGTTTCTTTGTTTTCCTGTTGCTGCAGAGGGTCTGAACCAGTTGCTCCCCCAGCTATGCCCACCAGGGTGACCCGTGGAGCAGCGGCACAGGCTGGCGCACTGGCCAAGGTCACCCAGGTGGCTAGGGTCCAGCGTTACAAAGCTCGCATGGAGCGGCGCCATCTGAGCCGCAACCACATCCAACGCCAAAACCGCACGAGGGAGCAGGTCCCTCGCCGTGCAGCCCACACCAGAAACACCTTCCTTCACCAGCCCTGCAAGCGTAACATCTGTCACTAAACTCCCATTAACCTGGGGGGCTTTGTTTACTCTGGGGGCATTAGTACCGTGGCTTAAGTCAAACATGATCATACCGGTATTTGTCAACCCACAGCAGACCTGCAGGTCTTTTTGTGTCACCCTGCTATTTTTCAACCCAGTCTGCTGGTATGAACCAGTCGCTTCTAGATTAGCATAAACCTTAACCATTGCCTCTTCTTTGTTCATTGCAGTAAACAGAAATAAATAAACAACAACAAAAAAAGAAAAAAGATAAAGAGCAACATAATATAGTATATGTAGTAATAATAATGCATGAAAATCAACAAAAGATGAGCTATATTAATTTTCTTACACTAGGATATCGTATGTGATTTTATGATTTATTTGACCATGAACGCACCACAACACTGAACCGAAACATAATAAACTCCAGCTGAAATCGCCACATGTGTTTTTACTCTGACTGAAAGAGCAGGAGGTAGAGACAAGGCTCCATCATTTCACAGCCGACAACAAAAACTCTTCGTATTATCTTTAAAGCTTCATATTAACATTGGTTTCAGTTGGGGCTGCAGACGCTCTGTCATCTTTTCATCCTTAGGCTGCAGGTCTGAGCACCAGGTTGCATCAGGAGGAGCAAAACGTCAGTCAAATCTTTAACGCGAGTTCACTCATTCATGCGAGGAAGTCATTTCTTGTGAGATTTCTCTGTCTTTGTGAAGGATAACAGCATGTGGAGGATGGCGAGAGGACGTGCAAAACAGACTGACACATTAAGCAGAACGATGTGATGCTTAAATGACATCAAGTAATTAATTAGACATGATTTTATGAAAGTGTAATGTAATTTCAATGAGCAGCTCTTAACGGATTGGGCATCTGTAAAATCATCCACGAACGTTTAAAAAAATCTGTGATGGGCTTGCTTTTGAGTTACAAGGTGTGGCAGGTTATTGTAGGTGCAAAACGATAGCAGTGGCAACTTAATTTTTTACGTCATTTTATGTTATCTTGAAATTCTTATGCAGTCCCATTTCCATTGTTAGCTACATAAAGAGGGGGAAACACCAGACTGCTCCTGGTCAGATGAACACATTTGGCTTTAGATGTCAACATTAACAGTGAGGATTCATTTTAGCGTCTGTCATCTGTCCAGCGTGATTAGTTTCGTTTAACCACAAATTGTGCTGTGCTTTTGCATTAGCCGTGTGAACACCCAAAAAACTTTGTCTGTTTATACAAATATACATTGTCAGAAAAAAGGGAAGTGAATTCCTAATGCCTCAGAGCAAACATCTCACTCCAATTCATTACTTTCAATACGTGTCATCTGGATATTTTGCTCACATTCACTCCATATATGTCCTGCCCTTTTACTTTTAGCACATCCAGCTCAAACCACGCCATCTTTAAAGATCTAGTTTACTTATATGTATTCAACAACAATAGTCAACTATGGTGCTCAGATGTATACAAATGTTTGTAAATGATTCAAGAACATGGATGTAAGTTTGCACTGTCAGATATTTTGTGAGTCGAGGTTTTAGCAGTGTGACGTGTGCTTGTTGTTGTTTTTTTTCTGTTTTTCTTTTGTGATTTTTGGCTTTGATCCTGACTGTGTGTGAGAAGGTGTAAAGATGAGTTAAAAGTGGGGAAAAAAACAGAAAAAGAAATTTAACCAAACAAAAAATGTTAGTCATTTATTTTTCTTGTAAATATCTAAAAACACTTTGTAATGCTCCGTTAGATGTCAAAGTCTCTCAGGACTCAAGTCTACAACATTATGTCCAATGGGACGAATGAGAATCTTCTCCATGTATGTGCTCATTTTCAATTTACGAGGGCCAGGAGGTCAAAAGTCGTGTCTTTTCCCATGTGTTTGTGGCAAGCCATTTGTGTATTTATTCAATATAGCAAGCGTCATTTTCACTCCGTTTGTGACTGTACTAGTTTGGTCACACTAGCACTACAAATACTTTCACTAGTAACACATTTTTCCCATCTAGTGGCACTTTTGCTCAACTAGTTGGAGCAGAAGTCATGCTAGTCAGCCATTTTGACATACAAGTAGCACAAAAGTCCCAACTAGTTGGCTTTTAAAGGCACTATGGTGTCATCTAAAACATTTGTTACCAAGTCAACAAAATTTTTGCCTATACTAGTCAACTACCGTGGCCTTAAAATGAATTAATTTACTACTAAAAACTAAAATGCTCACATTCTTAAGCCAATAAAGCCTTAGCTAGTTAATATACATGTATAAGCATTTTGAATTTTACTAGGTAACTAGTAAGGTCCAATTTAATCACACCATTTGACTGGTCACTAATATTAAGCCTCACTTGTCAACATTATGTGAACAAAATAGTTAACCTTTTATAGCTCAACTAGTTCAGTAATAAGTCTGATCATAACTTTGACTAATGAACTAGTAAGCATTTTGGGGATTAGTAGTTAACTAATGAGGCCAAATTTAGCTACATGTGTTGGAGGGTGGTTGTTTGGCAGCTTACTGATCAACTAGTAAGCATTTTAGGTGCACTAGTTAACTAGTTGACATTTTATAGCTCCACTAGTTAACTAGTTGGCACTATAGCTCAACTAGGTAACTAGTAAGGACAAGAATGCATAACTTGACCATTAAAATGTTTAGTAGTCAACTAATTGTTAAAGTTTTAAGCCGCACTAGTCGAATAGTGCACAAATTTCAGTCAGAAGATGAGTAGTGGTGATAATTTGTGTTGACTAGTTACAATGCAACAGGTTTTGATGCTTACTAATTAACTTGTACGACACATTTCTTGAGTAGTTTAGTCCAGTGGTTCACTACTGCATCAAAAAACAGTTAGTTGGGACGATTATTGCAACAAAATGTCTGAATAGTATATCTTCTGCTCCAACTAGTTGGCCACAAGTGGCACTAGTGTGCAAAATGTGCTATTAGTACGAGTGTTTGTTGAACTAGTGAGTAAAATTAATGCTTAATATCAAGGATATTGAATAAATACACCAATACTTGCCACACTTGTCTCATGGCCACCATAAAACAGTTTCAGACAGAAGAGTTTATGTGCCATCGACAAACACTGCCCTCCTGAGGGTCCACTCAGCACAGCATTTGCTGCGTGGATGCCAGTGATCTTGCAGTGAAACATGGTTTAAATTCATCACTGCTGATGCGTTTGACTGTCTGGACTCATTTCTGATTGTTTGGTGGATGTTTTAATCACAGAACGTATGATATTAAATTATCTTATATTCCCGTTATATTTTTTCTTTATGGTCCTTTGAATGAAAAAAGGTGTGTGCGCTCAAACTGTGCTAATTTATGATAAAGTTATGAATATTATCCTGTTTTTTGTTTGTTTGTTTGATTTAAAGATTAATACAATGTGTCTTGTCAAATTTGTTTGTGCAAGGTATCTAAGGTGATGAATCCAGTACATGAACACACGTAGTGAAATCTGTTCGGGCATTTACACTCTTTTGTTGCTTGCGGTTAAAGTGACTGTGCCTCAGACAAATGTTTGTGTGATGGGAAAAAACAGCATGTACAATGAGTAAAACAGGGTAATAGGGAAAAATCACAGGTGGATGTGTGCGTATGTATAAAAAAAAAATCACCACAGGTAAATCTGCTGCCTCGTCTGTCCTGTTTTTTTAACAGCTGTCATCATTAATATATTTCCTCACCATCCAGCAAAAATGAAACGTTTCCAGAATGTTGTGTTTTATTGCCATAAAGGATACATTTTCTGAGTTAAAATCGTCCAAAGCTGTGAGAATGTGTTACCTAATGTGTTGCAACTGTGTGATGTGACTGAGGGACAAACAGAGGCAGGAGACACAGTAGTTTCTATATATGAAAAAAAAAGGCAATGTAGTTATAAATCTTCAATATAAATGCTTGTATTTTCTCATGTAGGTTTTAGAAGAGCTGTCTAACAATGCAACAAAAGGCAATGATTGCCTTGGAAGTTTCTTATGTTTCATGTTGTGCTCTGATGTTTTGGCAGCTTTAAATGACTTGTTGTGGGGGAGTGTGGGGCGGGGTCACCTAGATTACACCTCCGTTAGTACATCCATTCATAACAAAGAATTATATAAACAAGGCATTTTGGTGCATCTGATATCTATGGTGATTGTGCCTTTCACTGTTTCTGCATGGTTTATTTGTGATGTGCTGAGTTTCCATCTTTGAAATGGTTCAGACAAAATACCTATGCAAAGATAATCCATTGGGTTTTCCAACATCAATTCCAAAAATACAGGTGCACATAGAAAATACCGACAAAATAAAAATAAAAAAGAACAGTAACAACAGCAAATAAATTCTCAGGTTAAGACCTGAATTTTGTGTCATTCTTCTCACTGCAAAGAGCATTACTGAATGTAACTGAGCAACACTGCTTGCAAAAATGGACATAAAAAGTATTTACCGGTCTTACAAATGCTCAGCAGCATGTAAATAAAAACTCTAAAGCTTGTGCCGTTGTATCAGAATCAAACTTTATTGTAATTGCACAGAAGCACAATGAAATTACATTTCAGTACAGCCGTCCAAAGAAAACATGGGTAGATGGGGATGTCTGAGGCTGCAGCCTCATGGGAAGTGCTGCCCTTTTTGTTTAGATAGGAAAAGGGAAAACATGAGGAAAGAGGAGGTATAAAAAAAATCATATCTCACACTGTGTAATCTCATATCTCATAATCATATCTCACACTGCAATCTCACGCTGTGACACAGCGTGAGATTGCAAAAAAACCCAAAAAAAACTTAGCACAAGAAAAAGCAACATGATGACATAATATGCATGTGGAGTGGGTGAGGGTGGGAGTCCCAGCACAGACCACCTAAGTGAGCAGCACAGCCACTGGTGCCTTCACATCTACCTAGGTTGCTGCACTGCGGGTGATGAGGGAGGCCAGAGAACGCAGTGAATTTAAGGGGAAGTAGTCCGTGAGCACTGTCCAGATCGCACCCCCCACCCCCACCCCACCCTAGCTATAGTCCTGATAAGTGATGGTGCAGTGTTTATCAGCCGGCTCTGTAGAGCTCTGACACAGGCCCGTGTCCTTGGAGAAGGGAGCTGGTAGGGGAGGGGGGAGCAGAGCATCTTGTTCACATAACATCCAGGAGAATTTGAGATAGTCAACCTTCCAAGGCTGACACAGGGGGAGCCAGATTCAGATAGCAACATTTGTTTTGGGTCAGGTCGAGCTATGTTAATTTCCATCTGTCTTTTACAGTCTCGCTAGTACATCTCAATGGCGACTCCAAACAGCCAAATGGTCAGTCGAACTTACAACTTCTCCGAGATCTATTCCTTCCCGTCAGCGAGATTCAGGAGCTGCAAGTAGCCTGTGATTCTCAGCATGAATCACATCCAGCTTATGGCTCAGATCACACAGCATTTGAGTTTGAGTGCTGACAGCACGGCACATTCCTTCACACATGCCGGGCAGCCTTACAACGGTCAGAACAGCTGCCAATGTTTTTCAAATTTGTCGATATGCCAGGTAACTACCAACTCCAAAAAGCAGAAATCCTGTTATCATAAATCCAATTATGTACATCTTCATTGTTCTCGACTGATAATATGGACAGACACACAGTCTTCCACTTCCCCCAGGAAACCGGCTGCAAGTGTCCCGTCAAGGTAGGAGGGCTCTCCTTTGCCCTGTGTTATTGTTGAGAAAATTTGATCAATTGCGTTGAGAGACCAGCTGACCAGATCCATAATTTCCAATTTGGAAAATATGCAAAAAGAGGCTCTAAAAAAGTTCACAGGACAAAGAGCAGAGCAGGGGAAGGAGCAGGAGGGAAAAGTGTCCACCTTCACGAGAGCAAGAAAGAAAGAAAGAAAGAAAGAAAGAAAGAAATAGAACCTTATTGGTGTTGCTGTATGTTAATATTTGTAATATAACTTTATAATGTTCCCCTGATTCATAAGCAGACTTGAGAAGTCTTACAAAACATGCAGCTAAATCAGCTGTCAGAGTGATAAAAAGATGAAGTTTGGAAAGCAAAGTGAAGTTTGTGGACCTTTTAGAAATTTCTATATTTCTGCACAAATATGACCTAAAACATCATCAGATTTTCACACAAGTCCTAAAAGTTGATAAAGAGAACCCAGTTAAACAAATGAGACAAAAATATTATACTTGGTCATTTATTTATTGAGGGAAATGATCCAATATTACATATTTGTGAGTAGCAAAAGTGTGTGAACCTCAAGGATTAGCAGTTAAATTGAAGGTAAAATTAGAGTAAGGTTTTTTTCAATCAATGGGATGATGAGCAGGTGTGAGTGGGGAACCTTGTTTGATTTAAAGAACAGGGATCTATCAAGTCTGCTTTTCACAACATGTTTGTGGACATGTATCATGGCAGGAACAAAGGAAATTTCTGAGGACCTCAGAAAAAGAGTTGTTGATGCTCATCAGGCAGAAAAAGGTTAAAAAACATATCTAAAGAGTTTGGACTCCACCAATCCACAGTCAGACAGATTGTGTACAAATGGAGGAAATTTAAGACCATTGTTATCCTCCCCAGGAGTGGTCGACCAAGATCATTCCAAGAACAAGGAGTGGAATATCGAGGTCACAAATGACCCCAGGGTAACTTCTTAGCAGCTGAAGGCCTCGCTCACGTTGACTGATGTTAATGTTCATGAGTCCAGCATCAGGAGAACTCTGAACAACAATGGTGTGCATGGCAGGGTTGAAGGAGGAAGCCAC
Source organism: Nematolebias whitei (assembly GCF_014905685.2). Taxonomy (NCBI): domain Eukaryota; kingdom Metazoa; phylum Chordata; class Actinopteri; order Cyprinodontiformes; family Rivulidae; genus Nematolebias; species Nematolebias whitei. The sequence goes on along the minus strand of NC_056508.1, from coordinate 27,695,023 downwards.
TGCTCTCCATAAAGAGCATTGCTGCTCGTCTGCAGTTTGCTAAAGGTCACGTGGACAAGCCAGAAGACTGTTGGAAGAATGTTTTGTGGACGGATGAGACCAAAACAGAACTTTTTGGTTTAAATGAAAAGTATAATGTTTGGAGAAAGGAAAAATCTGCATTCCTGCATGATAACCTTATCCCATCTGTGAAACATGGTGGTGGTATCATGGTTTGGGCCTGTTTTGCTGCATCTGAGCCTGGACGGCTTGCCATCATTGATGGAACAATGAATTCTGAATCATATCAGAGAATTATAAAGGAAAATGTCAGAACATTTGTCCATGAACTGGAGCTCAAGAAAGGTTTGGTCATGCAATAAGACAATGACCCTCAGCACACAAAGAATGGTTAAAAAAGAATAAAGTTCATGTTTTGGAATGGACAAGTCAAAGTCCTGATCTTAATCCAATCCAGATGTTGTGGAAGGACCTGAAGCAGCAGTTAATGTGAGGAAACCACCAACATCCCAGAGTTGAAGCTGTTCTCGAGGAATGGACTAAAATTCCTCCAAGCCGGTGATCAACAGAAACATTTAGCTGCAGTTATTGCTGCACAGGTTGACTACCAGTTGACCAGTGAATACTTTAAGCCTCACTAGTCAACACTGTAGGCACATTAGTTAAATAGTTGATATTTTATATCAAGGGGGGAGGGGTGTCACACCAGTTACTGAAAGCAAAGGTTCACATACTTTAGCCATTCACAAATATGCAATAATGGATAATTTTCAATAAATAAATGACCAGTTATAATATTTGTGTCTCATTTGTTTAACTGGGTTCTCTTGATCAACTTTTAGGACTTGTGTGAAATCTGATGATGGTTTCAGTCATATTTATGCAGAAATATAGAAATTTCTAAAGGGTTCACAAACTTTAAGCACCACTGTAGCTTAGCTGTTTGTAGTTTTTGGTGTATTTTGGCATCATAATCAAGTAGTTTGCAAAAATATTGAAAATATTGATGGAACGTACTTTAAAAAGTAGTGCGTTAAATGCTAAAGATTTCTGTAAAATGCGTGTACCGGTACTTGCAATTATGATTTATCCGATTTTGTGCCTTTATGTCACATTCCTTCAATGTTTGTGCAAAATTGTGCTCTTTATTTTACTTCCAAGACTTTCTTGTTTCAATATTTCTTCAGGGTTTCTGAAGGTCTTTCAAACTTTTTTTTAACATGTTTTTGTTGTTTGTTTGGCCTGCTAACTTTGACATATGAATCATTCAGGCATGAAAAGGACTCAAGAGATGAACCTGTGTAACTTGTAAGTCAAAAAAAAAAAGCTTCAAGTAGTGAACCACTGGGAATACTGGGTGTAACTACTTAACTTGCAAGACCAAATTTGTCCTACCAGTTGACTAGTGAATACTTTAATCCTCACTAGTCAACATTGTAGGCACATTAGTTAAATAGTTGATATTTTATAGCTGCACCAATTCATAAATTAGACCAAGAATGCATTAACTAGTGACTATTTTAATGTTCACAAGTCAACCAGTTAACATTTTAGGCTATTCTAGTTTACTAACGCACACATTTGACAGTCACTAGTCAACTAGTGGGCATAATTTGTATTAAGTAGTTAAAAAGCTAATGTTTCAGTGCTTATGAATCAAACTGTTTGGCACAGTTGTTGAGTAGCTTGGTTCAGTGGTCCACTACTGTGCCTAAAATTAATTAGTTAGGACTATGGGCTACTAGCATGACATAATGGCTGACTAGTATGACTTATACTTCAACTAGTTGGACCCAAGTGGCATTAGTTGGCAAAAATGTCTTATTGGTGAGAGTGTTTGTTGAATTAATGCACTAAAATGTGGAACTGTATTTGTCACACATGACCAACATAGAATATATAGTGATTAATTTCATGTCACAAAGTCACAATATGTTTCCATTTTTTTGTGCATTTGAAAATCATCAAACATAACCCTGTTGGACACAGTTTTTTTTTTTTTTTTTGCATCTAAAGGGTGATTCTCAAAAAGGTACTACCCAAAAACTTGGCATACAGATGATCAGCTGAAGGATGATGATGCATTTCTTAGGTCTTAGCTGGATATTTTCCTTTTTCTTAAATATAGGACTTTCAGGTACTGTTCATTTGCTATAGATAACCAAACACTTAAAAAAAAATTATCCTGTACTTGTCCACTTTCCTCAGATTGTAAGCACAATTTGCACAATATGCTTCAGGATTAGGTGATAAAACAGAAAGAGAGAGGAAATGCAGCCAAAATCCAACAAAGTTTTAAAGACCTTCAGAAAAGACATGAGATCTAATGAATATCGCCTACAATTACAAGAGTTTCCCCTCTCACACAGTACTTGTAGGCACAAGAATGTAATTACTAAAATAGGAAGTGATGAAGCAAACATGCGGGTGTGGTAATAAAGTGTTTGTGGTCTGAATCTGGGTGTTGTACTCTTGAGCACAACTCAGATTAGATTACACATGAAAACCCGCAAGGTAAATAGATGCTCTTATAATAAAATACACAGGGAAAACAAAAAAGCATGTGCAGAATGTTCAAGGTCTCATTTTACTGATCCCTTCTTGTAAATAGAAAAGCAAACCAGACAACTATTTATAGCTTTAGTTACTTTTGACCCCTGAAACCTTCCCCCAGCTAACAGCAGAGGGAGAAGACAATGAGGAGGGAGGAGGACACAGTGAGGGAGGAGAGGAGGGAGGAGACAATGTTTCTGTGCACCTGACACGACCTGTTTATCCACTCCATCCAGTTTGAGTCATTCTTAGAGGTGGAGGAAGACGAGGACGCGAAGGGAGTTTGCCCACTGAATATTGTAACCTTACAGACAGGGGACTTGTTTATTGTTTGTTTGTTTGTTTGTCAACAGCAGAGGGGATTTAAATGACTCCTTAAGGTTCCAGTGAAGTAAGTTTGACATTCAAAATGAGGTGGCAAAGTGAGCCTTTAGGGAATATGCGCAGATTAGGAGCAGAAAGGTCACGAACTGGATTTTGAAACGCTTTTTAAAGCTCGTGTTGTGATTGTAGGCGCGTCTCCGTGAAGGACTCGCCTTGTCCTGACATCTAATCAGAAGCCAGCTTCATCGAGCTCCGTCTTCTCCCTTTACATTAAAACGAGGTTTTATTCGGCTACGAGCACGTCGCGACATCGGTAAGTGACATTAGCACACATTTAGCCTCCAGTTAATTACAGGTATGCGGTTAGCTTGTAGTCGTGGTGGTTGAATAAACAGGACACGAAATGTATTAGCCGGGATTTTCCCTCCTCTGAGGCTGACTCTGTTTGCGTTTTACAAGCAATGAATGTTGTTTACAATGATAACAAAACGGTGGCTCGTCAGACGGACCAGGACAAACGAGTCGCAAATCAGTATTTAAGCTAATGTTTTGTTAGCCTGCCAGCGGACGAAGCTGTTAGCTTTAAGCGTGTTATCTTCTGCAGGTGGAGGAAGATGCGCCATCATCATCACAAGTATTTTCTGTGAGGAGGCAGCTGCAGGGATCTTTAATATGTCTGAACATCAAATATGAAGCTCCAGATCCCAGCAGGAGAATTGTTTTTCATGATCCAGCAACATCCCTAAAGGGTAAGTCAGGATATTTATCATCTGTTTGACAGCCTAACGCCGCGCGCATAATAAGGAGCAGGGGCGATTCTAGAATGTGACCTTCAGGGGTGCTTAGCCCCCACTGATGGCTCTTGGCTTGAACAACTCAGTGGACTTCAGAAGCATTTGTAATGTGGGGGGGGACACACTGGTGGTGGTGGGGTTTCTGGGGGTCCTCCCCCAGAAAATTTTGAATAAATTTAATTAATTCATTCAACCTTTATTTATAGCCTCATTGAGCCACGATGACTCTTTCACAAGAGAGACCTGTTCCAGACAGAACATATAAACATTTGATTCAGTAACTATTTTAGAGAGCATGGCACAAGAAGTAGCCTGACCAGCCACTCTCCTTGTGTGACTAGAGCACGCTCCCCTTCTCTCACACACCCTAACACGCCCCCCTCCACCCCCGGTCTACAACTGCCGACAACTGTATTGTGGCACAAAATACAAACGTGCAAGCTGCTGCAGACGTGGCGCTCCGCTTCTCTCACGCAACGCCCCCCTCCCCAAGCTCCTGCAGGTAAGGGGAGTTTCACTTTGGGACAAATTGAGGTCGCCAACTGGTCAGTTGCTGATGAGCCTACTGGATGATTGACAGGTGGGGTCAAAAATCCGACTCGTGAAAAAAAAAAAAATATATATATAGAGAGAATTTACTGGCCCGTTAAAGTGTCAACATATATTTCATATTTATTCCAAATTTATTCAATATTTTGGTGAATCTAAGGTTTCAGAACTGAGCTTCTTTACAAAATCCTAATGACGGTTTCTAAAAATTTCAGGGGTGCGGAGTTAAAATTTAAGGGTGCTTGAGCACCCCCAAAAAGATGCTAAAATCGCCACTGATAGGAGCAAGATTGATGTCCAGGTTTAGTTAACTCTCTTCACATCACAGGGTTTTAGATAATTGTGTGACTGCAAAATCAAGAGTAGTCATGCACAACACTGCCCAGGAAAGTGTGGCTGGGTACCCAAGTGGAAGTGTGGTGGATAAAGATGCCAATCCGGAGACGACACTGGGAAGCGCCTACTCTCCGGTGGACTACATGAGCATCACCAGCTTCCCCAGGCTGCCAGAGGATGACACGATGTCTGGAGAAACCACACAGAGATCTCGAAAGGATGACGACAATGTCCTGAGTGAACAAGATACAGGTGCGTCAGGTCACGTCAGATGTCATCATGCAAAGTACTTTCCCCTCAAAAGCTTCAAAAATAATTTTTATTTTCATTATTTGAAACATTTTAATTCGACTAAGTCTTGTTTTGTTCTTTATTCGTCTCAGATCCAGATCTGTTTCTGAGGTCGGCTCGTCTCCAGCGTCTCCCATCCTCCGCTTCAGACTTGGCTTGCCAAGATGTTGCGTCGCTACAGGAGACCACCACAGACCCCTTCAATGCGGACTGCGCCTGCCAGCGAGATGGATTGACTGTCATAATCACAGCCGGTCTCACTTTTGCTACAGGTGTCACTGTAGCTCTCATAATGCAGATCTACTTTGGAGATCCCCAGGTTTGTGCATATCAATATTTCCTGTTGAATAAGTGAGCCACGTTAAGAGTTCTGTCTCTCTTAGAACAGTAATTATGAGATTACAAGTAATTCCAGTTGTCTCATTCCTTCCACATGAGTACTTCCAATGAAGATGCTTATTTTCATGTGTCAGGTATTTAACCAAGGAGCAGTGGTGACAGATGTGGCTCAGTGTACATCTGTTGGGTTTGACGTTCTGGGGAAGCAAGGATCCAGTGTTGATGCTGCCATCGCTGCCGCCCTCTGTTTGGGGATTGTCCACCCTCACACCTCTGGCATAGGAGGGTGAGCTATACAATCACGTTCATCTCTGCTTAAACAGCTTAACCACTGAGGTTCTACAACATTCTGGAATGTGCTTTGTTGATGTTTAGTGGTGGCGTTATGTTGGTGCATGACATCCGTAAGAATGAGACGAGAGTTATTGACTTCAGAGAGACGGCACCATCTTCCCTCCACGAGGACATGCTGCTCACAAACCTTGATCTTAATGTAAGGAGTTAATTTTTAATATCTATCTATCTATCTATCTATCTATCTATCTATCTATCTATCTAT
>NC_056508.1:27649800-27689268 GCF_014905685.2 Nematolebias whitei | reverse complement strand
TATCTATCTATCTATCTATCTATCTATCTATCTATCTATCTATCTATATATCTATATATCTATATATATATCTATATATATATATATCTACATATATATCTACATATATATCTACATATATATCTACATATATAGTATATATATAGATATACTATATGTATACTATATAAAGGCGCAGATCATGTCTGAATCTGTATTGTACTAACGTGCATGTTACTTTTTAGTCAGGCCTGTTAGTGGGAGTCCCAGGCATGCTCAGCGGAATGCATCAGGCACACCAACTTTACGGGAGGTACGCGTTTATTAATATTCTGAATTTTATCTGCATACAGGCACGTAATAGCTGTTGTCATGACCCTGGTTTCTGGACCTTCTGCAGTTCTTTCTTCTTTTATACAGGGCGTCTGAAAAAAATTGACATTATTTAAAATGTAACCATATGGACCAGGCAAACAAAATTAAATAGGCTTTATGTTGAACAACAAACGATTTATTGATTAATATTCAAACAAGAGCTCCTGTAGGATGTACGTTCTTTTTACCTGATTTCTCAAAGCTTCACAAAAGTTCACTGTGCTTGTGACACAACATATGCAAAGTCAGCTAGTCACGTTCCAACACCTTTTCATTTTTAGTGATTGTCGTTCTTCACTTTATTAAAACAAAAGGAAAAAAGAAAAGGTTTTGTACATTTTGTTAAAAGTTTAAATCATTTGGCTATGTTACTAGACTACCAAATGTTTTTGGAAGTCCTTTATTATTTTAATTAACTTTGTCACCCTTCCTTGTTTGTAAATTTCCTTAATGTAATATGCCAGTTTATGCATTGCTTTCCAATGTTTTATTAAAACAACATCAAAGGCTTAATTTAAAACCAAATGCTCAGGTTTAAATACTTAAGGTGTAAGTGAAAGTACGGTCGATGTGACTTCTGAGTGGAAAAAGTCCTTTCTTCTAGTACAGTTGTTGAGTTGTATTTATCCATTGTCTTACTCTAGGTGCCTACTGCCTACGTGCTTCAGAGGCACATACTTGGCAAAAAACTAATTGGATACTATGATTCGTGTAAAATAATGTTTAGTTTTTAAGTGTTTGTTTCAACAAAGATGAATTTACACATTCTTTGTTTCTCTAGGTTACCGTGGAAAAACGTGGTTTCCATGGCAGCAGATGTGGCCAAAAATGGATTTAATGTTACTCATGACTTGGGTAATTGTAGATTATTATTTCTTCAGAGACTGAGCCAAGCCACCATCTTTAATTACAAACACAGCAGCATTTTCTCCAAGCCTCTCTGTTGCTTTAATTAAAATAAAATCATACTAACTTACAGTATTTCCACTTTTGTTACTCTTCTAAATCTCCTGTTTCTCTACAGCTGAAGCGCTGTCTAAAATGAAGAACCAAAGCATGTCTGCTGCATTTCGGGATTTGTTCCTCCCCAATGGCCAGGCCCCCCTCTCTGGACTGTTCACCCGACGCATTGACTTAGCTGCCATTTTGGATGCTGTTGCAGTCAAAGGAGTATCTGAGTTCTACAGTGGGAATCTGGCACAAGAAATGGTGGCCGCAGTAAGAAAATATGTTTTTACTCTTAATTTTACAAGAAGTCATGAATTCTGCATCGTCTCTATGTCAAGTCAGATTTAACCTGCAAACACAATGTCATTTTACTTACACTGTAGGATTTATATTTGTTATAAACTAACTTTCACCAATGCAATACTCTAGATAAGTCTAAATATTTAATAAAAAACACATTACTATGTGTAAAACCGTAATCTTGAAATAGCAATTCTGGTTCAAATTCGAGATATTGTTATATGCAATTTATCATATCATTTGCACCTTACTAGGCCTGTTGCAATAAACAATAAATCAACTAATCGCATGATAAATGAAAATTATCAACCTCATTTTCATTTATCGGCTTTATCGTTTCTTTGAGTCTCTCTTTCTACCGAAGACACTGGATGACAAAAGGCTCAACTCCGTTGCTCTTCACTGACTCCTGCCTTTCTCTTTTCTCTTTAAAATACATTTTAACCATCCAAAATTGTGTTTCTGGATTGTTAAAAGCAGCTAAGCTGAGAAGCTAAGCTACGAGCTAAACTAACAGGCCGACCTCGGGGAAAAAACCTCTGTCTTGTCGAAGCTCCAAAATTCACGGTTGAAACCAGTGCCTTTGTGTAAAAAGTTGTTTTTCTCTGCAAAAAGAAGATGAGAACTTGTTTACTTTTTTTTTTAAATTAAAATATTTGTGTGGAAAATGCTATGCTAAAGAGCTCAAACCACACCGAGAGTCCGCCATTTTGAGATCTGAAGAGAGACAGCCCATGTCACGTCAAGGGGCCTCCCTCCCATTTTTCTTAGAGACACGCTGCTAGCTCCCTCACTATCCATCCTTCGGTTCAAACAGTCTAATACTGCCATCTGGTGGTCGAAAAAAGGTACTGCACGCAAAACAAATTTAAACATTTCTTCTTATATTTGACAATAATTACTAATTATTGTCAAATTTCAACTAATATTATCGTTTATCGCAATAATTTCTGACACTTAATCGCCCAGCAAAATTTGTTATCGTGACAGGCCTACTCATTACGCTTGTAGAAGGTGTGCAAATAAAAGATTAAGTTAGTCTGAAGAGAAATGTAGCTTCATTGTGACCAATTCCCTTGAATCATTGGAGCAAAACAAAATACTTTCTAGGAATACGTTTCACTTTCTAACACTTACTCGCCAATGCTGGATATAATGTAGACAGTGTGGAAAGCAATGCAAGCAGTCAACAGGATTTAGATGACTGTGTAGAAAAGGACACTTTCGATGTAAACACAAGTAAAGCACTTCTTTTTTATGGCATGAGGTAAACAAGTGCTAAGATTTAAAAATAGCTTATTTAAAATCAGAGATTATTACTGTTGTAACTACAGAACCTTTTGGGAAACATTTATTTCCAGTAATGCAAACAGTTGTCAGCTTGTTCAGCTTGAGCAGCTTCTGCTTCTACTGCGAGTTTTTTTTATCTGCTTCAGTCATTTCATCCTAGGTGTGTTCTTCTCCATCAGATGCACAGCTGGGGAGAAAACAAAAGGCTGCTCTTAAGTATTTATATAAGAACCAATATATTGTGCTTAAGAGAGATAACAGTAGCTGGGCTTACAGGCATTGAGCAAATGTACACAAAAATACATGAAAAAGTTGACAAGAAGATTTTTTTTTTCATCTATTGTCTGTTCAAGGCTGTTCAAGACAGGAACAACTGCTATTTTATTTGTGACATAGAAGCTGAGTGGGAGTATCAAAGATGTTTTTAAGCCAACAGTAGATGTAGCTACAGAGATGACTCAACACCAGGATCACAGCTTTCTTATCAGTAATGCATTGTCACTCAGCTGATTCAATAAAACTTCCCTACTGTTTAAACAGTGATGTGGTGCTAGGCTGCCTCTGTTTTGTTAAATTATTTCTGTTAAAGCAGCTAAATGCTCTAAAAGATGGACCTGTGTTAGCCCACAGCTAATGCTGTGTTGTTTTGTGCAAACACTGGTTACACCTTGTTCCTGATTATTTTCCTTGAAAACTTGCCCACCCCGCTTTGTGAGGTAAGAGGATAGGCACATGAAAACCTGGCAGTTATGGTTAGGGACTCTCTGTACTACGGTTCAAATAGGCGATGCTCATGCATATTTATTTTAATCACTTCTTTCACTGATAAGCATCAAAAATTCAACATGAAAATAACCAGTTTGTACACAGGCTAAAAATCTGAAAAATGTATTTATTTCTTTTAACAGGCGCAAGAAAGAGGAGGCGTGCTCACAGAAGATGACTTTAGAAACTACAGCACAGTCCTAGAAAAGCCAGCAGAAACCACCTATCAGGGTGCGTGTTCAGTAAGAATTAATGTCAGAGTCGTTACAGAAACGCCTCTAATCTGCTTAAGGACCACAGTTGGGCTGGATCACTTGTCTGATTAATTATTAGCCTTACGTCTTTAATTTGACAGAAAGGAAAACTGTACAAACATTACATATCTGGATACTTTGCTCTTTCTAGCCAATTAAATTCATATTACCCTCATTGTATGTATTTACCGGTAAATGTTTGTACATCTGACGATATAATTTGCACACTTAGTGTAATATCAGAAACCTTAAAAAATACTATTTGACATACAGTTTTTATAGGTTATTGTTTTGCTTTTATTGTATGAAATGGATTATGTAGTTTGTTTTGTATGTGTTGGAGGGTCCGATTCTCAGGCCAGGTTACATAAATCAAATGTATAATGTACTACTTTACTTGGAAAAAATCATAAGCATACTGACATAAATTATGTTTAGTCTGCATTAGACAATAACCAACAGTTGTTTCCAACAGTTTACTGTGAGTTTTTGCTTTACCAATTATTATTACGTTTTTTGTTTGAAGGATACCATGTAATGGCTTCTCCAGCCCCACATGCAGGTGTTGCCTTGATCACTGCACTCAATATCCTTGAAGGCTACAATATTACAAACCAAGTGCCCAGAAATGGCACCTACCATCGCATCGCAGAGGTAATTAAATGACTGTTTCACCACTGCACCATACAGCAAATGGTGTACACAATATAATTATTTTAGTTTTTACATTGATAAAAACCTTCCAGGCTTTGAAGATAGCATTGGCCCTGGCTAGTGGGCTAGGAGACCCTTTATATGACACCTCTGTCTCAGAAATTGTTGCAACAATGCTAAGGTAAGAGTTACTCCACCTTCAAAAAGTGATGTCAAATGTAGAAGCATCGATCTGTCCCATTTCATTAAGACATTGACATAAAATCCTGCTCTTTGGTATTCCCTTCTTCTAGTAAATCACAGGCTTTCCTGTTCCGCCAGATGATCAACGACTCTATGGCGTTCCCTGTAAACCACTACACTTCAGCCTTTACCCTGGAGGATGGTGCAACAGCTGCTCAGGTCATGGTCATGGGTCCAGACGACCATGTTGTATCAGTCCAGAGGTATCTAATGTTTAAACTTAATGGCAAGTTGTTTAACAAAATTCAGGATACCGTTCAAAGTTGAATAAAGTCACATGAAAACATAGATTTTTGTTATTTTTGTTTTAGTTCACTGAACAAACCTTTTGGCAGTGGGATAGTGACTTCTTCAGGAATCCTTTTGAACGGCCAGATTCTGGACTTTTCCTGGCCTAATAAAACTCAGAACTTCTCGCCCGACCCGGTAATCATCTTCATCTTTATTTAACTGATTTATTTTGATGGATTGTTTTTGTAGCTATCTTCTTTTTTTTTGTTGCTGTAGCATAACGGTGTTCAGGCTGGAAAAAGACCCAGGTCCTTCCTGATGCCCACAGCAGTACGGCCTGCTATGGGAGTGTGTGGCACATATGTAGCTGTTGGGTCATCCAATGGAGCAAAAGCTCTCAGTGGCATCGCTCAGGTTAATTATTAATTTACCAATATTAATTACTATAGACATATGGAAATGAGGCTTGTACTGTCAATTTACATCTCAACTTTGTCCCCAGAATTACCTCATTATTGTTTAGATGTCAAATGTCTCCTTTTGATTCTACACAGGTACTGATCAATGTTCTGTCTTCACGTAAAAACATGAGTGACACTTTAGCGTATGGACGACTCCACCCTCAGCTGGAGCCCAACACACTCCTGGTGGACTGTGAGTTTTTCCTTCTAGCTCCTCTCTTGTTGGGTTCAATCTAAACATTATGACACTATTTCATTTTTAATGGCTGTGCCAAACTTTATTTATTGTGTTCAGAGCTTTTTTTATTTTTGTTATAATTGTTTTTTTTGTCTTGGTCAAGTTAATTTAAATTGCTTTCAAAACCATAAAGAAAACAGAAATAATAAAAGAATAGTTCTAATTTGGAAGTGGGGGTGTACAGAGTAGTTATGAGTAGTAGTCAATATCTTACATGCAGTTGATAGCAGTCAGATTGATCTTGTTTTGAGGAATCAAATAGAAATTATTGTTTTTAATATTTAATTTAATCAGTATTCTGTGTTAAAATATACTGTAGAGTACAACATTTACTTGGATAACTTGCTTAGATGATGGACATTCATTTTGATTTTACCTTTTTGTTAGCTACTAATGCACATGCTCAAAGTTAGTATTTTGCAATGCATTGTGGAATATATAGATTTTTTTTCATTGAACCTTCATTTATACAGGTTAGTCTCATTGAGCCTCGAGGACTCATTTACAAGAGAGACCTGCTTTTAACAAAGAACACAGATGACAACAGTAGACAATCATAAAAAAGCATATACAATGAAAAGTAAATGATAAAAGTAAAAAAAGAAACAAAAACAGTTAATATAAATGCCTACATTCTGTCCTTTACCATTTAAATGACTTTTATTTGTTGTTGTCATACAATTTTTATTGTCACTGATGATGATAACCACCTTATCCAATGGAAAAAAATCACAATTATTCTTAAATTTAATGTTTCAACTTTGTGTTCACTTTTATCAACGGTTGGCTTGGATCCACCCTCAGTCTAAACAGTGTCCATACCTACTTGTTTCAGCTGTGCTCCGCTGTCATTCATCTTGACACCTGGCAATATTGCAACATAAAATACAGAGAAAACCAATTTATAGTTACATTTTTATATAAAAGTCCATCAAAAAAGTAGGTGTAATAAGCTTTAAGAAACTCACTGCTCATAGGTGTGCCATACACACAACCCAACTTGGGGGAAAAAAAATATGTAGGAAGTCATTCAGTCTTTATTAAAGGGGTCATAAATTATTTTCTGTTATGAATAATGGGTTTAGAAGCAGAATTTTCTCTGATTTGACGACAAAACTCAATTCCACTGTTCTACTGAACACATGCAATGTTAACTTTAAATCAAGTGGCTTTTAAACCCCAAAATACATTAAGGCAAAGACTGGTTCATCCCAAAGATCCAGTCCCCCGGCACAAACAGAGTAATGTTGTGTATGCTGTTCAGTGTCAGGAGGGCTGTGATCAGTCTTACATCAGGGAAACTAAACAGCCACTGGTCAAAAGGATGGACCAGCACAGAAGATCAACATCATCAGGTCAGGACTCTGCAGTCTACACTCATCTCCAGGCCAGCTGTCACTCTTTCAGGGATGAAGATGTTCACATCCTGGATAGAGAGGAAGGATGGTTTGAGAGAGGAGTAAAGGAGGCCATCTTTGTGTAAAGAAACTGTCCATCATTAAACTGGGGTGGAGGCCTCCGGGTTCAACTGTCCCCCTCTTACAATGCTGTGATTGCTAGTATCACTCAGCCCTCTGTGAATAGTAAACAGCCATCAGTGTGCTAATGATCCATTGTTAGGCTGATGGTCCTTCTTGAGCATGTGATCAGCTGGTTTTGGTTGTCAGCAGCAAAACTGGTTGATCCTCTCTGAGAAGGTGCTATTTAAGAGACTGAGCTGAAAACAGCACCTCAGACTGAGGAAGTCTCTCGGATGAAAGATGAAACGTTTCTACATTTTTTTGTTGTTGTTTTGCTTTGTTTTGTTTTTTGAATGTCCAGAGGACCAGATTTAACTTTTTTAGATTTTTCTACCTGGATTATTGAGCATGCATCAGGAGGTAGTGTTCAATATTTTCCATGTCAGAATGAATGAAATCGTCAGATCTCAGACAAAAATTGGGTCATAAATATGAGGGGAAAAAAACATAAATAAGTCGCTTTGCTGTATTAGTCGCAGGGCATGCTAATTTATGCAAAAAGGTGTGACTTGTGCAGCAAAAAGTACAGTAATGTTGATCTGGTCATCCTCTGTAGTGAGAAGAATAGGATCTTACTGACTCTTAAGTGCTAAATTGAGCATTTTTGTTAGTTGTGGACACAACATGCAGATAATGCACTCTATTTAAACATGCTGGGATCACCACCCTTGCTATGTGAACACTTGAGTTACATTTGAATGACATGTTAAAAGAAAGTTTGAACATGCATTTCTTCTCTTTTTGTCCTGCACATCTTCTACAGCTGAGTTCTTAGAGGACGACGTGAAGCTGCTGCAGGCCAAAGGACACAAAGTTGAGAAGATGGATGTCCTTTCACTGGTGGAGGGCACACAGAGAACCAATGACCTCATCATGGGGGTAAAGGACCCCCGTAGTGCTGACGCCTCAGCTCTTACTATGTCTAACATGCCTTAGTGTGTTGCTTCTTCTGATATTTGCTCATATTATGGCAGGGGATAAATCTAGTAGCTTATTGAAGAAGGGAAAATAAGGCTGCACCAAAGAAATAAGCTCAGCAGGACTGAGCAAGTGCTGTTTATTTAAGATCAAAATGAGCAAAACACATTCAGCTTTCTCTGGGCTGACATGATAGAAGCCTTTGTGATTTGCTCACATTAAATATTAGAAAGCAACACTACTTCAAATACAGCACATCTTCTTACTGTGCAGCCACAATGTGAAATGTTTTAAGTCCATCTCAGCTGTTGTTTTTAAGTCCGCTGTTTGTATTGTGCTGAGCTGGACACAGAAATGAAAGATTTTGTTTTCCAGTTCACTTTAGAGAGAAACAGACTTATAAGAGAGCTTTCACCTTTTTTAATGTGAAGGGGAAACAAAAGAAATATAAACAGGAATGTCTATTAATGCTTTTTTTTCCTGAGATTCTGTGGAGCACTTTGCTCTACTGATGTACAGTAAAGAGTTTAGAGGAAAACTACTGAGGAATAAATTGACTCATTCCAAAGATTTGCCTTTAGAAAATTAAAATGCCAAACTGGTAAGTATCATTAATGGCAAAGGCATGATGTGCAGCATGTTTTATCCAGCTTTATTACCTTTTCAGCTGCATTTCTTTTGGAATAACAAATAGTTCAGAGCATCAGAATCAAACCTTTGCTTCAGTATATTTGGACAAGATGATCCTAAAGTGAACACGTAAGCTACCTGCTCTTTATATGGCATATAAGTGTGATTAGATGTTGTTTGATACAGCTGCTGGAGCTTTAGCTGTTGTAATCAATCATCGATGTAGTGGGACTGCGTTTAAACACACTGGCACAAAACACTGAAATGTGATTAGAAATGTGCATCACACCTCAGTTTATTTTGTTTAGCAAGATCCTTATATTGATTTCAAAGAGTTTTAGAAACTGATAATTATGTTCAGTGGTTGTATTTAAATGCAGAGTTTTAATAATTTAATGATCTGTATTATTTAGTTTTTATTTTTAGTATGTGAATTAAGTTTTTTTTTTTTTTTTTTTTAGATGGGGGTTGTGCTTTCTCTAGGAAGAGGAATAACTGGATTTTTACAAAAATAATTTATTGTTCTATTTTTATGAATATTTTCTTGACTGCATGTGTTATTTACTTACACGTAAAGCTGTGCATCAGTAAGTGCACCTTAGAAAATGATGTCATGTTTATTTTGGTGCACTAGTGTTTTAGATTGTAGTAAAAAGAGCAAACAACCTCTTGTAGACTTTTTTGTTAAAATTAATTTCTTGTTCCAAATGATCAAATAAATTCTTAATTTTAAAATTATTCGTGCTTGTCTTTTGGTGTTTTTGCTGTAGAGTGCTCTACCTTGAAGCACGTTAGTTAGCACAATACTTAAAGTCAGATTCCTTTGTGCTTTGATCATTCCTGCACTGTTCAAATCCAGAAAAAAATATATTTGCACACATTTAATAATAAAGAATGAACCATCTTTTGTTTTACATCCTGTTTTTCTCCTAAACACATAAAACAATGCACTGAAGACAAGGGACACCACAACAAGAAAATACCAGACTAAAACTTGTTACCAGTGTTATTAATCACACACGATTAATCAGTTGTGCAATAATGTGTTATTAATTAACACATGATTAATAACAAAGGCTGATACGGGATTAACATTTGTTATAAGGCCAAAATAGAGAGAGAGAAAAAAGTATGATTTGTTAATTACAGGTGTGTGTTTGCATGTCATCATGACTATATGACACAATTAGGTGAAAAAAGGTTTCTAGTGAATAGTAATAATAAACAGAATTTGCAAGCATTTACACCAATCTATAATTATTTAGTCAGAGTCAGAGTTTCTTTTTTGTCATTCGCACCTCATGTGGTACATGTGGTGGAGCGAAATTATGTACGCAGGGTCCCAGTTACATCCAACAATGTTAATGTTTACAATCCCACTGCAGCAACCACAAATAATAATTTAGTTGTTCTGTTAAAGCAAATAGCTTTGTTCATATGATATCAGTTGTATTTCATTCTGTTGACTATTTCAATGTCTTTTGTTAAAAAGTCTTGATATTCATTTTGATAATGAGTTAACCATTTTCAACCATTTAGTTAATTAGAATTTTATTTTGAAAAGCTGAACCGGAAGCAGCATCTTTGTTCTAACTCCGTGTGAAATTCATGTAATGTTAGCCTGACTAGCAAGCTGATTTCGACTGGTTGGAAATACTTTTAGATGAATATGTTTGGTAAGGTGTTTGCTTTTTAATCATGATGATATTTAGGAAGTTTAACTAAATTAAATCGTAAGCTAAGACTCGCTGCTTGGATGCGTTCGGGTTTGATTACCGGCTGTGCTAGCGGTAGCTACATAGCTAATATTTGCTAACTGGAGTTGTCGGACAGAAGCCAGCAGGAACTGCTTTGACGTTAATTTTGATCTCCTTCCATTGTGCTGTTGAAGTCGTTTAAATATCATGTTTGGACACTTTTTGCATCAGCATGAACATGCATAATTACACAAGGAACATGAATGTTCTGGGATCATTTTGTTGGCTTGAGTGTTAGCTTCAGTTTTTGTTGAGGCCCGTAGTCTTGCCGGGCCGTTGACTTAACCAAGTTAACCATCGTTTATTGAAATACATTTATATGTAAAATTAACTGGCATTAAAAAAGGCACACGCTAATTAAAATGTCGTGACTACCATCCACAACACCTGTAATCCTTCAATACTTTTGCTATGTAAGCAGATCATCACTGGTCAAATATGTCACCTCCAGTTATTAGTTGTGTGTCTCACTGTTTATTATTACGGCCTTATAAGTGTTTTGTGTAGTTTAAAATGAAAGATTAATTTATTTGTTAACCTATTTTATCTCACTTGAATTGTGCAGAATAGATATTTAAGTTTCTGACATTCATTAGTTGGCTGACCACTTTGTCATCATGTTTCTTGTGGTGCCTTGTATTTGTAATTAATTTTAGTCTGTGTAATGTGTGATTACAGCATAAAACCATTCAGACGCCACTCCTAACTCGTGGGGAGGATGGCTCACCAACATTCCCCACCTGAGATGTCCCAGAAGACTGATCTCCTGGAACCTGATAATGAATCAGACGGGGATTCTGGTGTTGGGGAAGATGCAGGAGAAGATGCTGATACTTGCAATCAATGCAGTGTAGCTGAAGAAGATAAAGACTTAGAGATGGATAGTATGAAAGAGAGTGATGGGGAGTATGAAGACTTCACAGTGTTTGTTGCCTTTCAAGGGAACATGGAAGATGAGGACTTCTCTCAAAAACTTGACACTGTCCTTAGTGGGATACCTAACATGCTTAATTTGGGTTAGTTTTCTTTTACGTTTTAAATTATCCTTTTGTATAACTGTGTATTAACAATGATAAACTTTCCTATTGCTTTTATCAGTAACATTTAACAAGGGAAATTGAAAGTGAATATGTAGAAATGCTGTAAATAATAATGAAAACTCAAACACTCCTCACAAATGTCTTGCACTGGTCTTCCTTTCTAGCATTTTTTTAACCTACAGGTTTCTTAGAAAAATGCAGTGAGGCAGTATTGAATTAGTTGCAAAACCAACTGTGTTCATCAAATTATTGTCTTTCAGACTCTGAGCGGCTGCAGCCACAACATGTGGAGCCATGGAACAGTGTCCGTGTTACCTTCAACATTCCTCGAGATGCTGCTGAGCGACTCAGACTACTGGCCCAGAACAATCAGCAGCAGCTCAGAGACCTGGGTATTCTTTCTGTTCAAATAGAAGGTAAACGACATGCACTAGGCAGAATTTATTCCTTCACTTATTAATTCGTTCATTCATTCATTCATTCATTTTGTCTGTTGCACCTCAAATGTATTTGATGTATTAATATCATTTTCATCTTTGTGTTCAGGAGAGGGAGCAATTAATGTGGCTGTGGGACCAAATAGAGCACAAGAAGTCAGAGTGAATGGACCAATAGTTGCACCTGGTCAGATGAGAATGGATGGTGGCTTTCCAGGTCAGACTGGTCTAGGTATCTGATTGCTGAATTTAACTCAAATTACTACAGACTCTTCTTTATGGATAATTATTTTCTAGCTATCAGAACCAGTTTTAGATAAAGAAGTGAAATGTGTTGCTTGCCTCTTTTTGTAATCTAGCTTTCGTCATTTATTATATTTTTTGTTCCTATTAATTATTAGTTACTTGATAACATTTGTCATGAGCTTATTTATGAGTAGTTAATCAATATACATTTATGTCAACAAGGAGGGGTAAGGATGACCAATCCATCTATGGTTCCCCCTGGCCCTGGCATGGTGGGTCAAGCTATGTTACCAGGCAGTAGTGGACAAATGCATCCTCGTGTTCAAAGGCCACCATCGCAAACAGGTCTAAATTATATTTTATTTTTTACATATCAATTTGATTACAAAAAATGATAAAATCATAGCTTTGAGAGGACAGTAATAGATGCACCATTCCTTCTGTACTCACAGATGTGATGGATCCTATGATGCCAGTTATGTCCGTTCAGCAGCAGCAGCAACACCAACTTCAACACCAACAGGTTGCTCCCCATGGTTCAGGCTCCATGTCTTCTCAAGCTGCCCATCACATGCAGGCTCTGCAGGGAGGGAGACCACTCAACCCAGCTGCACTGCAGCAGCTACAGCAACAGCATCACCAACAGCAGCAGGTCCAGCAGCAAGTTCAGCTCTCCCAGCTTGGACCCAGACCTCCGTTCAACCCTTCGGGCCAAATGGCTGCACCTCCTGGCTGGAATCAGTTACCATCTGGTGTACTTCAGCCACCAGTGGCTCAGGGAGGTCCTGCATGGAGAAAACTTCCACCCCAAGGTCAAATGGTTCAGCGCCCACCTTCTCTAGCTACAGTTCAGACCCCCAATCATCCCCCACCCCCATATCCATTTGGCAGCCAGCAGGCAGGACAATTATTTAATGTCATGGGCCAAGGACAGTTACAGCAGCAACAACAGGCAGGGATGGGTCAGTTTGCTGCTCCCCAACCTAAAGGCCAACAAGCTGGCCCCAGTGGGGTCACTGGACCACCCAGACCCCCACCGCCTCTTCCATCAACTTCTGGACCACAGGGCAACCTCACTGCCAAGTCCCCTGGATCATCCTCGTCTCCTTTCCAGCAGGGATCTCCAGGGACGCCTCCCATGATGGCTCAGAGACCTACCACTCCACAGGGTTTCCCTCAGGGTGTTGGCTCACCAGGTAGAGCAGCCCTCGGCCAGCAGGGTAACATGCAGCAAGGATTCATGGGAATGCCCCAGCATGGACAGCCTGGGGCTCAAGTTCACCCAGGTGAGTAGTTATTAGTGCCTATGTTTTATTTAATTGATATTCCAATCAGATAAAGTTTTGTTTTCTGGTCATTGCAAATGGTCAAGTGAAAATTATAATGTGAAATATATTCTTGTTTTATCAATATTACTAACACTGATTGCAGGTATGGCAAAGCGTCCTATGGGCTTTCCAACTCCGAACTTTGTCCAGGGTCAGGTGAGTGCAAACACCCAAGGAACCTCTGCTGGTGGAGCAACTCAACAGCTACAGAACAACCCAGCAATGGCTCACACAGGTAAAGTGTGACACAGCAGATGTGTAGTTTTGTTTTAACATTACCGTTGTATTGATCTACAATGTACTGTATTACATTTAGGCGAAAATACAATACATTGTTTGTCATGTATAAGAAATGTGGGAATGCTTCAGAATGGCTTATTTTTTCCTTGAGTGTGAAGTGTAAATAAATTGTCAGGAAAACAATATACAGTATGTGGTTGGATTAATATTTAAGCACGAATACTATCTTTAGCATTGTAGTCTTCAACCACCAGTAAATTTTTGTTTTCCTTGAAAGAAGCTAGACCGTAAACCTTTCAAAGTGGTTTTGAGCAGTAGTTCTTCAGACTTTTTTGAAAATTTCTGCCTTTGGCTTTCGGCTGTTATTTTTCACTCCTTTTCAGTCCAGTTCCTGTACATAAACATTTAGCTTTTTTCGGTATTCCATGCTTTAAAGACATTTAAAAAAATCCATGAAAAATGGACAAGTTCAAGACAAAATACAATGCTGATTGTCTAAAAAAACTCTAGGTGTCTTTCTCAAGGACACCATGACGTGGGCATGGCGGGGAGTTGAGCCTGCGACTTTCTGGTTCCAAGTCAGCTGCCGTACCTCTACACCATCTTGGCTCCTATCTACATGAATATTGAAATCTCTTATTATTATTGTATCAGCATTCAGTAATAAGTCAGACAAACATTCTGAGAATTCAAAAACAGAATAAGGGCCTCGTGGATGACGAATAACATCAAGTAAAAGTGGCTTTTCTGATTTTTGTTTTGTATGATAAAGACTGAGGAACACTGACTCAAAAGAATTCTAATTAACAATTGGTTTAGCATTTATTTGCAATATATTTGTTAAGATAGAAGCCTTTTAAATATTCAACTTACTACTGATTTTTTTTTGTTTTAGTATTTTGAAATAGCAAGTGTTACAATGCCAGCAGCAGCTTGTTACATGTTCTAAGAGGTGCTAAAACATTTTTTTTAATTCAGTCTTTCATTTTATACCAGGAACCCAGCCATCAGCCTCTACACCAAATTCAATGCAGGGACCACCCCATGTCCAACCTAATGTTATGGCTGCTCAAAGTAGCATGGCTGGTCCACCTCCTGGTTCAACAGCTGGACCTAGCATGGGCCAACAGCAGCCTGGCCTCCAGACCCAGAAGATGGGCCTCCAGCATCAGGTCCAGCCTGTGTCCTCCTCCCCCAGCCAGATGGTTCAAGGCCAGGTTGGAGGTCAGACTGTCCTTTCAAGGCCCATTGGTCAAGGGCAGAGAGGAGGGATGACCCCACCTAAGCAAATGATGCCACAGCAAGGCCAGGGGGTGATGCATGGGCAGGGTCAGATGGTTGGAGGCCAAGGGCACCATGCCATGCTTCTGCAGCAGCAACAGCAGCAGCAACAAAACTCGATGATTGAACAAATGGTTGCTAATCAGATGCAAGGAAACAAACAGGCATTTGGAGGCAAGATTCCACCTGGAGTTATGCCTGGCCAGATGATGCGTGGCCCTTCACCAAATGTTGCTGGAAATATGGCTCCGTTTCAGGGACAAGTCCCACAGCAAATGACTCCTCAGCAGCAGCAATTAGTTCAAATTCAGCAGCAGCAATTACAACAACAGCATCAGCTGCAGCAACAGCAATTACAACAGCAACAGCACCAGCAGATGAACCCACAACAGCCTCAACAGGTTCCAATCTCTGGCAATCCTAATCAGAGCATGAGCATGCATGGGCAACAAATGAGACTCCCTGCTGGTCATCATCTCATCCAACAACAACAGTTGCAGCAGCAGCAGCAGTTTCAGCAGCAACAACAGAAACAACAAGCTTTGTTGCAACAGCAGCAACAACAGCAGGCAGCTCAGCAGCACCAACATATCATAGGGGATCCCAATAGTGGGGCAGGAGACATGGGTGTACAGCAAATGGTTCCTGATATGCAGGCGCAGCAGCAGCAAGGCATGATTGGAGGCCCTCAGCACATGCAGATGGGAAATGGACACTTTGCAGGTCACGGCATGAACTTTAACCCACAGTTCCCTGGACAAATGCCAATTGGAGGACCTTGTGGACAGCAAGGTGGCTTTCCAGTTAGTAAAGATGTTACATTGACTAGTCCACTGCTAGTCAATCTCCTGCAGAGTGATATCTCAGCAAGCCAGTTTGGACCAGGAGGAAAACAAGGAGCCGGTGGGGACAATCAGGCCAAACCTAAAAAGAAGAAACCTGTGAGAAAGAAGAAGCCCAAAGATGGTGACGGTCAACAGCAAATTGAGGGACCTGGGTAATAATTCAGATCTATTACGTTTTTATTATCTTGAAAATTCATTCTCAACATTAATGGATAATTCATCTAATAATTAATATTTTTTGGCTCTTAGTGGTCTTGAAGGGGCTGCTGGCATGGAAGATTCTGAAGTGCCAAATCTGGGTGGAGAACAGGGTTTGAACTCAGAAAACCCAGTCCAGAAACTCCCTGATTTTGCCAACAGGCCTGCAGGTAAACTAAATAATTTTAAAATTATAATTAATTTGTTTTAATTTGTAGTCATGTACTCTTTTAAATGATTTTTATTATTGTTAAGGTCAAATTTATTTAAGCACATTTAAACAAAGATGTTGACCAAAGTGCTGTACATATCAGAGAGTCAGAGTTTCTTTGTCATTCGCACCTCATGTGGTACATGTGGTGGAGCGAAATTATGTACACAGGGTCCCAGTTACATCCCACAATAAAATATAAAAGAAAAACAATGACAACATCTAAGATATGAACTAAGAAAAACATCAACTAAATATACTCTAAGCACTCATAAAAACATTATGTCGAACATCAGCACAACCATGAACATGAGTCTGTGTGAGCAGATGTCTGTTAAATACATCTTTACAAAATAAATAAGTAGTGTTATTTAAAAATCATTCCGTATATGCCACCGTAAACATTGCACCGCCCTATAAGTCACATCAGTCCAAATATGTCTGATAAAGTGGAAAAATCCATAAATACGTCGCTTCGCCGTCGTATTAGTTGCATCTATTATGCATCACCGCTGACAACCCAGAAATGTGGGCTGGTGTTGTGCCAAAAATTGATTGGCTGCCAAATGGTGGCAGCGGGAGTGTGCACGGGAGGACTTTTAACAAGATTAACACTTAAAAACAATATTTTGTTTGCTCGAAATTATAGCAAAAGTGTCTCAGTCTAACTTTTCCTTAATAAATGCACTTTGACGGTCAAAATTAGCTGCATTTCGCCGGGGCGGTGCGTCGAAATTAAACTGATTTGACGGTTGCTCCAGGCAGACAACGGTGGCAGTCTATGCCAAGCCGATTGTGTCATTAACAGCCACTATTACCTTTTACATGATACAAAAGCATGCCATACTACTCGACTGCCATCTAACGTCTGCAAATGGTAGTGCTCAATATTTTCAGTCAGAATGAATGAAAACTGTCATATCTCAGCCAAAAATTGGTTTATAAATATGGGAAAAAATCCATAAATACGTCGTTTCGGCGTATAAGTCGCATGAAGGCATGCAAATTTTTGAAAACTCTGCAACTTGTAGGTTGAAAAATACGGAAATAAATATTCCATTAAATAAATAAATAAAGTCTTAAAATAAATAAATAAATTTTGAAATAAAAAATAAATAAATCTTGAAAAAAATGATAACTAAATATTGGGAAAGAAAAACCTAAACATTTCCATTTAAATGTTTTATTTCATGGGAACATTTATTTATTTAATGGAATAATTATTAATAATTTTAAATAACACTATTTATGTATTTATTTTTGAATGAAATGGCTCTCCATAATGAAAGGTCCAGAAATATTTCAAATAAAAAATAATCTTTCAAATAAAAAGAGCCTAGAAATAATTATAATTGTGCCTTGTTTTGCTTTCCACAGGTTTTCCCAGTCAGACAGGGGAGCAAAGAGTACTGCAGCAAGTACCCATGCAGTTTATGCAGCAGCAGCAGCAACAGCAACAACAACAACACCACCAACAACAACAACAACAACAACAACATCAGATGCAGCACATGCAACAACAGCATTTACAGCAACAGCAAATGCAGCATCAGCAGCAGATGCAACAGCAGTTGCAACAGCAACAAATGCAACAGCAACATCAATTACAGCAGCAGCAGCAGCAACAACAGCAGCAGCAGCAGCAGCAACAACAACAACAACAACAACAACAGCAGCAACAGCAGCAACAACAACAGCAACAACAACAACTACAACAACAACAACAAATACAGCAGCAGCAGATGATGCAAGCTCTCCAGAATGCTCAAGGGCAGCAAGGGATGACGGGGTCACAAACATCAGGTCAAGGCCAACAACAAATGCATCCTCATCAGCTGCAGCAGCAATCTCAGCAGACACACCTGCAACAGCAGGTATTATGTGCATACTTGATGGTGTTTGGTGTAAACACAGTAGATTTTTTATCTTTATGTTGCTCTCCATTTTACTTTCTAGCAGCAACAACAGATGATGATGATGATTAAGATGCAACAGGAGCAGGCAAAGAATCGGATGCCCATGCCCCCAGGACAGCTCCCTCCTCGGGGTATGGCTAATCCAACAGAGGCGCAGAGACATCCTGTTTCACAGCAAAGCAACATGCCTGTAATGATTAGCCTTCCAGGACATGGAAGTGTTCCACCATCACCTGACAAAGCCAGGGGCAACCCCTTGATGGTGAACGCACAGGTAGAGGGCCAGTAGTAATGTGCATAATCAATCATCTGATGAGTTGTAAACATGTGAATATGTCACTATTTATTTTTAGAAACGTGTGCACTTATTGAATTTCATTTCACATTTTCCAGCTTGCAGGTGCTGCACGAAGAATGTCCCATCCAGATGTAGGGCAGGGTACCCAGGGCACTGGATCTGATGAGGTCCTTACAGGTGCCCTCTCAAAGCAGGATAGACCTGGTGGCTCAGATATCGGGACACAACCAGGAAATGGGACACAACAGGTTGTGTCTAGCCAGAATTCCAATGCTCATTTGATGAAGCAAGGCTCTGGTCAAACACAAATGCCTCAACATACTGGGGCTAGTCCCCAGCAGCAGTTACCCACTCAGCCTCAACAAGGAGGTCACCTGTCTAGCCTTCATTTTCCTAATGCGCCTACCACTTCACAGAGCTCCAGGCCTAAAACCCCCAACAGAGCCAGTCCAAGACCTTATCATCATCCTCTAACTCCAACTAATCGCCCACCCAGTACTGAGCCCTCAGAAATTAACCTTTCTCCGGAAAGGCTAAATGCTTCAATTGCTGGATTGTTTCCCCCTAAAATTAACATTCCTCTCCCACCAAGACAGCCAAACCTTAACAGAGGATTTGACCAACAGGGTCTGAACCCAACAACTCTAAAAGCAATTGGGCAGGCCCCTCCTAGTTTAAATCTAACAAATAACAATGGCAATGCAGGAGGAAATAATGCTAACAGTCAGATGTCTTCTGGGGCTGGTGTGGGGGGTTTAGGTACTAAACAAGACAAACAACCTGGAGGCCAGAGTAAAAGGGCAAGTCCTAGCAATAGTCGTAGGTCAAGTCCAGCATCTAGCCGCAAGTCAGCCACCCCAAGTCCAGGAAGACAAAAGGGGGCAAAAATTACGATCAACTGCCCTCCACACCACCAGCAGCTAGGAAACCCTCAAGGGCAAACAATGATGCTAAGCCCTTCCTCAGTACCTCAGAGTCCAGTATCTATGCCTTCACAACAGAGTGGAGGCATGGAAGCACAACAGACCCAAAGCCCTATTCATGGGCTTCACAGTAACCCAGCTGATGGTGTCAGGGAAACTCAGGGAATGCTTACAGTTGAGCGACAAACACCTCAACCTCAGTCCCAAACGTTCAGGGATTTATCAACCCCCAGAATAACAAGTCCTCGTTTGCCAGCACCCCAACATTCAAAACCTGATGCGGAAGTGCAGGCAAGCACAGCTGATAGACATTCAGCACACAAAGCATCTATACAGGACCTTGAGGTTTCACCTGCTCTCAGATCAGCTCCGACATCCCTCAACCAGTTATTAGATAACACAAGTGTTTCAAACATGCCACTTAGACCAGCTCAGAGTAATACTGTTGTAATAGGAAAAGACAGCCCTAGGTCTGCTTTGGATCCAGATAGACCAGTTTCCACAAATTCCCAGAGTTTCTCATCTGTTGTTACCACTGTTTCTGAGGTTAAACCTAAACCGACTCCTTGTATTCCTACTAGTAGTCCTGCCATGCAGCTTACCTCAGTCCCCAGCTCACATCTTCCCACTAATGTAAACTTGAGTACCCCTCTTGGCCTTAACCCAAACTCCATCACTAGTCTTGTTAATCCGAATTCAAGCATAAATTCAATGGCCAATCTTTGCAGCTCAGTCAGCACTAACACTAATGCAACCCCATGTCTTAGCACCGGTACAGTTGCTTCTGGTCAGAACAGTTCTACCTCCGCTGTTAGTACCAGCTCTGTTGCAAACCCAGCCAATTCAGTTCTTAAACCAAGTCCTAGTCCTAAACCTATGACAAGTGTTCCCTCAGTCATACAGATCCCTGCATCTTCAACCAACATTTCCCCTAATCAAATCAGAGTGTTGTTTGCACCAAACTCCATTACTTCTGCCCCCACTACACAGGTGTCTGCATCTATGGTATCTACTATGATGGCTGTCCCAAACAAGAACATTAGACCTCAGGACATCAGACAGCAGAGTTCCGGTTCACGACCAGCTCAGTTTATCACAACCACTCCTGTATTTATCAACCCAGTTTTTCAGGTCACTGGTTCTTCTGTGTCTCCCAATACAACAGTGGTATCACAGTCAGTCACCATGGTGGGCTCTATCCAGGTGTCAGCTGCAAACATCCAACTTTCTCCCGCTCCAACGTCCACACAATCATCAGGGGCTACAATGACTAGTACTCAGCTCACAAAAAGTGCTGTTGGACAGGTTCATGTAGCCAGTAACCAGTCCTCTTCAGTCCCAGTTGGTACTCTCGTAGCTCCTCAACAAATTAACCAAGGAAATATCAAAACAGAACATCTGGGGGACACAAGTTCTTCTCAGAAATCTGCTCTCCCTGTGTGCCAGCCACCTGCCCATCAAAGTCAATCAATATCTTCTTTTCAGCCACCTCTGGCTTCTCCTCCTCCCTGTTCTAGTCCTGGAGTTGTTAACACAATCCGAAAGAGCCCTGCTTCTCTATCTCAAGCTTCCCATGTGAAAAGTAAGCTTGTATCAGCACCTTTATCTGTTTCTGGCTCAGTTGACTCTCAGCAAAGCACTGTAGAAAAGCCAATACAAGGGCACCAAGGGACAGTCCCTCCACAAGTTTTTATACCTCCTGCTAGTTCAGCTGTTCAGACTGAAGCACAAGCTCCCCATACTACTGCTGTTGGATCAAACAGTACCTTGCCTGCAGTTTCTTCTCAAGTCTCTAGCCAAGTTACTGTTCGTACTCAAATTGCTGGCCAGGCTCCTGTACTCTCATCAGCTTCAGTCTCAAGCCAATCACAGGCAGTAAATTCTCAAACACCCATTGTGACTGCCATTGGTGCATCTACTGGGGTCTCTTCTGGTGCATTGCTTACTACAGTCACTCCTGTACAAACTCCTGTACCGTCTGTTGTTCCAATTGTTGCTGCACCAGGACCTACTGAGGCACCCCACATCCCATCCACTTCTACCATTGTCCCCAGTGTAGGTTCATCAAGCCAACCTGACCCTCCATCTGCAGAGCCTTCCATGCCACCATCTGCAGCATCTGCTGAATCCACTCAAACCACTTTAGGTACATGCACTGTTCTTATCAGGTCAACAGATCATATTCTTAGCATGATATTTAAGGCTAGGCTTATTGCACATCCATCATTACACCAAATGACACCGGTTATCAGGTTATATTCGGTAAATCTACATTTTACCCAGGAAAGAGAAATAAATACTTATGAAAATGTTTTGTGACTTTATTGGAGCAGGAACAGGTAGGCGTGGCCTTTTTTAAACACCACTCATTCATGTGGTTTTTTTTTTTTTCTTTGTCCATTTCCAGCACCTCTTCAACGAGAAGCTTCACAGGAGTCTGGCACCGCTGAGAAGACGAGTAACCATTTTTATTTTAAATTCCATGTGAACTTGAGAAACATTCAGCACTAGATGGTAGATAATTCTGTTTGTGTGTGTGTTTCAGGTGAAGAATTCTCAACCGGTTCAGAGCAAGGGTGAGATTATTTTTATCATGGTTGTTTTTGTTGTTGCCGTTTGGTTTAATTTGGATGTAAAGGATTTTTAGGATGTCTTTAAGTAGAGATTTTTGAAAACATGCCCTGATAGGTAAAAAAGAGATGCACAGACATTTCTAGCTTCATTGAACCACAGGGAATTTGATGGGCCTCAGGGGGAAAATGGTTAATAATAAAAATAAAAACCTCAGCCCTTGGTATAACTAGCATGTAATTATTTAAATATATGATAATACAATTTATCTCTCCAGTGATGTTTATGGCCATATCTCTTCGTAGGGATTGCCATATTTTGGTGGTAGTAAGAGTATATTTGTCCAGCTCACTTGATAGTTTACTGCTGTTTTTCCACTTCTATCACAGATGGGCAAAGAAAAGAACGACGCCCATCACCTTAGTCCCAAGGTATGTATAATAACATAAATGTGCAGCAAAGTCATAAGCAATGATCACATCAACATGGATGCTAGCAGGATGAAGATTGGCAGTATCTGTGGTAGATGAGGAAAAACAGCAGTGTCCTGATTGATATGTCTTTTGAGTAGAGCATAGTTGCATCTCCACTTTGTTTCTTCAGTAACACAAATATGTCTTCATGCTTTTTTGTTGTTTATCTGTCTGGTTCTCCCAGAGCTGCTGTGGAGAAGCCCAAGGGGCCAAGCAGGCGCAGCTCTCGAGCAGAGAAAGACGTCGAGGAGGAGCCAGTAACAGATAGTGGCATTAGGAAGAGACCAGCTAGGCCTGGAACAAGTGCTGCAGTAAAAGGTAATATATTCACTCATATGAGACGTCTTATCACTACACACATGCCACACAATCACTACACATATGCCACACAAAAAATGCACCATAATCTTTTTTTCACTAATAAATACACTTTTCACCAATACTCTTTCAGAAACTGCAGCGAGTCCCACCCAAGCCAAACGAAGGAAATCTAAATAGGCACAGCAACAGTTTACCTGTGAATTGTACTGTAAATGTTTGTGTTTGGTAGTTTGTCTCCCAATGTGAATCAGTTGATATTAGCTTCTCTGGTCTGGATTATAAATTTTCACTGGAGGAAGAAACCATGTACAGATTGTTTTAAACAAAATATGAAGCTATTGTTTTGTCCATACGTGTGCTTACAGTTTGTGTGAATGTGCTTTTTATATTAAATGCTGGATTAATCATGTGAAGAATGATATTGAAACTCACCATTACTGTATAATTATGCTGTAAAATCAAATAAATTTTTTACTGCTTTTGTTCTGTGAAAATATTTGTGTGCGTTTGTTATTTTAAAGTTGATCTGTTGAATTCAGTCTGTGCTTGAGATCCACAGATGAGTAGTATTAGCAGGAGTTTTATGTGTTTAGGTCAAGTAAATGTTGGGCCCTTGTAACTTTTTTTTATTTCTAGCATTGACATATATATTTGTGTGAATGCACTATTGTGATCCATTTTTCTTCCGCACGTTTTTCGGCATCTTTCTCATTTCACAGTTTTGTGCTATTACATCAAAACGTTCAGCTCTTTCAGGACCATCCTCCTGATATGACTTGGTATTGGTGCAACTTTAGTTTTTTTTTAAATATTGAGCCTTTTCTGCCATATTTTTTCCTCAGAGAAAATGAATTGAGCTCATTTTACATCCTTCAAATCTTTAGATCTGTTTACAACCTTTTACTGCTCCTTTCACATTTTGTTCTTGTTCAGCGTCTTTCAGCTTCCTTGGGCTAATTTAAACTTTTTCAGATAATTTCAGCTCAGTTTTGTGCTCCTTTCAGGATCTTTATGCTAACTACAACAATTTTGTGTTTCTTCTAACTTCTTTCTGCTCCTTTCAGCTTATTTCTGCAAGTTTCAGCCTTTTCTGCTATTTCAGCCATAGCTGTTTTTATGCATTTTTTTTTATTTTTTTTTAGCTTTTTCAGGTAATTACACTTTTGTTGGACTCATTTAAACTTTTTCAGGCTAATTCATCAAAAATGCTCTCTCCACTTTCTTCTGGTAATTTAGGCTTCTTTCTGCTTTTTCAGCTACTTTTCAGCTGTTTTGTGTGTGTTTCAGCTTTTTCAGGCAATTTCTGGCTCATTTCAGCCTTCAGGGCAAAGGTGTTCTTTCTGCTTTCTTATGCTAATTTAAGCAAGTTCTACATTTTCAGCTAGCTTTTTAACACATTTAAGCTATTTTCAGATAAAAGTTTTTTTTTGTGGTAATTTCTTCTTTCAGCCCAATGAACTTCTCTGATATTGTTTTGCTCTTTTCAGCCTATTTCTGCAAGTTTCTGTTTTTTTTTCAGCAACTGTTTAGCTGTTTTATGCTAATACTAGCTTTTTCAGCAAATTCCACATTTTTACACTCATTTCTACTTATTTTACCCCCTCCTGCTTATTTACTCTACATTTTCAGCTATGTTTCAGCAAGTTTTTTTTTTTAGTTAATTTCAGCTGTTTTTCAGCAAGTTCTTCTGTAGTAAACACTCACACTGCATTTTGGCAGGGAATGCAATTTCTCTAGTTTCCATTAAAATGGTGTCTATAACCATAGATCTGTATGTCTATAACAACACAACGATTTTGGCTCACGGGACCGTGCAGAGCCGGTTGGACTGCGCATGCGCAGTTGATAAACGTTGGGACTCCATTCCAGGCTGTCAGAGAGGGTTCCCTGAACCTCGCATCCTGATCAGTCGTCTACTGTGACAACTACCTGCTGTGAAATAACAATAATAAGCAAACTATGAGTGGAGATAATGGACGCGGAGACTCCCAGGTATTTGTTGGTTGTCATTATTTTTATTTTATAGTTTATGAATTCTTCATCTGAAATTACGCTCGAATTTTATTTAGCCAACAATGGCACATACTATACTTGCAAAAATAATGCTACTTTGGAAACTAGTATTTTATCGTGTTATAGGCAACTGTATAGTTACGTAGGGTGTTTTCTATTGTACTAAAATGATGCATTTCTAAGATGCAATCGAAACTTAACCGAAGCTACCGGCGTTTTTAAAATGTAATAATTAAATCCATTTTTCTCGCAATTTTCAGGTCAGCTGTGGCACTAAAGGAAGCGGTAGGTCGTCAGAAGGTGATTTTTATTGACGCTGACAGATGTAGCCGTCACTGCTTGTACCTGTCTACTGTTAGTTTTTAAGGGCAGAAATGGCGTCCCAGAGACTAAGTCCCGTCTCCTCCACTCTCTTGCGGCTATTGTTCAAAAAGAGGGGCTCAAATGGACATTTGCCAGCCTCGGTGTGTTCAGCGGATGGGCTCTTCTGAAAGAGCCTGACGTCGAGTTCATTGTGCATGCCTTTGTGTGCTCATATGTTTGCGCTTATGCAAAAAATAATGGAGCCGAAAGTGGTGGAATTGGGGCTGAGGACTTAGTCTCTGCGCCATTTTCTTTTTCTGTGTAGCATCCAGGGCTGCGCGTGAGAGCAGCTGTCCGCCGTGATGGAGGCAGAGCCGGGGCTGGTGGCACCTCCCTGCCTCCATCTCTGTTTAGGACACCTTTATCTGCATGTGGCTTTTAAGCACGCACGCACAAAGTTACACCTCATTGCTGGGAGCTTTTGTGTCTTCTGTCATTTTCTTTCTTTCTGGTTTTAATTAATTTATGAGCTCCACAAGAGCATCCCTTTTAGGAAAGTTGAGAACACATTTTTCCTCCAGATGTTCTACATTGTTGCCTAATTCCTGGGAAAATAGAAGGAAGTGGGAGTTGTCTCTTGACTGGAATGTTTAATATAAGTCCATCCATCCATTATCAATCAACCTTTCAATGTTAATTTCAATTATCTTTACCCACTTCTCCCTTTTCGGATCGTGGGGGTCACTGGTGCCCATATCCAGCAGTCAGTGTGCGAGAGAAGCGGGGGACACCCTGGACATGTCTCCAGTCCATCACAGGGACACCCTGGACATGTCTCCAGTCCATCACAGGGACACATAGAGACAAACGAGACAAACAACCATTCACTCTCTCGCTCACACCTAGAGACAATTTAGAGCATACATGTCAAACTCAAGGCCCGGGGGCCAAATGTGGCCCTCGCTGACATCTTATCTGGCTCCCAAGATAATATGTGAAACGTAAAATACTTCTGTCTCTTGACATTTTTTCAGTAATCTTTGATTATGATGTAGAAAGTGCAACAGAGAACATCAAATGAGACCAATCAAATTCTTGTTGAGGAACCTGTGACCAAGGAAAGATGTCGGGTATCTGATTTGAGTTAATGTAGTTTTTGAAATTGGCCCCCTTTTGTAAGTGGGTTTGACACCCCTGATTTAGAGTCACCGATCAGCCTAACATGCATGTTTTTGGTCTGTGGGAAGAACCAGAGTACCCGGAAAAAACCCACGCATGCACAAAGATAATAATAATAATAGATTCTATTTGTATAGCACTTTTCTCAATACTCAGACGCTTTACAGGAGTTCAAAAATATAAAATCAACACTGCATCACAACACACAAAAACACAATAAAAGGGGGCTAATTTAAACATTAAAAGCAATTTTAAACAGGTGGGTTTTGAGTTATTTTCTTAAAAGTGGGGAAATCGGAGCAGGTACGAAGCTTTTGGGGCAGTGGGTTCCAGAGCAGGTTACCCTGGTTCAAATCCCAGTTCAGAGACCATTCTGGGCGGAGTTTGCATGTTCTCTCCGTGTATGTGTGGGTTTTCTCCAGGTACTCTGGTTTCCTCCCACAGACCAAAAACATGCATGTTAGGCTGATTGGTAACTCTAAATTGTCCCTAGGTGTGAGTGAGAGAGTGAATGATTGTTTGTCTCTATGTGTCTCTGTGATGGGCTGGAGACATGTCCAGGGTGTCCCTGTGATGGACTGGAGACCTGTCCAGGGTGTCCCCTGCCTCTCGCACAGTGATTGCTGGACATGGGCACCAGCGACCCCCGCGACCCAAATGGGAAGAAGTAGGTAAAGATGATGGATGGATGGGTTCTAGAGGGTGGGGGCGGTGATGGAGAAGAATATGCAAACTCCAGCCAGAAGGGTCCCGGGTTGGGATTTGAGTCGGCAACCTTCTTGCTGAGAGGCAACAGCTCTACCAACTGAGCCATTGTGGCACTCGTTTATATATATATATATATATAAGATCATAATTATTAAAATTGCCATGATAACAAGGTCCCATAAAGTAATGTTCAGGTGAGCCCAACCTTTACAAACAAAAGAGCCATTCCTGCTCTTGACTTAGTCACACACAAACCTGAAGTTTAAAAGTCATGGCTCATTAGGTCAAAGTTCATGCTCAGTAATCCAGGTTTTAAAAAAAAAATCCAACAAAGTTAAACTTTAATTAAACGTTTCAACACAAAGAAACCACCCAGAGGACCTGACTTAACTTTGTTGGATGACTCGGGTGTTTTAATATTTATACTTATAAAAACTATTGCTTATAAAATTATAGCTGTGTAAATTATTAATGACATTTATTTAGTAGCTTTACATGCTGCCAAATACACACTGAACTTGGCAAACTTGTAATTTATTGTGTGTATAATAAGTTATATTGTCAGTATCCCCCTTAAACCTGACCACAACCCGGTGCTGGACTGAGCCAACCCTGGGTAGTTCTAACTCCTCAGCTGGGTTGGGTTTTATACAGTTACGTTTTCTACCCAAACCCAACAATGTTCAGTCAGGTCATCTGGACGGTTTCTTTTTTGTGCTCAGACGTTTCGCCTTCCATCCGAAGGGCTTCATCAGTCTGAAACCATCCAGATGACCTGACTGAACATTATTGGATTTTATAACTGGATTATTGAACATGAACTTTGGTGTTTCTACCCAAACGTTTGTCTAAAATGAATACCATGATTTGTTCAACATAAGCTACAAAAAACGTTTGTTAATAACTCAAAATCTGGGTATTTAGATGATTATAGTTTGTTGATATTAGCTAGTTGAAGCTCACTGCTAATAGCATCAGATAGAACCAACTCAAGTTATTTTAGAAGCCCAAACTCTCTGTCTGATGTAAAGTAAAGTTATTACTAAGTCAACCACGTTACCCATATTCTTATAAGTTGTTTTTACCAACTTATCCTTACATATTACTCCCTAAGACATTCAGGTTTGATTTGGTCAACTTCTGGCCTAAAACGGCAGAGTGTGGAGAATGATACGACTCAACCACTGGATCAGAGAAGATTTGGACAAACCTCTTTAATCCAGCAGTTTTTAGTGTGTACTTACATTCTGATAAACTGGTAATTACCTTTTTTTAGCAACTACTTTCACCCATTGAAACAAATATTTGAAAGAGATAAGTAGGCAGCTTTTAAGCCTGTATTGCTGTCAGGTGTAGCTGTGGAACGTGATGTGCATCTTGTCACTCTGCCGTTATGTAAACCTGAACACCTTTCAGTTTATCTGGGACATTGTCCACGAAACTGGGGAGTGTGGTAAAGAGGTGAAAAAGAGAACTCAGGCAGGATGGAGTGGAGAAAAGTTTCAGGAGTGATTTGTGACAAAAGGGTGTCAGCAAAGGTCAAAGGAAAAGTTTACGAGACAGTTTTGAGACCAGCTATGTTGTATGGTCTGGAGACAGAGACATGGACAAAAAGACAGCAGAAAGAACTGGAAGTGGCGGAAATTAAGAAGTTGAGGTTCTCCTTAGGAGTGACAAGGATGGATAAGATTAGGAGTAAGATCATCAGAGGTACAGAACAGGTTGAATAACTGGGAGATAAAGTTAGAGAGACCAGACTGAGATGGTTTGGACATGTCCAGAGGAGGGACAGTTACATTGAGTCTCCAAGACTCATTTACAAGTGTGACCTGTTTGGACCAACAATAAAAAGGGGTGAAAATGACACATACGGTTTGGAGACCAAAAATATTCCTAACATGCTCTTAATCTTTGGCTGAAGGTTAACAGCATGATAATGAAAAAAAAAAACTTGCACACGAGCACATAATGACGCCAACATTCCATGGGGGGGAAGTCCAAAGATGAGATATATGGATGAAGTTAGAGAGGACATGGAGGTAGTTGGAGTGAGGACAGAGGATGCAGAGGACAGAGTGAGATGGAGGAGGATGACTCGCTGTGGTGACCCATGAAGAGGGAAAAGCTGGAAGAAGAAGAAGAAGAAGCTTCAAAATATGTTAAAATGTTTAAACTTTTAGAAAAAAATCACACTGTGTCTGGAGGTTTGAATTAAATTGTGGCTAACAGGCTAACTTAAACTATTAGCACAAACAAATAGACGCATTTTTTTTTTTTGTATTAGTACCATTTTGCCACAAATAATTTTTTCATATACTTTCATAAAATTTGCACAGAAAAACTGCTAAAACTAGTATGTTGTAAGTATTTATGAACGTCAGTAATGCTAACCTCCATGTTAGTTTTGGTCAAAGCTACAAAGAGCCACTGGAGGGAGACTAAAAACACCACATGTGGTCCCAGAGCCACAGACTGCAGAGCCCGGATCAAGTCAACCTTGGGAGAGAGTTCTGTCCACACAGAACATTTAAGAAACACTATGACACCTCAAGTAAAACCCCATTAAACTTACGCAAAGCTGCTTTGTGTTAAAGTATTTTAAAGAACAATCTTGAAGTCATTTTAATAAACTTGAGGCAAACATCAGATCTTCTTTAGTGGTTGTATAATAAAGTGAAACCTTTCAGAAACACTCCTCTGGCTACAATTACTCAAGCTACAAGATAAGCTATGACTTCAACATGAAAGTGATATAAGTAAATTAAATACAGAACCATTATTTAACTTAATGTAATGGATCTAAAAAAGTTAAATCTGGTCCTCTGGACATTCAAAAAAACTATTAACGGAGTGATTGATGGATATTAATGTAATGGAGTTCTTACATTTTGCTTTAGAATTGCCACCTTGGATGACATTACATTCCATTTAGGCTTTGCAGCGATGAAGAAAATAATTTAATTTATTATTTAGATGATTTTAGTAATTTTTTTTTCTAACAGAGCAATATTTTCTTCAGAAAAGTTGGGTTTTATAAATACTATTTTCTGTTGTAGACTGAGTTTCACAAAAGTACAACTATATTCATTTCCACTAACTACCAGATTAAAGTGTCTCTAAATGTAGTCATCAGTTGTGAAAACCCAGACCCAGTAATAAAGCTTCATTTAAAGGTGAAATTCAAGATATTTGTTACATTTTGTTGACACAGAATAACTTTTAATTATTTTTAGTTTTAGGGCTTTTCCTTTTTTTTTGCTGCATTTTATAGGAAAAATAAATTCTCCGTGTTTTTGTGTTTGCTTGTGTTTTGTTGCATGTTTAAGTTCTTTGCATTGTGATTTTCTGAAAATGTGTCTGTATGTACCCTTTTTGCAAATGCTGACAATTTTGGATTTTGCACGCTGAACCTTTTCATACTGTATAAAAATGAATGTGTGGACTAACATTGTTAGATGAGCGGCATGCTTTATATTGTGGTATTTTTAATGCTCTTGTGCAGATTAACCTTTGTGTTATGTTGCAGACTCTTACAAGCATAAAGACAAGCACAAAGACAAAGAACACAGACACAAAGATCACAAGAAAGACAAGGAAAGAGATAAAATCAAGTACAGCAACAGGTAAAATATGTGTTTCTCTTCCTATTTTTGGTTATTAATAATACAGCATTTGAATTTACAGTATATTTATTCTTGACTTGTTTTCTTTTCACTAGCCTCGTGCTAACATGGGGGAAATGAAAACATAGTTTACTCACTGATGCAGTGTCCTTCAGCACATCCTTCATATGTAGAAGAAGCAGTGTTGTCAACAAACATGACACAGTCACAAAGATTCCTGCTTTTTCTAAAAGCTAACTAAACTCATTAAACTAGAGAAACTTAATTTCCTGCAAAAATGCAATGTGAATGCTTATTGCTGAAGAACTTGCTGAAATTAGCTAAAATACATTCTGAAATGTAGATGAAATGGAAGAAAAATATTAATTTAGCAGAAGAAAGCAGAAATTGCATATTTGCTGAATGAGGTTTTAATGAGGAGAAATGAGAACAAAAATGAGGAAATTAGCTACAAAAAGCTAAAGTTAGCAAGAAAATAGCTGAAAAGTAGCTGAAAAGGCAGAAAGATGCTTTAACTACCAGAAGGAACTGGAAAGAGCTGAAATGAGCTAAAATGTGGAATTTGCTGAAAAAGCTAAAAACAGCATCAAAACAGCTAAATAGTAGCTGAAAGAGCAGAAAAATCTGAAAGTAGCAGAAAAAAAGCTGAAAGAAGCAGAACAAGCTGAATTTAGCAGAAAGAAGTTAATTAGGCCGAAAGTAGCAGAAATTGCCAAGAAAAACTTGAATTTATCAGAAAACAGCTGAAATTAGCTAAAAAGGCTAAAAAAGTAGCTGAAAATGTAGAACAAGCTTAAATTATCAGAAGAAAGCAGAAAGAACATGTTTGCCCATTTAGGCTGAAAGAAGCAGAAATTAGCACAAAGTAGTGGAAATTATCTAAAAAAACCCCACTAAAATAAGGAAAAACAACTGAAAAGTAGCTAAAAAAATCAGAAAGAAGCTTAAATTTTCAGAAGGAAATGGGGAGAACACTGAATTTGCTAAATTTGGCTGAAAAAAGTTTAAACGAGTGCAAAAAATGTGGAATTAGCTGAAAAAACTAAAATTAGCATAAAAAACAGCTAAATTGTAGACAAAGCTGAAACTTGCATAAATAAGCTGAAAGGAGCATAACAAGCTGAAGTTAGCAGAAAGAAGTTAGAAGAAGCACAAAAATGTTGTAGTTAGCAGAAATAATCTGAAGGGAACACAAAACAGTTGAAATGAGCTGAAAGTAACAAGTAAAAAGTTACAATTTTCACAAGGAAGCTGAAAGAAGCTGAACCAGAACAAAACGTGAAAGGAGCAGTCAAAG
This sequence comes from Nematolebias whitei, assembly GCF_014905685.2. Classification (NCBI taxonomy): domain Eukaryota; kingdom Metazoa; phylum Chordata; class Actinopteri; order Cyprinodontiformes; family Rivulidae; genus Nematolebias; species Nematolebias whitei. The sequence goes on along the minus strand of NC_056508.1, from coordinate 27,657,254 downwards.
GTTGTAAACACATCTAAAGAGTTGAAGGACGTAAAATGAGCTCAATTCATTTTCTATGAGAAAATAAAAGTGGCAGAAAAGGCTAAATATTTCAAAAAGCTAAAGTTGCACCAATACCAAAAGTCATATCAGTACTGTCCCAAAAGAGCTGAACATTTTGATAAATGATTTGTTGAAATAGCTTGAAAATTGTGGAATGAGAAAGATGCCGAAAAACGTACAGAAGAAAAATGGATCACAACAGAGTGAATGCTTCATAAACATTATCACAAAAGGCAAACATGCACTGCAAGGCTATGTTTAAACCCACTTGCATGCATGACATCTGCTGGGCTCTTTTCTGTTCAGTGCCCTGAGATGACTTGTGTCGTGACTTGGCACTATATAACTGAACTGAACTGAACTGAATAGAATTTTTTAAACCTTTTTAAAACCTTTGTGGTGTTAAAACTCCTGGCAGAAACAGTGGTAGACCTCAGTATAAAATCAGATTACTGTAGGCAGTGTTTCTGGCTGTGGTCCATGATGCTGCCATTAGATGTTAAAAACGATACAGTGTATGTCATCTGTGGTTGGTTGTGTGTCAGTGACCTCCTCAGTGTCTGTGCACTACCTTTGACCTCTTGCACTTGACCTCTGTGGCTTTTGTGCCTCAGCGAACAGAAGGAGCACTCTGAGAAGAAACACAGAGACAAAGAGAAGCTGAAGCACACCGATGGCAACTCTGACAAGCACCGAGAGAAACACAAAGAGAAGAGGAGAGAGGACAAGGTTCGTTTACCGCCTCCTGGTGCCCCTTTACTGCACACTTAACCTATTAGAAATATTTTTACAGAAGATGTATTTTGCAACATCAATATAAATATGTTTTTCTTTTGGTATTGCTTTTGAGTTGTCAGCATCACTCTTCCTATCTTCCAATAGCTTTAGGAGATTTTCCTCATTAGAACACAAACTGTATCACTGCCTAACGAGACAGATGGCCGGTTTGTTTTATATCAACTCTAAAGAATGTTGATATGCATTTTAATGATCCGTTGTGATTTTTTTTAAACAGGTTCAATCGTCCCATTCAGAGAAGCCTAAAAGGGAGAAGGAAAATGGATATGTGAGGTACACAGCATCACTTTGATGTGACATAAAGTGATTATACACGTAAAGCAGCATAACTCAGTCACATGAGGCTTACTGCGAATGGAGCTGTTTCTCCGTTAATAATGAAGGGCTTTATTGCTTTTTAAATAATTCAACGTCCTATATGCGTGACTCAGGGAGAAGAGTCCTGCTGCCATTAAGAGCGAACCTGAAGATGACGACAGCTTCTATCCATCTCCAAAACACAAGAACTCCAGACGAGAGTGTGACGATGAAGAGTAGGTGTTGGTCAAATCTAATATCAGCTGATAGTTTGGTTGCAATTTTATGACCAGGGCTCAAAAACTCAGCATTTCACCTGTTTACAGATTTGAATATAAGCCCAAAAAAGTCAAAGTGGAACATGATAAGAAGGCCAAGAAGAGGAAACATGAGTACAAAGACGATGAGGAGGATGAGGTACATCAAGTTTTTTTGCTTATTGTTGTCTTCTCAAATCTTCATGTGACTTTGGATTTCAGTATATAAATTGTTTTTTGTGTGTTTTAAGGACATTAAACACAAAAAGAAGACAAAAGACAAAAAATCATCAGAGGGAAAGAAGGCTAAAAAAGAGGAAGAGGATAAATGGAAATGGTAACATAATTTTGTGGTTAAATAGTTTTTCCTCATGAAATTACACTCCAAGGACACTTAGCTAATACCTTACATTATTTGATGTAATGGGTTGTGTTTGTGGTTACTAGGTGGGAGGAGGAACGATACACAGATGGCTCTAAATGGCGTTTTCTTGAACATAAGGGTCCAGTGTTTGCTCCTTCATACGAACCTATGCCCGGCAAAGTAAAGTTTTACTACGACGGTAAGCTTATCTCCATGAAAGTGATGATTTTTTATTAGACCAAGACTCCCATGTAATTTCCTGTACTTGTAGGTAAGCCTTTAAAACTCAGTGCTCCTGCTGAGGAAGTAGCCACGTTTTTTGCCAAGATGTTGGATCACGAATACACAACGAAGGACATCTTTAGAAAGAATTTCTTTAAGGACTGGAGGAAGGTGAGCAAAATAAACATGCAAAGAGTGGATGTTTCTAGACTTTAAACTGAAGTGTTGTATGAATCTCTTGTATCTTAGGAAATGACGTCAGAGGAGAAGTCAAAAATCACAGACCTGAATAAGTGCGACTTCGGGGAAATGAATGAGTACTTCAAGGCCCAATCAGAGGCTCGCAAACAGATGTCAAAGGAGGAGAAGCAAGTAGGTTTTCATTCATCATCGGTCTTTTAAACATTTTAGAATCAGGCACTCAATGTCTCGTCACACTGCAGAAAATCAAAGAGGAAAACGAGCGGCTCCTGCAGGAGTACGGCTTCTGCATCATGGACAACCACAAAGAGAGGATCGGAAACTTCCGCATCGAGCCGCCGGGACTCTTTCGAGGACGAGGCGACCATCCAAAGATGGGAATGCTGAAAAGGCGCATCAGACCTGAAGATATCATTATTAACTGTAGCAAGTGCGTTATCTCACTCTCAAAGTTATCCCATGTTTACTTGTTGCCATTTTACTGGACGACAGTAATAAGCAGTCATTATAGTGTGCAGTTCTGATTTGTACCACGAGGTGGCGGTGTTAAACCATTGAAGTGCTGGTAGAATCACAGCCATGATTATCTGAATTATCAGATAGTGAGTCTATGTGGAAACTTTGTTTTTCAAGGGTTCACCTTTAGGAATATACATTTATTCAGTTGTTTTCCATTCATTTTTCTGTGTTCAACGTCTTTTTTGTTATCTGCTCCTTTTATCTTCTGGATATCCGGTTGTGATCGCTGGAGTTATTTATACACTGGTGTTTGTTTTATCTGTGCCTTCCCATGCCTGAGGGGTACCTGTTAGATAGTTTACTTACTAGAAAGCTAATTTGCTGCATTTGGCTGCCATGCAGAGACAGCGTAAAGAATGTCTGGGACATGTAAAGCACTTACAAACACAAAATGCTGGCATCGTGTCAAAGGTAGTCTTCCTGTCAGAGTACTCTGCATCTGCACAAACAATTACACAGCCCAGGGAGGACGTGTTCATCTCCACATCGTAGCTGCAACATTCTCTCACAGCTGCAGTGTTCACGATATAAAGTTAATCCTGAACTGGTCTTTTAGGGGTAAAATTGTCATTTCTCTGCAATAGATGATTTTTGTACCTGTATGTACAACGGTATAAAAAAAGCAATTAATGCAGAGTCGAACAATTATACAGTACATCCAGCTAAAGTTCCTCTGTTTTTAATGCACAAGGCAAAGTAAATAGTAATGTAGCTTATTTTCACTTAGGGACTCCAAGCACCCTAAACCTCCCCCAGGTACAAAATGGAAGGAGATTCGCCATGACAACAAGGTGACCTGGTTAGCATCATGGACAGAGAACATCCAGGGCTCCATCAAGTACATCATGTTGAACCCCAGCTCCAGAATCAAGGTACCCCTCTTACCGTCAGCCCCCAGTGGCTTTCTGTCATCTCGTACGTGAGTTGTTCTTTTACTGAAGGTATTTTTGTGTATGTGCAGGGGGAGAAGGACTGGCAGAAATATGAGACCGCTCGGCGTTTAAAGAAGTGCGTGGATCGCATTCGTGCTCAGTACAGGGAGGACTGGAAGTCAAAGGAGATGAGGATCAGACAGAGAGCTGTGGCGCTCTATTTTATTGACAAGGTGAAAACAACTTGTTTTAAATGTCCCACTTTAAGTCATTTGATTTTAAAAAGTGGTTATTGAAGTCATTGGAATGATGTAAGTACCTTACAATAAGTATTTATTTTATTAAGTAGTTAGAGCCTCTGTCATTTCAGTGGTAGAACCTCCTCTGAAGATTTCTTTGAATTTTTGGTGTTTTTCTTGCAGCTTGCTCTGAGGGCAGGTAACGAAAAGGAGGAAGGTGAGACAGCGGATACTGTCGGCTGCTGCTCGCTGCGGGTGGAGCACATCAAACTGTACCCCAAGCTGGAAGACCAGGAGTTTGTGGTGGAGTTCGATTTCTTGGGAAAAGACTCCATCCGCTACTACAACAAGATCCCAGTGGAGAAACGGGTGAGAAAGTGTAAGAAAAAAGGGAGGAGGGTTATCACCTTCTGGGTGTGGAACCCACAAGCAGACAAACACAGGGAGCTCAGAGATAAAAATAAAGAAATTAATTTATTAAACAAAAGAATAAATAAATACCAGCTGACATGGCAGCAGAACTTACATAGAAAAGTGAGAACATGGAGACATGGAGGAAACAGGACATGAACGGCTGGGGAAAGCACAATCCACAGACAACTGGGGGACACAAAGACGCTGAACTTAAAGGGACATTAATGAGACATAATGAAGAACACCTGGGGTGACTGAGGTTGGGAGCAGGTGAAGCAGGAGCTGACAACATGAAGGAAGAAACACGGGAAGGCAGGAAACACAAGAATCTAAAGAAATAACACAAAACAACACAGATTCTCACAAGGGTAAAATATGTGGCAAATGTATAACAGGAACAACTGAATTGTTTTTTTATGGGGGTGGGGGGTGCTGGGTGATTAGTGCATATTAGACAGTTTTGGAATTTAGTTTTAATCAGATAAGATGTTTTTTTGTTCACTCTGGAGGATGTTTGCACAGGCAGGTGATTGAATCCAGATTTCTGTCAGCTCTGCTTCAGTTTCCTGCAATTACTGAAGTGTACTCAACAACACACACACTTAATGTGTAGGTTTATAATACAGATCCTCAACTATACTGTACGTACCTCCGCTCTGTCTACTTGACTAAATACACCCCCTGCTTTGCCAAAAAGATGTGGATCCACTGAAAAGAATACACCAACCTACAGTCAATAATTCACTTGTTCTTACTGTTAACTCACAACATGTACAGTAAAACCTTTGTCTTCTGGCGGAAATATTATGATCCATTTATAAACTCAGAAGCCTGAATCTAAGTTTTTGTGTGTTTCTCACTAGGTCTTCAAAAACCTTCAGTTGTTTTTGGAGAACAAACAGCCTGAAGATGACCTCTTCGACCGACTGAACGTGAGAAACACACCGAATATGTTTTGTTGGTTTTATTCTTTATGGAGAAAATGCAAACCTTTGTGATGACAGCTTTTTGTATAACCCTGTCTTTGCTTCTTTTAGACTTCGATTCTGAATAAGCACTTACAGGAGTTGATGGATGGACTAACAGCCAAAGTTTTTCGCACCTACAATGCCTCGATCACCCTCCAGCAGCAGCTCAAGGAACTTTCCTGCTGTGAGCCACGACACTTTCGTTCAGTCACATGGAGGATCTTAAAACAACTACTCTAGCAAGATGATAAAGGACAAACAATAGCACTTGGAATTGGGATTAATTTTTTAGCACTCTATTCTAGCAAATTGTGTTTTTAAGTACTTCTAATTTAACACCAAAATAGCAGATTTTAAATTGTAGTCATTTAAAACTGCCTCTCTTGTGTTGTTTTTGTGTTTCCAGCTGATGACAATATCCCAGCTAAGATCTTATCGTACAACCGAGCCAACCGAGCCGTGGCCATCCTGTGTAACCACCAGAGAGCTCCACCCAAAACGTTTGAAAAGTCCATGCAGAATCTTCAGACCAAGGTAAATCACTACTATTTTTGGTTTTGTTGCTCCCTACAAACTGTGTTTTTGTAATTACTTATTTAGATGTTTTGCTTTTGTCTACGTTAAAGCCAAATATATTCCACAGAAGGATTATTTTGCTCATTCAGCAACTGGTGTTTGTGATGTTTGTTACTGCAGATAGATGAGAAACAAAACCAACTATCTGCAGCCAGGAAGCAGCTGAAGGCAGCCAAAGCTGATCACAAGGCTTCACATGATGAAAAGAGCAAAAAGTAAGAATGCCTAAATGACCCTAATACTTTTAATTTTACCATCTCTATCCTTGTAAAAGCCAAACCAGTTTGGATCTATACCACTTGTCGAGAACAAATAAAATGTTTTTCTTGGTATAATGTTTTATCCATTAGTGTAATTTTTTTTTGTTTTGGTGTGTCTCTGCATCACAGCTTTTATGCCAATTAGATGTTCACATTTAGTCTTTTTTTCAGTCTTGTCTGTATCTTTATTCATTTCCATCTCTGGTATTTGTCCGTTTCTCGCTCTCAGGGCTGTTGAGGTGAAGCGTAAAGCCGTACAGAGGATAGAAGAGCAGCTGATGAAGCTCCAGGTTCAGGCCACAGACAGAGAGGAGAACAAGCAGATTGCTTTGGGCACCTCCAAGCTCAACTACCTGGATCCACGCATCTCTGTCGCCTGGTATTCATGTTGCACAGCCAATATTTGTTCTTTGAGTTGTTCATGCTTATTATCTTAATGCTAGTTGTTACTATGGGGTAAAGAGGCTTTAACATTAAAAGCAGCTGTTGCGTTGGGTAGCTGTCTGAGCGTGGCAGGGCGTGCGGGGACAACTGTGGTGAAAAAAGGCAGGAAATGACCTTGCATTGTAGGAAAAGGAGCAGCAGGAGCAAAAAAGCTAACGGCTGCAGAAGGAGAATAGAGGAAGAAAAGCGTGTGAGAGCGAGGAACAATGGGGTTTGTTTCTGTAAGCAAGGGAGCGTCCCCTAACATCATGCCTTACACCATGTGGGTACAAGAGAGGAGGTGTCTGTGGCTGAACACATAGCCAGGCCACAGAGGAGGGGAGCAGCGGCCCGCCCTCCCTAACCGATGCCCCACAGCTATTTCTGGAGAACCTCGAGCACAGTGAATGCTGGAACTCTTTGTGCTTCGCCTGGTTGATGGGGTTCCCTCAAACAGGGTGGTGCATGGGAACGTGGCATACAGTGTGAGAAAGTGGGCAAGTGACAGGATGACACCGTAGCCCGAGAGTCATCAGCCCAAACTGGTCATGTGGTTCGGTTTACAGTGCTCAGTCCACTTTTCTCTTTAAACCAGTTAAACATTTCTTTGATAACATTAAGAAAAATGAAATTAACCGGATCAGTTTAGTAAGAGTAACTAAATGACTTAAACTGGAGATGTTAAACAAAGACATTTATTTATATTTGTGTTAAAACGGTTTCATCTGAGTGTTTGTGCATCTACTTTAATTAATTTTGGTTTCATGTATTACTACTTTGTATTCCGCATCAAATTTATAATTAACCACCAAGCACGGCTAATGTCAATGACAGGGCGTTCCTACGAATATCTTTAATCATATTTATAGCTTCTTTTTTTTAAACATCAAAATCAGTTTTTGTTTGAATTGAAACATTTAAACCTAGAGTTAAAGTCCTCATTAAAAATATTGTATTTTTCATGTGTAAAATTATACCCAAGATAAAAATTTTAAATGACGT
>NC_056508.1:27495748-27649400 GCF_014905685.2 Nematolebias whitei | reverse complement strand
ATATATATATTCTTCTAAAACAGAATTCTTAGAAGGCATCAAAATGTATTAGATGGATTTACAAAATGATCTAGAATATGTTTTTAGCCTGCTGTTGGTGGTGGTAACTTTTCATTGTTGAGCTTTATTTTTTATTTTTTATTAAAAGCATCATAAAAATCCAAGGTACGAGTGAATTATAACTTTACCTTTACCAAACATTTAGTGTCAGGTGAGTCTGATGTGTTTGATCAATCAGAAAAGAGACATAAATACAACAAAATAGATTTTGTTTTAGATTTTCTGTTAGCAACCGACTTTCTGATTTTATTCTTTGTTCTGTTTATTTTTTTCCTTTAAGTGAGTCAGTCATATAAATGACCTATTCATGTCATGTTGGTGACACAAATTGTTAAAATTGCTGATAAATACAACTTTAGGACACAAAAAAACAAAAACAAGTAAACACAAGTAGCAAAAATTCAATTCTGACCATAGTGACATTTTTTATTTGGGGGAAAAAAAAAGCAAAATAAAGACGTATCATAATAATAATAATAATAATCTAAATTACGCCAAAAAAGACTGAATAAAAAAATCTACAACCCGAACGTGGTGAACTCTGGTTTTGATTTAAAACAAGTGCCCTCTTTTCTTAGATCTCCTCAAAAAGCTCTGCTACGTCTACACGTCACCCCGGTTGTCTTTTTTCTTGCTGAATGGCTTCCATCATCTCCTCTGTCCAGGTGTAAGAAGTGGAGCGTTCCTATTGAAAAGATCTACAACAAGACGCAGAGGGAGAAGTTTGCCTGGGCAATCGACATGGCCGAGAAGGATTACGAGTTTTAATTCAGCCTTTTTACTTTTTCTACCTGGGCCTTTGATAGTAAGGACGGTTCGTCGCTGATGTCACACGTTTTTCCACCGTTCGCCAACTCACAAGGCAGTGAAGGAGAGAGCAAAGACTGCACTTAGGCTGTGAAGGCAGGTTAATAATCATGCTGTAAATATTGATGGGTTGTTGTCCTGTACAGAAGAAAATGAACTCTTGAATCCTTTCACCGAGGTGCCACGTGGCATCTCTTCTTAGAAACTTTATATTGTGTACGTAGCTGCAGACTAATCCGACGACTAAGAGCATTCAGTATTATGTTGTGTCAGATGAGATGTTCTGAAATCTGTAAGCCATTTATCAGATTTATAGGAAGATCCTTATATTCTCATAGAATAATAAATTATTGTGTGTGAGGAACAACATGAAATTAACAATGGGATGGGTTTCAGCTAGTTGTTTTAATGTGAAGGACTGATGACAGTGTGAAGAATGATGCCCCAGCACTATGCTAACACACGTTAGCACACAGAATGTCATCTTTCTGTCCATGCAGTTTGAGTTTGCTGTTTATTTCAGGGATGTACATATTTTTTGTCATTTTTCAGTGATGTCTTTTTAAAACGTATGCTTTGTGCATCTTCAACAAAAAGCTCTTCGTTGCTCACATGCAGTTTGTGTGTGTGTGTGTTGCCAGTTTTACAATAAACAGGGTGTAACATTGATTTGGTTACTTGAAATAGCTGATGCATAATGTTTTGTATGCCAGAGTTGAGAGAGGTTGTTCCCTCTGATGGAGGGATGTGCATTTTGCCAAAAAACATCACATCACCTATACTTGTAGTGTGCTGTTTTTGTATTGCCATGATACAGGACAACTCGTCTTAGAATAATGCCCCAATGTGGATGGCTATTTGAACTTTTCTCATTCATATTTCTGCTTATTTAATCAATTATGACACAATCTTATTGTCATTTGAAAGCTTGTGTTTTTTCAGCTTTGTAGTTTTCAGAATAAAGCATCAACCTTGCCCTACTTGTCTTTTGTTGGTCTTTCATTTCTTATGTTTCTTAAAAAGGGAATAGATAAAAATCTTTTCACTGGGTGTACAAAGGGACATAATTTTTTATAGTTAATCAGCAGCTCTTTGGCAAATAGGGTCAAAGTACAACAAGCATTATTATCCACACCTTTTTGTCTATTTATACATATTTTATTTCTATAGGTGAGTATTTCAGTGGGAAATGTTTTACCATAAGTGAAGGGACTTTATTTACAGAGTTAGCTGTAAACTTGTGGTTAAGGTCTTTAGAGAAAGGCTTGTGTCCAGAAGAAGCCGATGGTGGGCGCTGCAGTTCAGGGAACCAACAACAAAACACCGCGTTTCTGCAGGAAGCTTCCGGAAGTTGGGCAAAGGCCTTCAAAATAAATGCGCTCTTATACTGTACAAATTGGACGAGGAACATCAGTTCATATGTTGGACACAAATGGCTAAACATTTAGGAAACAAGAACCTTCAGATCTGAAAAAAAAAAAAAGGTTTAATTTGAAAACTTTGAGCGCACATCTAGGTTCAATTAAAAAAACACCTCAAAAAGTAAATCTAGCCACTAAAATGATCTCTGAGGACCAAAGTAATATTTTTTTTAAATTAAAAAGTGACTAAATGATTTGAAATTTTAACACTTGCACAACCAGATAAACTAAATAAATATTTTTGTATAGCATGTGAATGTGGAGAACTCTGTCTTCAGTATAAAAGGTTTGTAACCTCAATAATCCAGGTAGATAAAGAAACTGGTCCAGATGACTTGATTGGACCTTTCTGGCTGTCTTCAGTATAGCTGTTCCTCTGTGAGATAAACATGAGAGATTAAACAAAATGAAAACTTTAAGATTTTTTTTAAAAAACATCCTGATTCATGCTCACTAATCCAAGTAGAAAAATCTAACAAAGTTAAGTCAGGTCCTTTGGACGGTTTCTTTGTGTTGAAACGTTTCGTCTTTCATCCAAAAGACTTCATCAGTCTGAGGAGCCACAACAAACTCGGTCTCATAAATAGCACCTTTGCATAGTGGGTCAACCAGTTTGATGGTTCTTAGATGGTTTCTGGAGTCCACCTTCTCCCCTGTCGACTTGTTTGAAGCAATCGGGGCCAAAGTGGTTCAGAACATCCTGAGCCATGCTTGGCGATATGAGACAGAGTTTGTTGCAGCTCCACTGACTGATGAAGTCTTTTGGATGATAAACAAAACATTTCAACAAAAATCCAACAATGTTCAGTCAGGTCGTCTGGATGGTTTCTTTAAAAGAAGCCAGCCATGTTTCTTCAGCCCAGACGAATGGTAGCACCCCGTTTCCATGCTGTGAAAACAATCAGACATTTCTTCCCACTTTAGTCACCACCACGGACGTTTTCCTAAAAAGAAACCGTCCACAAGACGTCCTGATTGTTGGATTTAAGAAATTTTATTTCACTGTTTTTAAATCCCACTTATATATTTCCTTCATCGTTCTTTGCCTATTGTAAACAACAATAGCAAAAGGATACCAATTTAGCCCATTTCAAAGTTAAGTCAGGTCCTCTGGACGGTTTCTTTGTGTTGAAACGTTTCATCTTATCATCAACAAACTGGTTGGCCCATGTGAGTGTGCTCCTTATAGGACTGAGGTTGTTGTGGCGTCTCAGACTGATGAAGTTCTTTGGATGAAGGACGAAACATTTCAACACAAAGAAACCGTCCAGAGGACCTGGCTTAACGTCGCTGAAAAATAATATAGTTTTGCCAATTAAAAAAATCAAACAAAAAAAACCTAAAACAATGGACTATGCAGCTCTGTATTATTATTTTTTTTTAATCACAGAAAAATTAAGTATCCTATTTTGAAAAAATAAAGCATAAAGTTAAAGTGAATATGTTTTAGTCCTAGTTCTTGTATTCACATGTTTGCAAAGGAAATCACAAGAAAACTGCTAAAATGATGTCTTTTTGTTGCGATAAGAACCAATAAAATTCGGTTTTAAGTTAGTTTTGGTCAAAGCTTGAAAGAGCCACTACAGAGGGACTAAAGAGCCACATGTGGCTCCAAAGCCACTGATTACAGACTGATCTAGATCATTCTGTGAGAAAAGCCTAAGCAGTTATACGTTTTATTGTGAAAATCCTTAGCGGAAGTGTAGTTTCTGACTCGGGCTCGGGTGTGTGGAGGAGGGGGAGAGGGCGGGGCCTCTGTTGGTGCGTTTGGAAACTTACGTAGTCTTGCCACGGTTCTCGCTGTCCGCCTGCCTCCTTCTCTCTGTGGACGGCCGGAGGAGAGTAAAGGAAACCGCTGGGGCTGTCGTCGTGAGGAGCGCAGGGCCTGTCGAGGGCCCGGCCATGATTTAATCACGGAAAAACCGGGACTCGAAAAGGAGCAAGAGGAGAAAAGAGACGAGAGGAGGAGAGCGGCCGTTGGAGATGTGCGGTCGGGCCGAGATTGCTGCGGTAGGTACTTCACAGCTGCTCCTTCTACGCCTTGCTTTCCTGGTCAGTTTTCTCCGCATGTGGAGGAGAGAGGAGGGGGAGAAACGGTTAGAAAAGCTCCTGTTACCTGCTCCTTTTTTTTTTTTTTTTCCTTGGGAGAAGCCAGCCATGTTCTTTCTTCGGCCCAGCAGAATGGTAGCACACTCCGGCCCGTTTCCACGCTGTGAAAACAATCAGACATTTCTTCCCACGTTAGTCACCACGAACCTTTTCCTAAAATGTTGCATTACAAACAACAACTTCGCTTTTCTGCAGCAAGTTACAATAAAAGCCGGTTTCTGCTGTAAAATCAAGATGAACATAGCTCCTGCTACATACACAAAAGTAAACATGTTTTTTTTACACAAACACACGGTGTCATTGAACAAATGGGTCCAGATGGCAGCTGTGGTTTAGTAAAACTCCTGTACCTCAAAATCTGTGTACTTTATGAGTTGTACACGTTAAAATTAAACCGTGTCAATAGTTTATTCTGTCTCCATGTTCAAAACATTAAGTGGAAAAGAGAGAAAACGTTTGTCTAAGGTGAATGTTTCAACACAAGCCTTGCAATGACACAGTTTTTGACACCAAGCTATGTTCTGGGTATGTTGAGGTCATTTCAATACATATCAGGACAGCTACTTGACATACAGAAGCCATGTTAATACCTAGAGGTCATATTTGGCATAAAAGTCTATTAAGATTTGAGCATATGAAGATAGAAACTGTTTTTGGATGGTGAGAACTTTGTTTTCAAATAATTTCTGCAGGTATGAAGATGTGTAACAAGTGCATGTCGTAGTTTCTGGTATTATTTAAAGCGCATGTCATTTTCCTGGTTGTAGAAACTCGTTCCAGTGTGCAGACGACATTGAGGTGCTCAGACTTGAGGGATTGTTTCATGGATTCCTCCTCCTCCTGCTGTAGGTAACCCTGTCTAGGCCTGGACTGAGCAGATTGTTCTGAGAGGAAACGAGTAACAAACAGGGGAAGTGAACATGGCTGGGACCTCTGCCTTCTTTTCCAACGGACCCGTTCCGTGGATGGACAACGACGCAGAGATGAACAACCTGTACCGAGACCTGGAGCTGGGCACTGTACTGACTCTGTATTACTCTAAGAAGTCCCAGCGGCCTGAAAGAAGGACTTTTCAAGTAAAACTGGAGACCAGGACTATTATCTGGACCCGCAGCACAGAGAAAATTGAAGGAGAGAGTGAGTAGTTTCACACGCACACACACACTAACGAAAAGTAGTTATGTATTCCAGGTTACACAGTTCTTATCTATAGACATTTAAATTTATTTAAAGTTCTAGATCAGGGCTATTGCATTTATGATTCAGTGCAATAAAATAAACAAATTTAAAAGGTAAACTTTGGTTTATTTAAATAATGACTTTCATTGCTGGATGTCCGGCCCCCGAGCTGTTGGCTTTCAGAAACTGTGGCCCCCTGAGCAGTTTTGTTGAATAGCCCTGTTCTAGATCCTAAAATTGTGTTACACTATGAAATGGGCACAAATTGTAATAATAAGGCAAAACTGGTGTGTTTTTAATGGGGCTCAAATTTCCTTAATTTTGGGAGATCGGCCGATATTTACCCGATTTTACCCTTTTTTTTTTGTCGTTTTAACAGCAATTGTCTGAACTTTATTTATATTTCAGAGCACTACCTCATGGCCACTTGAAAAAAGTTTGTATTGTTTTGTAGAATATTGTTCAAGGGTATGCTTTCAATAAAAAAAGGTTGGAAAATTGAAGGTGCATTTTGACCTTCTAACGCCTGACGGTCAGTGTTGCCAGATAGAGTGGAGGTTTTCCAGCCCAAAAGTCTGTTAAAAACCACCATCTGGCAACACTGCTGACGGTGTCGCTTATACAACAAAAATTGGTATCGGCCAAAATCGGAATTGGCAGGTCAGACTTTTTAGAGATCGATGATCGGCCAGAAAACTGCAATTGGTGCACCCCTAATTTTTAATCCTAAAATGTTTTGGGGGGGCTGCCTGGCCAGTTTAACACAACACTTAAAAAAATAGATTTTACTGTTGTACTATGTGCAAAATGTAGTTCGGTGTTAGTTTCCGCAAATAAGGAAGATCTTTCCGGCAGAAGAACATAATCTGGATGAACGCAAAACCTGTTTAAGCTTTAAGGAGGTATAACGCTCCAAAACTTGTATCCTGTTGATGATAATACCATGTCACGTCGTGTATCACAACATGTATCAGGACGTCTTGCTGTATACGGAAACTGTTTTCTTAACTGAAAACCATTTAATTAGAATCTAAAAAAGTTAAGTCTGGTCCTCTGGACCTGTCCAGAAGTAGAAGCACCTCCTTTAATTTTAATCAGTTCCATTCAGAGGTCTGCGATGCAATTACAAAACATTATGATATAAATATATATAGATATTGATTATAGATGCATTTCAGTTGTCTGAAAAAGCACCAGGAGGCAGCTAGTAAGCTTATGATCTTCCTCCAGACAGTGTGTGAAACTGAAAAACAAGAGACCCAATTACAAATTTTACAAACTGAAATCATATGGATTGTATTGCATGAATTCTGATTTTATATATTTCCATGCCTAATAAAGAATGCACAATAACATTAGCTAAAAAGCTATTAATAATAGGCTGAACAATAGTTAGCATAGATGCTAACTTTACATTGCACACACCATAGAAAGGCTAATGTGGTTAGTAATTGTGTTCATCACTAACATTTATACACAGAGCCAGCATTTTAAAGTCATTACTAAAGACAGTTGTATTAACTTTATTTTTTACAGACAAGAAAAGATGAAAATATATGAAAACATGTTTCTGCTACATGAGACTCCACTCGGGCAAGCACCTACTCTGCTGACACTCCTAAAGTGATGGAACAGATTACTGTTAACAAAATCCACGTTTGACATCGACTCAGGATCTTCCAGGTCCGGTGATCTAAAACTAAATTACAACCCCCACTCTTACTGGAGACCATTATTTCTAACTGACTGGGAGTTTTCAGGTCTTGGCTCTTTGACCAGAGCTCAGGCTTCAGTCTCTGACACCAGACTCATGTCCACTTCAGGACACTTTTGATGGGAAATGTTCAACTTCCAATAATTTGTGGCAAGTTCCTTTCAGCATTGTGCCCTTTTTGTCTTTGTAGCCCAGTTCCTTCAGTCACCCTACTGCCTTTTTTTAAGTTCTTACATTTTATGCACTTAAACATACTTCTCCACTGGGATCCAGAGAGTCTCTCGTAAGGTGCAGCGTTTATAATTTACAGACAGTATTTTAAAATGTGATTTGTCAGGCGGTTTTCCATTTGACCGATTCAAGTGTGTTCTTTGGATCTTTTTAATGTGTATTTTGTGGAACTTTTACGTTGCATTTTTTTAATGGGACAGTTCATGAAATGTGGTTTTAGGAGATATTCCAAAGTCCATTTAGTGATTTATTTTTTTAACCACAATTTGGTGCAGTTAATGCGTCCAAAGGCTCTAAAATCACAGCTTTGCAGGAGTGATTATTTCCTTCGTAATCTTTTTCTTAGAAATGTTTTACTTTTCATTACTAAATTTTGTAATAGTTTCATGCGCTAGTCACCATAGAATGCAAACGTTCTTTGCAGTTTTACATTAAGAACCGTTGTTCTGAAGTCATTTAACTTGAACTTCTTGTGCAAGTGTTCTTTCACAGAACGAAGCGTCTGTCCTCTATGTCTAAAACAATTAGTTTTTGCGTGTTCTGTTTTCAGTATAACACAACTTATGAAATGTGTTTCGTAGTCTTGGCCTTAAATGGTATTTTCAGACCTAACATTTGAAAACAAACTTCGTTGCTTTTTTTCCTAGAAATGCAGAGATAACTTCTTTAAAGAGCAACAGCGTGGGCTTCGAATTAAGTTCAACAAATAACAAAAGACTGTTTTGTTGCCCTCTTTTTAATAGGTATTTACTGTAACATGCTGAGGCCATGCAGGCCTTGGGTGAGTCGTTAAGTCTTCTGTGTTGTGGGTAGCAGGATGCTTGGTGCACAGCTGTGTGCTGCTCCGGATGCAACAAAGTGCACGCACAGAAGAAGAGAGGGAGAAAAATGACAGTGAGCTCAGTTGCGTTTTTTTAAGCATATCATCTTCTCTGTGGGTTAGAGTTTTGTACGCCGAAGAGCTGTGAGCTCATTGCTGCCACTTGATACCCAGGGAGATGTGAAATTGGCTGAGGTTGGTCATTAATAAACAGGAATAGAGACTCGGGGGTTTTGCTGCAAGCACGGCATAATTTAGGATCACTTTTACTTGGTAGTTAGAGAACAGTGTTCAGTAACTGTTGGGGAGCACATATCTAATTATATTGTATTTGGACATTTTTTAATGTAATTGTACTTTTTGAGTTTTGTTTGCCATTCCTACTAAATAACTGTCAGCATTGCTGTTGGCCCACATACATTATGATGAAAGAAGACGTGTGCATGCGGCTTGATAAATAAGCAGGATGTGGTAATTAAGTAATTGTAATTGACAAACTGGTTAAATACATTTGCATGATGTGCCATTAACTTATACAAATTCAGTCCTTTATTTTTTTTGTTTTTGGATATGTTATAAAGTCCATAATCTGGTTTTGACTGTACATGAGTGTAGTGAAGTTTGCAACAAAGACTGCTGCAGAACATCATGCTCTTAAAGCTCATTAAGGCTGCAGAGTATCTTACAAATCACGTGTAGGACTTCTGGTGAAATATGTTGCCTGATAAGAAGTGTTATTAGTATCCGTCAGTGCTCCATTAAACGTCCAAGATCACAAAATTTTAAAGTGAAACTGACAAGTACACCTGCCCTGTTTGTTCCCGCCGCAGAGCGACGAGGGGACTTGGAAATATCGTCCACCTGGTTCATCTTGTGAGTTAGATAACCTGGGGAAAATGAAGTGAGGTACCATAAGAAGGTCACTGTTGAAAACTGGGTTGATGACTGTGTCAAAATCCAACATGGTCCCCCCCCCCCCCCCCCCACACACACGTAACAAAGCAACCCAAAACATTTGAGGAAACTATACTTTATAGTTTTAATGTATTTATTGTTTGTTATACTGCTTTAAAAGTAGTTTCCTTTAAATGATTGGCATGGCTGCTAGGGTGGTCAAGATTAATCTATGGTGGCTGGACACCCCCTGACTCTGTCATTAGTGGTGGATAAGATTAGAGCTGCACCGATAAATTGGCCGGCCGATTTATCGGCCCCGATTTCCTTAATTTTGGGAAATCGGAAATCGGCCGATGCATGCATGAGAAACCGATTTTTACTGATTTTTTTTATTTATTTTTTTTTAACAATTGTCTGAACTTCCTTTATTTTTCAGAGCACTACCTCATGGCCAGTTAAAACAAGTTTGTATTGTTTCTAGGATATTGTTCAAGAGTATGTTTTTCAATAAAAATAAGATTGGAAAATTGAAGTTGCATCGTGACCTTTAACCCCTGACAGTGTCGTTTATAAAACAAAATCGGTATCAGCCAAAATCAGAATCGGCAGATCAGACTTTGTAGAAATCGGTGATCGGCCAGAAAACCGCAATCGGTGCACCCCTAGATAAGATTGTTCCCTCCGCTTGCCATTAGCCATCACTCTGTGCCATCTCAGACAAGCAAAATAAACATAATAAAAAAATAAAAAATCTTCTTCCAAACAGTGCAACTCCTTCCGCTTGAATATCTTGTACTAAAACCATTAAGGTTTACTTCTCTGTTCAATTCCAGTCCGGAAAACCCATCATCTCAAAAACTACATTCATTATTCAAATGGTGGAAGTGGTGGCACAAAGGTTGGAGAAGGTGGGCCTGTGATCAGAAGGTTTCCAGTTCGACTCCTTGGACCGACATCAAAATGTGGGTGGAAAAGTTCAAACATCCACACCTGCCTCCAGCCTCATTCACCCCACTCTGGGCCCTTGAACAAGGCCCTTAACCCCCACCATCTGCTCCCAAAAACAGGTCTTTATTGAAATTGAGTTCTCATGACTCAATGAAAATATCTGTATAAATAAAGTGTAAAAAAAAAATATATATATATTCCCTCAGTGATGGCCGGTGCCATCGGTGCACCGCTGGTTTTCACTGTAAAAATCATGTAATCCCATGAAATTCACCTTCAGTCATCTGCAGGAAAACAGCTTCCCAGTCCAAACAGAAATGTTATACTTACACATTGTTTTGTACCTTTTTTTTTTTAAAAAAAAGGTGACCAATTATGATTATTTTTATTTAGCTTTTAAAGCGCCCTGTCTTCTGCTGTAGGCACCATTTGTCTGACATTAGAAGTTTTTGTTTCACAGACATGTATATTACTTTGCAAATGTTTTAAGAAGGTGTGGGAAAATGATGTTAAATTAAAATGGCTTTCACAAATATAAATTAAAGCAGTTCAAAATTCAAAGTAAAAAAAAGAAATCTAAATCATATCTGTATTTAGTGACCATCATTTGCCTTCAAAACAGCATCAGTTCTTCTAGCTACACTTGCACAGTTTATGTAGGAGCTGGTTGTTCTGGGTCTTGATCAGATTTTCTGTGGATGTCTGTTGGACCGAATCCTTCCGTCTCTTCATTTAATCCCAGAAACACTTAATGAAGTTGAGATTAGAGCTCTGTGAGGGTCAAACCACCAACATCTGTTTCATTAATTAATCTTGACTAAATCCCCAGGTGTATTAACAAAATTTCAGTCCCAAACGCAGAACAAACATTGATGACATGATTTAACCCTTTTTTCTCATGTTTGACCTGTGACATGAAACTCTTCTGCAAACTCACCTCAGTTGCAAAGTTTTGCAGAGTTTGAGGCCTCCTACTCAGCCGTTTCTCTTTCAGTTAGTCTTTTTCAACAAAATAATTATAATATTAAATAGATGGTTCATCATAAACCTGACTGTAAACCTAAAAAAATCCCTGGCGGTGTTCGAATGTTCCCAGAAACAATGATGCTGTGATGAAATCAACATGCAGTCGCAGAAATATTGATTCAGAACTTTTCTTTGAATTTGGTCGATGGAAAGAAGTAAATGTATATTTTTGTGAAAGCTTTCTAGCCCAATAATATTTTCACTTCTGCCTAAAACATTTGCACAGGACTGTGTACAGTAGCAGTTTAATATAATGTTGGCATAGAAACATAAAAAGTCAACTATTTGCGTTCATTTATAAGCTTCAAAACATCTAATCAAGTTTTATGACAGTAGCTATGTTTACATGAACATAAGTAATCAGATCAAACAGTCATTCAGAATAAAAATGCGTCACGTAAACGCCCCATTCGGGTTATTTTTTGCTTATTCAGCTCGATCCGAAATAATTTGTAATTGGAACAAAATGGGTGGTTTCCGCCGATCCATAACTCGAATGGTGTCCATGTAAACGCTTGATCTGTTCATTTTTTTCCGATCATGATAATCTGACCTGACTGCGCATGTGCGACCTATGTCATTTCAGCCTGGCTAATACTAATGATATTAGCATGTCGGGGAAGTAAAACTTGTCGGACACATTTCTACTAGAAACTTTGAAAGAGCTCAAAATGGTCTGTATGACCTGTAGCTCAGTCAGGGAGTGCAGTAACGTCTCCACCTTAATTAAAACCTGTCGCGGGTCCGTTTTGGACACTCCATTTTGTTTACGTTCATCCCGGAAGTAGAACTTCTTCTTCTGTGTTTCTTTTAAGGAGAGTTTACCACTCTACGCATGTCAGTACTTGTATTCAGAATCAAAGCCCGCTGCTTGTAAACGCTCGTCGTGAACAGATTGTGCCCATGTAAACCAGTGGTCCCCAACCACCGGGCTGTGGATCGGTAACGGGCCAGGATCAGTGTATACCGGGCCGCACAGGGGAAAAAAAAAAACTTTTATTTTGAAAAATCACCGGATTCTGTCCAGTCTGTCAATGACTCACTCTTGACCAGGTCAACATACACAAGTGGTAAGTTTCAGTTTCTGTTAGACGCATGCGCAGTTCTGTGTTCTGGAGCAGACAGGAGGAGGCCTGCGACCGTGTCTGCGCATTTGAAGGATCACTGCATATTTTTCAACCCGCCTGACAAAGAGTGACCGTAAAACTATGAACTAAAAACTATAATTTTAAACAAAGTTTCCTAATTTCACATCAGCGCTGGTTTTGTCTTGAGCTTTTTTGAATCACATCAGAGCTGTTCCTTCACATTTCTGCTTCTGCTCTTAAAAACAAAACAATCTCCTCCCCTAAAAGTTCAAAGTCATGGGCAGTTTTATTAAAAAACACAATATAATTAAAGTTTTGCAGTATGCATAAGTTCCTGCGCTTTTGTGTACAATCTGATGTGTGACTCACTGCGGAGCAGGGAGGAGGATGACGAGGCTCAGCTGACCCCGGTGTGGGATCTACTAATTAAATGAGAAATGATCCTGCACTTAATACATTTATAAATCACACACAAAGTGATTAAAAGTCCATTTGAAAGACAGGTGCTGGTCATAAAATTAGAATATTGTGAGAAAGTTGATTTATTTCAGTAATTCCATTCATAAAGTGAAACTTGTATGTTCATTTGTTGCACACAGACCGATATATTTCAAATGTTTGTTTCTTTTAATGTTCATGTTTATAACGGACAAATCAGCAAATTCAATGTGTCCTAAAGTGAACGCCCCTTACTGCAGAGCTGTAGCAGTTTTGCATTATGAACGCTTTGCAGTCATTTCATGAATGAGTTTACATCTTGTTTCATGTTAATCTACTGTAATAAACCTTTGTAAAATAAAACCCCGGTCCGTGAAAATATAGTCGGACATTAAACCGGTTCGTGGCGCAATAAAGGTTTGGGACCACTGATGTAAACGATACATTTAAATTATTTCATCTGAAAACAGTTCAATCTGGTCAAAGAATTTTGCGCATATGAACATAACTATTGACAGTCTTTGTGATTTATTTTATTTTTTTCTGTACTTTTTTATTATCTTTGGCTGTAGAAGTTCAAGCTCACGTCAAAGCTCAAAAATGCTTTATGACGTTTACAGTAGTGTCACATCTTGATGAAGGGCTCTGTTTGCTTTCTAAAATCAATTACACATCTTATCATTAGCTTCTTTTTTTAAAAAACAAAAACATGTTAATTCTGTTTTGTGTGTGTGTACGTACGTTTATTCCATGCCACCAAAATAACCGGTTCAGGAACCATTTTAAAACGTGTTGCTGTGATGTCTGTTCACTGCGTAGGGTGACAGGGAATTTTTATTTGCATTTCTTTGTATTTTGGTCAGTATTTACTTTTAGTTTGAGTTATTACACACTACTTTTCACGTTTTATTATATCATCGATTCAACTATATAATGTTAGATTTATTACTGCATGCATTAGTATCACGATTTAAAACTAAACGGGAATAATCTTTGGAATAATATTAAAAATGCTCAGATTTTTGCAGATTAGCATAACCAGTTATGAATAAATTCCTTGTTCTTTTATACAGTACATAAATTGACGAGGTCTTCAGTGGCATTCGTTAAAACAAAAAAAACCATGTCCATAAATAATGATTCAAACAACATAAGACCGTAAATGAACATTTATGTTTGAATAAATTTCAGTCGGATAGATCCAGAAAGGATTTGTAAATCTGATCAGCAAAGACATTACTCGATAAATGAATTGTTGAGTTGAATTGTTTTAGCTGAGCTTTAAGAAAAAGTTCTTCTTTCGGCTGCTCTCGTCTTCAGGGGTCACCACAGCGAGCTTACTTGCACGAAGTACAAATGAAGTCATTTTAGTTTTCAGGAATTGTTTGTTCTTCAAAAGGGAAGTTGTGCCCAGTAATCAGAGCTATATTTAGAAACTGAGTGTAGTGAAACACACTATCTGTTTCACCAGCATATCAAACAACATTCTTTGCCTGCATGCCATCCTTGTCAACGTACTGATTGCAGACCGGCTGCATCTTTCAACTTAAAAAAAAACAAAAAATAGTTCTTTGCTTGCTTTCGTCAGCTTTATGGAAACTGTGCATCATTCTGATTTTCCTTTTTCATACGTCCCGCAAAAGACAAGCGTGCATGCTCCCGTCTCAGAACCCCATGTCTTTTGTAGCCGATACTGTGTTTTATCGTTTTATTTTCACTTGACATTTATTTCATTGCATTTGAGAAATAGATCAGCAAATCGTAGAATCGTAACAGACGGGGTGGGTTGATTACGTACACGATCAGAAACTACTTTTATGGGGAATCTATAAAAAACTTAGACTGGAAAACACCAAGAACTCTGCAGCTGACTTGTTCCACTTTGTTGCTGCAGAAATGAGAACAGAAGAGTTGAGTGGTTTGTCAGAGAGTCTTAAGGTTGGCTCCATTCATTGTGGGACATTCGGTCAATTAAAAGATTTAAATCTGTAACGAGAGCTGCTTCTGTAAAAGTTTACAAATCTAGGAAGGAGTCTTAGCCTTAATGTTTTCCTTTTGTTGTTGTTGTTGTTTGCTTCAAACACGCCATGCAACTTTATTCTGTCATAATGATTAAAACTGTGATAATCTTATAACACAAATGGCCGCAAATATATTTAAAGGGTTGCTAACGATACAATGTTCTTTCAGTGTAAACGGTTAAATTAATAAATTAATGTTTAAATTTAACAAACCTGAACAGGTGTGGTTATAGATTAAATCTGTAGAACACTGTGGACTACTCTTAAGTAGTTTTTCTAAACTTTTTACCTATTTAACATGTTAATCTTTGCTCTGATGAACAAAACATTTCCACCAAATTTAGTTTCTATGATGTGAATATTTAGCTTTATTACAATTTAACACTTCAGTCACTAAAATGTTGCACTGTAAAAAAAAAAAAAAAAGTGACTCTTTAATGCACTTCAACCAAAAGTTTCATGAAACAAGATGTGCAAATCTTATCTGATGTTCTTTTTTTAAAGGCAAACGCTCTTGTTTCTTTGTAATGGAAAGCAGTCTTGAATATAGTCAAAATATTTCTTGAAAAAATGACATCAAAAACAGAAACTGGTGTTTTATTAGCCGCTGGGTTTCCTGGTTATGAGCACTAGCAATGTTCTGCGGGAGGAATGAGGAGGAAATGAGGGAGTATGTTGCAGGAATATTTCTTCTTATCTCTTATGGTTAGGACTGTTTGATTAATTTTTTTTCTTATTTTCCGCATTAGTGTGAAACGGCCTCTATGTATTTTGACTCAAATGACTAAATGTTCTCCCTAACAGATCAGCCCGTGAAAAGTTGCTTCAGTCAGCGGAAGCCTGCTGGCCCGTGTGCTTAAAGTAAACCGAGATGTGATGTATGACTGGCAAACTCAGCTTGGTGACATACAGAGAGAAGACCTCATTTCTTATAGTTCATGTGACAATAACATGCACACCCTCGCCTATGCACAAGCACAGATGTGGCGTGTAGGCGACAAAAGCACAGGATGTGTGGTACGGGGGCAGGAAGAGGAGAAGGAGCTGAAAACGGTGTGTTCAGCAGGAGAGCCCCTGCTTTAAGTCTGACTGCTGCTAGTGTTGATCTGCTTTACATCCCACACACTGATAAAGGCTCCGGTTAAAAAGTTGTTGCACTGAAACAAAGTGCACATGATTTTTTTTTTTAAAGTTTCTCTCCCTTGAGATAAACGAAGCGTCTATCGAAAGGAAATCTGAAGTTACAATTCCTGTTTTGTGCACTCAAAATTATTTACCACCACACCAATATTGCTGTTTGTGATTTGATGAACACTCTGCTTTACAAAGCAGCTGTGTTCATCATAAACTAAACTCTCACCCATCTTAAAGTCATCCATCGTTCAGATTTAGTAGATTTTTGTTGGCAGGAGGCAAAGTGAGCTCAGTTTATCTGTGGTAACTTGTAGACTCTACTAACGTTTTCAGATCTGCCTTCGCTGGAAGTAAACCTACTTGTGGTTTGTTTCGTAGCCCCATCTTGTGCGTTGCATGTGGTCAGAGGATTTTCATTACTGTAAATTAAATGGGTTTAACTGTGAGAAAATGGTGAAGTGAGAAAACTATAAAAGAGCAAGCGTTTTCCCTGAGACTTGAAGTTAATTTGGTTTTCTAATTATACTAAGTTGTGCACAATTCTTTGTTTTGCCGTCTATAAATTTGCACACTCGTTTGTTTAAACACTTGCAAGTAGGCCTGTCGCAATAAACAATAAATCGCATGATAAATGAAAATTATCGACCTCATTTACATTTATTGGCTTTATCGTTTCTTCGCGTCTCTCTTTCTACTGAAGACACTGGATGATTAAAAAAAAAATCTACTCCAGTGCGCTTCATTGACCCCTCCCTTTCACTTTAAAATCAGTTTTAACGTCCAAAATCACATTTTTGGATCGTTAAAAGCAGCTAAGCTGAGAAGCTAAGCTATGAGTTAAGCTAACAGGCCAACCTCAGGGGGGAAAAAACCTCCGTCTTGTCGAAGCTCCAAAATTCATGGTTGAAACTCATGCCTTTGTCTAAAAAGTTGTTTTTTTCTGCAAAAAGAAGCTGAGAACTTGTTTACTGAATTTTATTATTTTTTTTTTTTTATTAAAAGCTTTGTGTGGCAAATGCTATGCTAAAGAGCTCAAACCACACCGAGCATCCGGCATTTTAAGAACCGAAGAGAGATAGCCCATGTCATATCAAGAGGCCTCCCTCCCATTTTTCTTAGAGACACACTGCTCGCTCTCTCACTGTCCATCCTTCAGTTCAGTCTTATACTGCCATCTGGTGGTCAAAAATGGTACTACACTCAAAACAAATTAACCAAAATTTCTTCTTAAATTTGACAATAATTACTAATTATTGTCAAATTTCAAACAGTATTATCGTTTATCGCAATAATTTCTGAGACAATTAATCGCCCAGCAAAATTTGTTATCATAGCCTACTTGTGAAATATTACCCATTTTTCCATCACTTTCAAACTGTGAATGTATCACCATCAAAATGTTTTTGACTCTGCAGTTGACATTCGAGAGATTAAAGAAATCCGCTCCGGCCTGAAGTCTCGTGATTTTGATCGCCACGATGACCTGTCAACTAAGCCTGATCAAGCGTACTGCTTCGTTATTCTGTATGGCACGGAGTTTCGCCTTAAATCCCTCAGCCTCTCAGGTAAGCAGGAAGTTGTTTTTTTCTTTTTACCATTGCAAACCTCCATCAGAGTTTTGATTTGTCACCTTCTATGCTTTTTTTCCTATTTGCAAGACTTTTATTTAGGTGAATGCACATTATTGTCACATTTCTCAGACTTCACTCATGTTACAGGTCTCTCTTGTGAGTGAGTCCTCGAGGCTCAATGAGACTAACCTGTATAAATAAAGGTTGAATGAATGTGATGAATTGTTTTCTTCAGCGACGTCTGACGATGAAATGACCATGTGGGTGAAGGGGTTAAACTGGCTTATGACTGATACACTGAAGTCACCAACACCGCTTCAAATAGAACGGTAATATGAATGCATGTTCACACCACAATCAAAGCCTAAGCTGCCGTCAACAGACATCAGTTTTTCTGTCACTCCTAATTACGCTTTTTTTTTTCCTCTCGCTTAAAATGTGTTACCTTTTTAGGTGGTTACGCAAACAGTTCTATGCAGTTGATCGCAACAGAGAGGACAGGTAAACTGCACTTTGACTTAATCCTGCCACCTTCACAAAGATGCATTGATGTAAATAGATGTTAACTCCTCACAGCACACAGTTAAGATCAGCTTTGCTTGCTGTACCCAGCCGGTAGGTGTTTGTGAGAGACCCTAATTTGAGGTGTAGTGAAGGAACTGACCTGAGAGCTGCACACGCCAGTCGCTCTTCCTGCAGCAGGAAACAGACTGCAGAGAACGAAGATGTGCAGAGATGTTTGCCTGTAACATCCCTGTCTTTGTTTTTCTTTTTGTGTTGGGTATTGTCATCTCTTGCCAAAAATTTTCCAGACTGTAGTGGAAGTGAAGCCAAAACGACTCAACAGAACGAGTCTGTTTACAAGGTTTCAGCTATCCTGTGAAAATGTCATTTACGTCTGGTAGGAAAGGGTCTGTGCTTGTGGGCCTTTGCACGTATTGTGCGTTAGTGTTTGTTTTCTTTTCACAAAATGTGTGTGTGTGTGTTTTAGGATATCCTGTAAGGATCTGAAGAACATGCTGAGCCAGGTCAACTTTAAGGTGCCAAACATGAGGTTCCTCAAAGAGAAACTTCCGGTAACCTTCTTCCACTTATCACAGACCCCCCACTCTATTTCCCTGCCCGCTTCCTTTCCACCATGCTGGTGTTGGAGAATAAAGATTTACAATTAATGGCTTTTCCCCCTTGATTTTAGGACTCTGAGATGAGGAATGGTGATGTGTCCTTCAGCCAGTTTGCCCAGCTGTATCGTAACCTCATGTTTGACGCTCAGAAAAATGTAAGTGTAGTTATTTCCTGTATGGACTGATAAACCCATCACTAACCCCATCTGATGTCCTGCCACTTCATCCCCCATCTGTATGTTCTCAAATAGCTGCAGGATCAATATGCACCAGTTAAAACCCACCAAACCTCTCTAGTGGAGGCCATTAGGACACACACAAACACACACAGAGCTCAGGTCGTATTAAATGAATGACCTCAATGGCCTCCCTTCCACCTCCAGGAAGTCATTTTTTATTAGCAGCATCACACAGTAAAAGTTCAACACTTAGACTAAAATGTTTAAATTATTTTATCTTTTCAGATGGATTTTCCATTTCTTCAAAGGTGGGTACAAAAAAGCACACTCAGATAAACACTCTGAATTATTTGTGCATGTGTGTGTTAGATGGTTATCTATAAAAACGAACCACCACGTTCCCTTATCAGGTTCACTGATAAACCAGAAGAGAGGGTCTCCCTGGAGGACTTTAAGAGCTTCCTTCTTGACTCTCAAAAGGTAAAAATCCTTTGGTTGATAAATACATATTACTGTTTCTTTTTTTTTCAGTTGGTTTTATGTTTAACCTTTCTGTATTTATTGTTAATCAAGGAGCCGTGGGCCGTAGACAACAACAAGGTTCAGGAGTTTATGTTTAACTACCTGAAGGATCCGCTGAGAGAAGTGGAGCAGCCATATTTTCATCAAGATGAAGTACACACTTTATTTCCCCCTTTCTCAAAAATGTTTTCACTTAATTCTGGAGGTTTTGCTCTGTAATGGAAACATTTAAATATGTTTTTGCAAGTCAACTTTCCGATGCCCACCGTCTGTACTGTTAGTGTGGGTGGGAGATTCTCAGACACTGACATGGATACTTGATGATTTCTGCCTAAAACACATTGTCCCACACAGCTCGAAAAGGTCATTTAGTGCGATGTCACGTCACAGTTCTGCAGAAAGCAAAGCATGCTTTTGTGGTCACTACAAAAATATTTTTGATTTAAAAGAAGAGGAAACCAGTGCAACCATACTGCAGGAGATGGGGTTATTTATTTGTGGCTTAGTGTTTCATAGCAGGAGACGGTCTTGGCTGTGCTAAGAGCAGTTGGTCAACTGGTCCAGATGACAGGGATGTAGGGATGCACGATATTGGATTTTTGGCCGATATTTGTTATGTTAAACCTTATTTGGCCGATACCGATATTTTATATACTTTCCTTTGTCAGAATTAGAGCTGGGTGATTTATCGATATTTTTAAAATATCGATTTACGTTTTTTGTTTTTGCGATATAAGTTGAGACTGTATCGATATAAAACGATACAGTTTTACAGGAAATCCTTCTGCCGTCTTCTTTCTCCCACTCGCCCCCCCGCCTCCCTCCTTGAACACAAACACACAGCCCTCAACCCCCCCCCCCCCCCCCCCCCCCAACCTCCCCGCTTCTCTAGGAGGTGGGCGGGCAGGAGAGGAGACGTTTAGCAGATGTAAACACGAGCAGCTGAGCGTGTGTCAGAGTTTCTTTGTCATTCGCACCTCATGTGGTACATGTGGTGGAGCGAAATTATGTACACAAGGTCCCAGTTACATCCAACAATAAAATGTATAAGAAAAACAGTAATAACATCTAAGATATGAACTAAGAAAAACATCAACTAAATATACACTAAGCACTCGTAACATAAAAACATTGAACATCAGCACAAACATGAACATGAGTCTGTGTGAGCAGATGAACACGCATGAACACATCAACATTGAAACAGATCAGCAGCAACATGAAACAGATCAGCAGCAACATGATATGGTTTTTCACAGTGATTATTCTAGTTAGAGATTCATGAGTCTAACAGCCTCAGGGAAGAAGCTGTTCCTCAGTCTAGTGGTTCTACACTTAATGCTCCTCAACCTCCTTCCTGAGGGAAGCAGGGCAAAAAGTGTGTGTGCTGGGTGAGTGAGGTCCTTCATGATGCAGGTAGCCCTCTTCCTGCATCTAGAGGTGTAGATGTCTGTGATGGTGGGGAGGCTGACTCCGAGTCTTCTGTGCAGCCTTCACCACTCTCTGCAAAGCTTTCCTTTCTGCAGCTGTGCAGCCTCCATGCCACACGTTGATGCTGGAGCACAGGATGCTCTCCACTGCACACCTGTAGAAGGAGGTGAGGACTGAGCTTCCCAGACCAGCTCACCTCAGCCGTCTGAGGAAGTAGAGTCTCTGATGAGCTTTCTTGATCAGGCTGGTGGTGGTGTTGCTCCAGCTGAGGTTGTCATTCATGTGTACACCCAAGTACTTGTAGCTGGAGACCACTTCCACCGCAGATCCTCTTATGTTCAGGGGGGTGTAGATGTTTTTGTTCCTTCTGAAGTCCACGATCATCTCCTTTGTCTTCTTCACATTGATGTGAAGGTTATTCTCTTTGCACCAGCTCTCCAGGTGTTCCACCTCTTGCCTGTAGCTGGACTCATCATTGTTTGTGATGCATCCCACCACCGCTGTATCATCTGCAAACTTTACAATGTGACAGCCTGGATGGGTAGCTGCACAATCATACGTGAGCAGAGTAAACAGGAGGGGGCTCAACACACATCCCTGAGGAGAGCCAGTGCTGAGGGTTATGGTGGAGGAGGAGAAGTTGTGGATCCTCACTAACTGGTCTGTTTGTTAAGAAGTCTAGTACCCAGTTGCAAATGGAGGGGCTTAGTCCTAGTGTGGATAGTTTGTCCATCAGGGTTTGGGGGATCATGGTGTTGAAGGCAGATGTGAAGTCCACAAAGAGCATACGGACGTAAGAGTTTTTCTGCTCCAGGTGGTTGAGCGCAGTGTGGACCACAGAGGAGATGGCATCCTCTGTTGATCGGTTCTCACGGTATGCATACTGATGAGGGTCCTCGTTGATGTTGATGGTTGTTTTGATGTGAGTCATGACCAGTTTTTTGAAGCATTTAGCGACTATCGGGGTGAGGGCCACTGGCCGATAGTCATTCAGACCAGTCACTGTAGAGCTTTTTGGGACTGGGATGATGGTGGCAGTCTTCAGGCAGGTGAGAACTGTCTCCAGGGTAAGTGAGGTGTTAAAGATGTTTGCCAGCACCTCGCAGAGCTGATCAGCACATTCCTTCAACACTTTTCCGGGGATGTTGTCTGGGCCAGTTGCTTTGTGCGGATTAATCCTCCTGAAGGTACTCCTTACTTCTGCTGAGGTCACGCTGAGATGCTCTTCATCCGGTGGTAAGGTGAGTCTGGTGCTGGGTGGTGTGAAGCTGCAGGTCTGACAGACCTGTCTCCTTCCTTGAAACAAACCACGGTTCAGAACTCATTTAGCCGTGCTGTGCCTAGAGGAACAGAGAGAGGTAGCGCGACATTAATAAATTGGCAGCTTATCATATCACTAAAGATACGGTCCTTAGCGGCTAACGTTTTAGCCGTCTTGTTCCAAAGCTGAGACAGGACCGTGTCTTAGCTTTATGATAAAGCTGCCAATTTATTAATGTTGCGCTACCTCTCTCTGTTCCTCTAGGCACAGCATGGCTAAATGAGTTCTGAAACGTGGTTTGTTTCAAGGAAGGAGACAGGTCTGTCGCACCTGCAGCTTCACAGTTCCAAGTGGAAGCTCACTAAAGCAGCTTCACACGCTTACTAACGTGAAGGCGGAGCAGCTGAATGGACTGTACTTGTATATTGCCTTTCTATCTTATCAAGACACTCAAAACTCTTTACAACACAATCTGTGCATTCATTTACCCATAGGCGTCGCAACCATTATATGCGAAGGGGACAAGTCCTCCCCCCCCCCCCCACATTAAAAAAACGTTCATTTGGACCCCCCACTTTTACTATAAAACATTAGTTCAGGCGATGCAGTTTCTCTTTCTTCATGAACAAATCCATTCCACTTGATTAATAGGAGAATACTCAAACCATTAAAACTCCACTCCAGGTTTTCCTGGTTACCTCCAACTCTCCACCGTCCCTTCCTGCCTCTTGCCTCGGCAGAAAACGCACACAGGTGAAGGAGGTGGTGGTATCTGTGTTACTCGCTCACCAGTTTAGCAGCTTAGTGCGGGCAATTGACCAGGGGGTTGATCATAAACATATATTCATGTTAGGAGGATGCTTGAGAGGAGTGCATCTTATCTTAGCAGTAACTGTGACGCTGTAAGACGCTGCAGGTGTAAGAGACGCTGTGTGTTCAGCTGCATTAAAGTTGAAATGTCTTTAAAACCCCACACCTTATTGTCCTCAAGCTTGAGAAACATCATTTAGATGAGTAGTGTTGAACACAAGTAAAAAAAAAAAAAAAGTCCAGTGGTGATGATTTTTATTTCTCTATAAAGACAAATAGTGCTGATCTGAGGCTCTGTATTAAAGTGTATTAAAGTTAAAATGTGTGTTAAAACCCACAGCTGAATTTACACAAACTTGGTGAGAAACATGTTTTAAATGTGTGGAATTAAAGGAAATCTAGGTGAAATGTTGCTTTTTTGTTCACTAGTGAACACCTTTTTTTACGTGCGCACACATGCACGCGCGCACACACACACCGACACACATCATTGTGTCCCCCCCACATTACGAATGCTTCTGACGCCCTTGCGTTTACCCATTCATACAGCACTCTACTAGATCTCTACAAAGAATAATCGGAGCTTTAAATCACATTCATACACCGATGGGACACACATTGGAGGCAGTGAGGGGACAGTGTCTCACTCAGGAACACTTCAGCATGTGACTGCTGGTGGAATTGAACCCCCAACTCTCCCATAGAGGATGACTGCTCTAGCCTCTCAGCCACAGCTGCCCCCAGCTGAAGAGGATTATTATTTAATATATGTAAATAGATGGCTACAAAATAATCTATTTAATATATGTAAATAGTTAATTTTTTTAGGCATTTATTTTGTACAGTTACAGCTGTTAATAAATGTGACAACTGGGACAAAACCTTGACTGAAATATATTTTTGTTATTACTTTATGGAAAGAAAAAATATTGAGATGCATATCGTATATCGCAATTTATTTTAAAATATCGAGATAAATTTTGGCCCATATTGCCCAGCTCTAGTCAGAACATAGCCCTCTTATTTAGGCCTATTTGCTACAAAAATTGAGTAACAGCTGTAAGAGCTGGTGACATATATTCACTAACAGCCATATGCATAGCACTTTTACTTATATTAAATCAAAAATGTTAAATGTTATTTATTAGCATTAGTCACATGCAATGCTGTCTCACTTGTGGAGGTTTGTTCCAGGTTTCTAGCTGCAGTTTGTGATCCTCTGCACTCCTGTGCATGAAGGACAGACTTTTAGTTTTTTTGTATATTCATTGTGCTGTAAGACTAGTCATGCTAACGGGGCTAACACTTGACGTCCAAATGTCTGTGGTAAAACTCACCCAAGTGCTATCGGCTATTAGCTTCTCAATGACATCAGAAATAACAGCTTATAACTCAGGTAAGGTTACTTCAGAAAAATATCTGACCGGAGACGATGTAGCGAGGCTCAACATCCAAAAATTTTCAGAATCCGCCATCCTCACCAACAACAAAAAGAAAAAAAACCCTTCCACACAGCTGACATTTTGAATTTTCCTCTCCGCCATGAGATCAGGTAGGTGCGTGACATCACGTTGTGCTGCTGCTGCAAGCATCCTTGTCACTGGGTTGTCATACAAAAACAGCGTCTTTTACATCTGAGTTATTTTGATGGAATGGCCCATGTCCGATATTGAATTTTAACGCTGATATCGGCCGATACCATGCCGATAATATTGTGCATCCCTACTTTTTTTGTTGTTATCTATCTGGATGATTGAGCTTACAAACCTTTTCATGAACCACTTTGGCCTTGGTTGTTCTCAGACTGTTTCTGTGAGTAGCAAGTTGGCCATCTGGCCTAAAACGTTTGATTGTTGTACATGATGACTGATTGTTTTGGATGGGTGTGCTTTGCACGTGTTAAAAGCCTACTTTAGAGATTCCAACAGGAGGTTGACTTGAAACACAGCAGTGAAGGATACCTATGGGGCTGAACTGGTTGGCAGGCCGCAGACTGAGGAAGTCCTCTGGATGGGGGACGAAACGTTTCTCACTTAAAGAAACTGGTCCAGATGACACGATTTAACTTGTTTTACTAAACTTCAACACAACTATTTTTTATTTTAAAGGCAGCTAATTAAACACCATTACAACTGTAGTGTCGCTGTGTGAAGGGCAGATCTGGTCCATCACAATGCTATCACAGAAACAAAATGAAGCACAGGAAAAGCTGCACATGCAGAACATGCAGACCCCTCACTTAGAAGTCCCAGCTAAGATTTGAACCAAATGTTTTCCTGTGAGGCAGCAGTGTCGAGGTTTTTCAATTTTATCAGTCTTATGTGCCCCACATGGTTGCTGCCTCTTGATGTTGTTGGGCTTACGTCTGTGTGTGTGTTTAAAGATGTTGATGTCTGCAAACAGGTTTTGACTGAAAACGTTTGGCGAAACTGGTACATAGATCCCTTCTAAGCAGACTTTTTGTCACAAAAATCATATTTTTGTCAGAAAGCGTTGGTCTTAATCCTTTATCAAATAAAGATAATTTCATGTTTTATCCACACACATGCCAATTATCATTCCTTCCTTGTGTTTTACATGACATATGTCTAAGATTTAAAATGGATAAATCACCTAAACAAAGATTTATAAGAAATTATTTGGGATTTGAATGTTTTCACATTCTCACTGCTCTTCTGTCTCCTGGACAGTTCCTCACATACCTCTTCTCCAAAGAGAACACCATTTGGGACTCCTCCTTGGACCAAGTATGTCCTGAAAATATGAACAACCCCCTATCCCACTACTGGATCTCCTCTTCACACAACACGTAAGCTTAACAGGACTGAAGGCATCTTTGCTCTGTCAGTTGTAATCGGGTCCTGGTAATGCCAACATCTGGCTTCCATTCTCTCGTCATCTAAAGCCTTTGAACTGACTTCATACATCAAAGTGTTTCATTTCACTATATATCCAAGAATACGATTTGTATAATCATTCTGCAAGAAAATGTTTTTTTTTTTTTTTCCTGCCATTGAAAAGTGTGAGAGAGGTACAGTAGTTCAGCTGATAACCTTTTGTTCAACATGTGAAACAATAACTTGGTGCAGTGAGTTCAAACTTCCCAGGCAGCTTTTCTTTTTGATTGAGTCGTCTTAACTGAACTATTCGCTGCCGTCAACAACAGAGACATCTCCTGTAACTTAGAAGTACAAATTAGTTTTGTACATTTGCAGAGACGCCGTGTGTGCATGCTTGAGGTGAACTCCTCAACTTGTAGATCCTTTAGAGTGTCCATAGAGAACAGGCTTTGTGTACATACTTTAACGTTAGGTGTTTATTTTTAGCTACCTGACGGGGGACCAGTTTTCCAGTGAGTCGTCCCTGGAGGCGTATGCTCGCTGTCTGAGGATGGGATGTCGCTGCATAGAATGTGGGTAAACACACAATGAAGTGATTTAACTTGAACCCACACACAGTAAATAACCATCTAATTTTAATGTAAAAGAAATGCCACAGTTCTTCTTTTCATTGTACCCATTGCACCCTCACTGCCACACATAATAGTGTCTGCTGCAGTTACATCAAACCCTCGTTGAGCAGGTTTTTATGAATGACTAATTCGACTTATTTTACCGGAGACAAAAAAAAAGTAATCCTGATTACATAAATGCGTGCGTGACTGGATTGTCACACTGTGATGAGTACATTCCTGTATGCTCACTTTTTTTTTTCCCTGCAGAATGCAAGTTATGTTTTGTCTTGATGATGATGATGATGATGTTTTATCTGCAGTGGACTGCTGGGACGGTCCAGATGGAATGCCGGTCATCTACCACGGACACACCCTCACGTCAAAAATCAAGTTTATGGACGTCCTGATCACCATCAAAGAGCATGCGTTTGTCACTTCTGAGTGAGTCACTCCCTTCAAACTGTTTGTTGCTCTCGGTGATGAGAACAAGGGATAAGAAATGACAACAATGAAAAGACGTCACACAGAAAAATGTGACCTGGCTGCTTCTTTATGTCTGTGAGGCAGTGTTATACCTAAACACGAATCAAAGGTTAAGACATTGCTGCAACTTTTCGACCACAAATTTGTGTTTCTTCTTCAGCTATCCCATCATCCTGTCCATCGAGGACCACTGTAGTATTGTTCAGCAGAGGAATATGGCCACGCAGTTTAAGAAGATGTTTGGAGACATGCTGCTGACCAAGCCGGTGGATATGGCAGCAGATGGCCTGCCCTCACCCAACCAGCTCAAGAAGAAGATTCTCATCAAGGTCAGGGTTTACCTGCAGCCACAAGAACTCTAGTTTGTTTTCAGGAAAACGTACAAAATGCACAATTTGGCAGGATAATAATTCTGAATGTATTTAATTATCTTGTTTAGCACAAGAAGCTTGCAGAGGGTAGTGCTTACGAGGAAGTGTCCACTTCCACAACTTACTCCGAGAATGATATCAGCAACTCCATCAGAAATGGCATCTTATTCCTGGAAGATCCCATTAACCATGTAAGCATACTTCATGGGTACACGTATATCAATGTTGCCACATAAAAGAATATTCAAACTCTAATGACTTGAATGTGGATACTCAATTTTTTTGTTTGATCGGAGCAAAAATAAGGCTGCATCCTGGTCTTTCGGTTGACTGTATTTTTTATTAATCTTTTGGAAGACTGTTTTGTTGCAATTGTTTTGACAAACCCCATTTCCCCACGCTTCTCCCCCACAGGAGTGGTACCCTCACTTCTTCGTTCTGACCAGCAGTACGATCTACTACTCAGAAGAGACATCTGGTAACCAGGGTAACGACGATGAGGAAGAGCATAGAGAGGTTAGTAGGCGTAACAACATGACTGTGTGTTCAATTTATACACAACAATGAAATAAGTTAGGTTTTTGTTTGAACATTTGTTCTTTTCAGAGCCTGGTGAAGAAATGTAGCATGACCCTCTTTCTTTAATTTCTCCAGGTGTCCAATGCTATGGACCAGCACGTGACAGAAAAATGGTTCCACGGGAAGTTAGGTGCTGGGCGGGATGGTCGACAGATCGCTGAGAGGCTACTGTCCGATTACTGCCACGAGACTGGAGCTCCTGATGGCTCCTTCCTGGTTCGGGAGAGTGAAACCTTTGTTGGAGACTACACTCTGTCTTTCTGGTAGGTTTTTGCAATCAGATTGTTCTAAAAACAGATCGCACACATTCAGGGGTTTGTTGGGCTGTTAGACCATTTGAAAAAAAAAAGTGGATGACAGGAAAGTTAAATTAAAAGTGAGAATATGTTTCTTAAATGCAAACTTTTTTAGGAGAAAGCCAGGAAAAGAGTTTCTCTTACAGAATGGCAGCACGGATTAGGTTTGCAAAGCTGCATTTGAACAAATTACAGGAATTCTGAGATAGTTTTTTGGACAGATGAGACCAAAGGGAAAATGTTTGGCCATTAGTTGTTCCCCACCTAAAAAAAAAAACAGACAAAATGTAAAATATCAACACTCATCTTAACTTTAAATCATGGTAGTGGAGGGGCAATGAATTGGGCACAGCAACCTTGTATTACCTTATTTTCTGCCGTACCCGTCACACCGCCCTATAAGTCGCATCAGTCCAAATATGTCTAAAAAAGTGGAAAAAATCCATAAATATGTCACTTCGCCATATACGTTGCATCTATTATGCGTCACCGCTGACAACCCAGAAATGTGGGCCGAACCCAGAAATGTGGGCCGGTGTTGTGCCACAAATTGATTGGCTGCCAAATGGCGGCCGTGAGAGCGTGCACAGGACTTTAGCAAGCATTTAACAAGATTAACACTTAAAAACAGTTATTCGTTTGCTTGACATTATAGCAAAGTTGTGTCTCAGTCTAACTTTTGCTTAATAAATGCACTTTGACGGTCAAATCATCTGTATTTCAAAACCGGATTCACGGAAGTGGCGGGTATGCGCAGAGGGATGAGCCTCTACATTTCTTTGAAATTTACCACGATAACAACCTAAAAACAGTTATGTGTTTGCTCGAAATTATAGTAAAGGTGTGTCTCAGTCTAACGTTTGCTTAATAAAAGAACTTTAACGGTCAAATCAACTGTATTCGCTGCCTCGGTGCTCCGGGCGCGCGCAGAAGGAGGAAAAAAATAAGGAGAAACGCTGCTCGTTTTTTCGAAATTTAACAAGAAAAGCACCTAAAACAATTATTTGTTTGCTTGAAATTATAGTAAAGGTGTGCCTCAGTAGAACTTTTACTTAATAAATGCACTTTAATGGTCAAATTAGCTGCATTTCGCCGGGGTGGTGTAGCTGTTTTGACGGTCAGTCCAAGCAGTGAGCAGAACGAAGGTGGGGTTATTGTGGCAAGCTGATTAATAGCTGGTGAAGATTCTCAGTCATCCAGGACATGGTAAATTCAAAAAAGTTCAAGACAAAAAGTATAAAGTATAATAAATAAAGTCCAGTTGTTTTTTTGTCTTGAACTTTTTTGAATTTGTCATTATAGACACGTTTACCTATTACATTACACAACGGCATGCCCTACTGCTACTACTACTCTGTTGCCATCTAGTGGCTGAAAATGGTACTGTTATTTATTTATTTTTTTTCAGTCAAAATGAATGAAAACAGTCATATCTCAGCCAAAAATTGGTTTATAAATATGGGGGGGGGGGGGGGATCCATAAATACGTTGCTTCGGCCTATAAGTTTCAAGGCATGTAAATTATGCACACAAAAAGAAAAGCAACTTATAGGCCAAAAAATATGGAAATTAACTCAACCACAAATTTCTTTATGGGACTAGTCCAGAGTGTCTCCTGCCATTCACACAGCCACTGCTGGATATGGGCACCAGCGACCCACAAAGGAAGAAGTGGGTAAATATGTTGGATGGATGAATAAACTCGTTTTAATGTCAAACTGTCTTAGTGTCAAATTTCAGGTTGTCTGAAACTGGACAAACACAGCAGCAAATCTACAGTGGAAAAATGCCTGAAAAGAAAAGACAGAAGGTGTTACAACATCTCAAAGTCCAGAACTCAAACTGGCTGAAATGCTGAGGCTGTCAAACTCAGTGACATGAAGCAATGTCTATAAATAAATAATTTTGGCTTAGTTTTGTAAACGGTGACAACAGGGATGTTGTTTTTCATTTGAAGGTCTAATTTTCCAACACTAAGACCATGTAAGTGCCAGATTGTCCACATTTCTGAAATGAAAGACTTTAGATCTTGGAGCTGAGAATAAGAGAGTGCTTACTTTTTTCACATGAACACCCAATTACACCAATGACCACTTTAAAATTTAATTTGATAAATTGATTGGTGTGCGTATTAAAACAAAAGTGTGTTCTGTATTAACTCAAAAGCCTCTTGTGCGTTGTGTGAGATAAGTTTTAGTAAACAGTGAAGTGCCACATCAGCAGATCAATGTCAATCTCTGCACCTTCGGCTGCGGTCGAAGTTTCAGCTGCTATCAGTAGCTTCTGTTTATGCAAACAACCTGCATACGTGCAATTACTTCACAACTAATTAGATGGTGTGTGATTTACATCCAGTCTGTTGAACCAGTGCACAGATGGTGCAAGAGCAAAATGTTGGAGGTTAACAAGTGGAAGAGTAATGAAAGTGTTTTGTTGTTCTCAACCTGGACCCAACTCTGATCCATTGTTGGTGTCATTATCTCTCATATCACAGTTCTACCTGTCTTTGTTACAGGCGTTCTGGTCGGGTGCAGCACTGTCGTATCCACTCTCGCCAAGAGGCCGGCAGCCCCAAGTTCTACCTGACTGACAACCTGGTGTTCGACTCGCTCTTTGCCCTAATCTGCCACTACCAGCAGGTGGCGCTGCGCTGTAACGAGTTTGAGATGAAGCTGACGGAGCCGGTGCCTCAGACCAACGCCCACGAGAGCAAAGAGTGAGTCTACAAGTCGTCGCACTGATCATAGAGAATTCCACTCATACATTAAAGGACACATGTAAGGGCTTATTTAACTTCACAAATCTACAGGAGGGTTTTTTTTTCTTCATTTTTTTAAATTAAACTCTGAATACGACTTGTAACTATTACTAGAACCATCAGAGTCGTCTGTTTGGAAATACATGATTCCCTGCATTGATTTTCTACCTGTTTTCATTAATGTTTTTTTTATTTTTTACTTGGTCTAGGTGGTACCATGCCAACCTGTCGAGGAGTCAGGCAGAGAACATGCTGATGAGGGTTCCTCGTGATGGGGCTTTTCTTGTCAGGAAGCGAGCTGAGCCCAACTCCTTTGCCATTTCATTCAGGTAACTCTGGCCCACTGATTCATTAGGTGATGATTGTTTGTGTTGTTTAAATGTAACTTCTGTTTAAATGTTTTGACACAAATCCTAAAGACCTACATGATGAATCAAAGTTAGGCGTCTTATGATTTTTAATTTAATTTTTTTACAGGGCTGAGGGTAAGATCAAGCACTGTCGAGTTCAGCAAGAAGGTCAGACTGTGGTGCTGGGCACCTCTGAGTTCGACAGCTTAGTAGATCTCATCAGCTACTACGAACATCACCCTCTGTATCGCAAGATGAAGCTGCGCTATCCCATCAACGAGGACACACTGGAGAAGATCGGCACTGCTGTGAGTACCTTACTGGGTGGTTGACACCATGATTACCAGATTAAAATGTATCAAAGTCTGATAATAATTCAGTCAGAAACCTCTCATGGTGTGGGGGAAAACAACACAATGTGTGTGTGTGTTCAACAGGAGCCAGATTACGGGTCGCTGTATGAAGGCAGGAATCCTGGCTTTTATGTTGAGGCTAATCAAATGCCAACTTTCAAGGTGATGCTTTAAATCGGAGAGCTCTACATGTTGTGAACCACTCACGCTTGTGACTATTCCACCGTAACACTGCGCTGTCGTTTCAGTGCACGGTGCGAGCCATGTACGAGTACAGAGCTCAGAGAGACGACGAGCTCTCCTTCACCAAGAACGCCGTCATCACCAACGTAGACAAACAGGAAGGAGGATGGTGAGTGAACAGCACAAGAAGCTGCAGTTCCATTTTAGGCTGATCCGTTTAGTCTCTGGAAGGAGAAAGGCTCGAGCACACGAGAGGAGTGAACTCTACTGAATGATGCTGCCGTGTTGGGACATTGATTTCATCTGTATCGAAGCAAGTTTAAAGTATTCAAAGAATTTCATCTCTCTGAGTCATTGTCTCCTAACTCTTTGACACAGGTGGAAAGGCGACAGTGGAGGAAAGAAGCAGATGTGGTTTCCTGCAAACTACGTGGAGGAGATCAGCCAAGGAGTAGCAGAGCCTGACAGAACCGTGAGGATCAAACCCATTCAATAAGAAACGAATACTGTAACACATTTATGTCTTTTAAAACTGAACAAATGCACCTGCTCTCTTCAGAATAATTTCAAGCCACATATACATTCTCCCAGGAGGCCGTTGTGACCTTTGTATCAATAAAAATGTTTGATATCAAAAGCTTTAATAATGATCTTTGTCTTGTCAAGCAGGAGATGACAGAAAACAGCCCTCTTGGAGATCTACTGAGAGGAAGCGTGGATGTGCCTTCCTGTCAGATTGGTGAGTAGTTCCTCCCCTTCCTGTCAGACTGCTGCGGTGCAGAGGGCCTCAGTTCAGACTGACATACATGCACATTTCTCCATCTGCAAAAAGGTATAATGATCATTTACTTTATGGCAGTTTGGGCCAAAATCAGTGTCTTTTCATGTAGTACTTCAGAACAAGTTGATTTTGTTTTCAAACTTGTGTAGATGTTTGAGGGAGTAGGTATAAAAGTACATCAAAATACATCTATATATATATATATATATATGTTTTGTTTTGTTTTGTTTGTTTGATGGTGAGAAGACCTTTACTTGATGATCTGTTTTTAAAGAGCATTTCAACAACACAGGAGGGAGTCTAGCTTTTATAGGTTTAAGAAAAGGGAGTTTCTTAAATCATTTGATTTACTGAAAGCAAGTGAAGATGGAAAACTCAAACGTTTACATGTTTTATTTAATTATTACAGTAACTTTGTGCACCATTCTCTTTAAGCTGGGTTTAACTCTGCCTAGTCCAGAAATGGAAGCACAAACCAACTTTTTCAGCATCAGTCAATGATTTAGGAAATGTAGCCTCAGCATTTATGAAAAGTAATCTTGGAAATGTTAACAAGTTTTTATCTAAAATAGATAAATAAATGCACAACTAGATGCTTAAGATGTCCTTGGGGTTGAAATAAAAGTGGAATTAAAGAATAAATCTGATGTTGCAAAACCTTAAAATCGAATAATAAAATCTAACAAAGTTAGTTCAGGTCCTCTGGATGGTTTAAAAAAAAAAAAAAAAAAACTTGTTGAAACGTTTTGTCTTTAATTTAAAAGACTGACAAAGTCTTTTAGATTAAAGACGAAACGTTTCAACAAATTTTTTATTTTTTAATCTGACCAGAGGACAAATTTGTTAGATTTTTCTACCTGGACTATTGAGCATGCATAAAGATCGAATAATAACATGTTTTATCTCTCTCCATCCCTCCCTCCATCCCTGGGTCACGGGGTCACTGGTGCCCATGTCCAGCAATCACTGTGTGAGAGGCGGGGACACCCTGGACAGGTCTCGAGTCCATCACAGGGACGCATAGAGACAAACAACCATTCACTCTCTCACTCACACCTAGGGACAATTTAGAGTTACCAATCAGCCTAACATGCATGTTTTTGGTCTGTGGGAGGAAACCGGAGTACCCGGAGAAAACCCACGCATGCACGGAGAGAACATGCAAACCCAACTCGGAAAGGTCCCCGTCTGGGATTTGATCCAGCAACTGTCTTGCTGAGAGACAGCAGCTCTACAAACTGCGCCAATTTTTAGACAAACTGCATTTGACATTATTAATCAGATATTTTGTTAAAACATATTTAGAACTGTTAGGCATATAACATAAGCCTTAGCACAGGCTGTTCTGCCTTTTTTTAATTCTTCTTCTTATTATTATTATTATTATTATTATATTATTGTTATTATTTTGCTGTTCTGCGTTGATGTCCTCACTGACCAATGCCAGGTTTTTTTTAACCAGTGTGACTAACGAGCTCCATCTAGTGGTTACATGGGAAATTACTTTTCTATTATTTTGAAAACCTGTACGATTTAACTTTCAAAACTTTTTTTTCTTGCATCATCTGTGATGGATAAAACCTGCTGAGTCATGGTTTTCAGATAAAGTTCAGAATATTTGAGATTTACTTTCTGATTTTTGTTTTGTTGCAAAAACGATTAAATTACAGCTGACCATGCTAAGAGACAAATGTTATTGTATCTTTTTATTGTTCATTGTGAAATAAAGTGGAAATCATAAAAAACTCAAGGTAAATCAAAGACTCTGTCATCTTTTGTTGTTTTTGTTCCCACTTCTTCTCAGCTGTTCGTCCTGAAGGGAAGGGCAGCCGACCGCACGTCTTCACCCTGGTGTCAAATAGCCCTACACGTCAGGTTCTGGATGTGGCTGCCTCCAACCAAGAAGAACTGAATCAGTGGGTGCTCAAGATTCGTGAAGTGGCCATGACCTCAGAGGCCAAGGTACGAAGAAATACACTCGGAACCTTCTCACGGTGCACAGTGGGTGTGTTAGAAGGCTTCAGTCGGTGAAGTAATGTGTTGGTTCTGACATGGTTCTCTTTGTGTCCAGCTGGAGGAGGGGAAGATGATGGAAAGGAGGAAGAAGATTGCACTGGAGTTATCAGAGCTAGTTGTCTACTGTAGACCTGTGCCGTTTGATGAAGAGAGTAAGCATTGCACACTCACTGCTCTTTAATAAACTTGACCTGGATGTGTTTTAACTGAACCCTGAGGAGCCGTCATCAACGCAGGAGGGTTAAATTTGTCTTGTGCCTTTCGCAGAGATTGGCACAGAGCGGGCATGTTTCCGTGACATGTCATCTTTCCCCGAGACCAAAGCAGAAAAGTACGTCAACAAAATCAAGGGGAAGAAGTTCCTGCAGTACAACCGGCTGCAGCTGTCAAGGATCTACCCCAGAGGCCAGCGGTTAGACTCCTCCAACTATGACCCTCTCCCCATGTGGCTCTGCGGTTCCCAGCTGGTCGCACTAAACTTCCAGACAGCAGGTATGTAACTTTTTCTCAGACCAGAAAAAGCTGCACAAACTGGAACTTCACATTCCTAACTTTTATTTTATCTTTTACTTCTGCGTGCAGACAAGCCCATGCAGATGAACCAGGCTCTGTTTATGCTAAATGGACGGAGCGGCTACATCCTTCAGCCTCCCATTATGAGGGACGACAACTTTGACCCGTTTGACCGACCTACACTTCGAGGAGTCGATCAAGTCACTCTCGTCATAGAGGTACAGGACTGGATGGTGTGAACTGGGTTTAGAAGGTTGCAGTTTGTCAGGAAAGATTTCCAGACAGAGTGGAAAAGTTGGAGTGAAAGCTGCTGAGGCAAACTGTGTATGAGGTTATTCCTGAGTCTTGTTTTACGAACCTTATTATTGCAGTAATTGGATAAAGCCATATCTGATTTAACATATTTTAACACACATTTTAGTTGTGCAGTGAGCATAACATGTTCTGCTTAAATACATCTAAATGGAAACTAAGATGAGCTCATTTTGAATTACTGTACACACTAGTGAAACCAAATTTCAGTTACATTAAGTCTCAAAGTAAGATGGATATGATTATCACTACCCTGCAGACCTCACTATTCACCAGATTATTTGTACTTTTAATGTTGTTAAAGAAAACAGACAATTTATTTCCCATTATTTATGAATTTACTTGCCATTACATGCTTCCATAAAGCATTGCATTTTAAAGGAAGGTTCAAAGCAAATTTGGAAATCATGGAAAACCTTGAAAATGACATTCACATTTTCCAGAAAGGGAAAATTTAAGGAACTTTAACACTAATCTGATGTTTTTAAGATTTTAACATGTACCTATATTAAGACTAATATTTTAGTATCAATGAATCCTTGTTTTGCTTCTATAGTTTACATCCTTACTGATTAGCTATGGTGACTGTTAATATCTCATGTGTACCTCAGTGTACATAACCATAAGAAGTGATTGCTGTATGTACATAACGTAGGCTACAGTAAACTTACTGTCACCTCTGAATGTGCCGCTGTCCGCCACCTACGATGCTAAGGTTTGAGCATTCCAAGAAACTGAAAGATCTCCTGGAATTTCAGGATTTACTGAGGAAATAGTGGAGGTAAAATGTTAAAATAGATGAGTTTACATTTGAAAAGAAACATGTGGGAGTACCATAAAGTTATTAGGCCAAACAACAACAACATGACTGTCCCCTGCTAATAGACTGAGGAATTTGGTGTATACTGTGTGTGCATTTTGATTTACTGTAATTAAAATAAAGTTGTAACTTGTCCCGTCTGTATCGTCCAAAGGTCTTGGGTGCACGGCACTTGCCTAAGCATGGCCGAGGCATCGTTTGTCCGCTCATAGAGATCGAGGTGTGTGGAGCGGAGTATGACAATGCCAAGCAAAAAACCGACTCAGAAGGTAAGGTTTCGTTGGAACAACAAGTATCTGAGCAAACGCCAGAATACTATCCTAAACTGTACAAATGTGTTTTTGTTTACTGGATACTTTGTCTTCATGTCATTTCCT
Source organism: Nematolebias whitei (assembly GCF_014905685.2). Lineage (NCBI taxonomy): Eukaryota > Metazoa > Chordata > Actinopteri > Cyprinodontiformes > Rivulidae > Nematolebias > Nematolebias whitei. The sequence continues at coordinate 27,612,963 of NC_056508.1, read as the reverse complement.
TTCTGGTCCTGGAAAAACAGGAAGTTGTACAAACAACTCAGCCATGTCTTGGAAAACAAAAACATTGCATTGTGATGACACAATTCTAGCTAGTCAGGTTTTATTCCGACAAGAAAGCCTTGTGACAAACGCCCCATTGTTTGGATCATAGTGATTTTTGATATACATTTGATTTTGTTTGGATACTTTGACATCACTCTTAGTGGCAATGATCTTTATTCTCCAAATATAACAATATTACTGTTTGTAATGATCAACGAAAGGCAAAAAAACATCTGTCACAAACTGCTTTATGTGTAATAACTAAACTCTTTTTTGTCATCTCCAGCTAATAATGGTCTTAATCCCACGTGGCCAAGAAAGCCGTTCCAGTTCACCGTGTGCAACTCTGCCTTTGCTTTCCTGCGGTTTGGGGTTTATGAAATCGACATGTTCAATGACCAAAACTTTCTGGCTCAGGCCACATTCCCCATTCAAGGCCTCAAGCCAGGTACGCGTTTAAAAAACTTAACAGAAAACGGACTCTAAACTTTATTTGACCGTATTTGTGTGTTGTTGTTTTTTTGTTCTAGGCTACCGGTCAGTCCCTCTGAAGAACAGCTTCAACGAAGATTTGGAGTTGGCTTCTCTGTTAGTCCACGTGGATATCATGAGAGGCAGGGTAGGTTACCGTTCTGACCCACCTTTTCTTTTCCTGCTCATAAGAAAAGACATGAAGCAGCCTGGGTCGATGCGCTCCTCGAGTTATGTAGAAATTGAAACACCAACTTCATCTTGAAGTTGCACATAAACTCTAAACATAGACTATATGTGCTGTAATTTTGCACTTTGTACAAGAATGAGTGTTATTAAAATTAAGGCGAGCCTTATAGTACCTCCTATAGATGCAGTGATGATGGTATTTACTAAAACTATATAATGAAGTTGGGCTTTACTTTAAATGAGGGCTGCTGGTTAAAGTCCGTGCCACGTCTGGTTTGGAACGATTCGGACATTCGGGTATTAAAATACAGCTTGTCCAGGTAATGTCTGCAAATCTTGGCTACAGTTTTGTTGAGGCGGACATATTTTTCATAAAGTTTGAAAAAAGCATTTGTCTGGCAGTCAGATGTGTTTTCCAGGATGGTGTGGTACAGCTCCTGCACTTCACATGCCACCCCATTAAGAACAGGAGAGGCTCTACAGATGTTTTATGTGCAATTGCAGCGTGGATGTGATGTTTTTCCTCCTCCCATGCTTTATTGTTTCGCATTTGAATGTGTAATAACCGTATGAATAAATGTTTTTTATGTACGTGGATTAGAGGTGCACCGACTGCAGTTTTCAGACCCATCACCGATTTCTAAAAAGTCTGACCTGCCGATTCTGATTTTGGCAGATACTGATTTTGTTTTATAAGCGACACTGTCAGGTGTTATAAGGTCACAATGCAACTTCAATTTTCCAATCTTATTTTAGTGAAAAACATACCCTTTAAACAATACATACTTGTTTTAACTGGCCATGAGGTAGTGCTCTGAAATATAAATGAAGTCCAGACAATTGTTGTTAAAACAAAACAAAATTGGTAAAATCGTTTTGTCGTGCAAGTATCGGCTGATTTCTGAAAATGAATTAAGGCACCCCTAATGTTGATGTACAGCCATAGAATTTATAAAATTTACAAGACTGTTTAACTGAAGTAACCAGATGTACGTGAACTATGAAGGCTTTTTAAACTAAAAATATTTTTTCCCACAAGGTTTTGGTAGAAGAGGGGTCTGTCTTACTATGAGCTGGTGACCATCAGACTCTGTGGGGTGGCAGTTTGTAAATTAACTTTCCTTTTCTTTCAGGATGAAAACGGTGAAGTTATGAGCCCGTTCTTTGCCGTCGGGCCCACAACAGTGTCAGCATCAACCCAAATAGGGCGGGAGCGTTTTGGGGAGCTGAGCTCCGTGTCCTCCACCTCCTCCTCCATGTCTCCTCTGCCCTCGTCGCCGGCTCAGGCCTTGGCCTACAGAGGGAGGGAGGGCTCTTTTGAATCTCGCTATCAGTCTCCCATCGATGATTTCAGGGTGACCCAGGAGGCTCTGCTGGACCACATGGACCCACAGAACAGAAGGTGTGTGTGTGTGTGTGCAGAGTAAGAGGCGTGTGTGCTCATGCTTGGAGTTGTGAGGACGTTCGATATTCAAGACGTCCTCCTGTCTTTGTCTTCTCTCAGGATCCTGCGGCGGGCCAGAGTGGGCGGAGAGAACCGCGTCTAAGTCCAAGCCAATCAGGACTCAGTTCTGTCAGCCCCGATCCCCCCAACCTTTCCCCCCACCCAGCCGCCTTTCCACGTACTGATGATGTCACTGACTGCTGTGATCACTGTTTCCATGGAAACGCCCACCACTGCTTTGGCCTACATTTCAGGCAGCTCTCCCTCCTTCTATTCCTCGAACATCCCCCCCTCCCTCCTCGATGAGGGAGGGGCTGAGACGCTGGAGGGGCTGGGGTCGCAGAGAGGAAGCTGACGGCTGCGGACAGGAAGAAGAAACACTGACAGAAAAACAAAAAGCGAGACTGTACAAAGTTCTGGTCCTGGACTCTGTGCTCTGTGGGGCGGATTGTGATCTCTTGTTTTTGTTGTGCACAACAGCTGCTTATTTGGGTGGGGGGGGGGGGGGTGTAGAAAGGTCTCAGTTCGAAACTGTTTCCAGTCAAGCTTATTTGCTCTTTTCTTTTTGCTGTATCTGAATATATATATATTTATTCCTGCTGTGCTGTCGGTCAGAACAGCAGCAGCCAACGTGCTCTCAAAGAGCTCTCATCTCCGTGTTTTTAATTATTGTAATTATTTAAACTTTTAAACATAACGTGACTTTGTTAGTGTAAAACATGAGGGCTCCTTATGGCTATTTTTAACCTCTGCTTTGTGGAGGACATTATGCGTCTCTTGTTTAAGTCGTACCTTAAATGTGGACGAATAGTTTTTTTTTCTTAAAGGAGTCGGGAAGAAGTTACAAAGGGCAAGAGAGCAAGCAGCATTTCTGCACATAGTTTCACCTTTTATTATTCCTGTCTTACATTCCAAGAAAAAATCAAACCACTCCATTTTAACTTTTTATTTTAAACAAGCCAGTCTGCAACGTTTAAACTTTTATTTAAATGTTTTTACAGACCTTTCAGGCATCATGTAACATCTGTGTGATGATGCAGGTACAAGGAAATTCAACCTACAACAGGTTGTCTGATTGTGACTGGTTATTGTTCGACTGCTTCACGTCTTTTTTCCCATTAATACCCATTTTAACACGCAGGTGTCTTTGTGACTTAAAGGAGTCGGCTGCGTAGATGCTGATCATTATTAACCGCAGTCTGGTAGTGTATGGAGCACCAAGTCAGTACACATTAACTCAGAAAAACCAAAACGCTTCAGTTTTGCCACGTCATTAATAAAGCTGCCCAAAGTCCAAAGCTTTGAGGAATATTGATGCAGCGTTTGTAAATCTGAATCCTTTCAATTTAAACTAACATTTCAAGCCTACTGTGTGTTGATGAAGCAGTTTTTGTTTAAACCGGCTCACAAACGTACTGAACAGGCGACGGTTAGAGAAGTCCGTTTTTAGTGCTCGTTTTTCTGCAGGGTGGCAGTTTTATGCTTTCACTGCGTCTACAGTGTGTCAGATTAATTATGTTCAGTATTTCTGTTCAGCACGCACCAAGAGTTGGTCTACAGGAAGACCAGTCGTGTTTTTGCTGCTCCTGGAGTTCTGTCACATCGAGCTTCTTCAAACATGATTTTAAGTTGCGCTGCTGTTACACAAAGTCAAAAAGCAGCTGCTCAGAAATGTATTTGACACGAGTTGGACATAAATGACTTGTTTCAAACGTTTTAGTCGTCATAATTTTTTTTTTGAGGACCAGAGTTCAGTTGGGTCACTTTTTTGTCTCTGTGGCTGATAAATGAGGTCTAAGGCCACGCTGAGCTCAGAGTGAGCGGGGCTTGAACCCACGGTGTCATCTGTATGGATACAACTCTGAAACTGGGTTTTTTCTTGTGCATGACGACTGCAAGCTCCGTAATCTTACTCCGTGTTTGAATACTGACACACACCAATAAGCCATATGGGTTGATCTAAAGTAAAAGCAGGATCTTCAGCATTTTGTTGTATTTCAACCCCCTTCCTGTTACCCCCCCATGTGTGTGTTCTCTGTGGAGCGCCCACTCTAGTGCTGCATCGCTCTTATTCCTGGACTGTTTGCAGATCTTTGTGCCTCCTGTCTGCATCATCAAATTAAAGCTGCCCCGCTGAGCACAAAGCACCCACACAGGTGTCATCGTGTTTTGGGACTTGATGCAGCTCAGCGCTGTGTAAACGTGTAGAGGCCACGTTTGAAACACGCGTCCCCGTCTGGGGGAGAATATTTTTCCCCACTAACCTGTAATGAGGTCCGATCCATCCAAAAAACATGGACACTTATTGTAATTTTGTTTTGTTTTTTTGCTAGAGATAACCTCATTTACATTTGCCTTCCTGTAATGTGCCTAAACTCTGAAACTACAAAGAAAAGTATTAATTTTAATTTTGCCTTTCATATAAAAACATATTCAAGCCTGGAATAAAAACAAAATAAAAATACTCGATGCTTTATACAACTTGGTCCTATTTTTATTTTAATGTTAAACATTTTTTACTTCAACGCTGCAGCACAGGACATGAACGTTCTGGTTTCTCTTCAAGATGTGAGAAGAAGAGGCTGATTCAAGCTGCAGCTCTAAAAACGTTGAGAACTTCCAGGCAGGACCGTACATTTGTTTTCTAAACCATTATGTACGAAGTATAATTCATCATTTTGATTAAAGGGTTGACCGTTAATGTTTTGCTCTTAATAATGCTGTGCATCACTCAGTCCAATGACTTGCAGGCACAAACTCTTTACATTCCGTTTATTCTGCAAATACATCTGTAAAAATTATACACCAAGCTTAAGTGTGAAACTGGTAAAGTTCACTGGTTTTACAGTCTTATGTTTTTGCACAGTAAGAAAGTTCCATTAAAAACAAACATGTCTGACGTAAAAGCAGCACATGATGCTACAACACAAACCGTTTATCTATAAAGTCTGGAGTGTTGTTTTTTTTGTTGGGTGTTTTTGAGAGCCTTGTTTTAACAATATTCAATGTCAGACGTTGTTTTTTCCTTTCTAAGCAAAGAATAAAAAGACTGAATGTCCATTTACAAATGAAGACGAACTGGAAGCAGCCTGGCTTGTACATGTAACGTAAGCAGCAAACATGATGGAAAACGATAGCAAGAATTCAAAACGACTGAAAAGAGGTTCCTCTAAGGCCTCAGCAAGCACCCTGCAGCAAAGATTTGTGCAGTTTTCTGTAGACAAGGACTCGACACGTGTTCAAGTGCTGCAGATAAAATGTCCAAATGCCAACCAGCACACCGTCAGCCTCCACACCGGCACTTCTGTTTCTACAAGAAACTCCTGAAGGGAAAAATGGCTGACGGACAAAAAAAATGGAGATGGAGTCGTTTGCATTGGAGGTCGGGGCGGGGGGGTGAGGGGGGCATGCCTACCTCTAAGGGGTGAGAGTAGGAAAAGGGGTGAGTGGTGGAGATGGATTCAGGATCCATTTCCATCCAGTGATCCCGTTACAGAGTCCATCTGTTGTCTTGTAGTCAGCCTCCCAGAACAAAGACCGCCTGCGTTGAGCTCCACCATCATACGACGGCCTCTTCTGTTCCTGGAACGACAAACACGTCACTCTTCCAACAGGCTTTAAATATACACAACTCTGAATCACCGTCACATTTTACCCAGTGTTCAACACGTTTCGGTCACATCCTGCCTTTTTATGATAATCATGTTTGTGGGTTCCACCTGACTGACTCTTACAGCAGCGTTCATGCAGCTTTTTTTTTTTAATACCTGCCAAACAAAACTTTGGCTCTTACGGATGATTTCCTGCTCATCTGTCATGTTTAAATATATTAGGGTTCTGGAGCGTTACCTTCAAGAAAAAAAAATGAACCAACAGTTTGAACTTTGGATTGTTTTATTTTTCCAACTCTGTTTAAGGTTTTTAACTGAATTTGACTCGAGGCATGACGGTTACCTTCAGCAGCGTTCAGCGTCTCGTCAGCGTTGGCCTCTCCAGCTTCGGACGTGACACCACACACCGACTGCTCCATTTTCTCCTCCGTCCCGCCTCCTGGCCTCGGCTCCAGAGGGGAGGATCCTGGTAGCTCTGCTGCCACGCCTGTTTCAACTGGTTCTGGTCCCGTCGTCTGAGCAGCAGCAGCTTGTTTTGTCCCGGGCAGGGTCGTCCTGGTGGAGAACCAGTGTCGCACCAGGTCTGCTGTCAAACCACTGCTCTCAGTCAGCTCCTGCACCTGTGGGGGGGAAAGTCCGAACCGTTTTAGATTTAGGTACGGCTTCATTTCGGGGCTGAATTTTTCAAACCAGAAAAAGTGATGTATAGGCACACACACACAAAAAAAAAAAAAAAAAAATTGCTACTTTTTTTGTTTATTGCTTTGATTCAGTTAAGAAAATATTGTTCTGTAGTGTTTGTGCACTGCACCCCCTTTATTTGCAGATACTTATTTGCATGCAAACATCCGGAATAACATTTTTGCTTTATATTCAACTACAATAATTAAAAAAAAATACAAGTCGGCAGATAACTTGTCTTGATGAATTCTTATCTAGTCAAATCTGTTCAGTTTCTTAAAAATAAAAACATGTTTATAAAATTCAACAAATCTGAAAAAGAAAGAAATGGTTGATTGAAGTTGGTGATTTATGCAAACAAGCTGGAAAAACTCCACGTTCTCAGTGAGATATGGTGACTGGGCTCACATTACTGTTAATGAAAATGCTTCGCTCTTCTTTTTACAGTTAGTTTGTTTCCTAATTCCTTTAACGCATGACATTTTCAAATCATGGGCTTGAGGTTTTAAAAGCAATAAAGAAAAAACGCAGAGGTGATTTGATGCAAAAAGTTAAAAAAAAAAAACAACTTCTGATGTGAAGCTTTGAAAAATCAGCAAAAAAGCATAAAATTAATACCAGATGTTTTTAATTAAAAGCGGTGTGGCTTTGTGTATTTTTAGGTGATTCTCAATGAACAAGAGGCTCTTGGACAAAAAGAAAACCCAAGACCTGAGGTCTGATGGGTAATTTCTGTGGAAAACTTGAATAAGTTTCATATCAAACAAGAAGTTTCCTTTTTGACACCTCGAACTCTGAGAACACTCCACGTTTTAGTCATGTGGGCGAGCTATAAAACACAAACGTGTGGAGTTCAGATGGAAGGACTATTCTGCTTTAAAACCATCCACTGTAACTGACTTTTAGGAGGCATGATGTGACTTCAGATGTTTTAAGTACAGGAAGAGCGTGTGTAGAAAAGGTTCCACATTAAGCACAGCCAGCAACTCAAACTGGTCAAAGCAAAGCTGCAACGTAATTTACCGAGCAGCCTGTGATCATATATCACAGAAAATGACAAGTTAAAATCATATTTTTTTCCAATCAGAGCTGCAATTTCATTTAGTGTTTCAGAGTCCCCAAAGTGTCTTCTACTTTAAAAGAATAAAATCCCCCAAAAATCTACAAAAAAAGGAGAGTATCCCCCTGCAAGAACCACCCATCCATCCATTATCTTTACTTGCTTCTTCCTTTCAGAGTTGCGGGGGTCACTGGTGTCCATGTCCAGCAGTCACTGTGCGAGAGGTGGGGGACACCCTGGACAGGTCTCCAGTCCATCACATGGACACAGAGACAAACAACCATTCACTCTCACTCGCACCTAGGGTCAATTAAGAGTTACCAATCAGCCCAACATGCATGTTTTTGGTCTGTGGGAGGAAACTGAAGTACCCAGAAAAAACCCACGCATGCACAGAGAGAACAAGCAGACTCCACCCAGAAAGGCCCCCGGCCGGGATTCAATCCAGCGACCGTCTCACTGAGAGGCGACAGCTCTAGAACTGAGTCACTGTGATGTTCTTCCAAGAATTATAATTCAAGCAAAAAGCACTTTTTATCGTTCATATAAATATGTTGCCATCATCAGTACCTGTGATTCTTCCAGTTTGCTGTGCGTGTCAAGATGATCCTGCAGGACCTTTGTGTTCTCCTCCTGTAGGTCCTCCTCCAGGGCCATGCTCTGGTACTCCTGCAGCCACTTCAGCAGCCCGTTCTTCTGCACGTACCTGGAGTCCCCGAACCAGCGCACCACCTCAGGTCTGGGCAGCCCGGTGCCGGAGATCATTTCATCGTACTGAGAGGCGGTGGGCCATTGGGTTCGAGCGTAGACTTGTTTGAGCAGATGCAGCTGCTCTGCTGTCTTTTTGCCTCGGACTATTGGGGGTTTAGGAGATTGGGACGTTTTTAGTGCTGGGGTGGATTGCTGGGATAGTTTAGGCGTGCTGGAAGAGGTGGGGACGACAGAGGAAGCAGGCGTGCTGCTGGACTGAGTCGTTACAGTGGGAGTCGATACAGTGGGATTATCCAACCCCTCACCCTCCGTTTTGCCACTGGCCTCCGTCACCTTCAGCATCTTCAGGTTTATCTTGATTGGGTTTACTTTTGGTTCTCCTGAACCATCGTCTCTCTGTCTGTCCTCTGCATCAACCTCCATCTCCTCCTCGTCCTCCTTCTGCGCTTGGTCGATCTCGTCCTTCTTTTTCTCAGCTGCCACTCTCTTTCTCTTCTCAGCAAACCAGTTGTGGATCTCCCTCCTGGTCATCTTGGTCTCAGAGCGCAGCCGGTCCACTTCCTCTCCTGCTGGGTCAGCGTTCTGGGCAAAGCTGGCCTCAAGGGCCTTAACCTAAATAAACACATGCTGGAGATTATTAACTTGTGAAAAATAAGAGCGATCAACATGTGCAGATATGATTTTGAAGTCGTAATGTACATCTGCAACACAACGCCGTTTTTTTAAACAAGACCTTTTACCATACAAATTAAAAAAAAGAAACATTTAAGACACATAAATCTAATTACCAGTTAAGTATGTACTGGTAATCCTGACGCTACATCTGGATTATTTTATGGTACATTTTTACTTTTTGAAACAGATGCAACATGAGTGGAGCATCAACGGGTTCAAAACACATCATTACTTTTTTTTCATAAAATATGAAGAGCACAGATCTGATATTTTAATCTCTAAAGTTGTTTTTATTTACCAGTTGGTTAATTTCTTCTTCAGCTGAGAAACAACAGTTGTCTTAAAAACAATCATTGGGTTTGAGCTGTGATGGGTTCAGTCCAGTTTAAACCAGAGTTCAAGTCTCACCTGATGGGGGTCTCTCTCCTTGTAGCGGACGGCAGTGAAGTCGGGTGAGGGCACTTTGGGGTATCGGCGGGAAGGTGTGGTGGGAGAAGTAGGAGACTGTTTTGCAGGTGGGCTTGGGGGCGCATTACGGGAGCTCGGCTGAGGCGTCTTGGCCCCTGAGCTGCTGCTTCCTTCTGACAGATCCACAGGAGTGCCACTTTCAGAGTCAGTGCTGCTCACCGGTGTGCTCCCTGCCCCCGATGCAGTGCTGGGCTTACTCGGCCCCGCCACGCTGGAGCGAGGGCCTTTGTGGTTACGGAAGTGATAGCGCCGGTCACTGAACCACTTGCGGACCTCTCGCACAGTGAGACCAGTCAGAGCGATGAGGCGATCCACCTCCTCCTGGTCAGGCCACTGGTTCAGCTGGAAACTGTCCTTCAGGGTGTTGAGCTGCACCTGAGACTTCTTCCCCTTGTAAAAGCTGGGGTCCAACAATGTGTTGACAGAAATCCGGGAGCCAGGTGTAGTGCTGGGGGGTGCTGCAGGAGGAGGCGAGGAAGACTTCAAGGCAGGAGATGAAGCCTCATCCATTTTAATGGCTGAAGAGTCACTAGAAGAGGGATCAGCTTCATCGGAGCTAGCTGAGTTACTTCTGTTGCTAGCATCAGCATGGTCACTCTTCTGTCCATCGTCACTTGATTTATTGTTTACGGCTTTGCTTTCTGTGGTTGCCTTCCTGTCACTCTGCACCACTCTGGGCTGAGCTTTGTTCGCATCAGTTTTCTCAGAAGTGGCCTGGCTGCTAACATTATTATTGCTCTTGTCTGCCGAGTCGGCTTTAGCGCCGCTGCGTTTACCGTTGACACTGTTCACCTTAGTGTTACTGTGATTGCTGTTTCCAAGACTAAGGTTGATGGCACCAGCTTCACTACTGCCAGTACCTCCTCCCCCACTTTTACTGCTGGTGATGATGTTGCTCCCTGCACTGCTGCTGCCCACTGTACCCACCACCATGCCGGTGCCTTTGTCTGCCAACAAGGGTGCAGCAGGTCGGGCCTGCATGGTGGGTCGAGCTGCTGCCTGGGGCTTAGGTGTGACCGCCAGGGCCACAGGAGCGCCGCTAACCTGGATACCATTGGCCACCACAGGCTGTGTGACTATAACCCCTCCCTGGCTGACAAGAGATCCCTGCAAAAACTGAGGGATCCCTGTGGACCCCAGGGAGGCAGGTAGAACCGTGATGGTGTGCTGAGCTGAGCTGTGGTGACTTCGAGTCTGGTTCTGCAAGCTGGCCGGCGCCGTCTGAATGATGGTGTTGAACATCTTTCTCCTGGCCTCCTCTATCTCCTCGGGGGACCAACTGATCCCTTGTTTCAACCGCTGAGCTGTGAACCATATCTTGATCTGTTCCTCAGGGAACTTGGTGACCACGGTCAGGTAGCAGAGCTCAGCCTTTGTGGGGTACGGGAACTTACTGAAGGAGGTCTTCAGGAAAGAAGAGGAGTCCATGGAGGCACTGTAGGTGGGGATGCTGCTCAGAGGGATCATCACCTGGCAGAGAAAAATGTGAACGTGTGCATGAATCGACTAAATTACTTTATGTCTCATTTTTACTTTGATATTAGACACAAAAACCTTTACCTTGGGTAGATTTTGAGAGGATGAAGGTGAAGAAGAAGAGGATATATTTGAAGAGACTGTGATTGGTGAAGAGTGATGAAGGTGTTTGTTTTGCGCGACAGAAACAACCTAAAAAATGCATAAACGTATAAAGAACGTGAATTAACTTCTTTGAAATGAACACAAACAAAAGTCTGGGCACTAAAAGACACTTACTTGTGTGATGGGTGTCTTTAACATCGGTAATGTTGTCGTGCCATTAACAATCTGAATCGCTGACGGCAGTGTGGCCTTTGCTGTTCCATTGTGAACAATTGTAGGAACGTGGGTGACCGTCACCGTAGCGGCTTCTTTTCTTTCAGGCTCTCTGATTGCAGAGATACAGTGTGAATCTGAGGATGGCTCATCAGAGACAGAGTGAGACACAACAATCCGTTTGGATTCCGACTTGCCCTTCAGCATCCTCATGATCGGGGTTTTGGTGATAGAAATCTCACCGTCCTTGCAAGTCTCTGCCCCAACCACCACGTTCTGCTCCACCACCATCCTCCTGTCCCTTCTCCTCAGGTGTAGAGTGGTGGTCAATGTGCTGGGGTGAACCCTGGCATTGTGCAGGGCCAGCCCCTCAAACTTGGGCGCCGAAACTCCACAGCTTCTGCAAACGAATCCCGGGTCCGCCCTGAATTCTGGGTGCACAGTGTAGACGTGATCCAAAAACAGGTTGAGGTCACGGGTGTCAAAATTACATGACTTGCAGGTGTAAGTACCAGCATCGCTTTCTGGAATGAAAGACTCAAATGAGACTAGAGGGCTGAGCCTGTCGCTTAAGGAAATCCTGGGTGGACGAACTGGAACCGCAGAGTCCCGCTCAACCTCCTCAACTGAGCGGATAGTCTTACTAGGGATCATGCAAGGCGTAGTCGACTTTCTTTTGCTGGCCATGGTGTGTGGAGAGCTGGTCAAATGGATGGGAAACTAAACAGTACAAAAAGGTTCTCGATTATAAAACAGGCATGGAGGGAGAAGGATGGCAGGACTTGTCCATTGGTCCAAGTGGTTGTCTAAGAGGGTTTTTAGTGGAATCCTAAAAAAAGACGAGAGAAATTTTAACATATTTAAGATCAGTAATAATCATAATTTAGTTATGACATCTGTTTTAACTAACAAATAGAGGACAGACCAAAAAAACAAACATGCAGAGAAAAAATAACTTTTTTCAGTGCTGCAAAAACTTCTCTCTTCTTAGCAAAAAAATCAAATCAAACAGATTAAAACATTAGCCACGGAGGAATGATCACCTTTCGAACAGAAGCCCCGCAATTTAGAGCTGCTCATAAACAATTCATGATTTAAAGATAAATTGAAAAAAGTCTTCTCATCCACCCTGTCTCCTGAAACTTAGAGCTCTCTCTTTTTGGATGCCATTCAAACCAGTTCAGTCTGCTTCTTCACTACAGGCTTTTTGGGAGAGCTCCTGTCCTACCCCCTTTTTTCCCCTCCCCCATACAACTCCGTCTCACTTCCTCTCTTTCAGACACACCCCCCCCAGAGACAGAACACTGTATTTTCTCCCCAATCCACAGTTTCTGTAGACTTTTTATAAAGACTGCAACATGAAGTCCCACTCATGATTTCATATCATTTAAGATGGCGTGCACTTTGACAGTGAGGGATGTGGGAGGTTCAGAAGATGTTTCTTGGAAAGATGTGCTCTTCTTCGCCCAACAGCGGCAGAGGCAGCATCAACAAAAACACACTTGCGTAAGAACGCACATTTTAAAAACGTTCGATGCATCTCCAGTCTCTTTGTCTTGATGCAAAATGGCGAAGCTTCCTGCGGAGGGCTTTGCTCCTCCTTCCTTCCCCACAGAGCAGAGGCAGGGATGCAGGATTGAAGGACAGCTCTAGGGCAATTACTCCTCCAGTTGCTCTCTGCCCCGACATGAAACCTCACGCACAGAGCGGCAAAGCTCTCCAAGCTGCACCAGCTGAGAGGTGTTCGACAAAATATCGCAAAATCTTGGAAGAGGTGCTGCCCGTCACCGTGTCAAAGGCATTTAGCATCCTATGCTGTACTAGAGCCACCATTCTGGTTGGTAGACCAAATGTGAACCATTCCTTTGGCTCACCAGAGCATCTTCAAGAACACATTAAAACTATTTATTTATTATTATTATTATTTATACACGAGGTCATTGCAGTGTCATCATGTTCCTGTCTACATGTGAGGCAGCATCATTTAATTAATCCCCTCTTCTCTGATCAAACATGAATGTTTAAATGGCAAACACTGTGATTCTCTCATACCTACACGCACATGAATCCTTCGTTTGCCACACAAAGGTCATGGTGCATTAGCTCAGTTAACCCCCACAGGACCAGGGTGTGACAGAAGGTACAAAGACTTTGGTGTGTTCAGAGGCCGAAGGCAACTTAATTCTAGTTTGGATGGATAAATAAATAAAGAGGGGGTGGGAAAAAAAAAAAATCACAGCATGCACGTTTATGTGGAAATAGACAAACAAATAAATCTGAGATGAAAAATACAACTTAGAGTAAGGAAAGCTGTGGATCTGCATGCGAGGGGTTAACAGACTATTGAGGTTTGCTACTGTGAGGGAACGTGATGCCCCTTGTCCCCCCTCGCACCCCCCACCCCACTGAGTGTAACTGCCCTTGGCTTGGGCCACTGTGCACCTCTCCCACCCCCCCTGCCATTCAGTTCTGCATCAAGGGGCACCTCTCTGCCAAGGCAGAACAGTCACATGACCAACACAAAGGCTTATGGGTGGGCAGTCACAGCCATCCATCACGTGGTTCTGTTGGGTGTGGGTGGCAGGCGAGAGCAGAGGAGCGAAGGGTGGGGGATGGGCAGGCTGTTTCGAGGTGAGGAGGGGGTGTTAACTATCGTGGAGGAAGCACTGAGGTGTTTCTGTAAGGAATTTTCCTCCGTGGTGCTCCCCCCACACCCCCTGCAACCAGCCTACCCCCGCACTTCCGAGCCCCCTCCTTATTCCGAAGTGCAATCACACAGAGCGTCCCTCCCTCCTCTGCACAGCGAGGCCTGGAATGTTCTGCCAATCGACAGAACCTGGAGTTCAGCTTCACTGTCCACACACACGTACGGGAAAAGAACAGCTAAAACGAGCACCATCACAGCAGGGACTGGTTAACAACTCACAAACCACAACGCTGACCAAACCAGTCAGACATGAGCCACAGCACAGCGAGCGTACCCAGCAGAGTCCCAGAGGCCTCACACAGGTGACGGGCAGAACACAACCTGTGCTACATCAGAGCCACTCACGCCTCAGAAACGCCAGGCTTCTTCTGCTGACTCACTCTTGTGACGGCGAGTCAGCAGAAGAAGCCTGGATCGTCTGATAACTTTAAAGTGAATGTTGTGTGTTTGCTGACTAACCATGTGGCTGTGATGGGTCTGTTATGTGTCAGTATTTGCATGTGTGGGTTTCCTGTGAGATACAGGAGGGGGTGGGTGATCAAGGGCGTGTGCGATACCTTTTTTTGTGTGTGTGTGGCGTGCGGGGGTGGGTGTCCGCATGCCTGTGTGAAGCTCGTTTACCAAGGTAGTATGGCTGCCACTTCTACTGTGTGTCACATCTCTCGGAGTAACACACAAAAACAGACTATCTTTTGGATGTTCTGGTTGGAAACCCAAATTATCTCTGCTTCATCTGTGGATCAGCACAGTATGACCAGTACTCCATCTCAAGGCCTGACTCTTGCCGTGGCCTCAACCGTATTCCTGAGTAAATGGACTGTACTTATATAGCACCGTTCCATCTTATCAAGATACTCAAAGCACTTTACAATCTATGTCCTCATTTACCCATTCATACAGCACTCTGTCTATACAAATAATAATCAGAGCTTTATCGCATTCGTACACCGATGGGACACATCGGAGGTGATGAGGGGTTCAGCGTCTTGCCCAGGGATACTTCGGCATGTGACTTGGTGGAATCGAACCCCCAACTCTTGCACTGGAGGACGACTGCTCTAACAACTCAGCTGGTGGCTCTGAGTACAGGCGAACAAACGAGCATTCAAACGCTTGAGAAAGCCTGCAGTTCACCGCTACACTGAGATTACAGATGTTGAGGGACATCTGGGAGAGAAACAAATGTTTTCCTGAAGGAGAAGAAAATACTAAGAGTACAACGCAGGTAAGCCTGACCTGGTTTGCTCTATTTTTTGCCTCTCAGTTTGTCTTTTTTACAACTTTCATTCCTGGCTCTTTGCCTTCACTCCCCCTCCCTTTCAAACATCCTCACCCTCCCTCCCACTGTTCCCTCTTCTCCTCCCTATTCGAATAAGTTTGGCTGAGGGAGACAGGTCGGCAGTGGCACTGGTGTGTTACTGTCCCCATGGCAACCACCCCCTACCCCCCCATCTCTTTTATACCAGCTCGCTCCTCTAAAGCACACGCATGTGGGTAAACATGCATACACCTCCTATGCCATCCAGTCCTTGGCCCAAGCTGAGCTTGTTTGTTCCACATGCCCCTCAGAGTGGTATTCGGAGAGTCCCTGCCCTGCTCCTATTTCAGAGCTTCTCACACGCGGCGTTCATGTTTCTCTGCTGGGTGTGGTCGCCATCTCTGAGGCGTGCTATTGGCCGGAGCTGATGGCGTCTCTTCCTGTTCAGTCTCTGTCCAGACATCTGCCTTACTGCCCTGTTACGAGTGCACTCTGTGGCCTCCAGTGGCCCAACGTCACACAGGGCTGCTGTAGTCATGCAATGAAACAGACACAGACAGAAAGGCACAGATACGTAAACAGGACCGTAGGCCGATGAGATTTTGTTCATGAGTGTCCCTATAACGGCCTCCAGCTAAATAAATCTGCACTTATGGTCTACACACACCCTTCCCATTTTCCAGGGTTTGCACATTTTTTGCTATGACTTCTTGTATATTTGTAGTGCGTTAGTTCCTCCTGCCAATCACAGCCAAGGTTTCACTCAGTCACAATGACACTGACAAACAAAGCTCAAAACTGCAAATGCTCACATGAGCACATTTAAACTTCTGTCCACGGCTGTCCCAGTTCTCACACAACCCTGGCAACGATAAGCAAACCTCATTCACAGCGTTCATACAGTGTCATTCCCTCTGATCCCAGAGCGCTCATGTGGGACTGCTCGCAGGTCAGGAAGCGAATGGCTGCGTGGGCTGTCAGCGGCTGCATCGCTGTGGTTGCTGCTGGTGCATGCGTTAAAACTGGGCTGCGGAGAGGGAAGGGAGAGAAAGATGGCGGAGCACCACGCTCGATGTTGTCCAACCTAAGATGGCTGACATCACAAGCTGTTCACCAGCCAAACGAAGCGAGTGGCTGCTGCTGACCTAAACCCGTCCACTCTGGACGCGAGTGTGGACCACACTGCTCTCCTCCAAGACAATGAAAAGATTCTTGAGGCAGTCTTGTGTTTTATGTCGTTATTTTTACCATCATACCTGGTAAAAACACTACAAAATAAATTCTCATAGTGCACAGAAGAGACAGAGCTCACTGATGAAAATTCAATAACACAAGTCTGACAAACTCAGAAAATTGCTAAAGTTCAACTCAGTCCACAGCCGGTTACTGGACGATAACGACAGAGACCAGTAACGTGAAACTAAAGTGACTTTAGGGTAAGACATGCCTTTCTGGACAAAGCAGCTCTTAGTGTGCGTCAGCTGCAAACCTGAAGCTGAGAGAGCAGATAAACAGTCACCGAGTTCATTCTGTCACCACGGCAACAAAATGAAGCCAAGCAAGGTGACGTGCATAACGAATAAAAAAAAAAAAAAAACTAAACATATTTTCATCTGCGATCCATAATTTCCCCAGCTCGTAGTGAACTCTGGCCTTCTTTGGTGTTGTTAGTCCACATGTTATCACCAGCAGTAATGTGGAAACTGGCTTGTTGTAGGAGCGGAGTACTGTGGGTGATAAACAGACAGCTGGATTAAACTGGGTGTCTATACCTGAGACTCACGTGGACACCAGACACAAATTAGCAGCCTGAGAAAGCTTGGCTTTAATCTCTAGAGTGACACACGTGTGCACACACACACATACATACGACAACTCTGGCATGATAAATGACCAAGGCAACAACAGCTTGTAGGCTCCTACTGACTGGTGGGTAACATGCAGTAATAGTGAGACAAAACTTTAGCTGCATGTGGTTTACAAAGAGTGTGACTTTAAACTAAAATCTAAATTTCAGCAGCTAATATCAATACATAATGTTGGATCAATATATTAAAAACGTACTCAATGCAAAATGTGAATTCCAATTTCCAACACAATAAAATGTTAAACTTTACAAAAATGGTTTACAAAAAGTTAAATCGCGTCATCTGGCCAGTTTCTTTTTTGGAAGAAACGTTTCGTCTTCCATCCGAATGACTTCATCAGTCTGAGGCGCCTGATGAAGTCATTCGGATGGAAGATGAAACGTTTCTTCCCAAACAGAAACTGTCCAGATGACACGATTAACGTGTTTTTGTGGTTTATTTACCTGGATGATTGAGCGTACTAACTCTTTTTCTTTATAAAATGGCGCAATTAAAACTAATTTACTCCAGTAGTTTTCCCGGATACAATTAAATGCAAAAAGCGGGTCCACGCTCACTGTAAACAAACAGCACATGAAGATCTTGACTGACCTACATTAGGGTGGCTGTAGTTTGTGTGGATAAACAAATATGGCGGTATCAGGTAGAAAGGCCAAGGACAACTGTCAGGAATGAAACTGCAAGTTTTGGTTACAATTTTTTTATTTAAAAAGGACAAATTAACTGAGTCTGATATAAGATATTGTGTGGATTTTGTTTATTATATTTTACTGGTTCTTATTGCTTTGCAATGATGCCTTTAAAGTTTTTAGAAATGGGAGACTGTGATTTCTAACTTTTTTATGCATGATGGCACATTTGAGACAAGGGAGATCACTCAGTTTAATGTAAACAACCAATACGTGATTCCTACATCTATGTTGTTGTTGTTGTTGTTGTTGTTGTTGTTGTTGTTGTTAGCTATGTGAATATTACAGTTAGAAGACGAGCTGCTGTCCGAGTGGCGTCAGATAAATGATGCATCTTCCGCTCAACTTAGAAGTGAGTCCCAAACTTCACGGGCTCGTGTGCTTTCAAACAGTCGAACCGAATCAGAGGTGCAAGCGGCTCCAACTGACCCACTCCCGAAAACAAAACAACAAAAACCCCTACACTTTCTCCCCCCTCCCGCAGGCTTGTCGCCATTTTAGCAAGGCGACATGCAGCTGGCCAGCGCCGCCTCTGAGCCCAAAGAAACCCCCTCAAAGGTGAAGCTCCGCGTCAACTTTCACAAAACATTAGCGAGCGTGTGCGCGAGGAGAGCCCACTCACCGTCCGCTGGAGCTCGGCGAGTGTTTGAAAAAGTTTACGCCGACATGAGCTCACAGGAGCCAATAATAACGGACCCGAGCTTCGGGCTTCACTGATGACAACTTCAAAGGTGTGAGACCCCCTCAGTCCATCGGCTCGGTGAGAGACGTGACACCGGTACCGGACCGGTCCAGTCGACGGCCGTCTTGGTTTCTCTCTCCGCCGCTTGTTTACGTCGAGTGTCTCACGGCGTTAGAAGCAGCCGAGGCTAAACGACGGACGTAACCGAGTGAAGGAGACGCACACGTGACGTCGACGTCACTGACGGTTGAGTTGGCGTGAGGGCTCGAGCTCTCTCTCTGCAGAGCGGCAGAGCTGAAGTGAGTCACATACCTCGTTCCAGCTTTGACCAGCCGACACATTTGGCCTCGGGTTTTTTTTAGGTGTCCCGGTGGAGAAAAAAAACGGTGTGAGTTAAACGTGATGTCCCAGCGGCTCACACCTGTCCCCCTCCTCCCAGGTAACTTCTCTTAAAGAGACAGTACACTCCCCAAAAAGGTCCTGATGTCACCTCATCAAGTGAGCTAAACATCCATGGTTCACACCTGACACTAATACAGAGTAAAAATGTACTAATGCTCGGGGTGTTGGTAAACATAAAGCCATCTGAATATTAAGTATAAAAAGTGTGACCTACAGTTCTTAATATTAGGCTGGTGGTGGCCATAATGCACTTTCATCTCTGTGGTAGAAGTGGTCTCCAGTTTCAGGTACTTGGGTGTGCAACTGAATAACAATCTCATCTGGGGCAACAACACCACCAGCCTGATCAAGAAAGCTCATCAGAGACTCTACTTCCTCAGGCGGCTGAGGCGAGCTGGTCTGAGAAGCTCAGTCCTCACCTCCTTCTACAGATGTGCAGTGGAGAGCATCCTGTGCTCCAGCATCAACATGTGGCATGGAGGCTGCACAGCTGCAGAAAGAAAAGCTTTGCAGAGAGTGGTGAAGGCTGCACAGAAGTCTGTTGGAGTCAGCCTCTGCACCATCACAGACATCTACACCTCCAGATGCAGGAAGAGAGCCACTGCATCATGAAGGACCCCACTCACCCAGCACACACACACTTTTTGCCCAGCTCCCCTCATGCAGGAGGTTAAGAAGCATTAAGTGTAGAACCACTAGACTGAGGAACAGCTTCTACCCTGAGGCTGTTAGACTCATAAATCCCTAACCAGTAAAATCACTGTTAAAAAAAAAAAAGGCAGAAAAATCACAGTAATTCCATTTTAATTGGAGATTTGACACTTTATTCATGCTGCTGCTGCGCAACTGGTAGAGCTGCTGCCTCTCAGCGAGCAGGTCCCCGGTTCAAATCCTGGTCCGGAAGCTTTTCTGGATGGAGTTTGCAGGTTCTCTCTGCATGCATGGGTTTTCTCCAGGTACTCCGGTTTCCTCCCATAGACCAAAAACATGCATGTTAGACTGATTGGTAACTCTAAATTGTCCCTAGGTGTGAGTGAGAGAATGAATGGTTGTTTGTCTCTATGTGTCCCTGTGATGGACTGGAGACCTGTCCAGGGTCCACCCCGCCCCTCGCACAGTGATTGCTGGACATGGGCCCCGGCGACCCCCGTGACCCAAAATGGAAGAAGCGGGTAAAAGATAATGGATGGATGGATTATTATTATTATTTTCTTTTGGCTGCTCCCTTCTTCAGGGGTCGCCACAGCAAACTAAGTCGCACGAAGACTTGGCAAATATTTTTACACCGGATGTCCTTCCTGAAGCAACCACAGACCACCGAGCACCACAGCCCTCTGTGTGGAGCAGAGAGCTGCTGCTATCTATGGGGCACATGGGGGAGCAGATGGTGGAGGTTAAGGGCCTTGCTCAAGGGCAAATGAGTGGGGCAAATGAGGGTGGAGGCAGGTATGGGTGCTTCACCTATCCCACCCACATTTTGACGTTGTCAGTACCGGGAGTTGAACCAGCAAACTTCTGATCGTAGGCTAACTTTCTCTAACCTCTGCTCCACCAGTCCCTTTTTAATACACCTTATTATATTACATGATTATTGTTTAGCATATATCTTAGATTCTTGAATACTGTTTTCTTTTTTATAGTTTTTATTTTTGCTATTTTTGAGTGTAACTGGGACCTTCAGTACACAATTTCATTCCACCTCATGTACCACATGTATGTGACAAATGACAATAAAGTCACCATGAACCTTGATAATGTTATTGCTGATTGATGTGCATCTACAGCTAAGAGATGAATACTATATCTGAACTACTGTTGTCTGACAGGTCATAGGGTCAACAGAATCTCCAACCTCAAGTCTTCACTCCTTTACTCTGTTTCTGAGGCTGAGTCTTTGACTTAACCAAATGATCCTTGGAAGAAAAAAACATGACAAAAACTCAAAATCCCCAATCTAGTCCTACAAAGAGGCCCTAAAATAAAAACATTCCTTAGCAAAAAGTAGTTTATTTAAGTGTACTACAAATATACTTATTTTACACTAAAATGAGGAAGTGTACTTGAAGTTTACTTTTTATAAACTTTATTTGATATACTTTAAAATATCTAAAAAAGTTAAATCTGGTCCTCTGGACATTCAAAAAAACAAAACAAAGCAAATCAACAAAAAAATGTAGAAACGTTTCGTCTCTCATCCGAGAGACTTCCTCAGTCTGAGGTGCTGTTTTCAGCTCAGTCTCTTAAATAGCACCGTCTCAGGGTGGATCAACCAGTTTTGCTGCTGACAACCAAAACCAGCTGATCACATGCTCAAGAAGGACCATCAGCCTAACAATGGATCATTAGCACACTGATGGCTGTTTACTGTTCACAGAGGGCTGAGTGATACTAGCAATCGCAGCATTGTAAGAGGGGGACAATTGAACACGGAGGCCTCCACCCCTGTTTAATGATGGACGATTTCTTTTCACAAGGATGGCCTCCTTTACTCCTCTCTCAAACCATCGTTCCTCTCTATCCAGGATGTGAACATCTTCATCCTTGAAAGAGTGACCGCTGGCCTGGAGATGAGTGTAGACCGCAGAGTCCTGGCCTGATGATGTTGATCTTCTGTGCTGGGCCATCCTTTTGGCCAGTGGCTGTTTTGTTTCCCCGATGTAAGACTGATCACAGCCCTCCTGACACTGAACAGCATTTGTTTTGTTTTTTTGAATGTCCAGAGGACCAGATTTAACTTTTTTAGATTTTTCTACCTGGATTATTGAGCATGCATCAGGATACTTTAAAATAGTATAAAAATGTCCCAATTTAGTCCAAACAAGTATTAAATCAGTATATCCTGATGCATGCTCAATAATCCAGGTTGAAAAATCTAAAAAAGTTAAATCTGGTCCTCTGGACAGTCAAAAAGAAAAACAAAACAAAAAAAATGTAGAAACGTTTCGTCGTTCATCCGAAAGACTTCTTCAGTCTGAGGTGCTGTATTCAGCTCAGTCTTATAAATATCACCTTCTCAGAGTGGATCAACCAGTTTGCTGCTGACTGAAACTGTGCCTGCAGTCAACCTACTTCACATATGGGGAGCAATATTATAGGCAGAAACATGGGTGTGCTATGGAGTCTCCAGTTTCTCCTATTGTTGCCAACCTGTACATGGAGGAGGTAGAAAAGAGAGCCTTGGCGTCCTTTTCAGGGACACCAGCAAGTCATTGGTTCAGGTATGTTGACGACACCTGGGTTAAAATTAAATCTCAGGAAGTCCAACATTTTACTGACCACATCAACTCTGTGGATAAATACATCAAGTTCACACGAGAAGATGTAAAAAATGGCAGGTTGGCTTTCTTGGACTGTGAGGTCTCAGTCTCTGATAGAGGACATTTGCAAACCGAGGTGTACCGCAAACCCACCCACACAGACCAGTATTTGCAGTTTGACTCCCATCACCCTTTGGAGCACAAGTTAGGAGTCATCAGGACTCTGTATCACAGAGCAGACAGCATCCCCACTAACTCAGGAGCCAGGCAGAAGGAGAAATCCTACACAAAACAGGCTCTAGAGCAATGTGGATATCCTAACTGGGCCTTCCTGAAAGCAGAGAAGAAACCCAAACAGGACTCCAGTCAGCCAACAGGTGAAAAGGAGGAACCCAGACCCAGACCAGTGGTCATTCCGTATGTTGAGGGAGTATCAGAGAAACTGAGACGTTTATTTTCTAAACATAACGAAAGTGACTTTTAAACCCCAAAATACATTATGGCAAAGACTGGTTCATCCCAAAGATCCAGTCCCCCGGCACAAACAGAGTAATGTTGTGTATGCTGTTCAGTGTCAGGAGGGCTGTGGTCAGTCTTACATCGGGGAAACTAAACAGCCAATGGCCAAAAGGATGGACCAGCACAGAAGATCAACACCATCAGGCCAGGACTCTGCGGTCTACACTCATCTCCAGGCCAGCGGTCACTCTTTCAGGGATGAAGATGTTCACATCCAGGATAAAAAGGAAGGATGGTTTGAGAGAGGAGTAAAGGAGGCCATCTTTGTGAAAAGAAATCGTCCATCGTTAAACAGGGGTGGAGGCCTCCGGGTTCAACTGTCCCCCTCTTACAATGCTGTGATTGCTGGTATCACTCAGCCCTCTGTGAACAGTAAACAGCCATCAGTGTGCTAATGACCCATTGTTAGGCTGATGGTCCTTCTTGAGCATGTGATCAGCTGGTTTTGGTTGTCAGCAGCAAAACTGGTTGATCCACTCTAAGATGGTGCTATTTAAGAGACTGAGCTGAAAACAGCGCCTCAGACTGAGGAAGTCTCTCGGATGAAAGACGAAGCGTTTCTACATTTTTTTTTGTTTTGTTTTGATTTTTGAATATCCAGAGGACCAGATTTAACTTTTTTAGATTCAATCAGTATACTTTCTAGTACACTACAAGTATGGTGTGTAGTATACTTGATATACTTAACTTAAAGTATACTTGCAAAAATGAACTTCAAATGTACTACTTTTTGTTAAGGGATTTTATAGGACGGTAACTCTAAATTGTCTCTAGGTGTGAGTGAGAGAGTGAATGGTTGTTTGTCTCGTTTGTCTCTATGTGTCCCTGTGATGGACTTGTGTCCCTGTGATGGACTTGTGACCCGTCCTGGTTGTACCCCGCCCTTCGCACAATGATTGCCGGACATGGGCACCGGCGACCCCCATGATCCAAAATGGAAAAAGCGGGTAAAAGATAATGGATGGATTTTATAGGACATCTTTCAAAAATAACTTTCCAGAAAGTGAACCTCCGTTTTTAATGAACTTACTTTGCTTCAGCTACACAAGATTTTAAATGTACATTATAACAAGTGGAATTTCTCTTCAGGTTCTCTGAACCCTTGCTGTCAATCAACTAGTCAATCATTTAAACTTGTTTTAGGACTGATTCCACATTACAACAACTGGTGGACGGCTTTGAGTCAATGTGGTGAACTGTGACTGAGTCCCTCTGCTGGACAGGACAGGAGATAACAGAATAAAAATAAAAAAAAAACAGAGAAATCAGATAGTCAGCATGAAAAGATCAATAACAACTATTTAAAATTTTAAGAAAAACTCTGTACTCTTGTTGTGACTATTTATCTGAATAAAACGTAGAAAAGCCTGACTTTTTTAGTGCATTGTTGTAATGGCAGGCAAACTAGATGTTTTCATTTAATAATTCATATATGATGCACTTATTAGATGAAATGCTTGAAAGACAGAAAAAATATGAATTCCTCCCCTGTATTTAATATACTTTAACTACTTTGAGAAGGTTTCCTGATTTTGGCATCATATATCCATGTTTAAAGATATTTTCCATTCACTAAACAGTTCATTGTGATGAAACAAAACCACATCACAAAATGCTTATAGTGTCAGTTGTATACAGAGACTTTAAACTGAGGTGCAGACAGATGGCACTTGGTGCCATCATTTAAATTTTATAATGCTGATAAGTTAGCTGATTAGCTAAGAGAAAATTTAATTTTTATTGTAAACATATCAATAAACGAGTCATTCATTTGTCCAGTTTCAGTTTTTTTTTAATTTATCTGATGATCATAAACAGATCTATTTCCTGTTATTTTCATAATCTGTTTATCTTATCCTGTGGTTATTAAGTACATTTTGTACCTTTTTGGTGGTTAAGGTTTTGTGTTGGGTGCTTTGAGGTGTCTCCATTTCTTATTTTCTGTCAAAACTTGGTGATTTTGTGTCTCTTTGTGGTGAAGGTGTGTCTAAAGAATTTATTTTGGTTTGGTTTTAAATTGGCAGCACGGTGGCGCAACTGGTAGAGCTGCTGCCTCTCAGCGATAAGGTTGCCGGTTTAAATCCCGATCCAGGGGCCTTTCTGGGTGGAGTCTGCATGTTCTCTCCGTGCATGCGTGGGTTTTCTCCAGGTACTCCAGTTTCCTCCCACAGACCAAAAACATGCATGTTAGGCTGATTGGTAACTCTAAATTGTCCCTAGGTGTGAGTGAGAGAGTGAATGGTTGTTTGTCTCGTTTGTCTCTATGTGGCCCTGTGATGGACTGGAGACCTGTCCAGGGTGTACCCCGCTCCTCGCACAATACTTTTACATAGTATTTCATTGTTTCTCATTATATTTAATGTTTTTATGCTTTTATTCATGTTGCTGTAATATCTTGTTATTAATATTTGATGCTGTGATCTTTTTTGGTAAGCACTTTGATAACAGTTACTGTTTTAAATGTGCTATATAAATAAATGTGACTTGACGTATTATAACATTTATTGTTTCCTGATGCATGCTCATTTGAATGAACATTCAATGAACATTTATTGTTGTATGTTTTAAGCTCTTCTGCTGCTTTTTATATTCATGACCTATTCATGACCTGTGTACATAATTTCGCTCCACCACATGTACCACATGAGGTGCGAATGACAATAAAGAAACTCTGACTCTGACTCTGACTCTGACTATAGTTTAGATTTAAATATTGGGAGCTTTGCATTTAGGGCAGCACGGTGGCGCAACTGGTAGAGCTGCTGCCTCTCAGCGAGCAGGTCCTTGGTTCAAACCCCGGTCCAGGGGCCTTTCTGGGTGGAGTTTGCATGTTCTCTCCGTGCATGCGTGGGTTTTCTCCGGGTACTCCGGTTTCCTCCCACAGACCAAAAACATGCATGTTAGGCTGATTGGTAACTCTAAATTGTCCATAGGTGTGAGTGAGAGAGTGAATGTTTGTTTGTCTCGTTTGTCTCTATGTGGCCCTGTGATGGACTTGCGACCCGTCCAGGGTGTACCCCGCCCCTCGCACAGTGACTGCTGGACATGGGCACCAGCGACCCCCATGACCCAAAATGGAATAAACAGGTAAAGATAATGGATGGATGGATGGGAGCTTTGCATTTATTTGGTACTAAAATATTAGATTTGATATGGTATTTTAATTGTAATAACTAATTTTTAATGTATATATAAAAATTATGAGTTTTTCAGCATACAAAAACCATTTCTCTATATTTAAATGGTCATGTTAAAATTTAAATAAAACAATAATAATATGCACCTAAAATGGCTAAATATGAATAATTTGAAACCACTGTTAAAAAAATCAAGCCCAGTAGCCATATTTATTGCGATAGTTGTGAAAATGTTTTGGATGACTGAAATGCAGAAAGAGTCGTGCGTTGTTTTATTTTATGTATCGAAAGCACATCGGTATTTTAGTCGTTTGCAGTTACAAGTATTGTCCGAAAGAGGTCGCTGTGATTTTCATTGACAATGTTTTTGGCCACGGGGTGGAGAAACGTCGCATTCTCTGATTGGCTGGAGCTGGCTAGGGTTCAACAGTTCTGCGCATGCTTAGACTGCCTTTAACGTTTAGCCTCTGGAATCTGTCAGCTCAGCGTAGCCAAGATTCTTTTAATACCTCCAAATATTCCCGTGTTCTTTTTTTCTTTTGTTTCGCTTTAGAGATTTAAACCATTTCTAAACTGTCATCAAACTTGGTTTCCAACTTTGTGGCGTGTTTAATTGAAGGAAAGAGCAGAATGTCGAGCAGTACTTCAAAGCGTAAAGAAGAAAGTCATTTGGCGAATGGAGGTGTAAAACAGTCCACATGGAGCAAAGCTTTCTGCAGTACTGCTGTTTGGGAAGAAAAGGTGGGTCATTAAGTATCTTTTTCCCCACACTTCTCTTACACGTCCTACTTGGCGTACTGTTTTTGTGTCCAGCTTTTGAATGCACTCACTTTTTCTGTCATTTATACCGTTAGCTGTGTAGCTAGCACAGCTAACTGTGCCTTAATGCTGCTAAGGATTAATCTGGTCTAAGTTCAGGGGTTTGTTGATTGTCAAATTAAGAGACGTACTGCTGTTTTGGACCTTCTTATTCTAAACAGCAAGGGCATTTAAACATGTTATGTTTAATTAAAAAAAAAATCAAGTTACTGTATTGCTGAACAAAATACCTAAAACCCAGATTTTATTTTTGTCATTCCAGTCAAATAAACTTAAATTTTATGGCTGTTTATAATCATTGGAACCAATTTCTACTACAGGAACTTAGCCTTTTTCTGACACTAGAGGAATTCTGTCATTTTTGTCTTATAAATCATTTCACAATTGTTCGCATTTGCTTGTTAATATAAGATTTAATATTTCTAATATTCTTTTCGTTAATCTCAATCACGTCTTGTCTTCATTCCAACCTAATATCCAAATACTTTTAACTTATTCCTTAAAGTAAAAAACAAACAAAAAAATTAATCACTTACACGACACTTTTCAAAGATAATGAAATGCCATTCAGCAGACATTTTTCAGTAGTTTATTTTTTGGAAGTGTGTCTTTAGTGTGTGTCCAAATTTAAAAATGGACATTAATTTGTGACTCTGAACTGTTGGATTGCAGGTGTATAATCTTGTTTGTCTGTCAGGATTGACTTTGTGATTCATTGGTTTCCTGTTTATGATGTGGGCTAGTCTCAATGTCAGCTGAGATAAGCTCCAGCAGGTATTGCTGGTTCTCAAGCTCAAATAACAGGCCTGGATCAGTAGCAGATGTGACAATGCCTTTTTTTTAATGACACAGATAAATATTTAAATCACAGTTGCTATATTACAATAATTGATTAATTAATTCAGGTCTCTCTTGTAAATGAGTCCTCGTGGCTCAATGGGACTAACCTGTTTAAAGAAAGGTTGAATGAAAATTGAGAACAAAGTTTAAAAGGATAGTGTTTGTGGGTGGAGTTTTATGTCATTGTTTACACAATTTTAATTAACATTTTTTATTTTTGCTCCACAGGATGAGTTTTTAGATGTGATTTATTGGCTCCGACAAATTATTGCAGTAATCCTTGGTGTGGTATGGGGTGTTGCACCACTGAAAGGATTTCTGGGAATAGCCATGTAGGTATTCTGTACAGCCAGTCTTACCCTGACATGGTACTGAAAAAAAAAGAGCTGTAAAGTTGACGTCTTTCTTTGTTTGCTCCATTAGTTTCTGTGTCATCAACGCTGGTCTCCTGTACCTATACTTCAGCAGCTTTCAGCAGGTTGATGAAGAGGAATATGGAGGGACGTGGGAGCTCACCAAAGAAGGCTTCATGACATCTTTTGCTCTGTTTCTGGTGGGGAAACTAATGTAGAAAAACATGTAAAGATATTTTGACAAAACTTTGCAAAGTTGGTATGACTTATAGAGAAAACAGGTTAAAAATGTAGCATGTATGCAAAATTTTACTTATTCCTAGTGTGTGAACCAACAGAACATGATCACGTTCTGTTGCCCTGAAGGTGGTTAACAATGTGCGTTGTGGTTTTGTGTGTGTGTGGCAGCAGTAGTAGTCATCTGTGCTTTTCATGCCTTTAACAAAATAACTGGAAAGACAGTAGAAAGTATAAATAAGGGTAAGGGGCGTAGAGTAATGACGTGTATGTAATGGTCTGTTCAGCCCATGTTGGTGCATTCTAACTGCTTTCTCATCACATGGCCCAGTGCAATAACATTTAGGTACAAAATATAGTTGGATGAATATGGTTGAAAATAATTTCTACTGTTTTTCAAGTGTATAAATCAAATATTTTTCCCTCTCCTTCACCAGGTGGTGTGGATAATCTTTTACACAGCTCTACATTTTGACTGAGAGGAATTCACAAAGAATTAAAACAAACGTTTCTGTTGATTTAAATTGAAGAAACTAAAGAACTTCATGGTGGAGGAATCTCAGTTCTCCGTACATACATGGACCTCGGTGTGCAGTGCGCCATAGGAATCGTGGTGCACTGAACAATTTCCAGCAAGAACACAGTGATGAACAAAGTCAAATGCTGTACATCTCTAATTTGAGGCTCTCCTTTTTAAAAAAAATACATTTTGCATTATTTGTCTTACCATGCTACATTTCATGAGCGGAACAGTAAAGTTACAGAGCAAGGCGACTAAAAGTCATAATTTTGTTATTAGAGTGAAACAACGCTGTATTTAATAAATTTGTTTTGTATCATCACTCCTTAGTGCCGTTTTAAAGTTTTACTTTTAAATGGTTGTTGCCTGTTTAGAAAATGGGAATCAACGTTATCAGCTGCTGCATGTGTTGCAGTTTTTAACATATTAAAATGAAATTTTTATTAGGACAGTTTTGTCAGATGTGTAAACAGTAAAAAAATTGTAAGTAATCAGAGCTGATATTTGACATTAACATCAAAACAATTGCTGGCAGTCATGACCATGGTGGTTTGTTTCCAGTCTTAATGTTTCAACATGTTGAGTCTCACTAAAATCTATCCAAGAGGACAAAACTTGCCTGTTGTGATAACATGCAAATGTGCAGTTTTTGGGCTGAACTTGATCTTTGCACTGCCATGATTTACTTTCAGTGTCTGTCATTTAATTAAAAAAATTAAATTTAATAAATATTTAATTTTAGTTTCTCACAAGTAGCTTTCGCATAATTTTTTTTTGTCAAAATTGAAACTAATTTAAAGTCTGTACTATGTTCTGTTTGTCAGATCCAACTTGTATTACAGATTTATTTGTATTATATCTTGATGGATGTAACATATTTCTCAGTATTTTATTGGGAAGAGCTTTGGAGAAAGATCTTATGATACTGTTATATGTGATATGCAGCTGGCGTTTTGAAAGGATTGTATTTTCTGATCAAATCTGTTGGAATCATTAAACGTGGGCTTCATTTGGCCTCCATTTTACAAGACAGAAACGTGTTTTTCTTTGAATAGTAGCTGTTTTTGTCTCTTTAGTGTTCAAGTCAGTCTGTTTTTTAGTTGAATTTCTTTATATGAAAATGACTTTCCATATAATAAAACACAATTATAAAATATCAGAAATTAAAAAAAATGTCACAGGTTGTAAATATTCAAGTACTTATAAATCAGAACATAAAATCTTAAATGTTACAAATGTATTTGACATGGATGCAACTATCAGTGTTTAAATGTATAAAAATCCTATCTAATACTGTTCAGATTTACATTAAAGAAAAACTTAAAATTAGATTTAACACCCATTTCTTTTAAGTGTGTATCTTTAAACGTGAATGAATGAAAACGCATTGTAAAATTCAAAAATTGATTCAATACATTTTAGCAAGAAACTGCATAAAAATAAGCTACGTCAAAAGTCTCTGGACCCACTAAATGTTCCATTTCTGGAAGGTATTTTATAAAAGTAAACTTTCATAACCCAGGCTGAGCAGAAAGCTGTAAGTGCTCAAGCCTGATATGAGATGCCTATAGTTTCTCGAACACCAAGGATGAGGAGCAACTATCACAGTGAAGCCCAATTTAATTGCATGTCTAACATCACAAGCAGAAATCATATAACTGTAGGTGTGACTGTGACTATAGTCAATTTATAAAAATGATGACCACAATTAAATTACAAAATTTATCATATGTTGGCCTAGTTATACTATTGTAATATCAAATAATCAGTCAAATATAAGACTAATAAAACATAAATTCAGTTTTAAATACCAGCACATAATGTCTAATCAGTGTCTGCAGACTGAGCTGAACATACCTGGGCAGAATCAATCTTTATTTTGTGCCACTGAATTTGTGTAACCAAAAGCAAGGATCGAATAATCAAAAAGAAAAGGAAAAAAGACTTAATAATTCCCTGTTTAAAATTTGTGAAATAACCCATTTGTAATGCGATACAGGATGAAACCTGGGAGCAAGAAAAACATCCGGGAACTTACGAGACGGGGCAGCAGACTTCCGGTGTAAACAAAAGAACGCCATCTTAATGTGATTTCCTTAAATTCTCTTTTTTTTTTTTTCTTCTGTTTTTCTTTTTCCTGTTCAGTTGTTTATATATTCTGATATTAGTAATAACGAAGTTATACTAATATGTTATATTCTTGGATATATTTTTTTATTGATAGGGAGGTTTAATTATAATATGTTAGCTGAAATAGATTTGTTAAATGTGAAATTGTCATTGCCATTTTTTGTATGTTTTTTTGTTATTACTGTTTTAAAAAAGGACGCCATATTGTTGGAGGTGCGAGCAAACGCAAAAAAAATAAAATAAAAATATTTATTTGAATATTCATATTGTATCAAACTTGTTTCATAACTTTCAAATGTTCTTTAAAACACCTTGCCTTAGGTTAAACAGAACTGACTTGAATTGCTGCCAGAAAAGTTTCGTTAAATGGACACTCGGTCGTTGTTTTGTTTTAACGTCATTCATTAATCTCTGAAGAATGCCCGGATCGTGACGTCATCACAGAAAAAAACTAATGTGACGTAAAAGTCAAGATGGCGGCTCCCCTCTCCACCATGAGATTCTGGAAGCCCGGTAAGAGTGAAAAACTAAAGCTTATTAGACTATGTTTCTTGATATAAATGTTTTAGCTGCTGTTTGTGAAGCGGTGCGTGTCGGAGCGGCTGCAGCGGTGTTCACCGCCGCTGCTGCGGGTGTCTGCAGCTCGGCTTGCAGCTGCGCGGAAACCAGAGTGTTTACCTGCCAACATGAAATACGTCTTTCTGCAGAGAAGAAAACAACGATACAGGTTACGGAATAGGCGCCACTGAAGTGTTTTCTTTTATCGGATCAAACCATGACTGGCTTTCATAAGCAGCCTGCTAGCACTGATCAGATAAAACATCTCCATCTTTTGCTCCAGGCTCTGAGGCTCCGGGGATCTCGGAGGAACGGGAGCTCAACTCGGAAACCACGGGCTCTCCCATCATCTTCAACCCCCACACCGCCCTCTCCATAGAGAAACAGAGGCAGAAGCTCCCCGTTTTCAAGGTTTCTCTCTGCTGCTTCTCATGTCTCAGACCAACATGACTTTCTTATGAACAGATGCTTTTCTTGTTTGGCTGGCCTTGGAACATGTTCTTCTCATCTGTTTCCCACGCAGCACAGAAACAACATCTTATATTTGGTTGAAAGCTACCAGACTGTAATCATAGTTGGTGAGACTGGATGTGGGAAGACAACACAAATACCTCAGGTTAGTTTGCACATTCAAAATGAATGGTGACTAGTTCAGTTCAGTGCAGCAGCTTTCTGGCATCCTTCTCATAAGAATCGTTTCCATAGTGATTTAACGTGACCTTGTCCTGATTCTTAGCAGAGTCTTTTCTGTTCTGCAGCAGTGTTTGCACCACATCAGCTAAATCTTAATTTATGCAGAATTGTTTATTCATGTTTTGTTCTCCTCTTCCGTATTCTTCCCTCTTCCTTCCATCAGTACCTGCTGGAGGCTGGCTGGGCCGTAGAGGGGAAAGTGATTGGAGTGACGCAGCCTCGACGTGTTGCTGCCATCTCAGTAAGAGTACCACTGATGCTTTATTTATTTATTTTTTCACAACTTTTTGCCATTGTCATCTAGCTGCAGGCACATTTTCTTCCCCCTTGAAGAACATGTACCTGCTTCTAATAATATATTGGATGTATAACATCTAAAATCTGCTATAATAAAATATATATACCATATCTTTTCTGCTGATAGGTGGCGAACCGTGTTGCAGAGGAGCGAGGGGCCCTTCTGGGCCACGAGGTGGGCTACACTATCCGATTTGATGACTGTTCTGACCCCCACGCCACGAGGATTAAGGTTGTTAGAGGAAGATGAGTTTAGTCACTATCTTTTCTGGGTTTGTTTTCATTTGATATTGATTTTTTGTGTGCTTTAGTTCCTAACAGATGGCATGCTGGTCCGAGAGATGATGGCTGATCCTCTTTTGAAAAAATACAGGTAACCAAAGAACAATTAAACAGCTGTTTATATACAGCTGTTCTTTAATTACTGTAAATTCTCAAAGGTCTTTTCGTGAATGTTTATTGGTTTTTGAATGCGTGATCTAAATTCATCATCGTTCATCAGTGCTTTTAAACTAAAAGGCCTGACTTGCCCGTAAGAAAATACTTTTCATGACCAGGAAAAACAAACATGGCTATTCATGGTATTATTCTTTTTCTACTCCTGGTAGTTGTGCTTGAAGTATAAGCATCAGAAACAGGTTGCTGCTGCCCTTTGCCATTTTTGCATTTTCTAGTAGCACCTCTCGGTTCAGCAGAACTCTATAGTAGAATCCAACCAGGTGTATGTGCAATATGTGCACATTAAAAGTGCACGCAGATAGGAGGTGCTGCATGCCGAAAGACGGGTCACTATTTAACCTCAAACTCTATTGGCTGATTCTTTTAGGTATATGTGCCTGAGATGTAAATTTATGTTTTCTTCCTTTTTAGTCACTCCTATTTATTGATACCTATCGCAATGTGTAGATGCACAGTAGTTAACGTGCACAATAAAAAATATATCGGTATATAACAGATTTCCCACTGCAGCTTTATGTTTTTCCCTGTATTATTCAAAATGAATAGGTAGCCAAGTTTGAAATAAATAAAGCATACAGTTGCAGCCTAATAACTTAAACAGAGTGGCCGTAAAAGTTTTGCCTTTTAATACTAATGTCATTTACTCATTGAAATTTTTTGCTCATACTTTAATGTTACTGTATTGGAAAGAAATTCGCTAAGACTAGCCTAATTTATATTGTCAAACTTTCATATTATTTCTGGCCAAAGTTGCAACCAGTCACTGGTTAGCTACTATTGGTAACTAAGATGCTGTTTTGTTCTGTCCTAGTGTGTTAATGTTAGATGAAGCACACGAGAGAACTCTGTACACCGATATAGCCATTGGTCTACTAAAGAAGGTATTTCAAGTAACAAGTTCAATAATACCAACTAATGCTCTCTTTTACCAATAAAACTAACACATTGTCACATTTTAAACTCATTTCTGGACAGATTCAGAAGAAGCGGCGTGACTTGAGGGTGATTGTAGCCTCTGCCACTCTTGACGCCAAGGTGCGTACATGATTAAGATGACCAGATAAGCTCATCTGATGAGAAAAGATCAACGAAGGCAGACACAGGGGAACAGAGATGTCAGCTGAACTCAATGTTCTGACATCTGTGGCACCCTGATGGTCAAAATCAGGTCTCAACTGTGCTCAGCTATAAGCACGTCAGCTGAAATGTCATTCCAGACATCTGCTGTGCTGTCTGCTTAAAAAGGCTTTTATCTAATCACACAACAAGACTTATCTGTTGTCAAATTCGGTACAACATTGATGTTTCTTTGCTGTGTTGCAAAGGAACAAAGAAATACTATGTTATAGTATTTGTTGTTGTTAAAATGTTTTTAAATACAAAAAATATATATTTTTTATTAACGTACACCATCTTCTCGGGTTGTATTGCTGTCTTTTGAAGAAATTCCATGAATTCTTCAATCTGAACGAGTCTGGAGATCTAAACAATGACACGAGCGCAATTCTGACAGTAGAGGGACGCACCTTTCCAGTGGACGTCTTCTACACCGTCAGGTAGCCCAAACGCAAAGTCCAAACTGAAGAAATTACGACGTGAAACTTGAAAACGTTATATTTAAACCTAAAATACCTCTGGTTTTTCTTAGTCCTGTCCCAGATTATGTGAAGGCCACATTGGAGACAGTCCTGAAGATCCATGAGACGGAGGATGATGGGGACGTCTTGGCTTTCCTCACTGGGCAGGTTAGTTAATATACACTTTATATGCTCACATTTGACAAAATAGTGGAAAAGTTTGACAGCATTCACATGCACGGGCTTTCTTACCAGTATTATTAAACTATCCATGTTCATATTGTATTAGGAGGAGGTGGAGAAGGTGGTGTCCCTGCTGCAGGAGCAGGCCAGAGCTCTTTCTCGATATGGCATGAAGAAACACCTGAGAATTTTGCCCATGTATTCTGGTCTACCTTATGCTGAGCAGATGAAGGTGTTCGAGAGAGCTCCCTCTTCTGTTCGCAAGGTGAAAGGATTATTTTTTCTCTGTGTTTTTGTAGAAAATTTTGATTGTCTTTGAAGTTTGCATTGCTGTTTTGGGGTTTCCAATATACAAGTTGAGTAATGGCAGATTGATAAAAGGGTTATTCATCTGTACATCTGTCTGTCTTTACATCTATGCATCCATAACACATCCTGAGGCTATGGAAGATACAGAAAAACAATGAGAATGAGAGATTACCAGTAAAGTTAAGATTTTCCCATGTGTTTTTCTTTCCTCTTCCCAGATCGTGGTTGCCACTAACATAGCTGAAACCTCCATTACCATAAATGGAATCGTTTTTGTCATCGACTGTGCGTTTGTGAAGCTGCGAGCCTACAATCCCTGCACGGCCATTGAATCTCTGGTGGTCACTCCCATCTCCAAGGCTTCGGCCAGCCAGAGGGCTGGCAGGGCTGGACGAAACCGTCCTGGGAAATGCTTTAGACTATACACCGGTACATATGAGGTTACCGGAACAAATGCCCATTAATCGTTATGTTCCATGTATTTGTTCGCCATTGTTGCTTCAAATTTGTTTCTTATGCCTTCTGTTCTTAACATCAGAGGAAGACTTTGAGAAACTGCCAGCCTCTACTGTTCCAGAGATGCAACGCTCTAATTTGGCTCCTGTCATCCTTCAGCTCAAAGCGTTGGGCATAGACAACGTGCTGCGGTTTAGTTTTCTTTCTGTGAGTCACTCTCTTTCCTGTCACTGGCTGTGATTTGTTCACCCACAGTGAAAACAAATAATATGTTACATTTTATTCAACTAGAACGTTGCCTGGTCTCTGACAAAAGATTTACCATAACACATTAAAATAACACACTGTCTAACTTTGTACTTTTAAAGATTTAAAGGTAATTAATCACTTCTCAAGTATGTTCTCAAGTAAGTTGTCTTTTAGAGTCAATATCGTGCCTAAAATGCAGATTCCTTTATTATTATTTCACAGCCTCCTCCAGCTCAAACGATGGTTCAGGCTCTGGAACTTCTTTACGCACTTGGAGGTAAAACATGTGAAGCAGTCCTTCAGCTGCACATCTGATGGTCATGATTCTGTGTTGACAAGCTGTCCACAACAAGAAGCAGTGTCTGTACTGTCTGTGTGCATCTTGGCAGGTCTGGACCAATATGGCCATCTGACTGATCCCATGGGCATGCGGATGGCTGAGTTTCCTCTCAGCCCCATGTTTGCTAAGATGCTCCTAGAGTCAGGGAATTATGGCTGCTCCAAAGAGATTGTTACCATAGCAGCAATGATGCAGATTCAGAATATTTTTTCTGTGCCACCCAATCAGAAGAAAGTTGCCGTAAGTGAACACAGGTTTTTAGAAAAAGCATGATGCATTTTTGGCTGAAAGGTTTAGTCAGTGTAAAAAGTTTTCTTCATATTTTTTCCTCGACATTTTGTTTTGCAGGCTCGCGAGCACAGGAAATTTGCAGTCGCTGAAGGAGACCACCTCACCATGCTGAATGTGTATGAAGCATTTATTAAGGTATAGTGTGCCCAGACTGCTCAATAGCAGTAAACTGGCTGTAGTGAACTTTCATAATTTTAACAAACAGCCTCTAATTAAATCTGCGTGTCTTTATCGGCTTTCCCTGCAGCATCAGAAGAGCTCGCAGTGGTGTCAGGAACATTTTCTCAACTACAAGGGCCTGGTGCGCGCCGTGACTGTGCGAGAACAGCTTCGGCGTCTCATGAACAAGTTCAAAGTGCCGCGGACTTCCAGCGAGGGTATGTTTGAGTTACGAACGTGCAACAAGGTTCCCAGCATTTCATGAAAACAAAATTCCCTGAGTAAATCCTGAAATTCCAGGATATTTCAGTCGTACGACACGCTCAGAACTTAGCGTCTTAGATGGCAGGCAGAGTCACAATCAAAGATGACAGTAAGTATACTGTAGTCTACAGTACGTGCATACAACATCCATTTCTAATAATTAATTGTAATGTATAATATCAGACACTAAAAATCCACTTCAACCAATCAGTAAAGATACAGTAAACGTACTGTGTACACTTTAGAAGCAGAACATGGACTCAGGGATACTAGAATACTAGCTTTAAACTTGTCCTAAACACCAACAAAACCAAAGGGATGCTTGTTTCAAACAGGAAGTCGGTCCCAGCAGTTCTTCCTTTGGTTTTACCCTCGAATGGTGTCCCTGTTGAGTTTGTCGATTCCTACAAAACTTTGGGTATCTTGATCAATTTGCATCTCTCTTTTAAGCTTCACGTGGAAAACCTAGTAAGGAAACTGAAAGTTAAACTGGGTTTCTTTTTCAGAAACATATCCTGTCTAACTTTGGGAACACCTTGTAACTGTGACTTTCCTTCCCTCCATTGATTACGGTGACATTATTTACATGAACGCCCCTACAAGCACCCTGCAGATGTTGGATGCTGTCTATCACGGTGCGCTGAGATTCTGATGTAACTACCGTACCCACCACTGCACCCTGTATTCACTGGTTAACTGGTCATCATTAACTTCACGCAGACTCTCTCACTGGTACATTTTCATCTTTAAATCACTTCTTGATCTGTTTACTTCATACATCTCCTCCTACATGTCTCTGCGTGAGTGCAGCTACAGCGTGCACTCTCAGAACATTATTACATGCAGTGTTCCCTCAATGAGGACTGAACTAGGCAAAAGGGCCTTCTCCTACTCTGCTCCTATTTCCTGGAATATCTTGTAAAAGATCTGAAGCTCTCGACCTTGACCTCTAAGTGGCTTCAAACATCTGCTAAGTTCCTGACAAAAAAACAATGCAACGTTCCTGTTTTTAGTTTTCTACACTGCCTTATAGTCTAGCTGTTTTTCTGTTACATTTTCTTTTAAATACCATTTTATTTCCACTTGTTAAAAAAAAAAAATCTCAACTTGTACGCATCCTTTATGCTTGTCTATTATTGTCTTTGTTGTCCACTGTTGTCATCACTCTTTATTAAAAATCAGCCCTCTCTTGTAAACGAGTCTCCGAGACTCAAAGGGATTAACCTGTATAAATAAATGTTGAATGAAAAATACATGTACACATTAAAATCTCAGAAAGATCATCTTTTAATCAGTGGATCAGTGTTTAGGGTTCTTGAGTTTTCCCTGTCTGGAAAATGTTAGTCATTTTCCAGGTTTTCCCTAATTTCCAGAGTCGCTGGGAACCCTGTGTGACTCAGCTGAGGTGACAGATGCTGCAGAAACTTGTGACTCCAGGTATTTGCAAACATTTGACTGATGTATATTATTGCATGTTCTGCCCAGGTGATCCAGATGTGATCCTGAAGTGCATTGTGTCTGGATTCTTTGCTAATGCTGCCCGCATTCACCATTCTGGTTCCTACCGGTGAGGGTGAACTTCAGCATTTGTCACCATGTAACACTTTTATCCTAAAAATAATTATTCATGCTTTTAAATTATTCGTGACAAATTTGTCTTTTCTTTTTGTTTTGCCTTGTTAGGACTTTACGAGATGATCTGGAGCTACACATTCACCCCAACTCTGTGCTTTATGGCGAGAAACCTCCAAAGTGGTCAGTAGATAACTCACACTTTGTTAAATATGTTTAACCTTCTTGTATCGTAAACTATAAAGATGATAACATTTTTTGAAGGATTCACAAATATATTCATGAATTGTTTAAACAAGTTTTCTTTATGGCTACGCGATATATCAATTTAGAATCATTGCAATATCAATATGCACACTGTTAATATGGCAAAGAACTGCTTGGGCTGCAATAAATCCTGAGCTAATATTCAAAGTGCCAAGTATTCATGCTCTATATTCCAGTAATATATTTGTTCAGTCATGGAGTGAAAGTGTTTGCCAGACATTCTTGTTTTTTTAAAAAGGGTTGTCTTCAATGAAGTGGTGCAGACGTCCAAATATTACATGCGTGATGTGACTGCTGTTGAGTCATCCTGGCTGGTTGAGTTGGCCCCCCACTTTTACAAACAAGCAAAGGTTGGTCAAAGATACAAACCACATACTCAGCATTTAGTTTGTGAATATTACCAGTGATATTCTGTTTGTTCCTTTCCATACCTACTCACAATTTGTTTTGCGTTACTATCATTTACTTGGCTGCTCACTGTGGTGTTTTTTTATCCTTCAGCATGGTTCCCTCTCCAGCAAGAGATCCAGGGTCCTGTAAAGCCACAGTCTAAAGAAAACAAGACAACATTACTACTATTTATTGTATACATAAAGGTATATCTATTTATTGTCCATGTCCACCTGCACAACTCCCTCTACACTGTGTGGCCATACAACACCTGGACAAAGACGTAGATTTTCAGTGTAGATACGAACACTTTTAACTTTCTTTTTGTCTGTACATACGAGACGTAGCGGTGAATGTGAGACGAGGCCAGGTGGGCCTAACTGGCACCCATTTAAGCATGGCCCGTGTAGTTTATACATCAATATAGAAATACAAATGTATACTGTAGTTAGAACAGGCTCGGGTCCAGGGAACAGTTCCTGTGCCACCGGCCCGTCCACACCTGGCTTCATTATTTTTTTAAAAGTTGTGTTTTCTCTTGTTGCAGAAAGATAATGAATGACAACAAACTGTGAAAATGTTTCCTGGTGAGGGACTTAGTGCTTGCTCCATAATATTCTGGGTGCCTTTGTAGTTTTATTGATTAACTCTATCTTAAATTTATTTTCTGAACTGAACAGTTTCTGTACTTTTCCACAGAATGTAGTCTGTATACAGAAATGTCTAATTTTTTTAAGTTACCATAATCTCAAATTGTGAAGAAACTGCATTACTCTTTTCTCCCACATTTGTTTCACCATTTCACCAGCGTACAGCTCAGATCTAGTGGCCTTGTCATCACCCTGTGCCAATAGTTTTTTCTTTAAAACAGCTGTTTCACATTTTATTCTTGTGTGAAATATGTAAATATTTCTAAACATTGTAAATGAAAAGCTGTGAAACTAGAACTAAGAATAAAGTGCCGTATGTCCGTATGTTGCTGTGATGAAAAAAGCATTTAGACATGCATTCAGGGTCTCAAAACACATATTTTTTCTGATTTTAACCATTTAGTGCCATCTTAAAGGCCTATTATCTTAAAATATATATATTTTTTCTTTGTACCCATTGTTATAATTTTTCAGGCATTTATCAAAATTATCAGTGAACCGTTAAAACTTTACATTCCACGTTGCCTGCCCATCTGCACACTTTTACTTTTATTTTCAACACTTCTGTTAACTTCAGACCCTGAAAGCTTAGTTTGCTTTCAATTTGCTATTTGCTAAGGTCACTAAACTTTACAACTGCCTGCATCTATATATTAGTTTACCTGTTGGTATAACTTGTTCTTTAGATTAGAACTGTAAGTTCTGTGAAATGGTAGCTACACCAAAACACTACCATACAGCAAACAGAAAAATGTACTGAAAAATATTAGATTTAAAACGAAGTACATTTGCATGCTATATGGTACCCTTTTCTAGATCTGTTTATTTTGTGTAAAGGAAAACATACTCTTACCATGTATGTATGCACTTAAAACAGCAATCTGTAGGCCTGTTTGGCAGCTTACCTCTGAGATCAAAATGGTCAATTCCATTTCCTCTTTACATTAGTAAATAAAGCCTTATTGTTCAACCAGCTACAGTACTACTGTTCTTTTTAGGCTGTGTCTGTTTACCATGTGGTGTCACTGTTGTTCCACAGTCTGCTGAATCTCCAGTTAATATGACCAGATGATGTGAGAGCATTGGTGTGAATCATTCTTTTTTTTAAAAATGTGTAACTTGTAATTGATGCTTGCAGATGACACATTAAGTGATGCAGCGTGTTCAGCATGTGGGTCTGTAGTTGCAGTGATCTGCATTTGAAATTAAAACATTTTCAATTTATTGAATGGAATTGAAACATCTAACACGTTTTAATCTATTGAATGTAGACAGTTTCCCCATGTTAGTTCGTGCCAGTTTCATTTAGTTAAACATCACAGGTGTGTAGTGTTTGCACCTTTGAGATTCTACACATTCAAGGCAATTTCACAATAAAAGACTGTCAGTCCCTTATTTAAATAACAAATTTGCTTCATTTCGTTAAATGCCTCACGACCCAAGCTTTGCCTAAAAAAGTGTTCAGCTTGTAATAAATACAACTGTTGTAGATTTTTATTTTTTTTTAACCTGCTCTAAGAAGCTAACAGGTGTTCAGTTTGCGAGTCTTTCTCGGATATTGCGCTAATGGTGTTCAGTCAATGGAGGGCAAATAGTAACTTAGATAAATGTTTATAGTAATACTCTCGGTTAAGGTCAGAACGCGTGCAGTTTTCCAACCATAGTTGAGAGCGGGCGCAGATGGTTGCTAAGTAACACCAAACTTTTATTTTCCTCAGCAACACCAAACTCGCGTGGAACTCAACTTTATATGCCCTGCGCATGCTCAGTGTGTCCCGATCATTCCGTCCAACTTGAGAGTGGTGCTGCAGGTAAGCTCGTTCTCAATAGTTGCCAATAAACGCTCAAAGTAAACGTTTTCCCTGAAAATAAGAAACTTGTTATTAATAAATTTTACAATTTTTGGTATGAATACATTACAGCAGTCTTTTAAATTTTGTCCTAAAACATGTTTTTCACTGTTTAGCTTGTATGCTAAGAGAGCAGCTAATCAATTAGCATTTTTGACTAAGTGCTGGTTTAAGTTTTGTTTTTTAGATTTGACCAATATTATGTTATATATATATATACATTACAGTTTACTTTTGTTTGTCTTTACCTGTGTTTTGATTGTTTAGTTTGGGTACTAAGAGAGCAGTTTTCTTAATTAGCTGGCCAATTGCACAGTAACAGTTTAGGGAATCAAGTTTTATAATTATACTATTACTATTATACTATACTATAGTTTACTTCTATAATATTCAAGTAGTGCATTCCTTGGGGAGTTCAAGACCAACTTTTTTACCCATTCTCTTTCCTTTTGTAGATCATTCTGATAAATGACTGTTTGTGTTAGGTACTGTACTTGCTAGAAAGAGGTTACAGGTCAGTCTCTTGTCGGATGCCACATGTTCATCACCACCCATACATGTACAGTCATGTAAAATAGTTGCTGCCAGTTCTAAATCAAGCGACTAAAGTGTGGACTCCGCTCATTTTGACATGGTGTCAGAAGATTTCAAGGATCAAACGCCTGTAATTTTTTTTCTCTTTTTCCATTTGCCATTTTCCTCAATTGTGCACAGACAAGATCAATGTCGTAAGCAGCGTAAAAGTAACATCAGAGGGATTTCGCAGACTAGACCCTCTCGTTTTTGACTGGGACCTCGCATGAGAATTGGCAAATTTTTGAAAAGGAATACGACATCTTTATTGGGGTAGCCCACACAGACAAGCCTGCTAAAATGAGGCATACATCCTCCTCAATCTTGCAGGAGCAGAAGACATCAAACGGGAGTATTCATTTGTTTATGCTGCCGAGGTTAGGGTTCCAGGTGAGGATTGAGCCATCCATGTATCCGAGTCCAGAGAGGACCCTGACTGTCTAAAGAAGTTGTTTCGGGAAACGCGCAACCCATAACATAACAATGGAGAGACACAAGTTTCATTCTCAAAATCATAAACAAGGTGAGACAATTGAATCATACCAGTGATGAAAATTAAAGCTAAAAGTTGCCACTTT
The DNA here is from genome assembly GCF_014905685.2 of Nematolebias whitei. Classification (NCBI taxonomy): domain Eukaryota; kingdom Metazoa; phylum Chordata; class Actinopteri; order Cyprinodontiformes; family Rivulidae; genus Nematolebias; species Nematolebias whitei. Next base: position 27,570,684 of record NC_056508.1, on the reverse strand, counting down.
GGAGACTTAACAGATAAGCTAATCAGTGACAGAATTGTGTGTAAGATAAATAATGACAGCATAATAAAGGTCCTGCTATGTGACAGTGACCTAACACTTTCTAAAGCCATTTCCCTCTGTCTTATTTATGAGATGACAGGAGCTCTCACAAGTCACCACATTGGGTGCACTACAGCCAGACTTTGCTAGAGGGAAGTATAGGACAACATTTAAACAAGCCAACAGAATGCAAAATTCTACAAAATGCAACAATTGTGGAAGCAACCACATTGCACAGAGATAAATGTCCTGCATTTGGCCAGCAATGCCACAAATGTAAAAAGTGGAACCATTACAAGAAATGCTGTAAGTCCAAGTCTAACCAAAGTCCTGAAAAAAAAAGTCTTGTAAAGCAACATTACAGCAGAAAACCTGTGCACCAGCCAGTTAGAGCAGCCACACCACAGTCCCACTGATGACACTTTATATATGGATGGTGTTGAGCACTTTATATCTGTGGACATTATCAATACCCAAGCAGAGGACTGGGATGGAGGATTTGTCACCCTGCATGTATGGGACAAGCCCATAGAAATAAAAATTGATACAGGAGCAAAATGTAATGGACAATTTTCAATAGATTTCTGTAGGACAAATTTAAAAATGCAATAAAACCACCAACCTAGTAGCCTACAGAGGCAGCAAAAATGAAACAACCGGTTTTGCTACACTGCTCCTTTGCCTAGATGGACAACTACACACACTGCCCTTCTTCCTGTAGATCACAATATAACATCACTACTTGCATTTTGTGTTTGCATAGGCCTAGGACTTGTCATACTGAGCCCCATGTTCACCAGGCCAGTACTGATTTGATCAAAAATGTCTGAACAATACGGTGCAGTGGCGGCTGGTGCAATTTTCTTGTGGAGGGTGGCTGTAACTCCAAAATAGACATATACCAAAACATATAAGTACCAAATGGTAAGGTAGATACATAGATACTGGATCATACATGATACAGCCACATAGTATCAGCCTAGATACAGCCTACATAGTGCAGCAGCAATAAACATATTAGCTGTCAAAAGCTAATATTAGTCAGGTTGTCACATATGTGGCTTGGTGCAAAGTTATTGCCAGTTGTTCAGTGTTATTTATCAAGAGTTTAGTAATATGACAGCTTGTGGATAATAGCTGTCCTTTAGTCTTTTTGTATGCAATGACAGACTCCTGTATCATTTGTGTGAGGGTAGTAGACAGAAGACTCCTTGTGCTGGGTGGGTGTGGTCCTTAATGATGCTGTGTGCTATATGCAGACATTGCCTGTGGTAGATGTCCTGGATGATGTGGAGACTGCTACCAGTGATGTCCTGTGCTGTTTGTACCACCCTCTGCAGTGCTTTCAGCTCTATATCCTAAGGTATCACACCAGTGTATTTAAATGAATGAAAACAACAAAAGCAATATTATAATGTCATGTAGTGTTCTGCTTTTTGTACATTTTGCCCTTCTATCCTTGAGAGAAGCAAATTTCTCAACGACTGTGGTTGAAGTCAGGTATGGTTTTGACAAAATTATTCTCCATAGAGAGCATGGACAATGCATTGAGACGATGCTGTGACAATGTGTTCATGAGGAAGGTCTTTATTCTCTTCAGTGTTGAGAAGCACCTCTCAGATTCAACTGTGGTCATAGGAGTTGTGATGAGGATCTTCAGCAGATCCACAGTCTCTGAGAAGGTGTCATGAAGATTGTTCCCCATGAAGAAATGGTACAGAGCTGCAGCACCACTTCAGATCTTGAACCCATCATTGCTGTAGATGAGAGCCAGTTCAGTTTTCAGCTTGTTCTTGTTCAGCAGTGGGTAAGCCTCCATGGTGGTGTTCAGTGCTGTTTAAAGGAAATGGCTATGGTACTGCTGGAATCTGTCTGCCTGCAGTAGTGTAGCACTGATCAGATGCTTTGTGAAGGTAAATCTGTGTTTTGCATGGCCAAAGATGGTGTCACAAACCTAAAAAATGAATGCACCACTTTAATACAATATCGTCCTGACTACTAGCAGTTCAAATTTGTCCACCTTGAACATTTGTAAACCTGAATATTTCCCACCCACAGCATACTACTGAATTTACTCCTTTTGCTCTCTACAGAGGACATTTAGGGCTTTTCAATGATACCAACTATGAAAGGGTGGGTTTTGGTACCTTTCTTAACTAGCAATAACAACTCTCAGCTAACAATAAAACTCTCTGACTCTGACTTTAAAGCTAGGAATAAAAACATGTTTTATGTTAGCAGGATTTAATTCTAACTTTTAAACTTATCCAACATTAATAAAACTTACCTCAAGTTGCCTTTTTGGATATGCATGCATATATTTGTACAAATTGTACTTGCCTGTAGAGAGGAGATTACAGCCTCATATAAAATCAATAATGATGATGATGTTGGAATTGTATCGGTATCGGCCGATATCAGGATTTAGGTATCGAGATCGGATTGGAAGTAAAAAAAAAGGTGGATCGGTGCATCCCTTTGTGGGATATAGACAGGTGTGTGCCTTTCCAAATCAAGTCCAATCAACTGAATTTACTAGAGGTGGACTCCATTTAAGTTGTAGAAACATCTCAAGGATGATCAGTGGAAACCATATTCATCTGAGCTCAGTTTTGCATTTCATGGCAAAAGTTGTAAATACCGTACTTAGTAGGGGTGTAACGGTATGCTAACATCACATTTCGATTCAGTTCAGTTTCAAGGAGGGCTCGATTCGGTTAATTTTCGGTACAAAAAAGGCCAAAATAAAGACTTACAAAACATTTATTTTGAAAATATGCCAAGTAAATAAGTTATTTTAACAAGAAAGCCATAATGTTCCCAAACAGGAAACCGTAACAAGATGGCTTGTTGCCTGCTAGGCTGCTCATGCTACGAGTGCTGCAAGACAATAGCACCATGCTGAAACACACTTAGGAACTTTAGTTCCGCAGCACATAATCTCTCGTTAATCAAATTTAATGAGTGAAAAAAATAACCGAAACGGTACGCACGTGGACCGAACCGAACATGCTGTACTGAAACGGTTCATTACGCCCACATGGATCGTTACACCACTAGTACTTAGGTAAATGTAATTTCTTAAATTTTTATTTTTAATAAATTTGCAAAAATCTAAAAAAAAAAAATTTCACATTGCCATAATGGGATATTGTGTGTAGAGTTTAGAAGAAAGATATTAATTTAATACAGGTTCAATTTGGAATAAGGTGGTAATATAAGAAAATGTTGAAAAAGTGAAGCTCTGTGAATATTTTCCAGATGCATTGTACATGGTGCTAGTTGACTCATACTCAGGATGATTCAAAATTCACCTTCTCTGGGACACTTCCTCAGCAGCTACAATCACAAAACTGAAGAGACATTTTTTCCATCCGTTGAGCACCTCATGCTGATTTCTGACAATGCTAGACAATACACCAGTCATTGTTTCGAAGAGTTTGCTGAGCAGTGAGACTTTGTTCATGTAATAAGCAGCTCAGTACCCACAGTCGAACAAACTGGCTGAATGGGCAGTCTTCAATGCTAAGCAGCTAATTGAACAGTCTCACATGGATGGGACAGATGTTTTCCTCAACTTACTGAACATCAGGAATGTTCCTTTTGACAAAACATTGGGCTCATCTGCAGAGTGCTTAATGTCCAGACAGACACGCTCAACTTTTCCTGTCAACACCACACTGTTGGCACCTGCCCCAAAGAATGTGAAACAGATCTCTATGCAACTCAAAAAGAAATGACTACCGTAATTCAAAAGCCAGTCACCCACTGATGTCGCTTACAGAAGGACAATTTGTCAGGTTGCAGACAACCAAGGGACACAACCGCCTTGGTAGTTTTCCAAGGGGGAGATTCAGCGTGAGGGAAGAGGCAGCGTGAGCACTGCCTTTAACTTTTTAGCTAGCAAGTCTGTATTGTGTGCAGCTAGCTTAGCGCTATGTCAGGTGAGCGCAGTTTGCTTCAGTAGGTGGGGCATTCGGTTCTGTTGGTAGGGCGGGGCACCCCGCTTGTATAATTGTAGGGGAAACACTGTATTTGCTCAGTGCACAGAGATAACTTCTGTTATGACTTGACATATAAATAAATTTAATTGAATTGAACATTAAGACATCAGTGTTATTACTTTCACTCACGTAGCATACTTTGATTTCACAGGAGACACCAACTAAAAGGAGAGGATGTAGATCATTCTAATAAATGATTATGTTTGTTCTAGGTATAGATTACACCAGATAGTGTACTTGCTAGAAGTACACATGCTCAGTGGTTATTCTGGTTAGGGATTCATGAGTCTAACAGCCTCAGGGAAGAAGCTGTTCCTCAGTCTAGTGGTTCTACACTTAATGCTCCTCAACCTCTTGCCAGAGGAGAGTGGGGCAAAAAGTGTGTGTGCTGGGTGAGTGGGGTCCTTCATGATGCAGGTGGCCCTCTTCTTGTATCTGGAGGTGTAGATGTCTGTGATGGTGGGGAGACTGACTCCAACATCTTCTGTGCAGCCTTCACCACTCTCTGCAAAGCTTTTATTTCTGCAGCTGTGCAGCCTCCATACCACACGTTGATGCTGGAGCACTGAGTTGATGCTCTCCACTGCACACCTGTAGAAGAAGGTGAGGACTGAGCTTCCCAGACCAGCTCGCCTCAGCCACGTGAGGAAGTAGAGTCTCTGATGTGCTTTCTTGATCAGGCTGGTGGTGTTGTTGCCCCAGCTGAGGTTGTCATTCATGTGCACAAGTACTTGTAGCTGGAGACCACTTCCACTGCAGATCTTCCTATATTGGGGGTGGGGGTGGTGGTAGGTGTGTTTGTTCTGTCTGAAGTCCACGACCATCTCCTTCGTCTTCTTCACATTGATGTGAAGGTTAATCTTCCTACACCAGTTCTCCAGGTGTTCCACCTCCTGCCTGTAGCTGGACTCATCATTGTTCATGATGCATCCAACCATCACTGTATCATCTGCAAACTTTACAATATGACAGCCTGGATGGGTAGATGCACACTGTCATACGTGAGCAGAGTGAACAGGAGAGGGCTCAGCACACAGTCCTGAGGGGAGCCAGTGCTGAGAAAGGAGGAGAAGTTGTGGATCCTCACAGACTGTGGTCTGTTTGTTAAGAAGTCCAGGACCCAGTTGCATATGGAGGGGCTTAGTCCTAGTGTGAGTAGTTTGTCCATCAAGGTCTGGGGGATCATGGTAATGAAGGCGGACGTGAAGTCCACAAAGCATACAGACGTAGGAGTCCTTCTGCTCCAGATGGGTGAGAGCAGTGTGGACCACAGAGGAGATTACATCTTTTGTTGATCGATTCTCACGGTATGCATACTGCTGAGGGTCCTCATAGGGCAGTTAACTTGGGAGTGGAAAGTCACAGGTTTAACTCCCCACCATGCCAATAGTTTGCAGTGTCCTTGAGTAGGATACACATTTCTTACCTGCTCCACGAGTAGCTTACATAAGTACCCACTGCTCCACTTATTTTTTCAGTTTTGAAACATGAAAGAATGACATCCATTATCTTTTACTCGCTTCTTCCTTTTTTGGGTAACAGGGGCCACTGGTGCCCATGTCCAGCTATCACTGTGTGAGAGGCGGGGTACACCCTGGACAGGTCGCAAGTCCATCACAGGGACACATAGAGACAAATGAGACAATCATTTACTGTCTCACTCACACCTTGGGACAATTTAGAGTTGCCAATCAGTCTAACATGCATGTTTTTGGTCTGTGGGAGGAAACCGGAGTATCCGGAGAAAGCCCATGCATGCACGGAGAGAACATGCAAACTCCACCCAGAAAGGCCCCCAGACTGGGATTTGAACAAGGGCCACCTGCTCGCTGAGAGGCAGCAGCTCTACCAATTGTGCCACCATGCTGCCCGAAAGAACAACATAACAGTTGAAACTATCTAAGTATATCAAACTGTATTGGCTTTTAAAAACAGGATTCAGTGTGGCGTTGTTAATTAAAGAAAAAATGGATCCTGTAATGAAACTGCAACTTAGTTAATTTTTTTACAGTGCCACAAAAAGATTTGTCTTATGTCTTACCTGTCGTTATCCATTATTTTGTAGGAATCTTTCCTGATGAAATGTACATGGAGGACAAAAACAGGTAGGAGACAAAAGGCTACATTAGTAGTGTTTCTCAGTTCCACCCAGTTGCCCATTAGCGTTGCACAACCAAATATCTGTGAGGTGACAGCCGGAGGTATCAGTGATTAATTGCATGCATGTGACTCGGACCACGCAGCAGTTTGAACAGGTTGTGGGTATGTGCTTGACTGTTCCTCAACATATTTCGGTGCCGTCAAAAAAAATCATTGACATGTTCCATCCAATTCGAGGAATGTTTAACTGTCTTAAAGGATTTGATGGGAAAGCAAGTCATGTGTGAATTGTAATTATCCCCTGTTCAAAGTTTGTACATGTTTTGAAAGAAAACAAAATGGTTAATATTTTTCCACTCAATATGTAATCAGTAATGAGTGTTTTTGTCAGTTATTAGTTTTTTTAATTAACAAAGTGTAAAATGTACTTTAATGCATACATTTAGTGATATATGTATATTTTTTGTAGTTATTTGAAGTAGTCAAAAATGGAAAAAGAAACCGTTAATTTTTTTTTTTCAAAATTTTACAATATTTTCTCAGTAATTATTTGAACATTTTAGAAGACGTATATTAAAAAAAGTATATTTTTATGTATGTAAATACCGGTATATGATAACTTGGTAATGGAATTTAAGGTTAATCATCAGCAGTTTGAGTTAAATGAATACTAACAACAAGCTTCCCTTAAAAAAAGGGATATTAATAAAATATACCAACACTATACCAAGGAACTGTCATAAGTAACCATCCAGTTATTGATACTGAAGTTTCAGATAGAAATTAGTGTTCTTGTGCGTACTTGTTTAGGACAAAGTAGAGATTTTGCATTTATATGCAGACTTCTAAAAAAGATTATTATTTTGGAACTGTTGGTTTTATCTGACACACTTTAAATATAGAACATGATATGATGTGATAATGATGTGCTACATCTGCAGAATCTTTTGAAATGGGCTTAATCTTGAAGCAGATGTTTACATGTATTTAAAAAAAAGATCCAAAAGATTTCAAGTACTAGAGGAATTTTTACATTTGGGAGTGTGGATGCAATCAGTAGCATGGGACTCACAGAGGCCTCTTCGGGTGACAAATTGAAAGTGTCTCGGTCTAGTTTATAGCCCTGATCAGGTCAAACGAAAAATATTGGAGGTCTGGGTGAAGCGACAGGCCCGCCTGGTGCAGATAAATGGACTGATCATTTCTTATTGAGAAACAATTCCTAAAAGGTACTTTACTGTGTGACTGGAGAAGCGGCGAGCTGAGAGCAGAACACGCGCCCACTGCTCCCTCCCTGACCCTTCCTCCTCTGCCGGAATTAAATGGATAGAGAGAACGCGTGTTTCTGATGGCACTCCTCCGCCAGAGAGACACTCCATTTGTTATGAAGTAGGGGTTCTGATGAAGTGTAGGGAGCTCCTTTTTTCTTTTCCCCCCTTTTTTCATCCTTCCCTTCTCAGGCACTACAAGGCCGGCCTTCAGTCTGCTTCACATGAAATGGATGGTAGGAGCCAATTGAATTTTACACTCCCCTGCTCATGATTAATGTGTTTGGTGAGGACTATCTTGGCAGTGAAACCTGACTTCCACTAGCTGGTGCTAGAGCTCCTCCATGCCTGTTGCCTGAAAACTTTAAATGGGGTTTCATTGGGGTTGTGTTTAAATGCAGTGTAGTTTTGGTCAAGACAATGGTCTTCACTTAGCCCCCAACCCATCTTACTCCTCTCTTCTTTTGTTAATAGAAAATCTCTTGCCTCTTTTCCAGTTATTGCTTCACAGCCAGTTTCTCAGTGTGTGCGACCCAGTGTTACTTGGCAGGGCACACTGTAAATGTCAATTTATCACTTAACCCACTGTTAAAGAATGGATGGCAGGGGCTAATGAAAGCTGTCAGGTTATGGTAGTGAATGTTTTTGCAGATAGTTTTAATTATTCACTCTACATGTGTTGAGCTAACATGACATTAGCATATTGTTTTTTTTTTGTGTCCCTACACCAGGTAAAAAACAACAACTGTACTTGAAAAATAAGCTGTTTTGTGTTGCTTGTTGTATTCATGCACACAACATTATCAAAACAGTGTAGTTTCAACAATATAAACAAATATGCAATTTCCAACCAGTAAGTAGTTTAGGTTGAAGATTTTTGTGAGCTTAATTAATATTTTGTTTCACAAGCTTGAACATAAACTGGTGCCAAATTTTGCTATGGGTCTCATTTGAAACATCTGAGCCAGTCACAGTGAGATATGATAACAACAGTTCAACTAATTTAAAAAAGACTTCTACTATAAATCTTTTATATATTTTTTTAACAATGAAGACTGATAAAGTGGCAGCATGCTTTACCTAAAATAAGAGGCCACATAAAGTGTTTGCTTTTAATTAGGTAAATTTCTGGAGTCAAAGGAGTCAAAACTAGTCAAAGGTAGAGTTAAAAATAAATCATTCAACATCATTCTTTGTTCCACATCAATTAAACAATACCTCTCCAGACGAGAAATGTCGTGAAGCAAAGAGGGGTAATTGGAAATACCCTCCGTTCATCCGTTTGTGGGTGTTGTGAGCATAATATCTTGAAAATAAGTGAGGTACTGACTCCCATTTTAGTGTGTGGCAACATGACAACATAGGCAAAGGTTCCTTCTGAAAATCAGGTTGCCACGTCAAAATACAAGATGACTGCCGCCATAAACATCTGTCTGTTGTGAGCTGGATCACTGGAAAAATAAGCACTGCTGACTTCTTATTTAGTGTTTGGCTGCTTCTTGGTATAAGAGAGGTCACTTTCCAAAAAAGGGTTGCCACGTCAAAATCTAAGATGGCCACCACCATATGGTGTGAGTATGTGTGTGTGTGTGTGTGTTTGTGTGTGTGTGTGTGTGTGTGTGTTGGGGGGGGGGGGTTGTGTGTGTGTATGTGTGTGTAAACTAACCATTCCTATTATTTGAGGAAACTATGCTTTCTAGATTTAAATTGCTTAAAACTATAATTTCCTTAAATGATTAGGATGGCCCTTGAGTTGGTCGAAGATTAATCTATGGTAGTCAAGGCCACCATTGGCCACCCCCTGTTTTCCACCATTTCGCCTGTTGTGGATAAAATTGCTCCCTCCACTCGCCAGAATCCATCAGTTTGCGCTGCCTCGAACAAGCAAGAAAAAAAAAAATTCTTCTTATACCAAGTGTAACTCCTACGCACTTGGATATCTTGCACCAAAAACAGGTTAGTGTTTACAGTACTTGCATTCCCTGTTCAATTCCAGTCCAGAAAAACATCTAGAAAAGTACAAACATTCACTAGTCAAATGCCCTCAGCAACGGGGGACATTGGCATACTGCTTGTTGTGTATTTACAAATTTGTTCAAGTTCTGCTTTTATTACTCAGCATATCACAGTGCAAAGTGACAAAAATTCATCACTCTATAAGAGGGGAGGGGGAAATATGTTTTAATTTTAACAACAAAACAATCAGTAAGGCTTTTAATGTAGTTAACAGCAGGGATCCCAAAAATGATAACACACAGAACCTCTACTTAGACATTTTGTTTTACAATGACAATATTTCCGCCAAACATCAATAAGTTATATTTTATTAGATGTAGCTACATTTAGTAAATGTGTAAACAAAAACAGTAAACTGCATAATTAATGTATTTACCTACCTTACATAAACAGGAGGTTCATAATGACAAGATAATAGTACTATCCGGTGTATTAGAAAATGAATTTGATATCATAAGTATTTGGTGATAAGAGATCCGTATTTATTGGCATTAATGGCTGTTTGTCTGGGAGGAACAGCCTGGATTTACAGAAGTGCTTTTGATGAGAGATCAATAAAGAGGTAACTGAGTGGATAAGCCAGACCAAGCAGGAATAGATGCTGGTTTAATTTAGCATAAATAATGCACTGTCTGAGAGAAAAGAAGCTGATTGAAGTAATGCAGCCAAACAGCGCATTAATTCTTGTTTCCCATAATTTATTTTGTCTGTCTGAAATTTAGATTCAGTTTTATAAATTCAATTTTCGATCATCTTAATCTTATTTCTTCATTTGTGCTGTTCATCTGTTTTCACCATCTACGGTACCCAAATATCAGATGTGTTTATATAGTTATAGCCCAATAGAATCCGTGTAAGTGGATTGTATGTTACTCAGGTGGAACACCCAGAGCCTTTTCCCTCCACAAATCCTACTCCCTCCAAACCCTGCTTCCATCATCAGGACTTCAGAGAATGATGGATGGAGCTGTCTCCCTCCAGGTTGTCATAACATCTGTTGCGTGCTGCTCACTGCATCCAGCTTGGCCGATGCTTAATGCACTCAAATAGATCTTCACCATTGTTTGTGTGTGGGCCAATTGGTGGATAATGATGGAAAATAAGAAACACAATCCATCCTTTCAGCACAAACATCTCAGTGGCTGAAAGGATGCCTGTCTTACCTGTAGAGAGGCTTATGGGTAGTCTTTTTGGTCTGTGTTTCACAAACTCTTTGAGTGAGATGACCTACGTTCCCTGTGAGTGTGGGGTCAAGGTATAGAGATAGGACAGAGGAGATAACTGGGGATAAAAAACAATGGAAGAGTGACGAAGGAAAGTATGGCTGAATGAGGGAGAAATCAATAGGAAATCAGTGTTTGGGGAGGGCTCGTCGTTTATCAGGTGACACGGTTAAACAGCGTTAAGGCACTAAAAGTGAAAAATAAGGGCCATCCCCATGCTAGTATTGATCACAGTGGAATGGGGCGGCAGAAGGCCGAAACCACTAATAAAATAAGACGTATCTGAGTAGGAATCAGCCAGGGATCGATGGGCACGGTGATCAAGGCCAAAAACATCTTCACTGGGATTTAGGTTTATTCTGCTTCCCTGAGCCCTGGTGTTTCACCCTAGGGTGAACGAAGGTTGATGTGAGGAAAGTTTGTAGCAATTTAGAGCCTCTTCAGACTGGTTTAACCTGTCCTGTTTCGTATCTATCGAAAGTGAGATATTTTGGGAAAAGATCCAAGAAGAACAAAATTTAGCATATCCAATTTATTCTTAAATGTTGAAGTTTTATGTAGCTATTTTTATGGCACAGAGACAAACTCCTTTAACACAAGTTCAAGCAGGATCTGAGATGCCATTTTCCTGATCTGTGTGAAAGCACCAAGACAAAATTTACAGCTAAAATTTATCCAGTGCTGATAAACATCTGCGCTTGCAACAGAGGGAGTCACAGAACTGAGTTGACAAGTAGGTGTGAGTGGGAGGCAGCATGAGCAGAGCATCAGTGATGCTCTCACATGGCTGATCCTGTGATGCCAGCCTCGAGTGAGTTTAAGCTCATATTGATACGGGCCTGAAATGTCTCACTTTGGCAGGAAGTGAATTAAGAAAAAGTAACAAGACAAGCTTCATTTTCCCTCTCCAAACAGGCTGAATGGATGTGTGAAAGGCAGTGGTGGGATGTAATGAAGTACTTCGTTACTGTACTTGTATCTGTACTTTACTAAAGTAGAGTTAAACATGGGTACTTTCGACTTTTACTCCACTACATTTTACATTAAATATCTGTACTTTCTACTACACTATATTTGTATAAGGCGTTGCGTTTCAAGTTACCTTCACTTTGTGGCTTTTTGAATTGTTCGTTAGTTTGAAAGTAACCAATGGTGAGAGGGGAGTTGGTCCATTGAATCACTGCAAAGTGGACAGGTACCGTTACACCCGCCTTCTTGAAGAGCTGGGCCAATGACTTACACTATATTCTAGTATATACGTCATTGAGTTGGGATCACCCACAACACTGCTAAACCACACAAAATAAATTCCACTGCGAAGAGTCAGCCAGAAGATATGCGCCACCCATGGCCTTATTGAAAGACTGTTCAGTACAGCAGGACAGCTTCTTTCTCCCAAAAGAGTCAGACTGGACTCAAACAACTTTGAAAACCAACTTCTTCTGAACTTGAACAAGAAATTCTTGCTGCAATATTAAAATGTGTCAGTTCGTGGGATGTTAGGAGACAAGAGATGTCTCCAAATGGCTCGACACTTGGGTCCAAGTTTTGAAAATGGTGTCAGGAAGTTAAAATATTGTTCAATATTGACCCATTACAAGGTCGACTAGACAGTATTTTAACTAGAGTTCATGACAAACTGGAGTTGAAATGATCAGAGCCTGGTCCTTTGTTAGTTGTATCTAATGCACCTTTTTTCAGGCAGACAACTTTTACTTAAATACTGCTGTTAAAATTTATGTATTTATTATTTATTAACCTTTATTTAACCAGGCAAATCCCACTGAGATCACAGATCTCTTTTCCAAGGGAGGCCTGGTCCTGAAGGCAGCCTAACATGCATGTTTTTGGTCTGTGGGAGGAAACCGCAGTACCCGGAGCAAACCCACGCAAGCACGAGAAGAACATGCAAACTCCACAAAGAAAGACCCCAGGTCCAACCGGGAATTGAACCCAGGACCTTCTTGCTGTGAGGCAACAGTGCTAACCACTGAGCCGACGTGCAACCAAAATGACACATTGGTTTTGCTTTGTGTTAAATAAAAACTTTCAAAGGTATAATCATTCTTCTTTCTTATTTTGATTAATGGCATTTAACTCTGCATGCCATCCCTGAAATTCTGATGCACAGAATCACAAGTCCAAGTGTGAACTGTGTCACAGAGTAAACACAATAAAAACATGTATTATCTGCAGCATTGGTCATTAAAATTGCACACTATTAATGTATTACAAAAAATATACATATGTAGGTACACTTAATGATATTGTAGACCATTACATTAGGTAATACATTCAGCAAGCACTTTTACTTTTAATAATTTAAGTATTTTTAAAATCAAGTACAAACCATATTCCAAAAAAGTTGGGACACCAAACAAATTGTGAATAAAAACTGAATGCAGTGATGTGGAGGTGCCAACATCTAATATTTTATTCAGAATAGAACACAAATCACAGATCAAAAGTTTAAACTGAGAGAATGTATCATTTTAAGGGAAAAATCTGTTGTTTCCAAATTTCATGGCGTCAACAAATCCCAAAAAAGTTGGGACAAGTCCATTTTTACCACTGTGTGGCATCCCCCCTTCTTCTTACAACACAACAGACGTCTGGGGACAGAGGAGACCAGTTTCTCAAGTTTAGAAATAGGAACGCTCTTCCATTCATGTCTAATACAGGTCTCTAATTGTTCAATCGTCTTGGGCCTTCTTTGTCGCACCTTCCTCTTTATGATGTGCCAAATGTTCTCTATAGGTGAAAGATCTGGACTGCAGGCTGGCCATTTCAGTACCCGGATCCTTCTCCTACGTAGCCATGATGTTGTGATTGCTGCAGAATGTGGTCTGGCATTATCGTGTTGAAAAATGCAGGGTCTTCCCTGAAAGAGATGACGTCTAGATGGGAGCATATGTTTGTTCTAGAACATGAACATAGTTCTCTGAATTAATGTTGCCTTTCCAGACATGCAAGCTGCCCATGCCACAAGCGCTCATGCAACCCCATACCATCAGTGATGCAGGCTTCTGAACGGAGCGTTGATAACAACTTGGGCTATCCTTGTCCTCTCTGGCCCGGATGACATGGTGTCCCAGTGGTCCATAAAGAACTTCAAATCGTCACTCCTCTGACCACAGAACAGTCTTCCATTTTGCCACACTCCATTTTAAATGACCCCTGACTCAGTGCAAATGTCTGAGCTTGTGGAGCTTGCTTAGAAATGGCTTCCTCTTTGCACTGTAGAGTTTCAGCTGGCAACGGCGGATGGCACGGTGGATTGTGTTCACTGACAATGCTTTCTGGAAGTATTCCTGAGCCCATTCTGTTATTTCCTTGACAGTGGCATTCCTGTTTGAGGTGCAGTGGCGTTTAAGGGCCCGGAGATCATGAGCATCCAGTAGAGTTTTACGGCCTTGACCCTTATGCACAGCGATTGTTCCAGATTCTCTGAATCTTTTGATGATGTTATGAACGGTTGATGATGATAACTTAAAAGTCTTTGCTATTTTACGCTGGTAACACCATTCTGGTATTTCTGCACTATCTTTCTGCGCAACAATGGTGGAATTGGTGATCCTCTTACCATCTTGGCTTCTGAGAGACACTGACACTCTGAGAAGCTCTTTTTATACCCAATCATGTTGTCAATTGACCTAATTAGTGTTAATTTGTCTTCCAGCTGTTCATTATATGCTCAATTTCCATTTGCCAGCCACTTATTGCTACTTGTCCCAACTTTTTTGGGATTTGTTGACACTGTGAAATTTTGAATCAACATATTTTTCCTTTAAAATGTTACATTTACTCAGATTAAACTTTTGATCTGTCATCTATGTTATATTACAAATAAAATATTGACATTTGCCATCTCCACATCATTGCATTCAGTTTTTATTCACAATTTGTTTAGTGTCCCAACTGTTTTGGAATCCGGTTTGTACTTTTACTGAAATAAAAATGTTAATGTGATACTTCTACTTTTGCTAGAGTACATTTTTGTCTGTTTATTTGTACTTTTACTTAAGTACAGTTGAGTACTTTCTCCACTACTGGTGAAAGACTCCTGTGCTTGGTTAAAAAAATCAGATCTCTGTTTTTTTACTCCTGGATGAAATAATACAGTCTGATATATTGAGGGGTTAGATTTGATTAGAAGATTTCTTGATCTCCAATCTTTGATATGTCTTTTGTCATGAGGTTTGTAGTAAAATACATAAAACTGTGTTTAAACCATATCAAAAATTTTGCACAAAACTGCCTTCATTTTTAACTCTATGTGGAGGCATTTACAGTGATAAATACCCGCTCTATTAATGCCATTAAAGACATTTAATACTTTTTTCTATTTTTTGTTTGTTTGTAAAATGTGAATCAAATATTTTTACCAGAATGACTGGAAGACAGGTCATTACACCTTGTTGTAATGAGCAACATTCCTCAATAATGTTGCTTCATAATTTTATACCAATCATAAGTTTGTTTGAAATCTTGTATCTGTAAATAATTTGGATATTATTTTCTACTCAAAACACTCATTGACTAATTTATGTCCTTTAATTGGGGACGTTGCCCTTTGGCAAGAGACCGCTTCCATTAGACCATAAAATGTTTTATCACGGATAACAGTGATAAATCATTAAAAAAATAAATTTTCAGGACAACATTGTACTGATTTATAGTTTTCTAACAATCTCCTCATTATAGTAATCAAACATCTAGGCTTTCCTGTGAATATGCCACTACTGTGTATAAAGAAAGTATTTGTTTTATGTTCAATTTAAAAAGTTTAGGTCTAATAATTTAAATGTCAAAATAAACTAAATCAAAAAGTATCTAACTTGCCCATTTACCTCATCAGATGTTATTGGTAATCTGCTGGCTATAACAATAAGGATCCCATAACATTTCTCATTCTCCTCACTTTTTTTCTACATCTAACTTCATTTAAAAGCTGCTGTTGGTGTCATCATGAGAGATTTCACAGAAAATTGGTTCATAACAAAGAAAAGGCAGGAACATTTGTTGTTGTGGCTGTATAACACCTGGCAGTGAGCGTTTAATGAGTTTAACTAAGCTCATAAACAGACGGTCATAGTACTTACTCTTCTTGTTTCTTTTTTAGGTTTTAGCAGCAAGACAATTATTTCAATTGACAATTGTTTTTATGTTTGTCTAAGACTTTTTCCCTTTCTTTCCTCTCTGCTCTTGAACTAATATGATAGTGAAGGTGTTAGTGAAGAAGCTGAGGCTCATGGTCTAAAGGGAAACTCATTCCCCTGATTTGGAAATTTCTTCCACAGTTTTTCAATGGATTATTTTCTTCATAAACAGCTGTCAGTGGCACTACCTGTTCCCAAATGTAAATCAGTAGAAAGCATGTTCTTTGTCTTTGCACCCCCTCTAAATCTCACTTAGTTTCTCGAGTGTAGTATTTCTTCCAGCGTTCGGTCCTTCATAATGTTGATTTGCAGGCAGCTGTTCCTTTATCACCCTTCTAAATTTCCTGTGTCGAACATGAGCATCATTGGGTAATTTAGCTCATAAGCAAGAACGTTAGAAAGCAAAAGAAGTGGAAAAAAGTTTTGCTCATGAGTTAGCTTACTTGGTTGTAAAAGTACATAAAAAATCTAAAGGTTAAACAACCAGTGACCAGAATCAGATTCAGTACTGTGCTTTTTTTCTCGCTATCTCCACATTTTTCCAGGCTTCGTACTGCAGTATGTTTAACAAGTACTACAAGTAAGAGGCGACTGCGGTGAGAGCAGTGTGACAAATAGCAGCAGATCATGCAGAAAATGTGCAATGCTAAACATCAGTTACTGCACATGGGAGAAATGGTGTGTTTGTGCAGTGTTTGCTGTCCAAGGAGTTCTGGAGGGAAAGTAAAAAAAAAAAAAAAAAAATGGAGTTGCTCACAGCTGGGGACTTGCAATTGAATACATGGCGTCCTTTTTAGAGTTTAAAAAATTATGTTGAGGAGGGCAGAAAATCTTGCTGGGGTTTCGAGTTTCTTTTGATGTGCCCTGATGACGATTATGAAATCCAATAAAAACTAATTAGGAAATTAGGTGGTGGATCAATAAAGTTTGCTCTAGTGGAGCATGCAGTGTGTGTGTGTGTGTGTGTGTGTGAGAGTGTGTGTGTGTGTGTGTGTGTGTGTGGTGGTCAGTTTCTTGTTGAGCCCCTCATGCCCAGGGAGTGTGTTTCAGCTCTGACCCGGCCAAAGCAATTGTTACTGATATTCTCAGTGGATTCAGCCTGCTCTACCCTCATATATCTCTAATTTATATTTTGTTGACTGCTGGTTTTTTCGTTCATGTGTAATCTAATTCGGCGAGTTCTCATTTTTGGTAATTTCAGTCTTCTAATGTTACACCTAATGTACTCTGAAACCTCTTTATTGCACTTTATTGCTCCAGCTTTGCATTACTTCATTTATTTATTTAGAGTAGGTTTGACCACCACAAAAACAAGTGACGTAAACTTTTCCAATTCAGACATTTTCAATTCAATTCACTTTATTTATATAGCGCCAAATCACAACAGAGGTTGTCTCAGGGCACTGAACAGAAACATTTGCATACATATCAGTTAATAACATTATTTATCTAAGGAGCCAGCAGATTGCTTTGAGTTTTCACTTCATCGCTGTCTCCCATCCTAAGCGAGCACAGAGGCAACAGTGGAAAGGAAAAACTCCCTCATGAGGAAGAAACTTTTAGCAGAACCAGGTTTAGGATAAGCGTCCATCAGCTTCGACTGGCTGGGTTTGATAGGAACAGGAAGGAGAAACAGATACACAATGGCAGGTCCAGGATGGAGGCCATCAGGTTTTTTTTTACAGCAATTGACAACATTGACAGCAATGACAACAGTCGTTTCCAAACTTTGTATATGAAACCATTTGATTTTAACCTTACCCATTCAGCACTTTCAGTTTTAAATTGATAAAGTTTATATATTTTATGATAGCTTGTCAAAAACAGCACAGAATTTTCATTATTTAAAAAAATCCAAACCTTTGTATGAAAAAAAAAAAAGGATAAACCTATGTTGGACATATATGCTACATTTTGAAGTAGAAATGAAGTAAAGGCTAACAGTGGTGTTGGAGTTTAGTTTGGGGGTTAATGAGGTAGATAAGAGTGCCAGCTGTTGGGCTGATAGCGATGAGTGGTCATTCCAGGCCATGCCAAGCGGATTGCTTTGTTAGTTGGACAGCACCAGCTCCTCCCCTCTTTCCTCTCTGACACTCCAGACTTCTTCTTGGCCTTTTTTGCCACCCACCCTTCAGCATGGAAGGGCCTTATTTAGCGGCCGGACTCGTCTGTGTCCGTAGCTGGCGATTTGTCCTTGTCTAATTACGGCTGTTGGCTGCTACCCATGTGCACATGACTAATGGAGCGGCCGGGAATGGGGGGTGGTGAGGTTAGGCATGGGGTGGGGGCAGCGGGGGAAGAGGAAGCAGTGGACGAGCAGACCGGCCGCTGGTGATTTGTGGACCAGGCACTCTGTCATTGCCCTGGACCCATTTGTCTTCAAGAGCAGTTGGTTAGAAGAGGGGTGGAGATGGAGAGGATGGTGGTGGTGGGGGCTCCAAAGCAGAAAATGGTTTACAATGACTCCCATTTTCCAGCACTTTCATCCTTGGTCATAGCAGTCTGCATGGTTTGCCAAAGATGGGATGGAATGGGCGGCTGAGGTGATGTAGGATATGACAGAAACCTTGACAGCTCACTGCTGCTATTTCTTTTTAGGGGCTTGGCTTGACGGGCACCCTCCCTCTCCCCACTGAGAGCAAGCCTTATCTGTTTTCTCCCTGTCATGTGGGGAGAGCAGAGCTTCTGTAGATTCAATGCTCTGTTGTCCAGAGTCAAACTTTGAGGCCAATTTTATCTCACACGTTTCTGACTTTACTCGTATTTCATCCACAGTTTGGACTTTGCCTGTAATGTTTTCTGCATATTTTTTTTTTGTCATATTTGGTGTTCAGCATGTTTGTCTCACTCTAAAATGAGAATTGACAGTTAACTACAGTTCTTTTCTAGTCAATTTATACATGCGTTGTAAGGTGTACTTTGGTCTTTTTTTTCATAATAGATTGTTGCTTTCCCCTTTTTTCTTCGTTTCCCTTCAGATATATGCAGCTTACTGAAGACACCTGCATCTCTCCTCCACCTGGGGTCCTTATTAGGCCAGGGATTATATTTCTTCTGCCACTCAAACAAGAAAGAGAGCAGCAGGGCAAGAACTACTAACTTTCTATTGATTTTACACAGTTTTTTACCTGCCCCCTTTGCTCTTTCTTCAAGTTTTTTTAAGTAAATAAACAGCAAATTTGTCATGTTTTTCCAGGGAGAGGAGGGGGTCGGTGGAAGGGATGTAGGGTGGTGGGGAGAGGCCAGGCCCAGGCCTTGCACTGGGTCAGCCATGATTCATTTTGCCGTCTCATGGATGGAGGGATTTGGGTAGGATTGCTGAAGGGCGCCCGTGGAGCCTCTCTGTGACCTCCCTTGCTCCTGTTCCTCCCCTAACGCTCCTGGGCAGCTCTGGTCCTAAATCACTGGCTGTCAGTGTGTTGGCAGAACAATGGCGCTTGGTCTTCTGTTCCATCTCAGGCTCCAGCCGACTGGACATAGTTTCCCCTATCGTTAGTGTAAGCTTGTACCCTCTGTGGTTCTTCCTGCCCCCTGAAACCCACAGGGCCTGACAAGGCGAGGGACTTGTCTTGTTGGGATGGAAGAAGAGTTGTTTTCTTGTGCATGTTATATCTAATTTTCTTACTTTTCCAATAACAACACCACTTTTTTGACTATGAACGGGCGACTATGAACGGGCGACTATGAACGGGCGACTATGAACGGGCGACTATGAACGGGCGACTATGAACGGGCGTTGGAGTGAAAAACTGCATAAAAAGTGAAAGATCTATTTGTAAAGAGAAGGTACAGAAACCCTAGCAAAGGCTGGAATAACAATTCACCTCAGTATTTAAGATTTTAGTAGCGGCTAAAGTTTACATGTTTTAAACACAATCAATTTTAATTTTAAGCAATGCTGGAGTAGGTACCAACATTGAGAGGAACTTTGAATATAATTTTAGCAAAACATTTACTAAATATTTGATGGTATTACCATCAAGCCAGGCATAAAACCAACATAAAGGTGAATATCTTGAGCTGCAACAAACTTGTTACTTCATAGTGAAGAACGACTTTAACCTGATATGGCTGATATGAGAAAATTCAATGATTTATGTTTAGTCTTTGTACAGAGACAGACAAGTGCCAAATCTAGAAAAAAATAGAAGTCAAGGAAATATAATCTCTTAGTTTAGCAAACCTGTGCATATTCACTGCCATGAAAGGTGAACAATAATGTAATTGCCAGTTTGAGGGTGTGCGTTAACTTGTCGGTCTGTTAGCAAAATATATCATTAACCATTAGAGAGATTTTTAATGGAGTGCTCAGATAGTGATAATTTAATTTATAACTAAAACTGACTCAAAAATAATCCTTCTTAGAAACATCAAAATGGCTTTAACTCATTAATTTTATATATACTGACCAACAGTTTAGTGCAGTCGTAGCTTTAAGTCTCACCCCCAACACATCAACAAATTGCATGTCATCTTTGTTCAAAACTTTGGCATGCAACGCGGCATATAACATGTCTTGTTTCAAGCAATGATAATTAATTTGAAAAACGTATTGATAGAGCATCTTTGGGGTTCAGTAATAAAGTTGAACAGACTCTCACTACCAGGATTAATAACTTATTATTAATAAATTATAAATGTCATTCCACATCAGGAGCAAAAAATAAAGTAGCTATGTTACATTTTTTATTATTCAAATTAAGTTAAACTTTGAGTTGAACATGTAACAGTGTCTACATAAAGCAAGCTGTTAGGCAAGTTATTGACTAAAGTGAAAAACAAAATCAGTGGAACACTGGATCAGCTCTTTACCCTCACTAGGGTCCTCGAGGGGTCATGGGAGTTTGTCCATCCAGTCTGCATGTGTTTTGTGGACTTGGAGAAGCCATTTGACCGCGTTCCTCGGGGTACACTTTGAGGAGTGCTCTGTGAGTATGGGATTGGGGGCCCATTGTTATGGGCTGTTCAGTCCCTATACAAGTGGTGCGAGAGTTTGGTTCACATTGCCAGTTGTAAGTCGGACCCCTTCAGGGCGGGAGTTGGACTCCATCAGGGCTGCCCATTATCACTGATTCTGTTCATAATTTTTATGGACAGAATTTCTCGGTGCAGCCGGTGGGGTGGAGGGATTCCGGTTCGGTGGCCTCAGGTTTCCATCTCTGCTTTTTGCAGATGATGTGGTCTTGTTGGCATCATCATGCCGTGATCTTCAGCTCTCACTGGAGCGGTTCACAACCAAGTGTGAAGCGGCTGGGATGAGAATCAGCACCTCCAAATCTGAGGCCATGGTCCTCAACCGGAAAATGTTGGATTGCTCTCTTCAGGTCGAAGGTGAGGTTCTGCCTCAGGTAGAGGAGTTCAAGCATCTTGTTTTTTTTTCATGAGTGAGGGAAGAATGGAGCATGAGATTGACAGATGGATTAATGCTGCGTCTGCAGTATTGTGGACTCTGTACCAGGCTGTTGTGGTTAAGAGGGAGCTGAGCTATAAGGAAAAGCTCTCTGTTTACCGGTTGGGCCTATGTTCCTACTTTCACCTATGGTCACAAGCTCTGAGTAGTGACCAAAAGAATGAGATTGCGGATACTGGCGGTTGAAATAAGTTTCCTTCGTAGGGACGCTGGACTTTCCCTTAGAGTTAGGGTGAGAAGTTTATTTACCCGGTAGAGACTCAGAGTAGAACCACTGTTCCTCCACATCAAGAGGAGCCAGTTGAGGTGGTTCGGATGTCTGGTAAGGATGCTCTCTGGTCGTCTCCCTAGATAGGTGCTTTGGGCATGTTCGACTGGGAGGAGACCCAAGGGAAGACCCAGGACACGCTGGAGAGATTATGGGTGCATTCACACCAGCCCTGTTTAGGCCGCTTTAATCAAACTCTAGCTCGTTTTCCTAGGAAGTCCGGTTCGTTTAGGGAGGTGTAAACACGCCATCAAACTCTGTCACGGAACAAAAAGGCGAACTCTGGCCCGGGCTAAAACCTAGGTCTCGGTCCAGTAGAAGAGAACTCCAGGGCGGTTCGAGTACAGTGTGAATGTAAACAGACCGGGACCCGCTCCGCAGAACAAACAAACACACATTTCTCTGACCTTATATGGAGCCGTCAGCTGCCTTGTGTGAAAAACAATATTCTCCATGGTCTTCTGTCTCATCTTCTGCTCATGCTAAGTCCATTTTTGAAAAATGACAAAATATAACTCCTAAAACTACAAAAACTTGATGCCACTTCGTTTTTATTTTTATTTACAGAAGAAGAAGAAGAAGAAGTGTCTTCAGAGGTTTTGTGTCGTTTCTTTCAGTTGTTCTTGGTGCAGCGCCCCCACAGGCGAGGGGGTGAATAGGTTGGTTCAACAGGTTGGCTCGACTGCACAGTGCAGTGTGAATGCAAACGCACCAGCTCAAATGTAAACAAAATGTCATGAATATTGGTCCCCAACCGAACCAAGTCTACCGAACTATCAGGTGTGAAAACAACCTATGTCTCTCAGTTGGTCTGGCAATGCCTTGGGGTCCCCTCAGAAGAGCTGAAAGAGGTGGCTGTGGAAACGGATGTTTGGGCCTCCCTACTCAAGCTGCTGCCCCCGCGACCCGACTTCGGATTTTGGATGGATGGATGGATGGTCGGCTGTGGCCGAGTGGGAAGAGCAGTCATCCTTCAACGCAAGAGTTGGGGTTCGATTCCACCAGCAGTCACATGCCGAAGTGTTCCTGGGCAAGACAGTGAACCCCCATTGCCTCCGATGTGTGTCCCATCAGTGTATGAATGTGATAAATCACTTATTAGTCTCTTTAGAATGATTTGTTCAATTAGCTTTGCAAAGATCTAGCAGAGTGATGTATGAATGGGTAAAATCAGGGCACAGATTGTAGTGTAAAGTGCTTTGAGTTTCTTGATAAAGTAGAAAGGCACTATTTAAGTACAGTCCATTTACCATTTACTATCCATCCATCCATTATGTTTTACCCGCTTCTTCCTTTTTTGGGTCATGGGGGTCACTGGTGCCCATGTCCAACTATCACTGTGCCAGAGGTGGGGTACACCCTGGACAGGTCTCCAGTCCATCACAGGGACACATAGAGACAAACGAGGCAAACAACCATTCACTCTCTCACTCACACCTAGGGAAAATTTAGAGTTACCAATCAGCCTAACATGCATGTTTTTTGGTCTGTGGGAGGAAACCTACGCATGCACGGAGAGAACATGCAAACTCCACCCAGAAAGGTCCCTGGACCAGGAGTTGAACTGGGGCTACCTGCTCGCTGAGAGGCAGCAGCTCTACCAGTTGTCACCGTGCTGCCCCATTTACCATGGTGAAAAAAATCCTCTGTTGTTAAACTTTTATTTACTCTTCTACTTTCTAATTTAACAGTTTGAAAAACATTACCAGAAGTCCTAAATGCTTTATCCTTACATATCTGATGTAATTTTATTGTCACTAAAGTGATAACGATCTTACTGAATAACTTAATCGGATGTTGCAAGTTAACTGATTCAGAGCTGGTGTTGTGTTGGACTTTTGTTTCCTCACAGAGATTTGTTCCCTCAGCTTTACCCTGAAAGCATAACTCTCCACAACACCTGCTGAACATGTACACACAGTTGTTGCTGCAAATTTATGTTTACTAAACTGAAAGAACAGATTTTTATTACAGATAACACCACTTTTTTAAAGGCTCCACTAGAAGTACATTTAGAATATTTTACTTAAAAATTCAACAGTGTTCAGTCAGGTCATCTGGACGGTTTCTTTTTTTTTTTTTTTTTTTTTTTTTTTGCCGAGACATTTCGTCAGTCATCCAACAGTCTTCTTCAGTCTGAGTCGACATAAAAAAAAACGGATTCTCCACAAACAGCTTACTCCATAGTGGAAAAAAAACAGTTTGCTGGTGCTAAGATGGCCTCCGAGCCCATCTTCTCCTCTGGGGTTTTTAGTTTTTAACCAGTTTTAGGTTTTAACCACTAAACATAGTAGTTTTTTCCACTATGGAGTATGCTTTTTGTAGAGAATCAGTTTTGTTTTGGTGGCTCCTCAGATTGAAGAAGTCCATTGGATGATGGACGAAACATCTCAGCAAAAAAAAAAAGAAACCATTCAGATGACCTGACTGAACATTGTTGGATTTTTATACCTGGATTATTGAGCATGAACTTTGGTGTTTACTTAAAAATGTTTTAAACTGGTTAAATAAGATCATATATGTCAATTAATAATACTAAAAAAAAGCTTTTAAACTACTTGACAGCATTAATAATGGAAAAAC
Source organism: Nematolebias whitei (assembly GCF_014905685.2). Lineage (NCBI taxonomy): Eukaryota > Metazoa > Chordata > Actinopteri > Cyprinodontiformes > Rivulidae > Nematolebias > Nematolebias whitei. Next base: position 27,546,614 of record NC_056508.1, on the reverse strand, counting down.
ATAATCATAATATTTTTACCATTTACAAAATATATAGTTTATTTTAACGATAAACAAAAATGTTTGCTTTTTATTTTGACATGACGTTGTTGGACTGCTTGACAGGCTTTTGGCTCTAAAAACTAATATAGTTGTGTAAAGTTAATAATGGCTAGAAAAATCAGAATGAAAATAAATGTTTAGTGGTCGCCCTAAATGACTCCTTCCCATCTGCTCTGTTGTTTTCTCAGACTTTCTGCTTCGTCCTTCGTGTTGCACCGTTAAAAGTCAAGAGTCTGAGGTCAATCTATCAAATCTCTAACGGAGGGCCGATCAATATGTCAGCAGCTCAGCTCTCCCTCAGCTGTTGCGATGATGTCTGTGGTCCCGTGCCTGCCTCGGCTGCTGTTACTGACGCTATAGTGCGCTGAATAGGGGATCGAACTCTGCCTGTCAGGGGGCCTGACGGAAAACATGAATCATTATTACCGGAGCTGCTGTTTGCTCCCTGGTGCTGGGCAGAAGTGCAAACTTTGATGCACTGTTAACAGTCTGACTGACACACACATGCTGATACAAATGAGCGCAGTAACAGAGACACGTGCTCATACATCTAGGTTGTTTTCAAGCCGTTAGGGCTTAATCCAGCGTATGGATAAAATATGTTTAAAGTGCATCAGGTCTGAAAAATACTGGGATGTGAATGTGTATTAGAGTTATAGAAAACATCCTTATAAACCTCAACACCCCTTCAGACCTAAATGTGCACAGTTTATCGCTCAATTAAGTGTCAGTTTATATTTGACCCATTAGCTTCTGGAACTTGATCCAGCTTGCCCACCACCTCTGGACCTGTTAGCTCCGTTCATCAGGCCTAGAAGGTTTTCAGTTACCCCTCTAATCTCATTGAAATGCTTTAGCCAAGGCTAGCGGATGCCTACATGTCCACCAAACAGACCTCACACTAATAGCACCACGCTTTGTGTTTATGGTTTGTGTGTGTTAATGTGCGTGCACAAAATAATATAGATCTGGTACTAAACTGTGTTCACATGTGTGCATACCAGCACTGTGTTTTGTATGTAGAAATAATATCCTATTTTACAGGATGCAATTCCCCCTAATAAGCTCATCCTAATGTAATTTGGCGTCTGGGGAGTGTCTGTGAGCTGGGCTGGGCTGGTGTGTGTTTCTGCTGACTGCTCTTGTTTTGTGTTTATATGGATGAGTGGCTCTCTGGGAGAGCATTATGCATTGTTTTTAACATTTAAAGATTATGTGCGCAGTGGCGGCAGAAGCATTAGACAAACAAGGAAATATGTCTTTGATTAAAATATCTTTTATCTCTTTATTGATTAAAAGGCTTAGTTTGGTAATAGAATGTCTCTACTCCTCCCCTCAGGACCTTTTCTTTTCTTACTTCTCGTGCTTATTGTTTCTCAGCCCCCCCCACCCCACCCCCCCACCACTGTCCTGCTATAGATAAGAGGAAATGTTCTTTGCAAGAGATGTTAAGTGCCTATATTTTTTCATTGTTAAAGCATTATTAGTAGCTTTTTCGTTGAGCATTTGTTATCATAAAGAACAAGAAGTGGTTCATTAGAGAGTAGCACACAGATTGGGCTGGTTTCTATCTATTGGTGGGTAAAAATGTGCTCTTAGAACTTCATTCATCAGATGAAGAAAGCACTTTTTGGAGTCAAATCCAAGTGGTTTTAGGGCCACAAAAGAATTTCTTCTGGTAAAAATGTAAAATTTACAATTTTAGCAATTACGGATGCACAATATTATCGGCATGGTATTGATATCGGCTGATATTGGCGTTAAAGTTCAATATCGGACATTGGCCATTCCATCAAAATAACTCACCGATATAAAAAGTGCTGTTTTTGTACGACAACCCAGTGACAAGGATGCTTGCAGCAGCAGCACAACGTGATGACGTCACACGCACCTACCTGATCTCATGGCGGAGAGGAAAATTTAAAATGTCGGCGATGTGGAAGGGTTTTTTTTGTTGTTGTTGGTCAGGATGTCGGTTTCCGAAGATTTTTGGACTACGTTGAGCCTCGCTACATTGTCCCCAGTCGGAGATATTTTTCCAACTTAACTTAACCTTACCCGAGTTACAAGCCATAATTTCCAATGTCAGTGAGAAGCTAATAGCCGATAGCACATGGGTGAATTTTACCACAGACATTTGGATGTCATGTTAACCTCATTAGCATGATTAGTCTTACGGCACAATGGATAGATAAAAACTTTGAACTTAAAAAAGCTGCCCTTCCTGCACAGGAGTGCAGAGGATCCCACACTGCAGCTAGGAACCTGGAACAAGCCTCCACAAGTGAGACAGCATCACAGCTGACTAATGCTAATAAATACCATTTAACACGTTTCATTTAATATAAGTCAAAGTGCTATGCATATGGCTGTTGCTGAATATATGTCACCAGCTCTTACAGCTGTTACACAATTTTTGTACCAAATATGCCTAAATGAGAAGGCTATGTTCTGACAAAGGAAAGTATATAAAATATCGGTATCGTTATCAGTTATTGGCCAAATAAGTTTTAACATATCGGATATCGGCCAAAAAGCCAATATCATGCATCCCTATTAGCAGTATATAAAATTTCATGTAACAGAGTTAAATCTGACAAAATGTGTCCTGTTGTTTGATTCCACACACTGGCTCTGGATAAAACTTTGGCCCTGTTTTTGTGTTTTGAACATCCTGCTGCACTTCATATTTTTTTCTACTTGCAGTCATAAGAACACTACTACATCAATTATTTACTAGTTGCATGTTCTTGTACTAACAAATGTTCCTCGTTAGTGGAAAAAGTTTGCCCACAAAACACTCTGAACCCTGACCTCCCTGAAGAGTCACATGTGACAGTAGGCTGACAGGCACATTTTACAGAAACACGATGAACACGGCAGCTACAATGGCTTGAATATCCTCTGGAGGCTTCTAGACAACAAGGTCAAGCTCTGTTTGTATCTCATTAGTCAGGTCAGAAGACGAGCTGGCTGAGAGGTTATGCTGTGCCTTTAAGTCCAAGTGTGTTTGTGTACCTCTGAAGGCTGTAGTGTCGAGTCTTGTCCCTGTTTGCTGATGACAGAGAGCAACCAAGAAATAAAAGTGAGTGTAATTTATTGTATGCGCGACAGTCTTGTGTGCTTGATGGGAAGAGACAGAGTTGAGGCTGAACGAGAGCAGATGGAGATGTGCTCTTTAATTAACCCTGCAGAATCACGGGGCTGAAAACAGGCCTCGGTCCGTGAATATCATCCAGCACATCCAGGGTGTGTGGAAGGTGCAATGTAAGTGTACATTACTTGTGTGTTTGCACATGTGCATGGGTGTGTATGGGGAAAACTATGGAGTAGCCAGAGCATCGACCCATTCCCCCCATCCCCCTTCCCTGGAGCAGGGCGTTTTATTTCTCATTAGCGGGCCGCAAACTGCTGGGGGATGAAATTTGCTAACAGGAATTAAAAGTGCATTAACACATCTGAGAGATTCATTTTTGCTAATAGTTTTATTAGTGCTCTGACCTTTCAGTTCATTAGAGGACTGCCGGATAAGGGAGGGGTGAAGAGAGTGAGAAAAGGTGCCGAAGAGGGTCTTAGGGCTCACTGTACACAGGCAGACCTGTAGAAGTAACTGTGGTGCCTACTCATTGCACTTCCATAGGTGTTTTCGGTTTACTGGTTGAGATTACTGACCACACATTTAGACACTCTCGACTTACCTGTCTACATCATTTATGCAGTTTCACTTGGAGTCATAATTATCTAAAATTGCTAGAAACTTCTTTTACTTTGTCTTGGTGGCCTGATGTTCACCTCCCTTCAGCCAATTACTAGAATTTATAACATAATGCTTTTCAGGTCTGTTAGAGCTTGAGTGTATCACTTATCCAGCCAGTTAACTGTTTATGAACTGTGGCCTCCTCTTTCTCTGAAATGAAGTGAGAAAACCAAGAAACGAGCAGCGAGTGCAGTGACTGTGACAGGAATTGTCGGAGGGAAAGGGGTCAGAGTGGTCAACAATCCTTTAAATAAACAAGTTGACTGATGAAGTACAGCAGTTAAGTAAAAACATCCCACCTCGATGCCACAGATGGGTCGTGCCATGCTCTTTGAACGACTTTACCAGCGAGAGCAACTAAGAGGAAATTAATGCTGTTTTCTTTCTATTTTATTGGAAAGCAAGTGAGGCAAGTTACAGTGCAATTTGCTTTCCCCTGTTTCCTATAATTAGCACTTTACAGAAATGAAATAACATTGATGAGAAGGTCAATAATCCTGATCTATAGTGAAATTAATCCTGCTATCGACACAACAAGCAAACAATACAATTAAGAGTAAAGGGAGGAGAGAGCAGAAAAAACAGGAGGGAAAGGAACAAATCTGAGCAATAGGATGTGTTTTATCTCCTGGGTTCACTGTGCAGAAATCCTATGAAGGTTTCTAATTAATTCATTCATTGTTAATGAAGGCGAAGCGAGGAACCAGGGATTATACATGAGGAGAGGAAGGAACACAATTAGAGATACCAGCTTAATGATTGCTTTTTTAACTTGCTGTTGTTTCCCCCACCCACCCCTCCTCGTATTTAGTTGACTTTCTGCAGCACATTTATTGCTCATTTTAAAACCAAGTCAAGTATGTTTGTGTGCCAACACATTGAAAGTCATTTAGAAAGATTACCGAGTTAATGTTTAGTTTTAGCTAAACTTTATGTGTTCTTGTAATAACCTATCATTTAACTTGTTATTTAGTGTTGCAGCTGTACTGACAATCTGTTTTCTTTATCAGGGTCTGATGTCTTTATCAGAGAGTTTGTCTTTCCTTTTTCTCAAATATTCTATCAAATCTGGAATTGTATTGTATGGAATTAAACTGTGTGGGTTTGTATCATGTGTTGTATTATTGCATCATATCACACAAGTTTAGCTGCATCAAAACTGATATTTTTAAAAAATAAATGCCAGAGAGGTTTCTTCTAAATATTGAGAATTTAGATTGCTGAAGGAATATCAAAGTTCATGCTCAATAATCCAGGTAAAAAATCCAACAAAGTAAAGTCAGGTCCTCTGGACGGTTTCTTTGTGTTAAAATGTTTCGTATTTCATCCAAAGGACTTCATCAGTCTGAGGAGCCACAACAAACTCAGTCTTTTAGCACACTCGCATAGTGGGCCAACAAGTTTGATGGTGATGAGCTGGTTTCTGGAGCATGAACTTTGATGTTTTAAACCACTTTGACCATGGCTGCCTCAGACGAGTTGGGAGAGGGTGGACTCCAGAAACCAGTTTATCACCAGCAAACTGCTTGACCCACTATGTGAGTGTGCTACTTAAGACTGAGTTTGTTGTGGCTCCTCGGACTGAAGAAGTCTTTTGGATGAAAGGTGAAATGTTTCAACACAAAGAAATCATCCAGAGGATGCTGCCAGAGTCTTAACTGGAGTTAGTAGGAGAGATCATACCTCCAGTTTTAGCCTCTCCACTGGCTCCCTGTCAAGTCCAGAATTGAATTTAAAATCTTACTTCTAACTTACAAAGCTCTCAACAACCTAGCTCCATCTTATATTTGAGATCTTGTTGTTCCATATTTTCCCAACAGAGCACTTCACTCTCAGACTGCAGGCTTACTCACAGTCCCTAGAGTTTCCCAAAGCAGAATGGGAGGAAGATCTTCCAGTTATCAGGTTCCTGTCTTGTGGAACCAACTTCCAGTTTCTGTCTGTGAGGCTGACACATTGTCCAGTTTTAAGACTGGGCTGAAGACTTTCCTTTTTGATAAATCCTATAATTCGGGTTGGCTTGTTATACTGCCTTAAGCTTAGACTACTAGAGGACAAATTGATATAATTTCTTTAAATTATTTTCTAAAATGGAAGAGTTTTCATGTGATATTGTTTCTATCTTAACAAGTGATTCTTGATTTGCCATTGTGTATCTGTTCCTACCAAAGCAAGCTGGTCGAAGCAGATGGCCGCTTGTCCTGAGCCTGGTTCTGCTAAAAGTTTCTTCCTCATGAGGGAGATTTTCCTTTCCACTGTCGCCTTCATGCTCGCTCAAGATGAGAGTTCTGTGATGGAGTTAAACTCAAAGCAGTCTGCTCCTCACATAAATAATGTTAAATTATTATTTTTTTAATATATGAACGTTTCTGCAACTTCTTTCTATATATGAATGTTTCTGTTTAGTGCCCTGAGATGACTTCTGTTGTGACTTGGAGCTATATAAATAAACTGAATTGAACTGAATTGAATAGTGGTCCTAACTTTGTTGGATTGTTGAATGGTTTTTTGGTACCACTTTACAAATATAATATCATTATATATAATAGACACTTTATAAATCATTAATATATGTTTATTATGCATTAATTAAGGGTGACAGAGAGACAAAACTGAGCAGTTTCTTGCCAAATAGTGAGCCAAATCTGTTCACCTATATATTTCATGTAGACTTGTTATATTAAACATTTCAGACTTAAGTTACTACTTTGTAAGCACAATAAGCATTTGTAAAGCTATTTCTTTAGAAGATACATAATATTAGTTGTAGATACTTATAATGCAGATAAAGTACAATATTATATGCTAAAAAATGCTTATAAGGTAGTAACTTAGTCTGAAATTTTTAATATAACAACTCTAGATAAAATATATAGGTGAACTGATTTGACTCAAAATTTGGCAAGAAACTGGTCAGTTTTGTCTCTGTCACCCTTATTTAATGCATAATAAGCAGTTATTAATGATTTATAAAGTGTTTATAGAATAATTAATAACGTATCTATAAACTGTGTATTAATACTATCTATTAGCCATCTATAAGTGGGCCTTATTGTAAAGTGGTACTGTTTTTATTTAATCAATTTTACAAATGAAATGACAAAGAAAACTATATATACATATCAAATATAAAACTTCTTCCTGTTGCTGACGATCCTCAAACGGACATTAGCTCAAACTTGCTTATAAAATGAGAACATCTATTTAAAACGTTTAACAGGAAGTCCAGTCCTGTCAGCTCACAGCAGATTATCCAGTGCCAGTGACATGGGGGGCACAGTGCTGTTTCCAGCTGGATAGTTTTACTGGCGTTGCACTGCCCTGGGGATCTGGAAAGGGTGCAGAGGCCGAGCGGGGGTGGGTTGCCCGAACGATGGTGCATCTGAGCGTTGGAGGGTGAAGAAGGATTGCCTTTCAAGAATTACGAGCCATTAAATCAGAGCCTGGAAATCTCAAGGTTCCCTAAGACTGCTGCACAAGGAATCTGGGCCTGAGAAATATTGTTTATGGTTTAAAAGGCCTGGCGATGGATTTATAAAAGAAACATTCATCATTGCAGGAAAACGGAACAAAACATTCCGGAAATAAATACTCACTCTATAGGTATACTTGTCACCCAGACAGCACTATAACAAGTGAATTGGGAAGGAGATCCTTCATTTGCTGGCAGCTGGCCCCCAAAAATATGCTCCACATGAGTCTGTATGTGTGTGGCTACACAGGGAATGGTTCTTGTTTGATAATATCTTTTTTCATAATGAAGATCAGCATTTGTGATTTAAATGTGCCTATGTGTTTATTGTGAACACGAGAGAACATTTCATTACGTCAGTGATTTATACAACAAAGTTTTATCAGTGTTGGCACAGAAGATTGTTTTACTTAACAGATTGGCTTTTTCAAACATTTCCCAACTGGTCCACCACGTCTTAAAGTCAAACCTCCTGTAAACATAATTCTGCTATCGTCAGTCTGATCTGTTCTTGAAAGAGAATATTATTGTTTTAGTGAAGTTGAAATAAACTTGAAAGTGATGAGTTATTAATATTGTTATTATTTTTGCAATGTGATCTTATGTTGACCATGATGCTATCTTGTCTTCATAAAAAAGATGGCTGTAACGTGTTATGACTGGAGGATTGGTTTGTAAATGTATTATTGGCTGTGGGGTTTGTTTTAGCAGGAAAAAGTTTGAGCTTGTGTTTCTGAACCTCATACAACACCCCAGATTTCTTATTCATCCTCCCTGTCCAGATTTAAGTTGAGGTGGGCCAAATATTTTCTATAAAACGCTGGTTGTAGCCTATCAATGAAGTGTATATAGATTCCACTGGGAAAAGACCATTGCTAAAGTTAAAACAAAAATAATAATTATTATTTATTGTTGAAATTTAATTATAAATCTGACCAAATAACTTTCTGCTCTTTAGGTTGGGATCAATCAGAGTACTACTCTCGACTGGGACATAGAGAGAAGAAGAACCTGGTTTCTTTGTGCCTCCTTACTTTTGGTGGGATGCTCAAACAGAATGGCTGCTAGGGCTTTTGTTTAACTACCCACACAGGTGGCCACTTCATTTTATTTGCATCATCATGGCAGAACAGTGGTTAGATCCGTCTCCTCACAACAAGAAGGTCCCAGGATTGTCTTCTGGCCTGGCACATTTCTATGTGGAGTTTGCATGTTCTTCTCATGCACACATGGGTTTTTGCTCGGTACTCCGGTTTCTTTCCACTGACCAAAAACATGCTTGTTAGGTTAATTGAGGACTCTACATTGTGTGAGCGAGAGTGTGAATGATAATTTATCTCTATGTGTCCATGTAATGGACTTCTGACCTGTCCATAGTGACCTATCTAGGGTGTACCCGGCTTCTCACACAGAGACTGCTGGAGATAGGCACCAGCTCCCCGTGACCTGGAAAGGAGAAATAGGTAAAAGAAAATGGATGGACGGTTGGATGGACTTTGCATTTAATTCTGTTTGTTCTTAATGTGCAATGTATTTTGTAAATAATGTTAAAAGGAAGGAGTGGGTAAAGCTCTGTTCTGTACTTATATAGCACTTTCTATCTCATCAAGATACTCAAAGCGCTTTACACTACAATCTGTGTCCTCATTTACCCATTCATACAGCACTCTACTAGATCTCTACAAAGCTAATTGAACAAATAATTCTAGAGAGACTAATCAGCGCTTTATTACATTCATGCACCGATGGGACACACATCGGAGGCAATGAGAGGTTCAGTGTCTTGTCCATGGACACTTCGACATGTGACTGCTGGTGGATTCGAACCCTCAACTCTTGCATTGGAGGACGACGGCTCTAACCACTCAGCCACAGCCGCCCCTAAGATAATGGATGGAAGGATGGATGGATGTTAAAAAAATGCACAACCAAGTCTTTTAGAATTCCCTAAAAAAAGTCTTAGCAACATGGTTAAAAAATGAGTGGCCACGGTAGCTTGGTGTGGGTTAGAGCCCCGATTGCAACAGGAAGGGCATTTATAGTGAAACAACTGCCAAAACTGTTACAAAAGTTTGTTAGCTGTGGTGATCCCTGCAGAATGAATGAACTTATTTTGATAAAAGCTGAGTTCTTTCTGAAGCTTGAAGTATCAAGAAGCTGCTACATGTAGCTGTTTGTTGCAGCTTTTGCATTGTTAGATTTAGGCCTGGAATATTTTAAGGAAAAAATTATTACTTATTAGTTAATAGTTATTAGTTAATAGTTATTTTACTTTCTTTTGATGAGAACCTTTACTTTTAAAACCGTTACTCAAAATTAGCCTTGTATCATTAGTAGTCCCAATGTCTCAAACACCAGTGTTAATTGTTGCTGGAAGTACTTGTTTGCACTGATTTTCAGTATGCACAAACCTGTAAGGATTACACATAATGATAAATATTGATATGTACAATTTTGCTCGCATTAATATTGGTAATCTTGGATATATGTGGAATGATGTGAAAAACATTATGAGTGGAAATTCACCATTTATACTAAATGTAGAAGTTGTGTTGTTAGGGCAGCATGCAGTATAGGGGTGTTGCAGTAAGTGTACCCAGAACCTAGACAAATGTAAAAACTATCTGTGTTTTTGTGGCTCATGTCCAGAAATACAAGGTGCTGACAGTTGGTGAGGAGACATGCATGTGTGTGACTGGGTGTGTTTTGAGTGTTGATGGATGGGCTGGCAGGGCAAGGCCATGGATAAGAGTTCAAACAAACTGGGTAATAAATGAGAGCGATAGGGAAGCAGTGATGAGACTCTCTTCCAAGCTTCTGATGCATGCCGACCGGCACTGGCAGACATTTGTATTGGAGAAAGGAGAACGCTGCCATGGTAAAAAAAATAAAGAGACTGTGTTCGTCTTAAAGTGGGAAATAGCTCTCTTTTTCTTTAACGGTTTAATTCTCCTTTTATCTCTCTCCACTTTTTCTGTCTCGCACACAGGGAAACTCACTTGCACTGTAGACGTCAGCTCTGCAGGGGAGTAATCAGGGCGAGGCAGGGTGCTAATGTAGGCCATAATGAGTTCAGCTCTCAGTGACACATCAACACACCACTGGTTGTGTTGAGTAAGTGCAGTGTTAGAGCCGCTTGTACCACACAGATACACAAACACAGGTGTAAGTTCCAACCTGGTGTCCTGTGTTTATTTAGTTCTCCCCAGTGTTTTTTCACTTACTTGGTTTCTGCTGCTGCCCCTCCCACTTTCACCTTATCCTCATTGTGTTTCCCCAGGTGTATGTCATTGTCCATAGGTAGTGTCTCTTTAAAACCCTGAGTTTGTCACTCCGTTGTCTGTGGATTGTGCTTCCCAGCCGTCATGCTCAGCCTCTGTTTCTTCCCGTCCTTGGTTTTTGTAAGTTTACGCTGCCACGTCAGCTCTTTAATTTTGTATTTTAAGTTCTTTATTTTACCCTTGAACTTCCCCGAGTTCTATCTGCATCTGGGTTCAACACTGTGCCGATCATGACAAGAGGATGAAATGAATGATGAATGTTCTAGGGAGATGGATTTGAAAAGTTATCACATCCTTATTGTGGCACTCTGTAAAGCATCTTTGACAGCTGTGGTTGTTGCGTCTCCTAAAGTGTATTTGCTGCAGACTAAGGCCTTGCTCAGCATAGCAATTATATCTATACACTTTTGCAAAACTACTTTTTTGTTGCAAATGCACGCGTTCATTAAAAAAAGTTTTCTGCGAGTAATACATTTTGCAAACACTTCACTATAGTTAAAAAAAAATCTGTTATTAGTAAATCCATGTGAAAAATTTCGAAGTAAAGACGTAATTACCCCTCGCACATGTCCAGCAATGGACATGGGCACCGGCGACCCCCGTGGCCCAAAATGGAAGAAGCGGGTAAAAGATAATGGATGGATGTAATTTCAGCTAACTTTGCACAGTGCACTAGTATTTTCCTCATGCCAACTAGTGTGACTGAGCATGATGGTGTTTCAAGATTGTTTCTGTTTGGACTGCATTATTAAAAATATTGTTTTGACACTCGTAAAATGCAATTTCCAGATGAACCCTAAACAATAATAATATTTTTGTGTATTTGCACATTCCCATGTAGAATCCCACTAAAACAGTAATGGACGTTGCAAATTATAATTTACTTTATCAGATATCGTAGTAAAATTAGACTCTTCCAACTTGCTTTAAATAATGATTGACCTTTGTAGTGGAGTATTTTTTCATAAAGATGTGGTTCCTAAAAGATTTACTGATGTAATTCATTGCTAAACAACAACAGCAACAACAACAAAAAAGAAAACCTGTGTTGCAAAACGGATGTTCCAGGATAAACTTTGTTTCTTTTTGTGTTTGCAGTTGGTTTGTTATTGTGTGTCGGCTAAATCTGGATGTGTAATCCTTCACTGCTCTGATGGCCAGTGTTCTCTGTGCCACCCAGATACCATAGGTACAGCCTGGCAAGACAATGGGGGCAAGCTGCATGTCCCTAATTTAATTATTATTTTCTTTAGTTTGTGTGTTTGTGTTTGTGTGAGTGTGAGAGAGAGACTGGATCCAGTATGCAGCTACAGCTGGTGGATGAGGAATTTGGGCCTGCACCTGCATGGGGATAATTAATGTGGATGGAGGGGTACCTACATAAATCAATGCCTCTTGCAGCCTCAACAGTACTTTGCTGTTTAGGGTCAAAATTTCCTCACTCTGCACTGGATTAATCACACCCTCAAGCAGAGAAGAGGTAAAGGTGGTACAGACGCAAAGTGCGTTTGTGTGTAGGTGTGTTTGTGAGATTTTTTGGGGGGGTTGGGGGGGGGGGTGTCTCCACCTTTATGCGTCTCCTCACCAAGAGGCTATTTATTCACATCCACACCCACATGTTCAGCATTGTAATCTCTTAGAGGACAAACAAAAAAGCTGCAAAATGTCATGATTTTCTCCATCGTATAATTAGCATCACCCTCGTGTGTACAGTGATGAATAGGGGAACCTTTTGTTTGCATTTGTCATGCTGCTGTGGCATTGTCACAGATGTGAGATGCAGAAGTGCAGGAGGTCAACATATGCAGGCGTGGACGTTAGTGCAGGCCTGCAACGAGATGCTTCTCAGTCCACTACTTTACATATATTTGGACTCTTATAAGCCATCCACATGTTCTGTATATCACTGCTTATCTCCGCCTCTTCCTGCTATCTCTGACAGTAGGCCTGCTGTTCTAGTCAAGTCTGCTACAGATATACAACCTACTCTGTCCACTCCTATCTCCCAGACTGATAGCCCCTGATTGATCTCATCACCCTCCCTTATCTATTATTCATGCTACCGTTCATGTCCTAATGGAGGAAGGGCAAAAAGAGGTAAGGAGACACTACCTGTTTGCTGTGTGGACAGCTGGGACACATGCTTATGCAGTTTTATTTGTCTATTTATTTATTTTTAAATTTATTATCCAATTTCCAAACATGTGTACACAGATCTTCTGATCTGTAAAATGGAATGAAATGGCTTTGAGATGGACGCCCCCGTGGGGCTACAGAGACGGGCACAGGGACAGAGAGACGTGGCACTCACGGCTGTTTTGGGAAGGAAATTAATGGTGCATTTTTTGTTTTTATAATGTGATTTAATGATGCAATTCCTCTAATAAAAAGAACATTTTTTAACATTTATACATTCATTTACACATCCCCTCCTTCACAGACGGGAACCCAGTGGGCCACTACAAACATCTCAGTCCTCTCATCCACTCAAAGTGCTGCAGGCCTTTTTTATTGCATTGTGATGGATGATTTCAGTTTGGCATTTTTCAACACTGTGCAGCATTCAAATACGCCACCCCCCCCCCCACCCCATTCATCTGAGTGCATAAGGAGTCCATCCTATATACGCAAAGCCTACATCTAATGCATATTGAGTGTTTTGTAAAGGATCATTTGATTGTCTTGTAAATGATTCTTTGCCTCTCAGCTCCTAATTTAGTCACATTCTATCTCATTAAAGAAGAAGCGATGAGAGCAAAGAACGAAGGCATTCTCTGAGAAATGAATCTTTTTTTTGACTTTAAATGGTTTGCAAAACTTAAGGATATTCCAAAGTACTCTAGAGCCACAGTATTTTCAAAGTGACCTGCTCTTCCTCCAACTTTCTGCAGCTCCTCTCATCCCCCCCCCCCCCCCCCCTCCCTTGTCTCTCCACCTCTGTAGTTAATGTGCAAGTGTATCTGGTTTCCTGAAGCGTTTAGCACCTTAGCCACAAAAACCTGGACAGGAAGCCTACTCTATTCGCAATGTATCAGTTGCTCTGAACAACACTCCGTTTACCTCCACATCCCTTCAATCCGCGGCTGGCTCAGCAGTCGCATCCCATACTTTCAAACGGCGGTGTTCGAGATCAAATTTGCAAATGCACAGGAGGCCATTACCAACAAAGGTTTTGCACAATAAATTTACTGTAACCAAGCAAATTTCATCAGTGCCAGCATGGTAAAATACATTAACAAGTCCACATGTGTGTACACTCACACACATACACTCAGACAGAATCTGACCTTGGCACCAGGGGTTCATCCTCCAGCCAAGCTGGCAAGTCAAATGGTTGTAGCAGCCAAGACAGCAGCCCCAGCCTCTGCAAGGCTGCTGTCATCCATTACGCAGAAATAATAAACATACACAAAAGCAGACATCGTAAGTAAAAAAAAGAGAAATATGAAATACAGAAAACTGTTTTATTTTTATCTTTTGTTTGTGTGAGTAAAAATGCAGGTGTTCTGGTAACAGCTTTTCCTGCAGAAATGTGTGCGAGTGTGTACATGACGCACATGATGTGTACATTCAGATGTCTTTGCATGCAGAAAGGTGTGTGTGTGTGAGAAAGCAGGAATGGATGCCTGAGGTGATGCCTTTGAAAGGCACTTTAGAAATTAAAGCAGTGCTACTGTTCTGTAATGGGGCTTAAATGATCCAGAAAACACAAGATATATTGAGCATTTAATGAAACACACAGCGCACTCCTTAATTATGCTCGCAGCTTTCCCAGAGTGTCTGCTAAATCTGCTTTATGCTTACCATGTTCTTTATATGCTCATGTGTCAAGTTTTTAGGTGATTGAATGTGGAAATATTTATTTTTATGTTTTTGAAGGTGTTTTATTTTCTTAGTAAAATAGTATGAAAGCTAATTCTTTCAAATTATAATCTAAACAAAACAAAATTCAATTCAGTTTGGGTTTTGGTTGTCAGCAGCAAAACTCGTTGATCCACTCTGAGAAGGTGCTATTTAAGAGACTGAGCTGAATACAGCTCCTCAGACTGAGGAAGTCTCTCGGATGAGAGACGAAACGTTTCTACATTTTTTTGTTGTTTTGCTTTGTTTTGTTTTTTTGAATGTCCAGAGGACCAGATTTAACTTTTTTAGATTTTTCTACCTGGATTATTGAGCATGCATCAGGATAAAATTCAATTCAGTTTATTCATATAATGCCAAGCCACAACAGAAGTCATCTCAGGGCACTGAACATTAACATTCATATATAAAAATTAAGAACATTATTTATCTGAGGAGCAGACTGCTTTGAGTTTAACTCCATCGTAGAACCTTGAGCAAGCATGAAGGCGACTGTGGAAAGGAAAAACTCCCTCATGAAGAATAAACCTTTAGCAGAACCAGACTCAGGACAAGCAGCCATCTGCTTCGACCGGCTGGGTTTGAGAGGAACAGGAAGGAGGAACAGATACACAATGGCAGGCCGAGAATCACGTGTTAAGATATCAAATGAAAACTATTCAGTTTTAACAAACCATTTAAGGACATGAGGTAATTTTGCCCTCTAGTAGTCTAAGCCTATGGTAGCATAACAAGCCAACCCTAACTATAGGATTTATCAAAAAAGAAAGTTAAGCCCAGTCTTAAAACTGGACAATGTGTCAGCCTCATGGAAAAAAACTGGAAGTTGGTTCCACAAGAGAGGAGCCTGATAACTGAAAGATCTTCTTCCCATTCTGCTCTTGGAAACTCTAGGAACCCCAAATAAACCTGCAGTCTGAAAGTGAAGTGCTCTGTTAGGAAAATATGGAACAATAAGATCTCTAATATAAGATGGAGCTAGGTTGTTGAGGGCTTTGTATGTTGGAAGAACAAAAAAAAGAAACCTTTACTTTGTTCTTACTGTACATGGTGTAGAACAACTAAGACATCTGTAACGTATTTACATATAAACTAAAGTTTTGAAATAACCATAATAATCTGTTTTATTTGATAACATCTAAAATGAATTATTTCCATAAAGGATTCAAGGATTTTTTTATTGTCATACCAGCTCACATTTGCGTGTTTATGGTACGAAATTCAGACTCAGGTCCCAGATCAAGAAGCCTAACATTTAAATAAATAAATACTAATGAGTATAAATGAAGTAAATACTTTCATTGTAGGTGTAAATGTGAAAAAGCAAATAAGCCCATGAGGTGGTGACTGGCATCACAGAAACATGCTGTTTTGTAGATGACTCGCTTGTTTGGACTTATCTCATTTTTGATATTAGTGATTTGTAATAGTGGTTTAAATTGGTGAGGTTGAAATTCAAGTATTTTTCGACTCAGTGATAATCTTATGGCTCAGCTGTTTGTGATGATGGCAGCTGGTGGACTTACTGGACACATTTTGTTCAGAGAAAAGACTTTCAGTAGCTGAATTGCGCAGACAATTATTTTTATTATGATTCCTAGTGAAATTGTGTATGTATTGTCTGTCTTGCGCAGCAAAGGGTAATTTGATGTCTCAACAGAGTTGAATGCAGAAACACACTTTTTCTAGGAGTTCTGTGGAGAACAGAGATGCAGTCACTTTCCTCCTCATTGTCTGTGAATGTCCTTTGTGGTTTGGCCATACATTAATAATGTAAAGGTAATGATCTCTAGACCAAAGGCCCTGTTCTGTCTTGTCTCCCTCTCATACTTTCTCTCTGACCCTCCCCCATGTCTGCCTCTGGACGGGCCACAGGAAGAAATGGAGGATTGAGCAGGAAAAGAGGACGATAGCTGGCTGAAAAAGGTCAGGCAGAGAATCAGAGAAATTCCTGGCCAGGTCGTCAAACGGCCGAGGACACGGTTCTGCTTCATTGATTACTGGAGGAAAAGTGGAAGGAAGCAAAGCATCATTCTGTGAAAACAGTTCTGTCTTTCCTTTCTCCTTTTCCTTGGCTTTTTAAGTTTGAAATGATGGATGGGTAACTTGCACTGTGGCCTCCCATATCCTCTCTCGTCGTTGTCTTCTTCCTTACACACACGCACACACCCACACACACAGATTGGACAGTGTCGGTGTGTGATAGATGGTAGGTTGGCAGTGTGGCTTTAATGACAAACATCCAGAACAACTGTCACAGTTTATTTGTTTCACATATTTATTCAGACCTGCCTTATACCAACATCTAAATATAAAATATGTTTAGATATGTATAAAAAAAAACACATTTGTAAAAAAATATATATAATTTAACACTTATTTTGCTGTCAAAACCTTGTGTTTTACATGAATTTAAAAATATTTAAACTGTTAAAAGCTTCAGAAACGGGGCATGAATCAGTGTCGAGTATTTGCCTCGTTCCATAGATCTAAAGTCGGCGTGTTTGGTGTCCGGAGTGTGCTTGTTTGTTGTCAGAATTCAGGTTTTGATGAATGTCACACAAGACAGGAGTGATGGACAGTGGGCCCTGTACACAACATTACACAATGTTAATCATCCCTACATTGTTCTGGGGTGGGGGTGGCAACGATGAGAGCGAAATGAGGAGAAGGACTCAGATGAAGAAAAAAGGGGGAAGAAGGGGAAGTGGAGGCAATGAAGGTGGGCTGGAAAGCCACAAATAACTACCATCAATCATCAAGCAGTCACCGTTTTTACGTGTTAAAATTGCCTCTTATTGGCAGTAACCAGGGATTTGCGCGTGCATGTGTGTGTGTGTGCGCTTGCCCACCGCAGACTTCGCTCCCTTTCTCACTTTCCTCACCTCTCCTTAAACTGACGCACAAACAACAACAGTTAAGAAATCACCCCCGTCAGCAGGAAGCTGGCAGGTGTGTTAACTCCCCGAGTACCAAATTAGGATGTGCAAAGATTGCAGAAATGCCTCGGCTCTCATATCTCCTGTTTTAATCACAAACACACAAAACATTTGCGCGAGTCTGGATAGAGACGCCGCATTAGGCTTCAGCCAAGGATTTGCTGTAGATTGCAAGGCCTCTGGGTCACACTCGGTTTTAGAAATGTGTGATTTGTGCCTGGGAGAACGCCTTTAACCCGTTCATTTATAGAAACTTATTTTTGTCATCCTATGAGTTATTTTTTGCTGAAGTGCCTAACGAACCATCTGAGAATAGCTCAAACGATGCAAACGTTTGAACAAAGTCCTGTGTCCATTTGTCTCATTGCGGTATTTATTTAAAAAACCTATACTCTTACCAAGTTCATACCTTGTGCTATAGAAAGTCACATTGTCCTTGTTTATGTTGGCATACTTTATTTAGATGTGAGAATACGTGTGCACGTGCCAAAAATCACTTTTCCCCTCTTCTCTCCTCTGCAGCCTGAAAGATTATGGAGAAGCAACACTAGGGGGCGCTCCAGGTTTACCCAGTATGCACTGGAGTGTTCTGCTCCTGCATCTCCAGGTGTTTGTGGGACTTTATGAGCACGTGTGTGCATGAAGATGTGACAGTGTTGAATCCTGGCCACGTCCTGCCACAAGACATCTTTATCATTAACCGCGCGCCTCTGTTCATTACAGCGAAGGGTCAGAGCTCAGGTTTCTTAGTTACAAAGTATCGCGTGATAATAGAGTTAATGGATGAAGGTTTTTAAGGAGTTAGGTTCATCACTTCATATTTAGTCACTTAATGTCGTTGAATATGAACATAGCTGCTGAGTAGACATATGGGACTGAACTTATTGAATGTCTGAACAATGCATTATACTTTTAGTCCTATTTAAGTAGTTAAATGACAACGTAGCTCTAGTTGATCATCCACCTTCTGTTTTTTCGGTGTGCACAAACTTCTTAATTAATAAAGTTTGGTAGAAGAATTAAAGCAACTCTGATCTTATTAGCTTGTCTCATAAAATTAACATAGAGCAATGTAACTATTCAGAAATGCATATTCACATTTGTTTTTCATGTGTTTGTTGTAGAATTTTATTATTCATCTTATGCATGCTGTTTTATACAATTGTTTTCACTCAACTATATTTCGACCGTTATTTTAATCTACATTGAAAATTAGGTGTATATCTTTAAAGAAAAGTTCACAGCAAAAATAGCAACGCATTGAGTGCTGCGCTTCACGTTCGTCTCAGTTTGCGGTCAAATAGGATGGCGGACAAGCAACAAACAAGTTGCCCAGGGCCTTTAAAAAAAGACAAAATAAAAAGCAGTGGTGTGATGTGAAGCAGTACAAACACTTGATCACTCCCAAATATTTTTGTTGCATTCTGACATTTGTAGGTAATAAAGATTTATAAAGATGTGCCCAACATTATTGAATACAAATTCTCCCACACGATTCATACAAATATAAATTATTTATCTTGTTTTTCACATTCCTTTGGTCTAGAAAAGAAAAAAGAACTAAAAATATGGAAAGCAGGACTTGCGATGTGTGTTTTTAATTTAGACCTTTAACATTTATTATGCATTCTTTTTTTATATCTGTCTAAAAAAATGGAAACTTATTATAGTTTATGTATACAAGCTGTCTTATTAAATATATTTATGAAACTAAAGATTTGTATTTATATTTTTATATTGGCAAATTTTCCATCTCGCAGCGGTTTCCCTTTTCTCACTGTCAGCTGAGAAATTGTTTAATCGTTGAACAAGTCAGCCTCAGCCCTCCAGATGTGTGGCTGCCTGAAAGCACCGGGAGAGACAGCGCTGATACTCGGGCTCCAAATGAGGAAGACAAGTAATCCGAAGCACGGGTGTGTAGCAGAACAGCGTGCATCTGTTCATTGTCATCTTGTAGGGATGTTGACAGATGATACACCTGACTCTTCTCTTCTGCCCTCTCCTCCTCTTCATCGTAACTGTCAGAGCGACTGTGGAAAGAGCTCTCCACCGCTCTGCAGAAAACGGCGGAAAAGGAAAACAGAAACACAGCTCCGTTATTGAATATGTGACTAACACATTGAGAATCGCTCGGGGAAATCAGATTAAAAAATGAATTATTTATAAGGACATGGAATGCTGGTCTGACAGGGTGCAGCGAGCGGAAGAATGCACCTACAATATACCCCAAACAACATTACAAGTTGGATCGTGACACTTCCTGCTGTAGTTATTCATTTTTATAATCTTCACAAATGTTCCACCTTTATATTCTGATATTGAAATACGACTCTCGGTGAAATTGCATAGTAAAAGTGTTTTATTATTTTTGTTTAAATAATATTACTTATATTTTTTCCACTCCTGCTTTCGTACACGCCATCTAAAAGACAGTTATATACACGGTGATATATTTTCATGGAGGTTATGAAGCTGGATATCAAATCAGTGAAACCGATTAGTTTTCTTTCTCTTTCACCGATCGTTGTCGCAGGAGTCATGGCTTGTATTTTGTAAGAAAACACACATGAAAGACTGAATACCTTTTTTATGCCACACCTGACAACATATTAGCTTTTTAAGAATTTATTTAACAAACAATAAAACAATTGTTGTGTTAACTAAGTAAACATGAAAAGTTGCAATTGTCCTGAAACAACTGCTTGCTGTTCTTTTTTTTTATTTTTGGGCCTATTTTATATATTTTTATGTATCTCATAATATTTTTCATTTTAGATGGATTAGCATAACGTTCTGCATCTTACAGTTTGTTGCTCTCATTAAGTTCTGTAAAACAAACCACTGAACCACCAATTAGTCATTTAACCATTATATCACCAACTTGACCAGTTCAGCTGCTTCTTTTGCATTTTTCCCTCCGAACAGTTTTGGTTTCAGTCCTGATGTAGATGCTTCTCTGCTGGACGGTCTTTCTAACTCGGTCCCTTTCCGTCGCTCGCTTTCTGTTCTCAGACGAGCGGCCGATGTGCTGACAAGAGGGAAGTGTTTTGGCGAGATCTGCCAGAGCCGCCTCTGTCTAAGTAATTACTCTTTTTATCTGATCCTGAGCTCTGGCTCGACAGTCAGATATTTTCCTCTTCAACTGCTACAATCAACTACCACTTCAGCAACTACCTTTCTTTCATCAGTTCAGTCTAGTTTCTGCTCATACTTATTCAAACTCACCCCCGTGGCCTCCAGTGACAGGTGTGGTACTTGAGTCATGCAGGCCGACACAGGTGAATGCAGGACGAGGAGGTGATGTTAGCACCTCCAGCCCTTTTGACACCTCCTCTTCCCACTCTCTTCTGAGCCAAATTAAACATTTGGCTGCCCGCAGGGGGAACGCCAGGGAGTTTCCACTCTGAACACATTGAGGTTGGATACAGAAATAACTCACATCTGGAAATAACCCTTCTAGTTTGTTCGCTTATCTTACTCCGCCTTGCCTTTTCACTCCTTGTCACACTTTCCAGCCCCTGGATGTGCGCTCGTAAACATGGTCAGTAAATACAAGTTGTTGGCCGTTTAGTTCTTAAAGATGAGAAATGAGTTTTGGTTCAGTTTGCCAAGTTAAATTTTTTTTTTCAATTATTTTTAAATAAAATGGACTGAAGTTCTGTCACCCACTGACCATTTAGGACAGGAGTGTCCAAATATTTTCCTATGTGGGCCAAAACTATCGAGATGAAAGGACGTATGGGCAACAAATATATGAATTTAACTCTCAACGTGAACAATATTTTGGAGAAAGGACAAAATTTTCAAATTTTAGTGAAGAAAGATTTAAATTGTTGTAAATCCAAAACATTAAAAGCTTCATAAACACTAAGTTTATATTTTTTATTAAAAAGGATTTGATTTTTTTTATTTCTTTTTTTGGGGGGGGTCTATGTTTGTTGTTTTCTTGCGTTTGGAAAGTTCATTTCAGTCTGTTCTCAACATCAGAAAAGTAATTTGAGTAAGTGTTCTTTTAAAAGGGGTCAATCAGCCTTTAGGACCATGGACCACCCAAAAAGCTGATTGAAGTCGCTACAACAGATTCATAGAAGGTTTGATAAAGTTGATCACCTCGTGTATATATATTTTTTTTCGTTTATTATATTTTGTATAAAAATTGACTTATTGATTCATGTTTGCCTTGAGGGCTTTTTCCACATGGGTCATCTTGGAGCATGCTTCCACTCGGATGTAACGTTTGCATCAGAGCTCGCGGCTCATGTCCAGCCATGCAGCTTAACCTCAGCAGGGAGGGGGGACCTGAATGAAATGAGGTGAAAATCAAAGGATGGAGGATTAGGAGCATCAGCAGGAAGTTGTTTTTTCCTAGCCTGGAGAGTCTGTGTAAAGTAGGATCTGTGGGTGGGACGTGTTTGGTGATGTGGAGGTGAAAAGAGGAAAATGATGAACCTTACACTCAGACTGGTCATAGTCCTAGAGAAACACGGGCAGGATGAAAGAGAGGGGGGAAAAACACGATGCCCTCAGTTTACAAGTTTTGATTGAGGATGAAATGTGTGTGTGTGTGTGTGCATCTGAAGATGATCCATGATGGTATGTTAGTGCGTGGGCGTAAATTGTGTGCATGTATGCCAATGCCTGTGTGTTTGTGAGTGTCTGAGGTATTAATCTTCTTTGTCAGCGCAGCCCAGATGTAGGGCCTTTCCAGAAGTGCAAGCCTGGACTCAGCAATCTGGTCTCTGTGAAGCAGGCGCCGGGTGTAAGTGGGGATTTTGGGGTGCGGGGCGGGATGTTGATGGTTGTGTTACTAGAGAGGGGCACAGTGATGAAGGGGGCAGTGAGGACAACACACAGCAGATTAGCTAATGATATCAGCCTGTGAAGACCCCCATGTAAAGCCCAATAGTCACAATTAGTGAAGTTTCTCTGATGTTTCCCTGTAGCCTTTACGCACGCACGCACGCACGCACGCATGCACGCACGCACACACACACACACACACATTGCTTACATTGTAAGACGCACACAAACACCAGCAACCACTTGCATTAAGTACTGATGTAAGTCTTGCTCCGCATTAAATTTTATTCCCATCCGCTCTCCCACTTCCTGCTCTGCCTCCACAGTCTCCCCTTTTTTCTCCCCCGCTCCTCCTCCTCTCCATTAACACCGCTCATGAGCCCCCTTCACTGTTTGCCCACTGCGAGAGCAGATGAGCTAACATGTTTGCTCTGCGGGAATCATGCGCTCACAGTCACTCGGCGGGAGCGAAACAGGGGCTGCGGGCGAGCCGACAAACTCTATTCAAGACGATGCTGATGCGCACAAGTGTACGTGCACACAGCCCTCGTGCACACACACAGAGGCTAAAACACCATCAAAGCAGGGGGTAGAGAGATTGACATAACGAGCTGATAAACCTGTTTCTCCAGTGAAGTTGCCAGGACAGCACTGAGAGGAAAGGTGTTGGGGATGAGAAATATTAATGCATTAGCAAAACAGAGCAGATTTCAAGCACATCTTGTCATGAGAATGCTGAGCTGCACAAATACTCATGCCAGGGCTTTTAATCACTCACATATCTGCTTGTAAAAGTTCAACTGATTGGTCCTAATCCAGTTAGAAGTTGACCAATTTACTGTAAAACCTTTTATAAGAGAGAGCTTTTCAAAAGATTTTATGATTACCTTAAAAGAGAAAACACATTTTCTTGAAATATGAGCAACATGAAACCTTAAACACGAGCTGTGGAAATGATTAAGACCAGATTGATCAAACTCAAAAGAATTTGAAACATTTACTGTTTAAAACTTCTAACACTTGAGGATTTTCTTGTATAAAAGTGGAATATATTCATGTTTTGTGATGTCAATCCATCAAAGCAACATGAAGACATCGCCTTACGTTCTGGGATATTGTGATGGATGTTTTTCGTTTCTCTCCGGAGCTGAATAAATCAAATGGTGTATTTGCAGCACTCTGTGTGCTTTTACTATGTTGTGTGTGTGAACGCTATAAGAACTGTAATCTGTCATGGCGCATCACATTTGATTCTTTTGGCTCTTTGCTTTAAGATGACTGCTCTCCACTTTTTTAAACTATCTGGCAAGATCCATTTTTTTAACAGTGTTCAATAAAGTCGACAAACACTGTTCTTGGGCAGCGTGACGTATTTTTATAACTTTTTTTAGTAAACATTCAGTAAGAAGCGACACTCGTTCACTAATTATGTTTTTAATCATAAACAAGATGGAAAATTTAGACTGTACTAACATTTATATGACATCATAGTTCTGCCTGGCGTTGCCCGGTTCAAAACAACCATCTGATCGTCAGAACGCATGAAACTGAACATTCTGTCATCTTCACCACAAGTCACTAGAGCACCATAGGTGGTAATGAAATGCTGGTATTTTAATTGTTATGCATGTTCACTAGCAATGTTTATTCTGAGATATATTTTCATTTAATCATTCAACCTAATAAATAAGGATTATTATCATATAGTATAACATTTTTCCTAAGGACACTTGTCGTTTAACTTACATAATATGCAGCTCAAGTAATGATGAAAATTACATTTAAAATCTTAAGTAAAACATGCAACAAATAAAGTGTTGAATTTGCAACAAGACATCATCAGAACCATATGTATCAAACTGTTAAAGTACAATAAGCCGTAAATGTTTTTATATTTTCCTTAGATTTGCTGAGACTTCCATTTAACTGTTAATAAGCAATTGGGTTTTATTTGTCAGTATCTCTTTTACAGCAGATAATGGTTAATAAAAGGCATATTTCATTTGGTTTATAGGGATTGGCACATTAAACAGTGGAGTCCAAAGTTTCAGACCTTTCTGTTCCTACCCAACCAGCAGCAGGTAGTTTATCCTGAGGTGAAACAGTTTTCTGCAGCATATGAGGAATTTTCCTCTCTTGTCCTAATTGTGGCAAAAGTGTTTTCCTGTTGTAACTTATCCACCTTACTCCTGTGGGCTCTCCTGTATAAATGACTATGGTACAACTTCCTGTCAGACACAGGAAGTAGCAGTAATCTTTGGTTAACTATGGTAGTAGAGTACGGACTGTGGTTTATTTAAAAGTAATTTGCATTCAGTTTAGCAGATAAAATACTGTTTTTGTTTTGTTTGCATTTATTTAACAACCATGAAGTTTACTAAAATAGCCTTGCAGAGTTCAGGTACCTGTTTTGTTCACGGCTGCACGGACAACCAACCAAACTAATCAGTGGCTACAACAACAGAGTTTTGAACCCAAAACAAAAGCAGTGTTCCTGTGAAAATCAGTTTAGTTTCCATCACCTAGCTGCAGATGAGGAATTAAGAAGAATATGGCTGCAAAATATGAACTTGAAGAGACCACCCAGAACACTGTATGTGTGTTCATTTAATTTTGTTGACAAATGGCTGACAGA
The DNA here is from genome assembly GCF_014905685.2 of Nematolebias whitei. Classification (NCBI taxonomy): domain Eukaryota; kingdom Metazoa; phylum Chordata; class Actinopteri; order Cyprinodontiformes; family Rivulidae; genus Nematolebias; species Nematolebias whitei. Next base: position 27,521,827 of record NC_056508.1, on the reverse strand, counting down.
GGGAAAACCTGCACCTTACTTTGTGACTGGACTCCAATAAACCATCAGAAAAGAGATGTTGGATCCTCAGAAGGAATGAAAACAGTGACGAGGATATCAGGTATGATTTCAAGTATATTGTGGGCACAGCACTATAGTATTTGTTCGTTTTCGGAGTTGCAGTTTTCTCTGCAATTAACCCAAGCTCAGTGATGGAGAACTTTAAGGCTTTACCTGGGCTCTATGTCTGATTTAAGGTAAATAAGATTGTGTCCCACCTCTGTTAACAAAACACGATAGACCTTCTTACTGTGTAGATACTAATAGGCCTCAGAGTTTTTTAGGTCGTTCATCACTTCACCGTCGGAAGAACTGAATAAATGAAGTATCTAAATATGCTAGTAGATGAAATCTGCAGCCACTTCTTCAGGTCGTCCTCCATCCCTCGCCCTCTGTAGGCAGCGGTATGATTATATTGTCCTGTTTGAGCTGTGACAGGTGGTGCTCCTACATGTTTAAATTAAATGCACAATGATTGGATAAACAGCATTAGCTACTGTTCGCACATAAACATTTGCCGGTTCTGGTCTGCGCCGGAAGTTATCCCCATAATTCACGCAAGGCAGCATGGGGGCTAGGAATAAGGTGAATATTTTGTGGAATGCTAATTTTCACGTGAATACACTCAGAAACCAAAGCAGAAATTCTGCCCACCACTACAACCCACTGTCGAATTACCCATACAAAGAAGGACACGATAAGGACAACATTCTGTAAAAAGATTTCAAAAACACCTGGCTCCCTGAAAGCAAAATATAAAACAATTAGCAGTGGGTAAAGTTTTTTAGCACCATCTCTGCGTTAGCTTGGTGGTCAGTGGCGTGGTCTTGTAATCCCGAGGCTGCAGGTTTGAGTCCAGATTGTGTCAGGAAGGGCATCCGGCGTAAAACAGTTATCAAATATTTCATACGAGTTCTCTCCCTGTGGCAACCCCTGAAGAAGGGAGCAGCTGAAAGAAGCTTCTCTTGTCTTAGCTGCTATTACACATGACTCAGCTCATTATAAAGCTACTTATCCAAACAATCAGACAAATTATTTAGGTGTTGCTTCAATGAAGCATTTTCTTTCCTCCTCTTGCTGCTGTCTCTCTCTAACTCCTTCCATCTGCGAGAGATTAAACCAAAAGCAGCTCCACTTTTCTTTCTCCCTCTGTCTATCATAGTGAAAAATTACCTTTTAGTCTTCTCCTTAATCGTGCCGGCCACAGAGCAATCAGACAGGAAATAATGACTTGGCGTCTGGTTGCGCAGTCTCGGTGCTGCCGTACCTCCAGACAGTGAACTGAGGTGAGAGGAAGAAAAGATCATATTGTGCTGTCTGTCTTCAGTTGTGCACCATCTCTTCAGTTTGAGAAAAAAGTTCATGTCACTTAAAAAGACTAAACTTCAAAATGCACTTAAAAGGTGAAACTAAAAGCAGAACTTGTTTTAGTCATATTTTTCATCATTTACGTCCCTCTTGTCTTCTCTCACTGAAATCGTTCTACATATTTGTGACCCCGTGCGTCGTTCTCTTGCAGTTTGATTCAGTGTGAATTAATTGCTCCTCATATGGGAGGCGGCACACGATTAGTCTCAATCCTGATAATGGTGTGTGGCTCGGCCATGGGGAATAGGCTGCCAATTTGCTCACAGAGCATCTGCCAAATGATTGGTGTTTACACGGCACATCCTCTGAGGCGTGTTTGTCACAACGCCACTTCTTACATCTCAATTACATACCTAATCCTAAATCAACCAAAGCCACACCTTGATAAGATGCGAACGTTGATTGGGGTTTGAAGGACTGACGGAAACATCATATGTCGTTATTTTTAATGTCTTAATTACTTCCCCTTTTCCAAACAATCTGCTTTCTTTTATCCCCTCTTCCTTCATCCCATCTTTCTAACACAGTGCTTCTCTTTTGCTGTCCCATTAATCACCCCTCTCTAATTAACAGGCCCACTGTTCCCAGTCTTCCCAGCACTCCCACCCCACACCTGGCCCAGCCTTGCTGCCCAGCAGGCATGCAGCGCATCGCAACACGCATGCATAAACGCACACAGTGCGGACTGGAGCGCAGCTGGCAACTGACCACCGCAGAGCTGTGATGAGAAAATCATTGTGCTGCAGAAAGGTTTATATTTGTTATCCGTTAAAGAGATAATTGAGATAATTTGAAGTGGGGCTCTGTGGAAAGGTTATGAACGATTAATATCTTACCTGTTGTAGATAGTGATTTGGACAATGTCAGTCTAGAGAAATAGAGCTTAGGTCTGATGAGCTAATGGCTAGTCTGAGCCGGATCAATGACAAAGTGGATTGCAGTCATACTACAACAACTATTGTCTCAAATATTTTGTAGCAGTTCATGAAAACGCTGTTTTTATAAACCATTTGTTGCCTTTTAGTTTAGATTTACAAAGTTATTCCTTCGGAAATATTATGATATTCCTGTCAGAAGTGTCCCAGGCTGCAGTAGAACTGTCACCACTATTTACTCTGACAAATAGCTACATAAAATAAAGCAAAATTGACAGTGATGAAAAGATTTTCATGCATTTACATTTTGGTATAAAGAAGAGTCTCATCATCCAAGGCATGGTGATTTAAGAGTTTTTTTTTTTTTTGTTTGTTTTTTTTACCATAAAGGATGACTGAACCTCTGTTCTTCAAAGACATTTCATGTTTCACCCGAGAAACATTCTTAATTCAAGCTGAAAAGTGTGACGTTCCAGTCTTTAAACAGCAATAATTAGGGTTTTTGTTGGCCTGGGCCTCATAAGAAACATATAGGTGACATGGATGACGAACAGAGTCCAATCGTTGGTCGAACCTCATATCCAGGAGGAACAATGTGGGTTCCGTCCTGGCCGTGGAACACTGGATCAGCTCTTTACCCTCACTAGGGTCCTCAAGGGGTCATGGGAGTTTGCCCATCCAGTCTGCATATGTTTTGTGGATTTGGAGAAGGCATTCGACCGTGTTCCTTGGGGTACACTGTGGGGGGTGCTCCGTGAGTATGGGATTGGGGGCCCATTGCTACAGACTGTTTAGTCCCTATACAAGCGGTGTGAGAGCTTGGTTCACATTGCCGGCAGTAAGTCGGACCCCTTCAGGGTGGGAGTTGGACTCTGCAAGGGCTGCCCGTTGTCAGTGATTCGGTTTATAACTTTTATGGACAGAATTTCTCAGTGCAGTCAGGGGGCAGAGAGTTTTCGGTTTGGTGGCCTCAGGATTCCATCTCTGCTCTTTGCAGATGATGTGGTCCTGTTGGCATCATCGTGCCGTGATCTCCAGCTCTCACTGGAGCGGTTCGCAGCTGAGTGTGGAACGGCTTGGATGAGAATCAGCACCTCCAAATCTGAGGCCATGGTCCTCAACCAGAAAAGGGTGGATTGCTCTCTCCAGATTGAGGGTGAGGTTCTGCCTCAAGTGGAGGTGTTCGAGTATCTCTGGGTTTTGTTCACGAGTGAGGGAAGAATGGAGCGTGAGATTGACAGTCGGATCGGTGCAGCATCTGCAGTATTGCGGACTGTGTACCGGTCCGTTGTGGTGAAGAGAGAGCTGAGCTGTAAGGCAAAACTCTCTTTACCGGTCGGTCTATGTTCCTACACTCACCTATGGTCACGAGCTCTGAGTAGTGACCAAAATAATTAAATTACGGATACAGACGGTTGAAATGAGTTTCCTCTGCAGGGATAGGATGAGATGTGCAGTTATCCGGGAGAGACTCAGAGTAGAACCGCTGCTCCTCCACATCAAGAGGAGCCAGATGAGGTGGTTCAGGCATCTGGTAAGGATGTCCCTTGGACGCCTCCCTAGGGAGGTGCTTCGGGCATGTCCAACTGGGAGGAGACCCCGGGGAAGACCCAGGACACGCTGGAGAGACTGTGTCTCTGGGTTGGCCTGGGAACGCCTTCGAATCCTCCCAGAAGAGCTGGAAGAGGTGGATGTGGAAAGAGATGTCTGGGCCTCCCTGCTCAAGCTGCTGACCCTGCAACTTGACTTCAGAGCAAGCGGAAGATAATGGATGGATGGGTGATGGATGGATGATGGACAAATTGGTGTAAAGTGACTGGGAATTAGAATAGGAGAGGGAGAGTGATTTGCATGCGAGTTCAGCTGACATAAGCAAATCGCTTCAAATTTAAAGTTTAGATGGCTGCCCTTTTCTGTTTGATTTTGAAAAAAAAAAGTCTTTAAAAACAACAACAACAACAACAAAGAAATGAACCCTTGTAGAAAACCTTCAGGTAAGAACTGCTATGAAATTTTTGATTGGGGTAATCTTAGGAGTGCAGCAATCCACTTCAGTCTTGGACTAAACTTGGACTAGTTACACTAGTGACTCTGTTTCTCCAAACTGAGTCTGTTCCAAGAGCCATCCACAACAGGTAAGATACTGTAGTGGTGAGGACTTTGGAATAACTGCTTTCCCTTTGTCCATCTTCATCACACATTATCTTTTCTCATTACTCCTTTAGCTCTTTTCATTTTTTTTACTTTCCTCACCCATGCTGCTGCTTTTGATTCACAGTTTGTTTTCTCCCCCTTTTCCACCTTCTCCCCATCCTCCCTTCTGTCAGCCAGTGTGGCTCGGCAGTGCACTAATGCCATCTGCTAGTGCAGCATGCCCACAGCCTCATGTCCACACACACTCGCCCACAGACTCTCAGGAACACACGTTCAGCTTGGCAAGGACACCTTCCAGCGCAGGATACACCAATATCCGTGCTTCCGTTCCTAGACCATGGTCCCACGCATTGTGTGACACCCATACACACACTCACACATACACAGTAACTCACAGCCGTATTGAGTCACAAGCTTCATTTGTCTCCCAACAGGGGGAGCTGGGGAGCATCTGCTGCAGCTGATACAGAACACTTACAGTAAGAGAGCAGATCATTGCAGCAATCACTCTAATCATAGACAAACAGAAGAAAGATGACTACAGGAGTGTGTGTTCCACACTGACTACAAATGAAACCAAATGACGAAAAGCAACCCACACAAATGCACATCTTTGAGGTCCATCATATTTATTTTTGCTGCTTCTTGAAACACACCTTTATTTTTAAATAGTTTCAGATGCCCTGACAACCAAAATATGTATTTAGGAGGTTAACAGTGATGGTTATTAATTCAACTGCACATGATGTCATTCAGTTTTAGAGTGAGTAAAACAGAAAGCTCAAAAGTTTTGAAGCAGAATCTGGGACTAATTAAATTAGCCCACCCCCACCCCAACTTGGGGCTCTTACTAAAGTCAAGCCATTTTTTAATTTTTATTTTAGAATTTGAAAAGGGTGATTCATGCCTCCATGTCTTCAAGACTTGATTACAGTAACAGCCATTAGTTTTCGACTCGCTTGTCTACAAACAAATGCTGCAGCTCGACTCCTGGAAGCCAAACCTCAATGAGACGACATCTATCGTTACATGTTTGTACTAGCTCCTGATTAATTTCAAGATTTTAATTTTTTGCTTTTCATGGAAGGGTTAGCACCTTCTTACCTGTCAGATATTTTTGAGGACTAGTATTAACATTGTTCAAAAGCATAGTTTCATCAGATGATTGGGGTGGCCCTTGTGGTGGCTGAAGATATAATTTATGGTGGCCAAGGCCACCATTGGCCACCCCATGGCTCCGCCATTGCACCTGATCTTGGATAAAATTGCCCCTTCCTTTCGCCATGATCTGTCACTTGTGCTGTCTCCGAAAACAAAAAGAAAAAAATTAACTACCTCTGTCCTTATACACAATGTAACACCTACCCACTTGAATATCTTTCATGGATCCCAGAAGGATCACTTGTATTCTCTGTTTTATTCCAGTCCAGAAAAACTCTCATCTCAAAATCTGCAGTCACTCTTCATATCCGTCAGCAACAGGGCACATCAGCGGACTGCATGTTAATGTTGCGCATGCTGCTGGATGAACCGAAGAGCAGATTTAAACTTTGCTGTAGCTGCACCTACATTCATCACTTTCAGAACCCATCAGAAGACTTGGTTTTATTATTTGGAACCAGACTGAGTTATATTTTTCCATTTTCTTTTTCTGTACTGTCCTAAGTCAATCAATCAAACTTTATTTTACAGTCCCTTTTCAGCAGCCATGTTGATCAAGATTTTCACACAAAAAATAAATTGACAGTAAAAATTAAAACACAAAAGGATTTTGAAAACTAAAAACAATCATGACTGAATATGTAAAGAATCAGTGAATCACAATTTAGAGGCAAAAAGCAGACTACAGGCTAAGAAGGTAGCAGAGTTAATGAACATAGTCTGGTCACCTGCTTCAGATGTTATCAGCCATTAAATGGCCGTTATTAGTTATCATCTCCATATGTAGCGGTCAGACTGCCCCTTCTGTACCTCCCAGTGGGTTTAAAGGTACGTTGTTAGCGATGATAATAGGCTCTATTTTTAGCTTTGTTAGTGCTCATAATAGCTTCACGTGGTTAGGTTTAGAGTAAAGGGTCTGGTGGTTAGGTTTACGGTCTTGGTTAGGTTTAGGCACAAGGGTAAGGGGGTTAAGTTTAGGGTTGGTTCTCAGGGTCAGGTGTAAGCTTATGTTTAGGAAAAGTGTTACATAAGCTGAGAACAACTAAAATGACACTTCCTGGTTTACCCCTGTGCGACGCTGCCTATTATCAGCAATAATAACAATAATAATGTACCTTTAAATCTACTAGGAGGTAGGCGGGACAGTTTGACCGCTACATATGGGGATGATAACAACTAATAACGGCCATTTAATGGACTGATAACATCCAAAGCCGCTGGTCTCGTAAAAGTTGGATATGGAGATGAGGAGAGAAAATGGGAAAAGATTATATAAATATTCTACAACAATCACACATTTAAAATCATCTGAGCAAGCCTTATTCATGTCTTTTCAAAATGAAAAGTACCCTCACGTCTCAATCTTTGTGCTTTACTGTCGTAGTTTGGGACTCGCAGATCTTTGATATGATGGGTTTAGTTTTTGAGAGCTTTATAATTGATTTTTCATCCTATTGCTATATAAATAAACTGAATTGAATTGTTCATCCGTCCATTATCTTTTACCCGCTTCTTCCTTTTTGGGTCGCAAGGGTCACTGGTGACAATGTCCAGCCATCACTGTGTGAGAGGCGGGGGACACCCTGGACAGGTCTCCAGTCCATCACAGGGACACATAGAGAGAAAGAACCATTCACTCTCCCACTCGGGACAATTTAGAGTTACCAATCAGTCTAACATGCATGTTTTTGGTCTGTGGGGGGAAACCGGAGTACCCGGAGAAAACCCACGCATGCACGGAGAGAACATGCAAACTCCACCCAGAAAGGTCCTGGTCTGGGATTTGAACCGGTGACCTTCTCACTGAGCAGCAACAGCCAACTGCACCATCGTGCCGCCCCCTATTATTCATGTTTTTCTCAACTATTGTTGAAGTTAATAGTTGAACATGTTTTATTTCTAAATGTGCACTTAACTGGACTCGACTAACAATTAAAAAATTGGGTTAAAGGAAAAGACAGCAGCCAAAAACATGCGGAGGATGTATTGCAGCATGTTTCCTAATTGGTCATTTATATAAATTAATAATTTATTCAAGTCTTCTTGCTCCTGTTGACATTGAACAAGACAGAAACAGAATTGTTGGGAAATGCAGCAATTAGCAAATGAGCTGTAGGATGTGTTGCTGCTTGAGCTGCTTGGTGCCGTGAAGGGCTGCCGGGGGTGGCAGAATGTGCACGCATGTGTGTGAGGGGTGTATTTGTGTGTGTGTGTGTTGGGGGGGGCAGTGTTCATGCATGTGTATGTGAATGTGGTGCGCTGCCAGGTGCGAGTGGGGGTCTGTGGCAGTATATTTATTAGCAGCTGTCAGAGAGGTGACACTTTGATGAATGGTGCAGAGTAATCAGGGCTGGGCTGTGACAGGCTGCACTCACAGCCTTCTACCTGCCAAACAGGCCAATCACACACACATGCACATGCACACTTGCATGCACACACACATACAAATGTGTTTATGTATCTACACAAAGAGCACCATACATGCATGTGTAACACAACCTCTTGTAAATAACCCCCTTCTACCAAATCATCAAACTTCTTTTCCTTCCCCCTTTTAACCCGTCTGTCTGCCGTACTTTATTATGACTCCAACACGTCCCAAACTCCTCCGCCGCAGCACTGGGATGTGAAGGAAGTCACGTTTCTGAGGAGATAAATGAAAAGGATAAATTAGGTCGGGATCGTCTGAGACGAGAAGACAAAGAGACAGAAAGATTTGGGGTAAAAATTTGCAGAGCTTTGTTGTTTTTTAATTGCTGGTGAGAAACGTAGTAGTCTTAATTAGTCCCTGTCTATCTCCTGTTGTACTGCAAGGTCATTGTTCTGTGACTTTTGGCTAATTAGTCAACCACTGCCGACTAACTCGTACACCTTCCCTTAAGGAGGAGGAAAATGCTTGCTTTACACCGTGTGGAAAATTACACACAAGTTTTCTATTTTTATTGATCAATGCTTTATCTTGTCTGAAGAAAAACACATTTTACTCTCACTGTTTTTGATGTCAGTGTTATCAATTAAAAACTAAAGACAAACAAACAAATAAAGAAATGAACAAAAGCTTTTTTGTACACTCTGCCCCAGGACAGAAACCACAGCAAACATTGTGTTACAAGTCAAACACAAAATGGAAATGATTTCTTCTCAGCGAGTTTTTAATGCTTTCAAACCAGCAAGTAATGGGAGGTTGTAATCAAATAATTTCACTGAGGTTTGGGTTTCCAAACTGTTTTCCACTGACTCTATCGCAGACCACAGTCTGGGGGGTGTCTAAAGAGGGAAACAAAATGGAGTGAAAAGATGAGAAATGGAAAGACAAATGATACATAAGGAGAGAAAAGACGAGCTTTTAAGAGTGTAAAAGTATTTTTGACCATTGCAGGTTATATTCCACCCTCTAATTACTTATGTTAATGTGTTTAAACTTTTCCCATCAAATCTAAAGTAGAGGATGGTCTCCATCTTTCATGTCTTTCTCTCTTCTGTATGTGACTGATCATGTTGCACAATTTCCAGCATGTCATTTTGTGTGATTTTTCTCCAGTGAACAATCTTCTTGCATTCCTTTATATTATCTTGTTTAGAAGATTATGAAAATATTGAATGTGGAGAACAGGTTTGTGCAAGCTTTAGCAAAGACAAATGTATACACTTATTTCAGGAGTTAAGAACAGCAAATAGAAATGTAGTCTTTTAAAGCTGCTATTGCGTTTATTTCCGCCTGGAAGTGTCCGCCGGCAGATCATCAACTGCTTCGGTGAATGAATAAACATTTGCAAGAAATGAAACGAGCACACTAATTAATGACAGGCTGAACGGATGGACTGAGAGAATTCTCTCCCTTCCTTTCTTTCTCAGTGGAGGATTCACTGCCAGGTTGAGTGAACATTGACAGAGTAACACTTATTCTCTCCATGACACCAATGGAAATCAATTGGGTGGTAATTGCAGTCTTTGACCCCTCTCCCGTCTCCACCACATCCCATCTCCTCTCCGTCCGTACATCCTCCCCACTCCAACCATAAAGATGAGTCCGAGGCAGTCAATTCATTTTATACACCAGGCGTTTTCCATGAAACTGAGCAAGACCAATGTGATATATTTCAACAGGCCTGATAAAATCTGAGAGGCAGATGAAAGACAAACTGGGGGGAAAAAAGAGGAGAGCGTGGAAAACGTTAACAATGCACAAAAACGGGACGGAGGATGAAGATGGAGAACAGTTTAGAGAAGCTTCTCTCCGCAGCTGCCATCTGCGCCCGGGTCTGTGTGAACATTTTGGGTTGGAGATGCCTGGTCAGATGGGTAATGAGTGACCCTTCCTCCCTGGCATGGTTCTGCCGTCACACCAGTATTAATCTTCCTACATCATCCCTTCTCTGAAACCGACAGTAAGCCTCTTGGGGCAGCACACACATTCACAGGCTCTAAAGCTCACAAACACTCACACACACACACACACACACACACACAGCAGCATTGATGCATAAGCGAGGTGGCGATGATGAATGAAGATGTTCTTAAGATCTGTTTAATAAGTTTTAGGCAGAGCCTCTGTGAGAGCACATAGAAAGGAGATGACATTCTGTATCTGCAGAACTTGGGAGGTTTCCTATTTAACAGCATTTACACTGCAAAAAATGCAAACAACTTCCTCATGCAGTTAAATATAACGTCAGTACACGGGGACAAATAGCTAACTTCTAAATTTGTAATTATAGTTAATTAAGTCTGAATTTGCTTATTAAAATAGCATGAGCTGTTGCTTGCTTTCTTGTTGGACAACTATCAATTTTATTAATCTTTATTTTTCTTCAGCGCTTGAAGGAAGAACAAAACATTTCAACGGTCTGCATTCAGTTTCATTGAATTTAAGCATTTCAAAGACCACGACGCTGACTGAAACGGCAGAGAAACCAAAATGATTTGAAGAGCGTACGGAGACGTCAATGAGGTCACACCTGTTGATTTAAAGCGTGTGTGTGTTTGGATGGTGTAAGGAGCTGGTTGCTCGAACATTTAAAGTCAGCTTGTGGCCTAATCATTCAGATAGATGTCACATTTTAGAACATCTAATATGCTGCACGTATGGAATTAACACAAGCTGACTGAAACCAGATTACTGTGGCACTCTAATTATTGAGATTCATGTTCACGTGTTAATGTTGGGCCTTTTGTTTCTAACATGCCCTTCGTGTAATCTAATTTCTTCATGTGTCAGGTGATTTGTATATCATGTCTTTATCCTTTTCTCTACTACCTGCCATGTTTTTTTCATGTGTTTTATCTTCCTCTCTCTGATTGTCTTGCCGTGAAGAGCCCGGTCAGTGAAGCTTGGGTTTCGTGTTGTCTGACAGCTGCTGCTGCGTGCCTTTTTTCCTCGCTCCCTCCCACTCTCCCCCCTCTCCTCCTCTCTTTTAAACACGCGTCCTCATTTCTAAACTATCTATCATGCTGGCAGGGCCAGTGGGGCCTTTAAACTGTGGGATTGGCACTTTCTCAGCTGCTGAGCTGGAAAAGGGGTCTGCTTGCAGACAGAGACATAAGCAGTGGGTCAGCCTGCTGCAGGCAGGAGAAACAGGAGGTGCAGTCATTCCGGGTGCAGGTGGACTGACGGTACTTTTCCACCCTGCGAATGCGCATATGTTTGTGTTTTCTCAGAAGTGTGCGCCATGAAGCTTTTCTGCTAACAGAGCTCCTGCGGTGATCAGGATCTTACCATGGCACGGCCTCAACAAACAAAATCTAGAGTTGTTTTAGGAAGTTAATTGGAAAGAAAGTCGATGGGTTTGAGATGGGACTGTGAAACAGAGTGTGCACATTCCACGGAGGTTGTCGGCAACGAGTTGACAAACTCCGTCTCACTTGGGAGTGAGACGTGTCTGAAAAGATGGTAACATGCTGACAACATCTGTGTGCACGTGCACTGAGATGCCACGTTTGACAAACATGGAAAAATAACAATGCGCTGCTGTCATCGGGTCTTGTCCCTGGCAGGGGGTTGGAAGCGAGCACGAAGTGTGACTTTCTCAGACGAGCAGAGAACCCGCGATGACGCCTCATATCAATGTGCACCAGCCAACACGCGACACGCATGTCCTCACACACACTTGCACATTGCTCACCAGAACCTTGACAGTGTTTCTTCTAACATTATCCAAGGAGGGCGTCCTGCCCTGGCAAGAAAACCGAGCGCCCTGCCTACCCCCCACCCCCCACCCCCCACCCCACTCCCAAAGTTCTTCTACTTCCGGACAGGGAGCACAGATTGTGTCCACAGGATGAGTGACCATGCAAAATCCCCGAAGACCCAAGCTGATCTCCTCTAAAGGAATATCCCCATTAAACAAGTTTTAAAGACATTAAATAAAGTGGATTACCAACATTTTGATAACAGTTCTTCTTCTTCTTCTACTTGTCACTATTTTGCCAGAACCGTTATTAAACCAGGTCACTGGTGTTTTTTTAGACTGACTCAGTCACAAAAATGTGAGAACTGACATTTGATGTTGAATAAAAGCAAAACCAATCAAGATTTTTGACACAAAGAAGCCGCAGTTAAATAATTTTAAAGCAGCACTGTTTTAAGGAGAATCATCAGAACACAAACCCACCAACAAAAAGTAAAATGGATAAAAAAAAATGACTGCTTTAAAAGTGGGTTTAGTTAAGCTAAAACCTTATTTCAGTGATGTAAACTTTATGGAGTAAATTTACTGGACTGGGCAAACATGTAACTGACCTCTCCTGGTCTGTCAGTAGAGGGCGATCTATCCTCAGCAGTACAACCTGTGTGTGCGTGTGTTTGTGTGTGTGTGTGTGTATTTGTCCCAGTGTGAACAATTTCACAGCAGTGGTTGTTTTCATATCCTCCAATTAGAATAAAACACACTGTCTTTGAATGTCTTTGTCTGTTTTATAAACCTTTTCTACATTATGTTTTGTAAAAGAGCGGATCGATCACCTTATTATGGAATCTGTATAACCTTATGCTTCTTAAGACCTAGAGATTCACTATAAAAAAATAATAAATTAATAAATAAAATCATCTTGTTACTGCAGCTGTACTTCAAAGGTGCTTTGAAAAAAATTGCTTTTGCAACATATATGTAGTTATGACTAGACATTCATTTTCTAGACTCTTAATAAAATCACGTTTTTTTAAATGAATTAGCTTTTTATAAACAGCATCTATTTAATTTATCATATATTACACTGAGGTTGTTGCTGATCATTTTGTTTAATGTGGAGAATGTGGGGAGTAAATGTCGTACAAATCACTTTATTACTCAAAAAACATCAATGGTGCTTAGTGGGGCTGTTTACTATAGAACTATAACAATAGATATTCACAGTTTTGTTTCTTAATTCAAGCTTAATTTGTTAATAAAAATATTTGCGTTTGGATTTTGAAATTTGACCTTTCTCTCCGTTTGTTAACGGTTTCTAAATGACTCACAGAGAAGCCAAAGCAGGTGCAGCTCAGGCATTTAACCTCTGACCTCACAATTACAATCTTGTTATTACTGTTAATGTTTTTATTGTATACTTGTATTTACCTCCAACTAGACTGAAGTGACGTCACATTGAGAAGGTGTCCAGACGGCACCATTTCTAAAAAGCTACTGGGTACTAAATGCATTTTGAAATGTTAACTATATTTAGTTTTAAAACTTGCTATGGTTATAGACACAGTGTTGCCAGAGTAGTACCATCTTATTGTTTTATTAAACCAGCTTATGTTCAGGCTTTTTCAAGAGTAATGGAACTGTGTGCAACATGGTGAGTCATACTTTCTCCTAGTTTACCCTGTCTGCAAAATTCAGTGAATACTCAGTAATCAGCATGACTTTAATACCTGTTAATTCAAAGCAGATTTTCTTGTGCAATAAATAACATAGTTCACATTGTGATCATTAAACACCGCTATGCTTTTATAAGGCTTTATTAGCAGCAAATCATAGGATCCCTAACCATTTTATTTTTTATGAAATACTGTTAAACAGTATATCTTTACATGCAGATGAGGGAGTGAGTGTCAATAAAGTTGTGGTGATTTTGTTGAACAATTATCAGCTAATATTTGTAGCTTATTTATGTTTAAAATATACAACAGGTTTTAATAGAAACAATGTTTTCCATGTCAGCTGCATACGTGGGTGTGTGCGTGCATGTGTGTGTGTGTGGTGAGGGGTCTGAGGTGCACTGAGGAATTCAGGATGACAGAGAGGTGAGATAAGAGTCTGGTAGGAGCATGTTCAGATTGCCTTCAATTAGTGCCGTCCAGCAAAGACAAGGCGAACAATGGTATATAGATTGGTGCTCCGATGGACTGGAGACTGCACAAGATGGAGTGTGTGTGTGGGTGTGTGTAAGAGAGGGAGAGAAAGTGAGGTTAATGACAGGCTACTCACAGACAGATAATCTGTCTCCCTCTTTCTCTTTCCTTCTCTCTTTGGGTGTAATCAGTTTCTTTCCACTCGTCTCCCTGCAGTCGTGATAATTATTATAACAATTAGCTTCCTTTCCTGTCTGCCTTGATGAAGTGTCCCACTGAAGCCTGAACTACACCGTGTCTGCCCCGTTCAGTTCCCATCCATCCTCTCAGCCAGGTGTTTTTCTCCTGCATCGCATTCTTTCACACTAAAACAGCATGAAACAGCATTTCTTTGTCATTCTTGAACTTCGTCTGGTTTAAATACAACACAAGTCATTAAAATGTTGAAAGTGATTTGCACTGATTTAAAACACAAAACAAGATAAAAACAAAACGTACATGTCACATAAGCTCTAACCCGTCCTGATATGTCAATAAATTGATATCTGTAAAAGTATGCTATAATTATGGGAGTTTACACTGTATTAGTAATCAAAGCTGTTAACCTCGGCTCTCATTGTAGTTGAAATGTTTTATTTATTATTATGTCACTTCAAAATACTTTTATTAATGGCATAATATTAAAGCTGTTGTATACAATATGTTTTATGGGACAACTGTCCCATTTACTGCACATGATGTACAGAAGGATCCTTTATAAATAAATAAATAAAAAAGGGCTCAGGATTGTGCGCTAATGTAAAGGTGCGACATTTACCCAAATCAGCCATGTTCTCTTAAGATTTTGCTTCTATATTTTCTTTTTTTTACACTAACATTAAATGTGTGTGTGTGTTTTTTTGTATTTGTAACTTTTAGTTTTCATCTACTTAAACACGTTGAAGGAAAAAAAATCTTACCCTCTGGCCAAACTAAGCAGTAATGGGGTAAAGTAAAGTAAGGCCTGTTTTATCCAAGGGAAGCCAAAAAGACAACCAACTTAGGTACAAACAATATTCAGAACTCAAAACAGTGTCAGGATCTGTTTTTAGTTTTGTTACTTGAGTTCCTCTGTGCCATCATACATACCTCCTCAGTGTCATTCTGTCAGCCTGCCACGCCCACTCTTACCTGTTCCCAGTCTGCGTTCAGCTCAGGTGTTTCTACTTTCTCATCAGCTCAGTCCTATATATTCATTCATCAGCAGATCATTATTGGTTTTTGTAGCACAGTCTGGACTCCTTGTTTTCATCGGGCTAATCAAAGTACTCCCCTTGTGCTTCCCACACTTTTAAATGGAATGTTAAATGTACTTATACAGCACCGTTATATCTAATCAAGATACTCAAAGTGCTTCACAACACACTCTGTGCCCTCATTTACCTCCACACACACATTCATACAGCACTCCATCTCCACAAAGCTAATCTGAACAAATCATTCTACGGAGAATAATCAGTGCTTTATCACGTGCAATCTTTTCACACAATCCCAGGAAAAGTTTGAGTTACTCTGGTGTAAAAATCACTAAAGACAGACAGCCTCACAACACTCTGTAGAGCATGCCAGACATAATCATTAAAATATGCTGCAAAGGAGTCTATAAAGTTCAGAATAGGTCATAAACAATCATATGTCTCAGAGTCTTTTGAATTTGTCTGATAGTTGTGTCAACATAAACTTTCTGGCAGAAGTTTCAAGCACCCAGTTCTATTTTCAGTGTGTTAAAATGGGTACAGTGGACTTGGATATTAGAAATTGTTGCTGAAAGATTAAAATACCTTCAAAACATTTCTAGAACCATGAAGGTAAATGCGATTAATATAAAAACATATTGGATGCAAGCTGAATGTGGTATGTTTGATTTTGTGTCTCTTGCTCTAGTGTGAAACCAGGCCTATTAGGCTGAATCCCTGTGCTGTCAATCACACAGGGGCTTTGAGGAGGAGGGGGGCTGGTATGCAGATACTACTTGCTGTCAACAGACCATAGGAAAATGGATGCCTTAGAAAGCCATAACTATGATAAATTTACTCTTTCAATTCTCCAAGTCCCCCCCCTCCTCTTTTCTCTCTCCCTCTCACTAACACATTATGATAGACATGCATGCAATTTCACACACAATACTCCCCTCCCCTCTGAGAAACCCCATATACCACCTCTGGTAGGCCCCCCTTTCTTCCAGTGGCAGTCAGTGCGCATGTGACTAATGTATGCGGTAAAGCTGCTCGCTACCACGCCGCTCACAAGCCCACCGCCACCCGAATCGGCCCATCCATCTCCTCGTCCATTCCAGAGACCGCATTCAAATAAATTTGTCACGATATGTTCATGAAATATTGATATCAGCAGAGAGGGAGATGAAGAGTGAAACTTTGAGAGGAAGATCAAAAGGTTGGAGTACCGGAAGAAGAAACCGCCAAGTATGAACAGGAAAACTGATTTTTTAAAGTAGATGCCAACAGGGACTTGAATAACAACATAATATGAACATGTTTAAGACACTTGTATCCCAGTGAGCCACAGACTTCAGAGTCAGACATCTTAGAAGGACATTCAAAACACAATCAGTCAAGGAATAACAGAAGAACAATAGTTATTTTTGTCATGCTTTGATTTTGTTTGACATTTTTATTTTGCTTAGACTTCGTTCAGAATGGGGCAGTTGATAGAGCTGTTGCCTCTCAGCAAGATGGTTGACTGATCGAATCCCGGCCGGTGACCTTTCTGGGTGGAGTTTGCATGTTCTCTCTGTGCATGCGTGTTTTCTCCTACTACTCCTTTTTCCTCCCACAGACCAAAAACATGCATGTTAGACTGATTGGTAACTGTCTCTAGATGCGAGTCAGAGAGTGGATGGTTGTTTGTCTCGTTTGTCTCTATGTGTTCCTGTGATGGACTGGAGACCTGTCCAGGGCGTCCCCCCACCTCTTGCACAGTGATAGCTAGAGATGGGCACCAGTGACCCCTGTGAACCAGAAATGAAGAATCATGGAAAGCTAATGAACGGATGTTTGGAGCAGTCAGTAGTCAGAAACACTCTTATTTGGCGATCAAGCTAACTGCTATTCAGGAGGCTCAGACCAGAATTAATTTAAGCTATTTAAATCAACTCAAACATTTTTATAGCGGTTTAAAGAATTTGCTTCATTGTAAACATTCACTGCATTACATTATTCATGTGGAAGTATGCATTTTTTTATAATGAAACCCATTCATGCTTTGAACCTGGTGTGAGGGTTAAGGTCTAATGCAACGTGTTTTGTGGGGAAGCACAAGACTCTTGGCAGGGACCAACGCAGACATGTTCCTGTTTTTAGTTTTCTACATTTGCCTTACAATCTAGCTGTTTTTTTTGGTACCTTTTTCTTTTAGCCATCCTATTTGTAAAATAAATAAATAAATAAACCTGCAGTATGACTTTTTGTAATTTTTTATTGTTGTTGCTGTTGTCTAGTCAACCTTGTAATGGGTCAATAGAGAACAATAGTTTAACTTCCTGACACCATTTTCAAAATTTGGGCCTGAGTGTCGAGCCATTTGGAGACATCTCTTGTCTCAATTCCTAACATTCCATGAACTGACACATTTTAATATTGCGGCAATAATTTCTAGTTCAAGTTCAGAAGAAGTTGGTTTTCAAAGTTTTTTGAGTCCAGTCTGGCTCTTTTGAGAGAAATTCTGTCCTGCTGTACTGAACAGTCGTTCATATAGTCTTTCAATAATCTTTCAATAAGGCCATGGGTTGTGTGTATCTTCTGGCTGACTCTCCTTGATGGAATCCATTTTGGGTGTGTTAGCAGTGCTGTGGGTGCACCCAGCTCAATGAAGTATATACTAGAATATATGTCATTGGCCTAGCTCTTCTTAAAGGCGGGTCTAATGTTACCTGCCCACTTTGCAGTGATTCAATGGACCAACTCCCCTCTCGCCATTGGTTACTTTCAAACTAACAAACAACAACAACAAAAAAAGCAACATGAATGTAACTTGTAAAGCAACGCATTATAGAAATGCAGTGTAGTAAAAAGTACAGATACATAATGTAAAATGTAGTGGAGTAAAAGTTGAAAGTATCCATGTTTAACTCTACTTAAGTAAAGTACAGATACACGAAAATTGTATTTAAGTACAGTAACAATGTACTTGTACTTAGTTACATCCTACCACTGCCACCGACCCACGACGAGTCAACTTGAGGTCAGCAGTACACCATCTCCACTATAAACAGTGTTGGTGGTGTACCACTTCTCCCACCGAGATGCTGGATGGTGGACCAGAATTGCCTCGAAGCCGTACAGAAGTCATTCTCCATGGCCGCTCTGAACTCCTCCCACGCCCGAATTTTTGCATCAGCAACTACCCAAGCCACATGCTGCTAGGACTGCCGTCCCCATCAGCTGCTTCCGGGGTCCCACAGGCCAAAAAGGCCTGATAGGACTCCTTCTTCAGCCTGACAGCATCCCTCACCGTCAGTATCCACTTCTGGGTTCGAGGGTTGCTGCCACGACAGGCACCAACATCCTTGCGGCCACAGCTCTGATAAGCTACCTCTACAATGGAGGCATGGAACATGGCCCACTTAGAATCAATGTCCCCCACCTCTTCCGGAATGTGTTTAAAGTTCTCCTGGAGGTGGGAGTTAAAGCCCTGTCTCACCGGAGACTCTACCAGACATTCCCAGAAGACCCTCATAATATGTTTGGGCTTGCCAGCTCTGACCGGCATCCTCCCCCACCATCTGAGCCAACTCACCACCAGGTAGTGGTCAGTGGACAGCTCTGTCCCTCTCTTCACCTGAGTGTCCAAGACATACGGCTGCAGATCAGATGAGACGACAACAAAGTCGATCATCGAACTGCGGCCTAGGGTGTCCTGGTGCCAAGAGCACATATGGAGACCCTTATGCTTGAACATGGTGTTCGTTATGGACAAGCACAGAAGTCCAATAACAGAACAACACTCAGGTTCAGATCAGGGGGGCCGTTCCTCCCAACCACACCCCTCCAGGTCTCACTGTCATGTCTCATGTGAGTGTTGTAGTCCCCCAGCAGAACAAGGGAGTCCCCAGGAGGGGCACTCTCAGCTCCCCCCTCCAAGAACTCCAAAAAGGGTGGGTAGTCTAATCTGCTGTTTGGCGCATAAGCACAAACAACAGTCAGAACCTGTACCCCACACGTAGGTGGAGGGAGGCTACCCTCTCATTCACCAGAGTGAACCCCAGTGTACAGGCACCAAGATGGGGGGCAACAAGTATGCTCACTCCTGCTTGGTGGCTCTCACCAGGGACAACTCCAGAGTTTCGGAAGAGTGTATAACCCCTCTCAAGAAAACTGGTTCCGGAGCCAGAGCCATACGTGTTTCAAGGTGAGTCCCACTATTTCTAGCTGGAACCTCTCAACCTCACACACCAGCTCAGGCTCCTTCCCCACCAGAGGTGACATTCCACGTCCCGAGAGCCAGCTTCTGTAGCTGAGGATCAGATCACCAAGGTCCCTGCCTTCGGCCACCACCCATCCCACACTGCACCCGACCCCTTTGGCCCCTCCCACAGGTGGTGAGCCCATGAGAAGGGGGACCCACGTCTTTTCTACATATGCACCCAAAATCAGCTAGACAATTACTGCAAGCTAGTTTTTCCAAAAGCAGCTTGGCTTTAGCAAACTCAGCTAATCTTAAGAGTTTGCATGCTGTAGATAACATCATTGGTTCTGCAGAAATTAAAATCACATGTTTCAACTACACATTTTGTGTCCATATGAACTAAACTGCAAGTTCTGTATCATTTCAGGACAGGTTTAAAGCCATATAAAAAAGTGTCTGATTTGTTTCTGTCCAAAAAAAAAAAAAAAACATTTTATACATCTCACTTGAACCATTAGGAACATCCAGTCTTAAACCTTTATGGGCTTCACAAGAAGACTCTATGAGACACGAAACGTTATATGCAACATAGCAAGTGTTTATAATAGTCCTTGTTTCACATTATGTGAGGTTGCAGTCACACACTTTTTCTAACCTCATAACAAAATGACACATTCTGTGGAAAACAAAACAACCTGTTGGGTTAAGTTTCCTCTCAAGATAAGAATATGAAAAAACATGACACAACATTATTCATGTTTTATGGGACAAAAAAGGCACCCAGTCCATTTTTTTAATTCTCTGATAAAAGTCATGTTTTTTTTTCTTACTTACATACTTTTTGCATACTTACAAGTATGTATGTTTATAGAAAGTCTCACTTTACAAAGCTGAAATGTGACATATTGTGTTTAGTTTATTTCTAAGTTTTAATATGTATATGTTGGTACTCTTTCCTAACATTGTACACCGTTTATAAGAAAACTAATGAAAAAGTATTAAAGTACTATTTGTGCAGTATCACAGTTGTTTCTTTTTTATAGCATAACCTAGTTTTATTATTATTTTTATATATCTTACTACATCTTTTAAGAAGAAAGTATATTATTTGAATTTATTTTCAAAGTGTCCTAAAAATTAACAAAATGAGACATTAAAAGTGCTATCACAAATAATGATGAGAATTTTTTTTTGTGTGATTATTTCTCTCTTGCATGTTGGGCAGTTTTACTCAGAAACTGAATGCAGATAAAAGGTGACAGGGATAAAAAATTAAAAAAAGAAGAAAACACATTTCCAATTAGGGTGAGTCAGCAAAAAAGAGTTCTTTATACCAGGATGGAGCAGTATTCACAAGATGAAATGTTCTGTATGAACAGCACACATCTCAAATATCCTAATTAAGAGTGCATAAATCAGCTGTTCAGACCCAAGACATTTTATTCCACAGAAACTCAGAACGAGCTGCATGTGGCTCGAACTTGAACAAACTGTTAGTTTTACTCATTGATTGCGTGCACTCCCGTGTATTAGTGTTTTTGTGTGCTGCATATCAGACCACAAGGATCACAAATACTAACAGGAAAAGGAATGATAGGAATTCTTGAATAGTGAGCTAATGTTCTTCTGTAATGGAGATCTTTGAGCTACTACTACTCCAGAAATAAATTATACCCAAACACAACAGAGCAGCACGGTACAACCTGTATTACCTTCAGAACATTCTGTTCAATAGCACGTGTCAAGGCAGGAGACACTTCAGTGTGTGCAGACTTAGTGACTGTTGTGATAATTGTGAAGTGCCTT
This sequence comes from Nematolebias whitei, assembly GCF_014905685.2. Taxonomy (NCBI): domain Eukaryota; kingdom Metazoa; phylum Chordata; class Actinopteri; order Cyprinodontiformes; family Rivulidae; genus Nematolebias; species Nematolebias whitei. The sequence continues at coordinate 27,500,746 of NC_056508.1, read as the reverse complement.
TCTAATACGCTTTTCATTGTCTGCTATTTGGTTATGATGGGGGGAACAAAACAGAATGAGGGGGCTGTCAACAAACGTGACTCATCGTTATAGAAGCATTCCTTCGTTCTGTCCGTTCTGGTAAACACACAATTCATGTCTTCTCTTCCTCCCTCCTGCCGCAACCTTCAGAATCCATTGCGCCTCCCTCACGCTCCCTCTGCCTTGTTGTTTTCCATCCATCTGTCTCTCCCTCTGTCCCTTGTCCTATCAACAAGATGAGTCACAGGACTGCCAGTGTCAGGGGCTAAATGTTTAGTCCTCTCCTTTCAGCCCTCAAAGCTCAAATGCACAACAAACATGGGGGGTGGGGGGGGGGGGTGATGCTGTAACTTTCCACCCCCATCGTGAGTGGTTTCATGCTGTATATGGTCAGAGATAAATACAGTGGCAACAACAGGGGGGAGGCATTTTGTGCTCATTGTGAATGTGATGATCCTCAAGGCCACAAATTAAGATACGTAAGAGAAGTTAGCCGATGGTTGACACAGTGAGTTATCTGTAGGACAAGTTCTTGATGATTTAGGAGATTATGTTTAATAGCATTTTTTAAACATTTTTGATTATTAACATCATTGCTTTGTTTTGCACTGTTACAAACCCAGTCTCTATACCCTAAAGCAGCCCTCCCATCTCCATAGCTCAGAGAGTGGATCGAGAAGTCCAACTATACAGAAGCCTATCACCCATTCCAACCAAGGACAGCCCCACCCTCTGGTGGTGGATGAATTAGGACACGTTGCCCACATTATCAGCTTTTGCTGAGAAGTATCTCTGTGTCCAAACATCCTCCACCCCATCTGAGAGGTTGTTCTCCACAGCTGGAGATGCTATAAGTCCAGAAAGATCTCGTATCCTTCCTGAGAAATCAAACATGTTCATTTTTCTGCACACAAATTGCTAGTTTGCCAAAATTTAAAAGTGCAGTTGTGTTTTATGATGATGTGTTAATAATGTTAATTAGGAATTATTTTTTCATACCAGTTCTATTTTTGTTCTGGTGCAAGAGCATTAAATACTTCATGCACACAAATGGTGTACTATATTTTATTGCCTAACCCAATGAGAATTGATAACAGAATTGATAAGGAATTGAATCGATAGGTGATATCGATAAAGGAATTGTAATTACCAAATTCTTATCAATTCCATCCCTATTGCACAGTACAGCAAGGATTCTGGTGGTTTTAGTCATGATTATGCTAAAATATATTTCCCCAACTCTATTTAATTTCCCTGTTAAGTGTCAAAGTTCAATGTTTTAGATTTCAGGTTCTTAGCTAATGCCCATATTCCAATTAATTCCTATGAAACGTTACAACATTGAAAATTCCTGGAGTTTTGTGACCATAATCATAATTTACGATAGTGGTATAAATGACTTACTTCCTGGGGGCTGCATAATCACTTGAAATTAATGAATGAATACTTGAATGAATGCATTTGTTAGAATTTCTTCTTGAATATTCACATTTTTGTTTTGATCCCTTTAAAAAGTAAATTCCACAGATCTGTTTTTATTTTCTTGAGTGTATTAATTCTGCTACTCGTCCACCTGATCTTCATTTTTTAATTACCTCTGAAATATCTCATTAATGCTTTTTGCCCACTCCTCTGTTTACTTCAGTGTAACTTATGTTCATGCCTTGTTTTCAGTATTATTTGAAGCTATTTATCTTTGTTCGCACACACAACTGGTTTTTCCAGTTTTGCTTGCCCACAATTGGGTTTTTCTTACAAACTGTTTCATTTACTTTCTTCAGATAGTCATAAATTTATACTTCTGACATTTCTCTTTCTCTCACACACTTGCATTGAGAAAATGTAACATCTGACCTAAACTGTATAAACATTTTACATCTTCTTTAGTAATACTTAGTCTTTGACTGCTGCACACATGCCTCTGTGGCACAGCTTTATTTTCGGACTTGACTTAGTAAAGTGACATAAATCTTGGTGTTTACACACCTGAATTGATTGACAAAGTGTGTCACATAATACACTTAAAAATTAGCGCGCACAAGAAATGAGCACACTATTTTTATTTCATCTTCTTTTTAAAGGTTTTATTGTTACAGAAAGATTTTACCCCAGAGTTGCATCTTGAATTTCTTCATTCATGGTCAAAAGAAAAGATAAATGAACACCTATGGGTTATGACACTTCATTACCTAGACCAAAAACTTTGTCACAACCTCTGCCCCTTTCTCTTATTCCACTTTTTTATTTATCCCTTTATTCTTTCTTATTTATCCACCTCTCCTTCTTCCCTTAAGATGACGCACACGCAGACGTTTCAAGCCCTTCCTAAATCACTGTTTGACAGAAAGAGGGAAAGAAAAGGGAGATAGAGAGGGAGAGATAAAAGGAGCAGAAGGATTGAGAGGAGAAAAAGAGAGGGATGAGAGTTTGAGCATACATGGAATGAACCTATCAATCCAGCATGCCTATTATCCTGTGTGAAATGCCTCTTGCGAGCAGACGCCTAGTTAGTGCGCCTGTTCAAAATTAATAAAACGCCAGCCGAGTCTGGGCTGCGACTCCGACAGGCCGCGTTATTGATTAAGTCATGTCACAAGAATGGAAGGCTCTGCCATTAAAAGTACAAATTATGCAGCGCGTTTAGCCATGCCTCTTATTCATGTCGGAGACAGGCAAGAGTCACTGAGAGAATGGAAGCCTGCTTCATTTTCTTACACCGTCTAGTGCATCTCTTTCACTATTGTAAGGGTCCCTTTGTTGTATTTAGGATCCTAATAATATGAAGTTGTTTAAAAAGAGGTTAGCCTGCCTGTGTCTGGAATCGGCCCGAGACGAGACAGCCAAGAAAAGACAAAGAAGAGGATGAGAAAGACTGATGGCTTTGTCATGTACTTCACGACAAAGAGAGCTCACAGGACTGTGCAGAAAATGCAGACAGAGTGAAATGCAGTTAAACACGGAGATGATGCAGAGACTGTGAGTACATTTTAGGAGTAAGAGCTTTCAGTGAAAAGAACTCATATAACAAATTTAATGATATTATTTTGACTCACAGCCAAATGGCAAGGCTTCAGTAGTAAGAGCGATGTAGGAAATGGTTCAAACGAGGAGAAGTTGATGGAGACAAAGTCATGGAGAGAGGCAGAATAATTTACAGGTAGTGTGAATGTTGTAAGTCTTCTGCACTGCAGCTTGCAGAGACCGGAGCATCGTGTAAGGCTTCAATCAGCAGGCCTCTTTTCCCTGCTGTTTTTCTGTCTCACACATGGCACTGTGGAGGAAAACACAGGTTGATTCCCCCCTTTTAAGTGTCTATGTGTTGTGGTGGTGGAGGGGTTGAGTGGTGAGATAGATAAGGAAATGAGAAGATGGGGACGTGTCAATAATTTATAGGCAGTGCTGTGTTTCAGAAGGGCAAAAAGAGGATCCTAAGGCCACCACTATGGCTCAGAGCACAAGCTTTTGTTGACACAAAATGCACACTCCTTACACACGCATAACCAAAGGTGTATGCAAATGAGTCTTTTCACATATGCACACACACACAAGCAGTACACATTCTTGTGCACAGCAGACACAAAGCAACAAACATGCAGGAAAAACAAAATAAAAAAATACAAACGCAGCCTCACTTCAGTCACATGGCAGGTCATTAATTTCATGATGCAAACCAGAACGCTAGATGAAGGGATGAAGATGGAGAGGGGTGGGGGGAAACCGTGATGTGTAACTATGTGTCGATGTAACTACATCCCGATCTGTACAGGAGCATCCATGTAGGAGCCCCCAGAAGAAACCTGTGTTTATGCATTTGCAAGTCTTTTTGTTGCTCTGATTGTTGTTGTTCTCAAAGCACTAAAGCCATTGCACCAAACTCTCAGATCTCAGATGTTAGAGCAGGGGTGGGCAATTATTTTTTCCATGGGACTACATGTGGAACTACGACGGAGCTTTAGGGCCACGCTAAAAAAATAATAAAAAAATTACATTGCCACACTAAGAAAAAAATGTTTTTAAAGCCATAAAATTACGAAAATAAAGTCGTAGAATTATGAGAATAAAGTCGTAGAATTACGAGAATAAAGTCGTAGAATTATGAGAATAAAGTCGTACGAGACTCTTTTTTTTTAACAGCTGTCGTTAATTTTTTTTTTTCACGAGTCGGATCCATGACGCGCCTATCAATCAATCTAGTAGGCGTGTCAGCAAGTGACCAATCCAATGCTCCTTACCTGCAGAGAGCTGGAATGTACCATCTTACTGCAAGCAGGTTCAAAGTCCTAATATTGATAATAATCTGATGCTAGTGATGTGCTAACAGATTACACAGTTTCTCTCACTGAGCACCGTTTTCAAACGGAAACAAAAATGAAAGTCGTGACGTAATGACGTCGCGTATATGCATCCCAGAAGCAGCATACAAAAACACAACAGTAGGTGACAACAAAGTTCATGCTCAATCATCCAGGTGTCAAATCCAATATTTCTCAGTCAGGTCATCTGGACAGTTTATTTTTTATAGAGACGTTTCACCCTCTATCCAGAGGGCTTCATCAGTCTGAGGAGTTCCAGTAAACTGTTTCCCCACCAAGCAGTAAACATCTTAAGTGGACCAACCAGTGTGCTGGAGCTAAGATGGTTTCTGGGGGCCGTCCTGTCCCCCGTCGACTCCTCCCAGGCAGGCAGACACAGCCAAAGTGGTTCAAGACAACAAAGTTCATGCTCAATCATCCAGGTTCAGTAAACCCTGCTTTATCGTGTCGGAGTTCAGATAATATTACGACTCATTTAGTTTCAGATTGGTCATTTGCTGACATGCCTACTGGATTGATTGAAAGGAGGCGTCGTGGATCCGACTCGTGGAAAAAAAAATAACGACAGCTGTAAAAAAAAAAAAAAAAGTCTCGTACGACTTTATTCTTGTAATGTTGACTTTATTCTTGTAATGTTAAGACTTTATTCTTGTAATGTTAAGAC
>NC_056508.1:27464738-27485748 GCF_014905685.2 Nematolebias whitei | reverse complement strand
CCCCCCCCCCCCCATTGACTCAACAAGCTCTTTATTGCCCTCTGTGCTAAAAGGTGAAAGGTGGGCGATAATGTTTTTTTATGTGCTTTTGCATGTGTCTGCATGTCTGTCTCCAAATTGGGTTTAAGTCTGAGTTTCACTGCGCCATCAGTTTATTTTATCCAGGACTTTTCCTCAGTGCAGCTTCTTCTCCTCAGTCCCACTCACATCTGTTCCCTGTCTCAGTGCTCAGCTGTCTTCCATCTCCTCGTCAGCCTCAGTCCATTTATTCCCCCAGTCTCCATTCTCACACCAGTTTGCTATTGAGTGTGCTTACATCATGTCCAGTTCTGTTCTGTGTTTGCAAGAGTTTTGTTGTAAGTAGCTTGCGCCAGCTTGTTTGCTTTGTTTTTTTAAATAAATGTAAGTATCATAAAAAAGCTTCTTGTTTTAGTCTGCTTTTCAGGAAATAATCACTAGATGTGTGTCTACAACTGAGTCCATTCAATTCAACATGGCCTCAAAAGCTAACTGATATTAGCCAAAACAAAAATGGCTATCACTCATTTTATTTTACAAATTCTTGGCTAAAATTGGATGGATATGCATCTGAGAGTCATTCACAACTCAGTACTCTGAGTGTGCGATTGCAGAAAACCAATTTTTTATTTATTTATTTTTTTAGGTTTTGCCAAAACCACAACGATTTCTTCATTTTTCAGTAAAAGTTGATCTTAGTCTAAAACTCTGGCATGAATGGTGGTGAATGGTATGCATTCATTCAAGGAATACATTTTTAATATATTTATTTTTGATTGCTTTGACAACTTCTGTTTTTGTTTTTAACACTTGTATGTGTGGGGGTTCAGAGATATGAGACTTTTTGTCCACTTTTTTCTGGAGCAGCAAAGTTTGCACAGGGAGTGCACACAGTGGGAGGAGCAGGTGTACTGAACTGAGAAGCAAAGATGTCTTAAGTTCTGGGCCATTTCCTCCAAGGACAATAACCCCCATCTTGTTTAACAACTCACCCGGCAGGGACTATTACATTAATTTTAATTGGCTTCCCTCTTTAATTGCCCAGGTGGAAGACGGGGGTTGTTTCATTTTTTTCCCTGACATTCCTAAAGTTTGGATCTGCCAAAATGACTTGAAGGTAAATGAGTTTACAAAGGAGCTGTTTCTTTACTTTTGTGAGAATATTTCTAAAAACATGTCAAGTGACTGTTTCAGGTGAAGCTGGGGAGCAGCAGGCAGACTGAGCTGTCCTATTCAAAGTGAGACCATCACACATTACGGTCTGAGATAATTACCCTCCTGCTATTAGTACATTGCTGCCAATAGTTCTACACTTTGTCCTGAACAGCTGGCGGAGATTGAGAAATGGAGATGGAGATGGGACAGTGAGTTGGTTAATGATAGGGAAAGTGAGAGCTGTGGGTTGATTGGGAGAGTGGTAGGAAAAGCAGCACACTGACATGAACTGAAGTGAAAGTGACATTAAAAGACTAGTGAGAAAAGAGCAGTAAAATGCAGCAGGGATGGCTGCTAAGCTCAGCTCTCCTCTCACGCTGCCCTACAAAGGACTTTGTTAGCGACTGTATAAATGAATAGTATCGAGTTTTATTCATTTGTCAAGAAGCAAAGTCCTACGTTCATTACGCCTCGTTTCATTTCTACATCACACTTGTTTTCATAGCTTTTTCTTCTTTAGTTTTTCAAACAAATCCACTAAAACGTTTCTCTGTCATGTCTTTGTATTTTTGATTGCACATTTATACACATGTTAGTTTAATGTTCTACGGGGCACAGGAAAGCATGTCCTATCCTTCACCTGCAGGCTCTTTGGCTGGATGAAAGTTGGACAAAGCAAAGAGGGACGAGGATAATGGAAAGCACAGGGTTTCAAAGCCCCTCGTTTCCGAGTGCAGGGATTCCCCCAGCCCTTTCCTGACAATAGAAAAGGGCATACATTCAATAGAAAAGGAAGGAAAGCGTGTGCAGGCTGCATGCACGAGCCAGGTGGTAATGAGAGACAGGACAGAGTTGCACGAAGACAGTTCGTGGAGATGTACAGAAAGGTGAGAAGGAGAGAAACCTCACAATGTCCTAAATAAAGATGTAGTGATCTTATTAATACGTTCAACCTGTGTAATGCTAAGAAAAAGCTGAGACTTAATGATATGTTTGAGAGTCTTCAGCAGTCAGCTCCTGGCCTGACATTGAGCTTGATTATATTTACTTTCTCAGCTTGGAGGCTGATGATTCTATCTCAAGTTCCTGACGTCCGTCTTGTTTTACCATGATACGACTCAGTGTACAGAGTTAGTGTCAGCAGCACACTCTGGCCTTGAGAGGACACGCACCTTGTGTTTCAGACAGCAGAGCATCTCCTTCAAATAAAATAAAAAATACAATTTAATGTGCTGACATTCTTAGCTAAAAATCACGTTTCTGGAATGCGTTATCCAAAAGTGGCATCGAAAAACAGAAAGTTTGAGAAACGACTTTCACTTTGTGACCTCTGGCTTCAACTTTCGTGTTTTAAAAGCGAAAGCAAGGAGAAAATAGAACAAGGAAGAAAGCGTTCACAGATAAAGAGTTCTTATCTAAATTGTCTTGGCCCTGACCTTTATGTCCTTTGACTCTAGACACTAAATCAAAGCAGCATCCTGATATTTGACCTTACATCCTGTGAGTCTGCTGGAAAACAGTTTGACTCATCAGATCAGGCCGTTTGACATGTATCATATACTTGAGCGAGACTGAAAAACAATTCATAAACATCATGTTCATGGAGTGTGTTTGCATTTTAGCTGTTAAAAGCTTTTAGAGGATGGGGCCATCAGGGGCCTCTCTGCTCATCTCCATTCTGGACCTGCAACTCTGTGTCCGTTTCTCCTTCCTGTCCTCTCAAATCCAACCAGTCGAAGCAGATGGCCGCTTGTCCTGAGCCTGGTTCTGCTGGAGGTTTCTTCCAGTTATGAGGGACTTCTTCCTTTCCACTGTTGCCTTGTGCTTGCTCAGGATGGGAGACTGTGATGAAATGAAGACAACGCAATCTGCTGGCTACCCTACCCTGCCTTGGATAAATAATGTTACTAATTTAATATTTATGTATATGAATGTATTTGTTCAGTGCCCTGATATGACTTCTGTTGTGACTTGGTGCTATATAAATAAATTGAATTGAAAACTATTTTGAATTGAGTTGCAGTAGGATCTACTTTATGACCTTTGCAACACTTCCCTTGACTGCTCATGAAACTATGAAACCGCTGTACTGTAATCCTCTGGGATAAACAAACTCCAGCCAAAAATTGAAGCAAAAAAAAAAAGCTTAATGGAACAATGAGTTAAGTTGATTGTTTAAAGGTTTGCGTTTAAAAGTTAAACTGGAGAAATCGCATTACCTGCACAAATGCAGTGTGAATCCTGACTGACTGCTAAACTTCCTGAAAAATCTAAAACTTAGCTGTTAAAGCTAAAAGAAACTGAACACTAGCTCAAAGATAAAATTACCCAAAGGCTAGCTAAAAGTATCCAAATGTTAGGTAGAAGCTAAAAGTTGGAAAAGTTGAATGTAACAAAATTATAACTTAAAACTAAAAGTAGCAAAAATGTTAGCTAAAAGGTATAAGTATCAGAAGTCTAGTAAAAGTAAAGTATAAAAAATATGGCTTAAAGATAAAAGTAGCAAAACACTTTCAAAAAGCTAAACGCAGAAGAATTGCGTCTCATTTCTAATAGTAGTAAATTCAATTGAAAAGCTAAAAGTAGCAGAAGAGTAGCTAAAAGCTAAATGTAGAAAAAGGCTAGCTAAAAGGCAACAGAAGCAGAATGGTAGCTAAAGGCTAAAAGTAGCATAAAAAGACAGCATGCTGAAGCTGATTTATAAGAGAACAATGTTATGAAGGAACTCATACGATCTGTAGGTTTTTCTGGGAATATATATTTGTAAATTAAGTTAAATATAAAGATAAAAAACACAACTCATAGCCTCCATCTTCTGAACGAGCTAACATTTTCATTTATAAATTGTCGAAATAGCCATTGAAAAAAAAAAAAAAAACCCACAGCAAATGAACAAATAAAATGAAATAAAAAATGTGAAACTAAAAAAACGTAACTAAAAACCAGCACTATTGTGACGACTGATTCAGTATTTATACCATAATGATGAACGCACCTGAAGCAGATGTTAGAAGGCTGATCCTTGGGCCTCTGGGGGGTTAAAGGATCTCGCTCAGTGTGTCGGTTCTGATTAAGACTTAGAGCGATGTTAGCCGTAGGAGATACACGAGGTCAGCACTCATATATTACAAAATTCATGACATATTCATACAAGTTCTTTCGTTCACTTTATTTTGTAGTTTTGCAGTAATTCTGGCTGACGACGAGGTCTGCAGCCCTGAAACTGCTGAGCTTATCCTGCAGATCATCGGACTGCGTGACTGTTCTGTGGTGTTGCAGAATTTTATACACTGATTTAAGTTCTCAGGGAGTCATAATTATAGCTCGAATATGAGAACATCAGGATGAAAGTGGCAGCAATGTCTCACAACTATTTAATAGAAAGAGATTTTCCCTTTTTTTCCCTTAGACAAATTACGGAGTTGTAATGGTTGAATTGTAGACGTTTACTTCTTAAAAAGCAAGAAGCCTTTAGATTGTCCAAAGTGCTGCCAGTTGGTTTATTGGTGCTTAATAATTAATGGTTAAAAACCCTGTCTGAACTAATTGCGACTATTTAAATCCCTCAAAAGTGTTCTTCTTAATTGTTACAATAGCTTACAATAACATTTACATCAAAATTGTAATAAACTAATAAAAAAATTCCCATTGTTCTCATTGGATCTTTTCTGATTTAATTTAGATGATCTTTTGCTGATAATCAGAACATCCAGCTGTTTATCTGTTAATAATTGACTTGTTATGATTCAGTGATCGCTTTTTAATGTTTAGTCATTCACATTAGTTTGAGAGATTTGGGAAACTAAATTAAACTAAACTTAAACGAGTTAAAAAAAAGTAAATCAAACAAATATTTCACCTACATTTCTTTTGTAAGTTGTTTATGAGTTGATAAACACATTGTAATAGTGAGATAAAATTGTTTTAAATGCACATTTCAATTCAGTTCAATTCAACCTTCATTGATGCAGGTTAGTCTCATTGAGCCTCCACGACTCATTTACAAGAGAGACGTGTTTTTAACAAAGAACACGCACGAGGTACAGACAACAGTAGACAATCATATAAAAGCATTGAAAATGAAAAGTAAATAGAAGAAATTATATTAAAAAATGAAACAAAAACAGTTACATTATAAAGCGATGTAAAATGCATTAAAACAGGAACATGTCTGTATTGATTTTTGTAATGAACTTAAAAATGTTTAAAATCTCTCAGAGAGGTCAAGGTCGAGAGCTTCAGATCTTTTTGTAAGATATTCCAGGAAACAGGAGCAGAGTAGGAGAAGACACTTTTGTCTAGTTCAGTCCTCACTGAGGGAACACTGCAGGTAATAATGTCCTGAGAGCGCACGCTGTAGCTGCACTCACGCAGAGACATGTAGGAGGAGATGTATGAAGGCAGCAGACCAAGAAGTGATTTAAAGATGAAAATGTACCAGTGAGAGAGTCTGCGTGAAGTTAATGATGACCAGTTAACCAGTGAATACAGGGTGCAGTGATGGGTGCAATAGTTACAGCCAGTTATGGATCGATAAAATAAATAATTATTAAATAAAATAAAAAAGTTTTTGTCTCAACTAAATGTTGATATTGCTGATGACTTTAATCAATACATTTTATTTGTGTCATTTTAAAATTTGCTGATTGAAACTTCTCAGGTGAACTGAACATATTTGATCCAACAAAGTCAAGTCAGGTCCTCTGGATGGTTTCTTTTTGTTGAAACGTTTCATCTTTCATCCAAAGTACTTCCTCAGTCTGAGGAGCTTCTACAAACTAACTTTATAAGACTGAGTCTGTTTTGGCTCCTTGGACTGATGAAGTCTTTTGGATGAAAGACGAAATGTTTCAACACTAAAAACCATACAGAGGACCCGACTTGACTTTGTTGGATTTTTTTTAACGTGGATTATTGAGCATGAATTTTAATGAACATATTTAAGTTTTGGATCAATCAACCTTTATTTAGACAGGTAAATCCCATTGAGCCTTGAGGACTCATTTACAAGAGAGACCTGATTTCAACAAAGAAAGATGACAACAATGGACAACAGCAACAACAATAAACAGTTATAAAAAAGCATACTACAGTTTTTTTCTTTTTTTTTTTTCTTTTTTTTTTAACAAATAGGATGGCTAAAAGGAAAAAGGTAACAAAACAAAAAACAGCTAGATTCCAAGACAAATGTAGAAAACTAACAACAGGAACATGTCAGCATTGGACCCTGCCAGGAGTCCAACAGATTCTTAAAGACACTTAGAGAGGTCAAGGTCGAGAGCTTCAAATCTTTTTGTAAAATATTCCAGGAAACAGGAGCAGAGTAGGAGAAGGCCCTTTTGCCTAGTTCAGTCCTCATTGAGGGAACACTGCAGGTAATAATGTCCTGAGAGCGCACTCCGTAGCTGCACTCACGCAGAGACATGTAGGAGGAGATGTATGAAGGCAGCAGACCAAGAAGTGATTTAAAGATGAAAATATACCAGTGAGAGAGTCTGCGTGAAGTTAATGATGACCAGTTAACCAGTGAATACAGGGTGCAGTGGTGGGTACGATAATCACAGCCAGTTATGAATCTTAGTGCACCATGATAGACAGTAAAATTGTTTACTCTTTTTACGCAGTTTTTACATTCACAAAGATTTATGAGTAAACCAAGAATGTAACTGGATGACTGATTGTTAATAAAAAATCATTTTAATCCTAGTTTACACAATATAACACAGTGTTCGGATATGTTTTCAACCATCTACTGGCCAAGTTGTATATTTACTGGACAAATATGACACAGCCAAATGCATCGGTTTGCTATCGGGGGTGAAAAATAACAACTTGAGTTCCTGCAATTCATAGGAACAACTTGCTTTTACTGACTTTCAATCTTTTTTTTTATAATTTGGAAAGTGCAGTCCCTTCCTCAGGGATACCAGCCTAGTTCCAGTCAATGGATGCACAATGAGCGCACGCTGGCAGATTGTTGTCTTCTCTCAGTCCAATCCAAACTCGTCTGCTGTAAAGACAAAAAAGAAAAAGACTGACATGACGTTGCCAAAGTTTCGTCATAGCTTACAGTCGGAGGCCTTGATGAGAACGCAGGCGGGAGCGGGGCAGGAGAGCGATCTGGACGAAGACGTGCTGATATACAAACGCACACAAACACGGAGGCAGACGCCGTGACTTACAGCCCACTTCCTCTCCTCGGCTGCTCTGTAGGAATGCTGTTGTTATGAAGACCTTCAATATTTTCTTCTTTGTCCCCTCTCTCTCAGACTCACTGCAGCCCTGTAACTCACACTGATGTCAAAACAAACACAACTGATAAACAGCCCAAAGCAAACACACTCACACACACTATCAACAGAGACATGAGCAACCCACTCCTCTCCTTTACACTCCCTCCCTCCCAAGACTGTCTCCCTCCTCCTCCTCCACCATCGCCACACACACACACATTGCCACCAATATTTCTCATGAGCTCTCGGCCACCAGCCCTTCATGAATTTTTATTAAACAAAACTCTAAGCAGATTGATTTCACACCGGCTGCTTTATTGCATTTTTATTTAATTCTTTCTCTCATTCGGATGCTCACTTGCTCGTCCCTGGCCTTACTTCACTCTCACTGCTCCATCCTTTCATTTTTTTTGTCTTTTCCTGATGCTTTTCCCACTTCCTTCATATACTTCCTGCCTGCTTTCTCACTTTTTTATACCTCCTCTTATTTCTGTTCTCATTCTCTTCATTTCTTCTTTGTTTTTCTGCCTTTTGTCATTTATTCAATTCAATTTAGTTTATTTTTATTGCACCAATTCACAACAAAAGTCATCCCAGAGCGCTATATACAGAGAAGTAACAAGTCCAAATCGTAAATCCAGTTCAGTTCAATCCAATTATAGTACAATACGGTCAGGACTGGTTTATTACCAAATGCCAGTCAGTAACTAGTTGTCTATCTGAAGGTACTAAATCAATGGGCTGCAACGATTGGAGACAAGTTGGCTGCGCAAAATTCAAAACACAAACAAACAACCAATTTTCAAAAAATAAATAAATAAATAAACCTGGCTAATTTTCCGTTGTAGCCTCAGAGAATTCTGGGTGTTTGTGGCCAAAACGACCATCAAGCTGTGTGTTTGCTTTTTTGTGGTCCATATTTGAAAACCACAGCCTATTTTTTTGTGTGCAGCTTGTAAAATCTTATTTTGAGCCATGCACGTTTTTTTTGTTGCTCACATCTGCCATGGCTCGTTTCAAACCCATACTTGGTTTTATGCTCATTTTTGTTGATTTTAGACTTAAGCCCCCAGTATACTGCCGCGTACATCCGTACGCAGAGGTACGTGCGTACCCCCCTGCGTACCCTCCATGCAAAGCTCAAATTTTTACGACCGCATACGCGTACGCGGTGTCGCACAATAAACTGCCCAGCGACGGACTGTTTTGTATGCGACACCAATGTATTAAATTCCCCTTCTTCATCCCTGATCTGGCCTTTTCTTTTGTTTTGTTTTTTTGCCAAGAGGCAGTGATCTCTTCCTCCTCTGTTGATGCCATGACTGAAATGGTGAGAAATGGAGGAATTTGTCACGAGCGAATTAAACTCAGGTCCAGCATGGCTGTGGGAGGGTCTGGAGATTTCCTGGTTGGCTGCTCTGATGTGTGGGCTGTAGAGCCAGCGCTCTGTTTTTTTTTTTTTAGATCTTTTTATTAACAACATATAAACACAGAACACCGCTGCGGTGGAGGCTGCCAGCGCTCGCTGCCAGCGCTCGCTTTTTTTTCTTTTTTTCTGACCTGTCAATCAATCCAGTAGGCGTGTCAGCAAATGACCAATCGGCGACCTCAATTTGTCCCGAAGGTAAACGCCCCTTGTCTGTGAAGCTGCTCTGCAGCTGCTCGGGGTGTACGCTGGAGTCTGAAGTCTGAACCCTTTGCGTACAGTACATGCGTACGTACGCGTGAACGGACGTACGTGTGAACGGACGTACGCGGCAGTACACTGGAGCCTTTAGACTTTAGCTTTGGTTGTTTCCTGTCAGTGATCAGGCATAAAAATATGCCTCTTGTTTTCTTGAGATGGGTTGGAGAAACCTGCTACAAACCTGAGAAAGGTTTAAGACGATTTAGAGGCGTTTGCAACAACTTTGTGACTATTTTGAGAGAAAAGTTGTTGCAGTAATATTTTTGTTTAACCTTTTTATAACAGGTGGCAAGACTGTGTGCCTTTATGACTCATACAAGGAAATTAGGAACCTCTGGAAACATTTAGAGACATTTTGGAGACTCTCCTGTGAATTCAGTTTACTAGCTAGTTGCAGCACAGTGAAATAGGAATTAAAGGAAACAGACTGCTTATAAAAGTTCACGGGTGAATTTCCCAATCCTGAGCAAGAATGGAGTTGATGGTTAAAATAAATGGCACCCTTTTCTACATCTATACGTCTGAATTTGTGGGACTTAAGAATGTATAAGCAGTATAAGAATGTATTACACTAAAAGCAAAAAATGTGACATTAGCTAAAACATAGATTTGTATATATAGTTAAATTTATTGTAGACCAAGAGGGCTGTGGAATAGGAAACACACCGTTTTCTATTCATCAGCAGTTAAATGATTATGAATGTACTTTCTGTAGAGAAAATAATTGTCACATCCATGTTCTGCACTAATCAAGTGGTTGGCTTTGATAAGCGCACAGTTGTGAACTGTTTTTTAAAAAGATTACTTGTAACTTCTTTTTCAGCTGGAGATTGTCATTTCCTGGTGTCTTGTTCACCCCAGACAGTCCTTAAAGACAACTTCAGAGACTTTGCAACCAGCCAAAAACATGTTTGTAGATCCAAGCTTAAGGGACTGAACTTAGTAGTTATGTTTCAATATATTTGAAAGATTTTGGACAAACAATTTTTCAGGGCAGCACGGTGGTGCAGTTGGTAGAGCTGCTGCCTCTCAGTGCGCAAGTCGCCACGGTTCAAATCCTGGCTGGGGCCCTTTCTGGGTGGAGTTTGCATGTTCACTCTGTGCATGCGTGGATTTTCTCCATTTACTCCGGTTTCCTCCCACAGACCAACAACATGCATGTTAGGCTGATTGATAACTTTAAATTGTCCCTAGGTGTGAGTGAGAGAGTGAATGGTTGTTTGTCTCGTTTGTCTCTATGTGTCCCTGTGATGGACTTGCGACCCGTCCAGGGTGTACCCCGCCCCTCGCACAGTGATTGCTGGACATGGGCACCAGCGACCCCCGTGACCCAAAATGGAATAAACGGGTAAAGATAATGGATGGATGGATGGATGTCCCTAGGTGTGAGAGAGAGAGTGAATGGTTGTTTGTCTCTTTGTCCCTGTGATGGACTGGAGACATTTCCAGGGTGTCCCTGTCTCTCGCACAGTGACTGCACCAGTGACCCCCGCAATCTGAAAAGGAAGAGGCGGGTAAAGATAAAAATGAATGGATGGATGGATGGACAATTTTTCACTTATTGAGCAAAGAGGAGGGTGAATTTTGTCATCTCTAGACAAAAACAAACAGGTGCTCTAAATCAGTAGTTCTTCAAACACTCTGAAAGTCTAGTAAAAAAGTTGTTATGACTTTGGCTGCAATTCCACTTAATTTTGTGCGGACCCGTACCTGATTATGACAGTATACCATACAGTTTTGTCTTTAAAAGTGAGGAGACCGGTTCAGGACAAAGAAGTGTCAGGTCTAAAATACTGGCTGCAGCAGACGAGTAGTATGTGAATGGCATGTCTTCAAGGAATAGAAAAAAAAAGGAATAGACCTGACACGGGATCTAACAGTCATCAACCTTCAGTTTATTATCTACTATGAGCAAAATTTCAGCTAATAACTCTTTGGGCTCTCGCACAGTGATTGCTGGATATGGACACCAGTGACCCCGTGACCCGAAAAAGAAGAAGCGGGTAAATATAACGGATGGATGAATGGGACCCTTAGGAATCACTTACCAAAATATTGTTTTTTTTTTGAGTATTTTACATACATTGAGCCAAGGACATGAGAACAGACTGTGCTGTTCTGACAAGCTGATGGCAATAAATTGCCTAAGATTCAATTTAAAGTAGGTTTAATGTTAGGCTATCTGTAATCTATCAACAAAACTGGAAATATATAAATGCACATGACAATTTAAAAGATTACAAGAAAGTTTGGTTTTCTAGAAACAAAACTTTAAAAGACACGAGGGACGACTTAAGACTTTTGCACAAACTTTACATTTCATCTTTTCAAGATAATTAATGAAGACAATCAGTGATTATAATTCCTCCTGATAACGGTCTTTGTTTTTAATCAGAAAAGTGGTTTGGATGGCTGATGCTGAACTGAGAGAAGGTCAGCTCTCCTGCACTAACAGCATCTGGTGCTGTGGTGTGTGTGCGTGCGTGCGTGTGTGTGTGTGTGTGTGTGTGTACAGCAATAAGCACAGTGGTTGTTCCCAGTTCAGCCGGAAGTGATGAGGCAGTGTGAGGCTCCTGCTGGTTGTAATGAGGCTCCCCGCAGCTTCACCAAGTCTTCCTCAGCCTCTCCACGCAGCAGGCTTGTGTTTGCGCAGCACCGTGCTTTGCCACTAAACTGTAAATGCAGATACACACACCTAGTCTCTCTCTACATCTAAATGAAACATTTATTATTTTTATCTTCTTTGTCCACCCCTGCTCTCGCATATTCTCCTGGCATCGCCCCTGCTTTGTTTTTATTGTTAGCTGTATCTCATTCCTCCTCCCCCCCCCCCCCCCCCCAGTCAGCCCCTCCTTTGCCTCCTCTCTGCAGGAGTTCTGTGTAATTGGGCTGTTGTCAACAGCACATTAGCCTGGATTACTGGCAAAGTGACTTTTGGCTCACGCTGTTGACCTCTTCTAGCGAAGGTCAAATAAGTAAAGGAACAGCGAAAAACACAAGCAGCTGCACGGTAAACCTGTCTACTCTGTAATGGATATATGCACAAATTAGAACATTTCACTGAAGAATAACTAAATTTATTTGATTTAAATGATCCAAAACAACAGTGGCTCGAATGAATGGTTCATTGTTATGTCAGTGATTTGAAAATGTGTGCATGTTGTGTGCATGTTGTGTGTGTGTGTGTTTGTGTGTGTGTGTGACAGTTAAAATCTCACATCTTATGTCTATGGTGCAAAGGTTGATGTTTCATGTCATGACCATGTGTAAATTTTAAAGGCCTTGTGGAGTGACATTATCCCCCTGTGCAACACCCTGCCCATTGCTTCATCCACTCAACACCTTCAAACGTGTGTTTGGTCTTGTCTGCCGCCTCGTTCAGCTGTGTTGGGGGGTAAGCGGAGTATTTGCCGTTGGGCATACTGTGACGGCAGTGTTGGATTTCTAGTAAATCGGATGAGACAGCCCTGAGGTCACTGTCTGTCAGGCTGACGTCTTCTCCTCTGCACTCTCTGTTGTGTCTCTTTCTTGTTGCTATCTCTTCCTTGTTACTCACAAGGGCCTTTTCTCCTTGCACTCACAACCTTGAACTATAGATGCCGCCTGTGACGTACATACAGGGAACTCCTTGTTTTTGTAACGGATGAGGGTTTAAGTCTTTTGGCTCTGAAGCGATACCCAGCACTTTTTAGTTCAGCTGGTGCAAGGCAATAACGCTGTTCAAGGCCTTATTATTATTATTTTGTCTACATTTTCCTCTTTTTCTTTCTTGCTAGACTTCTGGAAGCACTGTCCTGTCGTCGTCCGCCAACCTTTGTTTCTAAAACACAGCCCCTTTTATTACCGCCCCGAGGCAGATGGAGCTATAAGGAAACAGAATCCAAGTGTAAGGGTAAGTATGTAAATGAGCCCTTAGTCACAATATGCAACAATATCTGCTGCGCTCCTGTTCTCCCCCCCAAAAAAAACAGTGAAAGGGGAGAGGAGACACTGGACAGCATTGTTCTTCTTGCCCAGTTTTCTGCAACATTAAGTAATTAATTATGAATGAGTAAGTGAGTTAGGGGAAAAAAGGGGTTCTGGATTCTTTTGGTGTTAACATAATTACAATTTTCTCCCTCTCTCTTTTTTAAATGAAGGGACTGGGCCATTTCTCCCACCTCTCAAATGGGTTTTTATCGTCTTCAATTTGGAAAAGAAAAGCTGATAAAAGCCTTTATAATGCTTTAATTTGGCATCGATTTGCATGAATCTCCCTCTGTAATTATCAACTTACTCCCCTCCCCTCATGGATGAGTGAAACAGTAGATTGTGATAAGACAGTATGAGAACGTGTGCGTCTGTAAAGGGTGGGTGTATATTCTGCTCCCTATCGCCCATTTTTCTATTTCCATATCTCATTCTTCTGTCTTTGCATTGGGAGAGACGTGGCACGAGTGATGGCTGTGGCAGGGGGAGAGGGAACAGAAAAATCCTAAATCAAAGCACTCAATTATAGGCCTGCAGTAATTATGGGAGCCCTTGAATTGAAGTGCTCTCCGAGGAGAGATGGATAGATATATGGATGATGCATGAGGGGCGGGACAGATAGGTAAATAAATGAATATGCCACACAGAAATACAATGTAGCCTCCGGGCTCGGGATGACATAAATACACGTATTAATCGATAGGTCGCAAACCATCTCAATGCAATTAAGAATATTGAGTGCAGCGGAACCACGCTTGTGCTCGGAGATGGGCTTTGGCAGGTTGCAGTGGGTCGGAGCACTGACCATGGGGGAGAGTTAATGCCCTGTTGGTCCTCACTCACCTCTGACCAGAATATGGTGAAATGCTGAGGGTCAGTCTATAAAGGGATCACAGTCTCTGTTGGGCCCTTTACTGCTCAATAAGACTGAATGACTTTTATCAACCACTCCACTGATAATACTTTACCAGTCTCTGAAGAACAGTTCAAAAAGTATTTACTTTTCCCTGTAGGTATTTATTTGAATTTAATCTTATTTATAAGACAAATGGATGCTTTCATTTATTTTCTGTTGTAAATTTTTACTTAATTGAATGAATTCAACTTCTTTGCCTTTCCTCTTATTCCTTTTGTAAGTTCCTATCACAAGAACTGCTCTCTCTCTAAATAATAAGCGCATGCATGCATGCTGGTGCTTCGCCGTGCCTGTGTGTGTGTGTAGGTGTCTAAGTGTGTATACGTGTGTGCCAGCTCGCGATTGACTGGCTCGAAAATCCATCCTCATATTAGCACATGCAGGAAGTTTGTCATGGGCCCACTGCTGTGCCAGAGCTCATTTGATTTGAGGTGAAATTTATCACAGATGTTCCTCTTTCCTAAACAGGCCTGGCTGCCAGCGACGACTAACAAAAGACTTGTCTCCAAACCAATGTGAATGTAAAATCCAAAACGCAGGAACTAAAAAAGAAACAATATTCTATTACAATGATTTATCACCCACAGAAGACTTTTAGATTAAAATGAAAGTATAGTGAACATATTTAAGGTATTTAAAGTGGAACAAACAATTACTCAAATTTATTATATTATTAGTTGTTTCACTTGTATGTGTGAAGTCGCCTGTTTTTGCCCTGGAGCTTTCAGAAACGTTTGTCTCATTAAGCCCAACTTATCACTTGTGTATGTCTTGTCTGTGTTAAGTTAGTGCTAAACGGCTAAATGGATGGGACACTCCTGTACCCACAGCACAGTGTTGGGTCCTATCTCTGTGATTAATGTGCTGCCGTCTAGGCTGACAGTGTCAGAGGGAGTGATGCTTTGGGATGAGCGCTACAACTATCTGCTGATTTACTGGCTTCCATTTCCACTGGTGTGAAGACAATCTGCATGGAAGGTCAGTCGCCCCCACATGCACATTAGTGTCTTCTAATCCCCATCCGTCAGAGCAGGCCAGCTTCATATAGGCTGGGACTGGAATTTATGGAGGAGATTTTTCTGCAGAATGAAGTGACTTAGATACCAGTAGTTAAATTTTTATATAATTATGTCACCTAACTGTGTTTTGAATGGTTGTAGTCACAGTAAACACAAAGATATATATTATTTCCACATATTTATGGAGCTATTGTTGGACACACACAAAAAAATAAAATTCAGGTAAATTGTTGTGTGGACAAAGTCTGAACATCCTATTTTTATTACAGTAGGCCAGTGTGGTCAGGGACCACGAAATCAGGCTGCTTGTTTTGGACTGAACAAGAAGAAGACATCGCTGAAGCCCTCGAGCTCGAATGTTTACCGAGAAGTTGCTAAACTTCATCATAATTAATGATCAACCACTATCAGTTGTAGAAAACAAAGGATTTCACAGCTTGATACTTGCAGCCAAGATGTAGTTTACCCTCCAGGAGATATTTATCAGTACAACAGTAGACAATCATAAAAAACATGATTTGAAAATTACAAGAAAATTATACATATGTAAAAAAAACAAAAAAAAAAACAGCAACGTTATAAAATGATGTAAAATACTAAAAACAGGAACATGTCTGGTGGTTTATGCCATGAACTTGGCAGATGTTTAAAGCCATTTAACATTTAATTTAATTTATTTATTCATTCATTTAAAAGACACAAAACAAATTCATCAAAAAAAAAACATTTAATGAAAAGAGTGCAGAAAGAAGAAAAATCTTATATCTGCCCCTTATTTAAAAAAATATAAAATAACTTTAAACAATCACTTAAATTAATCACTTTAATATCCACTTTAAAGCTAGGAATATAAAGAAACATGTTTTGTGTTAGAATTTAATTCTAACTTTAAAACTTATCCAACATTAATAAAACTTACCTCAAGTTGCCTTTTTGGACATGCATGCATTATTTGTACAAATTGTACTTGAGAGGAGATTATTACAGCCTCATATAAAATCATTGATGATCATGATATCGGAACTGGATCGGTATCGTCCGATATTTAGATTTAGGGATCGGGATCGGATTGGAAGTAAAAAAAAAAAAAAAGTGGTTCGGTGCATCCCTAATTACTGTACAGTCCACAATTGTATGTCTTGTACATTTTTTTGTTCAATATTATGGACTATACGTCCACAAACCACAATAGAGCTAGTCCGCAGAAGGTGAACCGCGATGTAGCGAGGGACTACTGATCTATCTTTTTCTGAAGTTTTCCTTTCTCGTTTTTTTTTACCTATGTTACAATAACGATATGAATAATACTCGCTAAGTATATAAATGTGAGCACAATTAAATTATCTTTGATTTCCTATTCTTTCCAATGTCATCTGTATTCTTGCCTTGTCACCTTCTGTCGTTTTCTCACCAAGACAAGCTCATACTTTCAGTCTTTTCCACCTTTTTCTCATTGTCCTCTGCAGGCATTGGGCTCTCAGTCTACCACACAATCTTGTAGTTCCTAAAGGAAAAGAGCGCTGTAGAGAGGTAATCTTTTAATCTCCCCTCAATCTCCCGTCTTTTTACTCTATTCTCTTCTAAAACATTTCATATTCTAATCGGCTCCTATGTGCATCACATCCCCTGCGGCACAGCTTAATATCGCCCTAAAGATCCATCAAACTCACCAACAAACTGAGATTATTTAATTTACCCCCTTCGCCTTCACTTTTTTAATGTTTTGGGGAATTCAAATGCAGATTTTACATCTTCTTTTTCTTACCTCAGTTTCTTGTCCTTCCTATTTTTTTTCTTTCCTCTTTATCTTTATATTCTATATCTGCACCCCCTCCCCCTTCTTTTCTTTCTTTCATTCTTTGCCTGGAGGTTAGCGCTAAACGTGCATCATTCAGCGAAAAACAAAAGGAGTGAATTGATTGGGTTATCAGCTGCTGCTCTGGTGGACCCTTTGATCAGAACTGAAAAGCAGTGCTACATGTCAGAATTCTGCTTCAGCAGCTCTTTCCGGAGTTTTACAATTACTACACGCCATGGTCACATCCAAAGTTTCCCCTTCCTCTCTCCCCACAGTCTTAGGGTTATAGCCTTTGGGGATGAGCGTTATTACAGCTCATTCAGCTTTCTTCCTTCTGTGCATTCAGCTGAGATATTCTGTTAGGGAGATGGGCTGCTGTGGTAGTGTTGGTGCTGGTCTAACCAGGATGTCATTGCCCACACAGAACTTCCACAAAGCATAACTGTGGAAATTCCTGCCCTTCTTGGATATAAATCTAGCAGTATGAAAATAAATGTGTCTTCGGAAGAGCTAACCTTGAACCAAAGACTCAGGAAGTGGTGAATCTTGCCAGTTCATTAATAACTAAGCAGTGCAAGGCAAGGCCAGCAGGTCAGCACAGAGCTGCGCCATTTGCTTCATTCTACCTTTCTCAGGTTCTCTCATAACCTGCAAGGTCAAGAACAA
This sequence comes from Nematolebias whitei, assembly GCF_014905685.2. Taxonomy (NCBI): domain Eukaryota; kingdom Metazoa; phylum Chordata; class Actinopteri; order Cyprinodontiformes; family Rivulidae; genus Nematolebias; species Nematolebias whitei. Next base: position 27,468,287 of record NC_056508.1, on the reverse strand, counting down.
CAATAGAGAGGAACGCTGGCTCTACTCTGACCTAATGCGAGGCAGGAGTTCACGCTTCAGATTAATGTTTACTGTATTACAGTAACTTCACATTTGAGGAAACCACTTAAGGAGAACAATGAAACACGGCCTCAATAAAAAAAATAAATAAAAGGAAGTTCTGAAAAAAATAAGCACATCCACGCTGACCTACAGAGAAGCACGCATGCACTAAAACAATAGGATAGTGTTTTTCCTACACAGAGCCTAAGGGTCCGGGCTGCTAAACAGTCACCTTGCTTCCTCAGTAATTGGCTGGCTGGTACTTAAGGCCAACAGCTTTTAATAAGCAATAGAGGCTGGAGCCAAACTGACAATAACTGCTGCCCTACATCAATTATTGGATACATATCCATCACTCTCTGACTTATATGTGACCCCAGGCACCTGCCAGCTAAGGTATTGACTGGCCAGCTCTCCCTAGTGCAAGTGACAAGTCCCATTTGCAATCACATTTATTAAACAGCTGTTAAAATGAGTAAAGGTCTGCAACAGCCCACATCGCTCTACCAGATTCAGCGCTTATTAAACTGAAAAGCTCCTGAAAATAAATGAATTTCTAAAGTGGATAGACATAAATAAGTAGATGATGAATTGATGGATTGTTTCATGGCCTCTCTTTTAACTAGATATTGAGTGCTGCCTTGTTACTAAAATAGGGGGAAGCTTAACTGGTTTGGATGATGTTTTCTTCTTTTTCTGTTTAAATCACTTACATTACTGGCTGGAACTGGGTGTAAGAGCATTAACACAATAGCAGAGATGCACTGCATTATCTTGTCAAATTTCAAATTTTGCTGATTCAGAGTTTGTTTCTCGGTGCGAATCATCAATGATGACAATGTAAATACTGATATGACTTCGGTTTATTCAAAATCGTCCACCCTGGACAGGTCACGTGTCCATCAGAGGACCGCACAGAGACAAACATTCACAATTTGGAGACAATTTAGAGTTACCAATTAACTGATCATACATGCTTTGATCTGTGGGAGGAAACCAGAGAATTAATAAAAAAAAAAAAAACATGCGTGCACGGAGAGAACATGCACACTCCGTGCAGCTCTTAATAACTGCATCACTGTGCCGCCAAAATCAAGACATTCAAGAATTAATTCTTTTGGAGTGGAATTATTATTTTTTGAACAGAATAAACCAATGAGGATGATTGGCACAGAGTGGGATGGAAGACTTGTGGTACAACGTGCACCACATCATCCTTCGAACATGTTGCAGGGATGTTAAAGCAGAAACGTGTTCTGGTGCCGGTGGAACCGGGTCACTTGTGTTTATTGATGATGTGACTGCTGAAGTGGGTCAATGAATCATTAAGTGTATTGAGCTGCACTTTGTGCTCAGATTCAGTCAAATACTGCAAAAGTGAAGTAAATGCTTCACAGCACAAATGAATAATAACTCAAATCATATTGCTAATGTGATCTTAGACCTTTTCAAAGCAAATAAACATAGTAGGTTAATAATAATAAACGTCTTTAAACTAAAGAAGAGGCCATGAGACGAATCTCAGTGGGTGGAAACTCAGCAGTGGTGTTCATGTTTTCCAGACTTCAAGCAGCCATTGATAGAGAAGAATTTAAATCCAAACACTTTAAATAGTCTCACCATTCATTTTAATTTTAATTTTCTTTTGACTCAGTAAAAATCAAGGAATTAATCAATAAACCCTAAAACCATCATTTTTAGATGATAATTTCAATAACATTTACAATTCATTTGAGGAAATATTGTTCATTTTAAAGCTTTAAAGTTGTTGTTTACTGCTTTGCTACAAGATACTTCCTCTGCTTGTCCAGTTTCTTCAGTCATGGTCAAATTTACAAGAACTGGACAGAAAAAGGTGGAAAAATATAAATAATTACAGGATGACAACATTTTTATAACACTACGTTTTAGTTTTAGTTTTGTAGCTATTTAAATATTTTCTTTTTCCCGACACTGACCAAAGTGATAGCAATCTTTTTTCAACACTTGAGAAAATAAATAGTTGTTTGAATTAATCTCAAGAGATCCATTTTCGGACAGAACAAGGTGTGTGTGTGTGTTGGTGTAAACCTAATGATTTTTTTCTTCTCATGAGCACGGTTAATTTTATTTACTTTATTTTATTTTTTTTACATTTGTGAAGTTATTTTTGCAGAGCTGCTGAGAAAACTTTCCAGGGATTTAACTTGACATCAAAACAGGTTAAGGGTTAACTTTACAAATAATTTTTAAAAATCTGGAGTTTGATTTGCGCATCATGCTGTCTCTGACTGGTCAGTACAAACCTGATAAGATGTTCAAATTACATAATTAAAAAGTTACACACAGTCCTGCTCTCTGCACATTATTCAGCAAATCATGTGAAAATAGAAAGGAGACACACCTTCATATTGACATGAGAATCAGAAACTGTACAATCTGCATCTTTAAAAAACTGCTTCAGCCACAGAATGATCATAACTCAAAAGATTTCTAAAGAATTCATTAACCTTGTGTTGGTTAAAGAGCAGGGGAGATGAAAGGTCAGAAAAATGAAGGTTGCTGCTGAAAAGCAGTGTCAAGTCCTTTCATCCCCTCCTCCTCTCTTCCCCCAGCCCTCCTACTCACCTCATTCCCTGCCTTATTGAATTATGCCTTTCCTAATTGGCTTCAGTGGCGCTTAAAGCAAACAGTTTAAATAAGTAAAAGGCACTTGGACGAGGAAGCAGGGCCTTGCAATTATTGGAACTACATCAGTCAGACTGTTCTGCACTGGGGCTGTTCTCTTTCTGTGGCTCTCTTTCCTCTCACTCTTACTCATTTCTTCCTGCATGTGCTATTTTTGGTGAGTTGATAGCACCATGAAAAGAATAGACTGAAGTGGTGTATGCTCATGTGTGGCAGACTACAGGTAGCACTGAGCTGACCTGACAGAGGCGTGACAAAGAGCCCACAGATAGTATCTATTATCTAATGATCGTGACGTTTAATCATGTGTCTCACTGACATGTTTATAAGGCTGAACTTTGCACTGCAGTTAGAGGAGGAGACAGGAGAGGACCACAGCCCAACCTTGGGGCCCCCAGGGCAGGCTGGGCCCGTTACCTCCTTTCCTTACACCTATTATATGCTAATTACAACCATTCTTAAACCACGCTTACTAGGAGTTAATTTAGTGGGCCATTACTCTGGTCTATATTTCAGGGTGCTGTGTGGAGAGGCCTTGTGGGGATTTTGAAAAGGTGTGCATGAGAACCTGGAGGAAATGGGTGCTTTATGTCTCACAAGGGAGAAGGAAAGGGAGGAGGGAAGAGAATACTGGCTGTACAACACAGAGGGATTAAAATGCTGGCACAGCCTCTTTGGGCCAATGTTCAGCAATAAGAGAAGGATTGATATGTAATTATGGTCTGTCCATCATTCAGATATTGGATTTCACTGTGACAAACCATACAATATGAAAAACAAGTCATCCAGTTAAACATCTATGGTTATTTTTATTTGATTTATATATATATATATATATAT
>NC_056508.1:27416999-27464338 GCF_014905685.2 Nematolebias whitei | reverse complement strand
GTATGTATATATATATATATATATATATATTCGACAGAGAGACGGGGAGAGAGAGAGATGTTCTAAAAAAATTTCATTAGTTTAATGATGCTTTGCTTTTTCTTAAAAATTCTCTACATTTTTTTCTGCCAGCTAAATCTGTTTCTTGCAAAGACAGAAATGTGACATGTGACAGCAAGGAATTCATCGAGGACATGAAATCTAATGCTGAAAACAGTAAGAAATCTAACGGCATAAAGAGCCTAGCGGAAAAACACACAAAAAATGGGATGAAGGAGAAAAGATGGAACATTGTCTTAACAGAGGAAGGAGGGAGTCAAATAAATGCAATAGCAGAAACATAAGGGCGATAAAAAACAGGTCCCTGCTCTAGGGGTTAATTAAATGGGTTTCATCTTATCTCTGTTAGTGACATGCTGGCACAACACTCCATGTGTTAAGAACACGTTATATCCAACACATGGAAGCTTGTGTCAGTATGTCTGTGGGCATTTGGAGATAGCGCTTGATGTGTGTTGTCTGTTTATGTGAGGTTTGCCTCTGTTGTGGCTCTGCCTCCAAGAGGCAGGAGGCTATAACTCCATCACCTACCGCCTATTGACTCCCTCTAAGGGAGATCAATACTGGAATGATGGCCCTCCTATGTCTTCCCCATCCATCCACTAGGCCATTGAGTGTATGTTAATGTTATGAATTATCGAGAGAACAGTTACTATTGATTGGCTGTGGATTATTGGTGGGCTGTATAGTGGGAGTGGGGCAGTGAGGGTAGGATTTGGAATGCCTGGCTGGAAGAGAAGGAAAAGTCAAAACTCTGCAGAAAGGTTTAAGTATCTTCTAAGGTACATGAACCCTAAAAGGTCCAGGTCAGAGGTTGCCAGGGGCAAGGCTAACTGTTTGATACTCATCATTTCCTGCCTTCCCCCACATACTGTAAATACAGCATTGAACCTGTCCTCTTCTTAATCTTTTTTCCAACTTCTATTGAGTCATATTGGTCTATAAAACACATCTTCAATAAGTTGCCTCTGTTCCTCTTTGGTGTTTTATACACAACAAACAAAGGTATCTTAACACCTGTTCGGTGTGTAACCTAGCAATTAACAAACCAACTCTGTAAAAAAAGTTTGGGAAGAATGGGTTTGTTGGTAAGAAGGTTGTGCTTCATTGAAGTGAAGCATCTCCTATTTCACACATGGACACCAATCATCATGAGCTGGCATTACTGTAGATGTATTATCAGTTCAGTTCATTCTGTCCTTACAAACTTGGTGCTGATTCACAGTTTAAGTCCTTCAGTCTCAACATAAATGAACTGAGCAAAAAAAAGAACTAACAAATTTAAATAGTTTATAATGATAATTAAGGAAAGTTCATTAAAGATACAGTAGGCCCTCGCTGCTTCGCTGAGATCAGCTGATATATATACACACAAATAAACTACTTACTACTTGTACTACGATTCCTACTTCGCAGTTTTTCACTTATTGCTGGGCTTCAGGGTATGGACCCCCGTGATAAACGAGGGACTACTGTACTACAAAATTTTTGTTAGCCAAAATTATTTAAGGCTCACTTAAAAATAATTAAAAGAAAATTTAACTGCATAAAGTTAAACAACTCTGAAAAGATTCAAACTTCAAAAAATATTGTAAATATTAGTTGCAAAAGCTTTATGTGCCCTGCTCCATGCCAGACTTGTCCTTTATAGATGGTTAATCTGAGTATTTTCTTTCATTATGATAAAAAAAACCCTGCACATCAAATTACTTATTTAGCAGGTTGTAAAAACTGAGGTAATGTGGCGAGCAGATATTTGAACTCAAAGTTCAGAAAACACATTCTGTATCTGTGACATGAACAGTTTTTTCAAAAGTCATTGTGGTGGTCCCTAACCAGCGGTCTCAACTCACACACAAGAAAACCAAACAAACAAAATGTCCTACCATGTTAAGGCTGCTCTAAGGCGTCCTTTCCAGAGTCTTTTCCTTCATCATGTCCCAGAAACACAACAACACTTAAAAAGACGTTCAAGTATCTGATTTCCTGATCTTGTGAGCCAGAATCTGATTGTGGCACCCCTCATTCAGCTGATGATTCACTCTGGCGTCCCAATTTTTTTTTACTTCATTGTATTTGCAGAGATTTTTCAGTGAGCTGATTCAACCAGATTGACACATCAGCACAGGTGATGATTTTTCCATACTGAAATAAAGCAAGCAGCTTCAACAATTCAATGTATTAATTTTCATCCATCCATCCATCCTTCCATCCATCCATCCATCCATCCATCCATCCATCCATCCATCCATCCATTCATTATCTTTATTTGCTTCTTTCTTTTTGGGTCACGGGGGTCACTGGTGTCCATATCCAGCAATCACTGTGCAAGAGGCGGAGGACACCCTGGACAGGTCTCCAGTCCATCACAGGGACACATAGAGACAAACAACCATTCACTCTCTCACTCACACCTAGGGACAATTTAGAGTTACCACTTAGCCTAACATGCATGTTTTTGGTCTGTGGGACGAAACTGGAGTACCTGGAGAAACCCACATATGCACGGCGAGAACATGCAAACTCCACCCAGAAAAGTCCCAGGCCATGTTACAGTCTGACAACATTCTTGTTGAGAGGTGGCAGCTTTACCAACTGTGCCACCTTTACACAACCAGTTAAAAACAAATGAAACAAACGAAAAAAGGCTAGTAGAAAAAAAAAAATCCTCATCCATGAGTAGTGTTGACATAGGTCCATTTCAAAACCCTTCTCTGCATTTTATTTTCTGTCAGTTCCACTGATTATGTTGGTCTTCTTTTTATGGAATATACTGTAGTCTTATTTTATGCAAAAGATCACCCTAAAAAACACAATGCTAACAAATTAGCAACATTCATTTCAATTCAGTTTATTTATATAGCACCAATTCACAACAGAAATCATCTCAGGGCACTGAAAAGATCCATTCACATACATAATCAGTTAATAACAATATTTACCAAAGGAGCCAACAGATTGCTTTGAGTTTTCACTTTGTCGCAGTCTCCCATCCTAAGTCTTCCATCCATGTCCACTATAACAGCTTTAGACATAAACGACTAAGAATTTCACCAGAGGGCCCACAGGCCTCCCCAAAGGCACAATCAAAGTATTTTTGGTCCCACCCACCCTACATCGACATTATGATTGGCTAATTTTCCTATCAGTTGATTAACAAATGTCGAGCCTGCGACACAGCTGTGCCTTCTGTCCTGACGGTGAAGTCCTAGCCAGTGACAAAAGCTTTAAACATTTTTATGCCTGGAGACATAAATCTAAAATAATCTGAGTGAATAACTGTATTTTCATGGAATAAAACAATTTTTTTGCTCAATTGCAAAGTAGTTTACAAAAAATAGAAAAATTAGCTAAAAAATAAGCACTTGGAATATATATACTGTATATATTCCAAATAAATACTGTATTAAATAAAATAAATTAAAATATTTCCCAAGTGCTGAATTATTGGGTTTTCTCTATCACCTAAAACGCCCTAGGGATTTCATGGGCACTTGAACTTGCATGCCAAATATTCTTCTTCTCCACAGTTGTTTAGATCTGTGAATGCATTTTATTTAATATTTTTCTAGATTTGTTGTTTCTGTCCATTTTCTTTTATGTTCTCATAAAAGCAGCAGAATGGGAAAAAAAAGTACAAAATCAGACACATTTTCTCCATCTGTGTTTCCCCTGCCCAGTGCTTCAAGTGTCCTCTGCCTGTTGGTGTTTGCTGTGTAAAGAGTTCCCTAATTGAAATGCACAGGTTGTCCTTTTTTGTCTCATTTTGTCTTTGTCTTTATTTGATCGCACAACTTTTAAAGAAAGTTTGAAGCGAGGGGAGATTAAAGTTTGCACACCTAATACTGTAAAAACACTGACCTCCTCCCTTTCTGGGAGGCGTATGAACATTCAGATGTGCCCCCCCCCCCCCCCCCCCCCGACTCCTACACACACACACACACACACACACACACACACAGGTTTGTTTTGCTATCTTTGTGGGGCCTTTGCATTGACTTCCATTCATTTTTCATTCATTTCTATAGCCTAACCATGACCTTTATCCATAACCTAACCATTACCAGTACATACCTAACCCTAAACCTAACACATCCTCTTAGTCCTAAACCTAGCCCCTAACCCACCAACGGGACTTCTTCTTATGGGGCCCGGGCTTTGGGCCCCATAAGGAGCAGTTGGTCCCCACAATGTAGTATAAGTTGGAAAAATGGGCCTCACAAAGTAGCATAAACAAGGACACACACACACACACACACACACACACACACACACATGCCGGCCTACATGTACAATCTCTGGTCTGTGTAGTTTGGAATGGCTCTGAGTTCTAACAGAGCCCCGGGGAGGTGCAAACAACACTTTCCCAGCAAATGCTGAACTTGCTCAGTTTGGGTCAACTTTGCAAACTGAGAGAAGTCGTGCTACTGTAGTGTGAGAAGAAAAACAGGTGACCAACCCATTAAACCCACTCAAAAGTTAAAAGATGCGCTCTGGCCTCAAACGGTTTCTTTTGCTGATAATCGTATCAAAGTGCTGCTGTGATGCTTGACAGTATTTCTTCAACGCAACTTGTGGTGACACAGGTGAGGTGTTGCATGCAACTTCTTTGTGTGTTTGTGTGTTTGATTTGACTTTATTGTTTTATTTAACATGTTTTTAAAGTGTGTCTAACAATTCTTTGCAATTGAGTTTACCTCTTGCTGGAGGAGACAAAAGCTATGCATAAATTTGTTTAGAAATATACTCTGATTTATATTTCATACACAAAGATGTGAAATTGATTCACACAGGTGATATATTACTTTATCCATATTTGGTTGACTATCCATACCATCAAAGCATAAAGCTCTCCCCTTATTCAACTGTTTATGCAGTGATTTGCAAATTACTTCTGCCTTTGGTTAAAAAACTGTGAATTAAGTTATTTGCAGATTTATTTATTTATTTATTTATGTAACACAAGAGTTAAAGATTCTCTGCATGGATTGTATGTTGTTATGTCACCACTGAGTGTTGATTGATCATGTTTTGAACCGTATCTTCTTCTTCTTTCGGCTGCTCCCTGCGTTACAGGTCGCCACAGCGAACTACGTTGCACGAAGACTTGGCAGTTATTTTTACGCCGGATGTCCTTCCTAGTGCAACCACAGACCACCGAGCTACCACAGCCCTCTGTGTGGAGCAGAGAGCTGCTATCTAGGACACCCGGAGGAGCAGATGGTGGGGGTTAAGGGCCTTGCTCAAGGGCCCCAGAGTGGGACGAATGAGGGTGGGGGCAGGTGTGGGTGCTTCACCTAACCCACCCACAATTTTTGATGTTGTCGGTACCAAGGCTTGAACCGGCGATCTTCCGATCACAGGCCCACCTTCTCTAACCTCTGCGCCACCACTCCCCTAATGTTTTGAACCGTATCCAAGATAGAAAAAATATTTATTGTGCACTACAAAATTTGAAAAGCAGAGCATATCTGTACTATATTATCATAGGTTTTGTCCAGACCATGGATTATTTAATCATTTTGTCGATGTCTCATAATATTTTGTGAACGCCTGAGTATTTGGTAATGCAATATACAGCAAATGAGGTTTGTAATTGAGCTTAAAACCTATAATTTATTCCATAGATAATATGCTTGTTTAAGTTGTGTTTACTACAGATTATTTGTAGAGCAATTTTGTCCTGTGGTTTACTATATCCTCATGATAAAACAGAGTGATGAGTTGGATAATGAATGGTTATTCAGCATTATCAAAAAATCTAAATATCATAAAAATATTAAATCATCAAAATATCCTTTTGTCCTCTCTTGAACGTTTTGCAGCCAGGTGTGCTGCAGCTTTATTGTGAATAAAATAGATGCTGTGGCAGGAAGACGTCCAGTGGGAATCCCTTGATGATTCAAGCTAGCAGAGGTGGGTCTGCTTGGACACCTCCAGAGACTTGACTGAGGTGGGACATCCCCTGAGACCCCTAAGGAATTTTAACTAGGATGTGGGGCATCCCCCTTGGACCCCCATTGGGAACTTGTCACAGAGAGCAACATCCCTCCGGACCCCACTCAAGAACTTGACCTAAAGGAGTGGTTTTTGTTTGGAAGTCCTTCATGTCTAGCACAGGTGCTAGAGGAGGGGAATACTCCTGAACCCCTTAGCAACTTGACAGGAGTAGTGCCCTGTGGGAGCTGGGGGGACATCTGCAGAAGCAGATCCCAGGACATGAACAGGATTCTAGGAGACCCTCTGTAATTCATTGAAAAATACTTAATAGAGAGTGTTTCTATGTTAGGGCCTGAGGCCAAACTGCTGGGAGCCACACTTTCTGTGGCAGGTGCATGAGCTGGGTTTTCTAAAAAGGCTAAACTCATCCAATCCTATCCAAGGCTGGCTCAGTATTGTCAAAAATGACTTAAACTTGACTTCTTGCTGTCTCTGTCCTCCAGAGCTCCTTGTCAACTACTTTGGGGTTGTCTTCAGCTGTAGACTGACAAATCGTAGTCTTATAGTCCTCTCTGACTTCCAATAAAAAGACCTCAAAATGGTAAAGTCTGGGTCCACTTCTGGTCACTTCTTTTTGATGAAAGTAGTAGTTTGTGTTGAAAGAGGACCCGAATGCAAGATTCTGCTATGTGACAGAAGATGGTAATGAAGACTAACTTTATTCTAGAAAGAACAAGGTGCAGCCAAAGCAGGAAGTCTACAAAATGTGAACTAAAAATAATGTAACAGGGTGAAAAGAACAAACAAATGGATAGAACAACAATCTGACAGGGAGCAAGTCAGGTGTTGTTATGCTGTATCTTGAGATAAGAAAATGACTGAAATGTTTCAGTTGTGATGATGAGAACATCATCAATTTAGGAAACATCTATTGATTTTTTCATATCCCTTTCATCTTATGTAGAGTGTAAAGGATGCTTTTCTGCAGCAGTCAACAGGAAAAAGGCAAAATAGACCATAGACAAGTTTTAGTTCAACAGCAGGCAATCAGGAAACAGAGCACAATACATGAAACTATAACAATAAACTAAATCATGACAAACAAAACCACCAATTAACAAAACCACAAAAAGTAAAAAAATACCTAAATGTTTAGACCACAACAGTGGATTCACCACTCCCGTGTTTTTGTACGACACCAAATCTCAGAAATTCATGCTGTTGGTTTGCTTGAAAACTGGTGTCTAACATAGGCATCGATCTGTGTAAATGTGGCATTTTCATTCTATTCTATTTTTCCACAACTTATTTATAATTGTGGCTTTTAACACTCTGAGTAACTGTAATAACGTTGTGCATTATACCAGAGGATGTGGATTATTTTCAAGTCTCTGAGCCTTTTATTTTCAACAGTCACCCACTTTCCATAGACCCTTTCTGGCAATTGATCCAGTATCTAAGTGTTAGTCATAAATTAACACACTTCTCCCCTCATACATTCATTGCATTGTCATCTAGCTCATCCAATCACTTGACTACACGCACAAAAACACACATACACACGCACACACTTTGCATGTGTGCATGCTAAACCTATTTCTTTAGCATATAATATTGTACTTTATCACTGCATTATAAGTATCTAGAACTAATATTATATCCTAAAAAATAGGTTTACACATGCTTATTGTGCTTACAAGGTACAGTAGTAACTTAGGCTGAAATGTTTGATATAACAACTCTAGATAAAACATATAGGTGAACAGATTTGGCTCACTATTTGGCAAGAAACTGATCAGTTTTGTTTCTCTGTCACCAACGTGCTGTTTAGTTGCACTGGTAATAATGCATCATTTAATGAATATGCTTTTTGTAAAAACAATATAGATTTTGATAACTATTTAAAACACCTTTTAAGTAAAAATGTCAACCACATGCGGTTATCTAAAGAATGTTTTGCTTTTTTTGTTCTCATTGTAAATTAAATATATATCAGGTTTAATCAGTTTAAAAATATGTTCACAAGAATTTTTTTTCCCCATGTTTGATTCATATAAGGACAAATGTCTAGTAGAGCCCACTGTGTTGCAAATGGTAAGTTAGACTCAATAGAAGTGATTATTCATATTTGTCATTTGTTTACTTTAGTATTTGGTGTTTACAAGTTCAACAAAACAAGACAATTAATAGCTTAAATACTATAAACACAAAAGAAATGTGGGTATGGGTCAGAATTCATTACATACTCAGTAAAATGTGACCAGCCTGTGAACAGCACCAAATCTGTCTGTTAATAAGTTCATAAATAGTGGGCCAGAGAATATGGTGGTTCAATAGGGGCTCCTAAATAAAAGTTGCTACATGGTAGAGGCATATATCAGAATCTGGCTATAAAGCCTGCCCTTTCGTGTGAGGAGTAGTGGGAGTAGTTGACTCCTGTCTGCTGATAGGAACTCTAAATCACTCAGTTCCCCCACCCTGCCAGTATCACACACACGCACTCCCACTCTTGTAAATGTCACCTGTTAATCTGGCTTCGGGCGCTGCTTGGTGCACTCACCCGGTAACATCGGTATAACATGTACTATTCAAGATATAAACTCAGATGTACATTAGTTTTCTAGCATTTCTTACCTACGTCACTTATTGCCATGCCTCTTTCAAAATGTATAAAATTGTAACATGCAGTAGTTTTTTTCCCTGAAAAAAATCGTTCTGTATATACCATATATATGGAATATGAACATTTGAAATGTGAAGTGAAGGAAAAAACTAACAAAATGAAATGTCATGAATGATTTTCTTTTCTTGACTGCTTGATTCTAATTGCTAATGTATATTTATTTCCTCCATTTTAGGTCTGTCATACATTAAATAAAAGTTGCTTCGAGTTTGTAATTAAGTAAAAAAAGTACTTTATAGTAATAGCAATGATATTAAATATTAATATAATAATAATAGTATAGTAATAGTATTCATTCATTCAACCTTTATTTAGACAGGTAAATCACATTGAGCCTCGAGGACTCATTTACAAGAGTGACCTGATATAGTAATAGTAATAATAATAAGTAATAAGTATGGTAATGTCTTTGTCAACACAAAAAAAACTCATCGCAAAAACAAAAACCGTCCAGATGACCTGACTGGAAATTGTTGGATTTTATACCTGGATTATTGCGCATGGACTTTGGTGTTTTTGTCAACAGGTGACTGTAATCGTACAAAAGAATCCACAGAGACGAGCCATGGAGGAGTAAAAAAAACAACAAAACAAATGATCGAGAAAATCGTTAGGAGTTTAAATAATAATGTTTCACAAATAAAGACTGAAATTGGTTTGCATATTTGTTTTTCTACAATGCGTAATATAAATGTTGTTGACGATGTAAGGATGCCAATAATCAATAAACATCATAACTACTTTAAAGAAGTGAATGCTTTGGGCAAACTTTTGTCAAGTACTATAAATACAGTTTGTTCCATAAACATTACTTACAGGTACAGTATAAAAAGGAAACCTTTCATAAATCTTATCTGGAAACGTCAAATTCTCTGAGATGAAGGTAATTCGAGATTTACCATCCTATAATGGAAACATGTTTTGTCTTCAAACAAATTGCTATTCCAGATGTTTCTTTATAAGGAAAGAACACAATGTTCTCTTGACCACAGACAAAAACACCATATCAGTAGAAGAGTGGTGGTGTGAGGTCTTATCTCTTCAGTATGTTCAGACCTTAGCATGGCTCATCTATCAGGAGTCCTCCCTGCATCTTCAAAGTGATAGCATACTGACAGCTGTCCACTGCAGGTGGGACACATACTCATAAGTACTTCACACAACATGGCTGAAAGCCTTCTTCACTAATATAATAATAATAATAATAATTGCAGAAATAAAAGCTTTGCAGAGAGTGGTGAAGGCTGCACAGAAGACTGTTGGAGTCAGCCTCTCCACCATCTTTTTTTTTTTCATTTACCCTTTATTTATACAGGTAGTCTCATTGAGCCATGAGAACTCATTTTCAAGAGAGAGCTGTTTAGGGAGCAGATGGGGGGGGGCAGAGTGGGGCGAATGAGGGTGGGGGCGTGTGGGGGCTTCACCTACCCAACCCATAATTTTGATGTTGTCTGGGCCGGGGGTGAACCAGCGATCTTCGGATCACTGGCCCACCTCTCTAACCAAAATAATCACTGTAATGCCACTTTAATTGGTGATATATGACTTCATCTGTGATGCTGATCTATTGCCTTTAAGCTGCTGTGTTCATACCCATTTGCTCACTACAGACTCTTTTTCAGGCTGCTGTTTAATAGACTGAATTTTTTACATTAATATTGTTTATTGTGTATCTTAGATCCTTGTATACTATTTCATTTTATATTTTTGCTATTTTTGGGTGTAACTGGGACATTGAAAACACAATTTCATTCCACCTCATTTACCACATGTGATGCGAATGACAATAAAGAAGTCAAAAAAAGTCAAAGTCACTTTATTGTCAAAAGCTGCAATATGTACAGGACATACACAGGATTGAAATTACATTTCTCTCAGACCCCGGTGCAACAATAACCATTTAACATTAAAACATTTACAAGAACCTTGAACCTTGAAATATTTTTAGCCCCATATTATCCTTTCTTCTAAAAATGTTTCCTCTTCCTTTAAGGTTTATTTAGTGGTAAAATACTAATCAGAATTTCAGTCAATAAGACAAAGAGTAGAAGGAGAAGTGAACATAAATGTAGTGGGCAATAAAGACAGATGAACAAGATAAAGGGTCTGAGAATCAAACGATTTCATTTTGACTGGGCTGATAACAGCTGTCACATGAAGCTTTCTATGGACATTCTCTTCTTTCCGTTAATCTTAAGATAATGTCTGATGTCTGAACAAATACTAAACTGTTTTTCCTAGAAGTTCTTACAGAAGTCTGTGATCTCAGACTTTGTAAAATGTATGCATTACTTTCACATGGCACAAGTTAGAAATGCTGTAGTTGTTTTACTTTCAGCTGTTTTCTTCTGCAGGGGTTGCTACAACAAGCGGGCTCGCACGGAACATTATGACATTTGTTTTATACCAAACTCTCTTCCTGATGCAACCTGGACTCAAACCTGCAACCTCAGGTCTACAAGACGGTGACACTGACAAGTAAGCTGTTACCCCAGGAAATGTAACTTTCCTGTTACAGCACATCATTTGACATGCTCACCAGTAAAAGTTGGTGCATTTAGACCCTTCTTTAATACTAACCCCAATCACTTGTGAAAAATGAAATGCAATTGGTCTGGTCTTGTTTTGACACGAAGGGGCCCACAATCAAATCCTGTTATACCACACTTTATTCAGAAGTAAAATATGATTTAAAGCAAGTGAATAAGCAATATGTTTGCCAGTCTATACCTGGCTAAGTAAGTGGATGTGTTTTCAAGGAACTCCTAGTCAAATGGGCATATGATATTGTAGTTGCTGTACATGCACATGTGCGTGTGTGTGTGGTATTGTGGCTCCAGGACTGCTGTGAAGCAGCCCTTGTCTCATTAGTATGTCAATTGGCTCCATCTGCTTTGCACATGAAAGGACCAGGATGTGTAGGAGGACAGGAGAAAGAAAGAACACTAGATAGGGAGGGAGTGCGGGTACCGCTGTATTTATCTCCACCTTGTAGGAATTTGTATCGTACACTGAGGGCACTTATTAAGGATCACACAGAGGTGTGCTGTCTCTCTAATATGCACACACACACACACGCACACACACACACACACACACACACACACACACACCAACACACACAATAACTCTGATGCTCACATCAGCGGTCAGCCTTACGGACATTTAATTACACAAAGAAGAAGACTGATTTTACTTGCTGTTGGAAAGGGTTAGGTTTGAAATTAAGTATTTAAAGATGGGGGCGTGGGGGTGTATCTTAGGCTACATGTGTTGCCAAATCTTTTTTTGCACACTTTTTAAACCTTGTTATATAGATTAAACCAGGTTTGTTTCCTTTGTTTAACTTCACACTGAGTACACTTCCATCCATCCATCTGTCCATTATTTTTACCCGCTGCTTCCTTTTTAGGTTGCAGGGGTCGCCAGTGTCCATGTACAGCTATCACTGTGTGAGAGGTGGGGGACACCCTGGACAGATCTCCAGTCCATCACAGGGACACAGAGACAAATAAGACAAACGGCCATTCACTCTCTCACTCACACCTAGGGACAATTTAGAGTTGCCAATCAGCCTAACATGCATGTTTTTGGTCTGTGGGAGGAAACCGTAGTACCCGGAGAAAACCCACACATGCACAGAGAAAACATGCAATCTCCACCCAGAAAGGCCACCGGCCGAGATTCGATCCGATAACTTTCTCTCTGAAACCTCCAGTATACTCCCGCGTACGTCCGTTCATGCGTACGTACGCGTGTACTGTACGCAGAGGGTTCAGACTTCAGACTCCAGCGTACACCCCAAGCAGCTGCAGAGCAGCTTCACAGACAAGGGGCGTTTATCTTCGGGACAAATTGAGGTCGCCGATTGGTCATTTGCTGACACGCCCACTGGATTGATTGACAGGTAAGAAAAAAAAAAGAGTGCTGGCAGCCTCAGCCGCAGCGGTGTTCTGTGTTTATATGTTAATAAAAAGTCCTAAAAAAAAAAAAAACAGCGACGGCTGGCGCTACAGCCCACACATAAGAGCAGCCCACCAGGAAATCTCCAGACCCTCCCGCAGCCACGCTGGACCTGAGCTTAATTCGCTCGTGACAAATTCCTTCATTTGTCACCATTTCAGTCATTGCATCAATGGAGGAGGAAGAGATCACTGCCTCTTGGCAAAAAAACAAAAGAAAAGGCCAGATCAGGGATGAAGAAGGGGAATTTAATACATTGGTGTTGCATACAAAACAGTCCGTTGCTGGGCAGTTTATTGTGCGACACAGCTTACGCGTATGCGGTCGTAAAAATTTAGCTTTGCACGGACATGCCCTGGGGGGTACGCTCGTACCTCCGCGTACGTACGTGCGTACCTCTGTGTATGGATGTGCGCGGGAGTATACTGGGTGCTTGAGAGACAACAGCTCTACCGAGTCACCATGCCGCCCACTGAGTACACATGTTGTTTTAATTTCCATTTCAACTGTTCATTGAAATTTTAAATTTGTAGTGATTCTTTTAGGTAACATATTTAAAATATATCATGTATATAAGCACAGTACATTTAAGGTAAATAAAAACAAGCAAAAAAACAACAAATGTATACAGAAATGGTTAAACGGCACACATCCTTTTGTCATCGCTGGTAAGAGCAGGAGAATGATGAGGAATGAAAGAAGGTGACACGAGAGGGCAAACAGCAAGCAAATTAATTACACTCTCAATTACTGTTGTGTCACTCGTTTTTCACCTGTTGCAGATGAGTGCTCTCACAATACATTACTATTTGCCCAGTCTTTACTAATGATTGTCCATCGAAAAGCACTTGAGTCTTAGCTCATTTTTTTTGTTCTCACAGAATAAAAACAATCTCTCAAGGTCTAAAAAAAAGTTAAGTCAGGTCCTCAGGACGTTCAAAAACAAAAAGAATGTAGCAACGTTTCGTATTTCATCCGGAAGACTTCTTCAGTCTAAGGAGCTGTGTTCAGCTCAGTCTTATAAATAGCACAGACTATGGAACTTTCTGGCAGTGTTTACAGACAACTCACCGTCCTTGTCGGCCTCCTTCTCATAAATGTATAGTGACGTCATTATGTGCTGTTTATGTGTGAGGTCATTTTGTTTTTCAACTCTCACACTGTGCCAGGACATAGTGCGAAAACGATTTTTTTTTTTTTTACCTCCCCTCCTCTTGTTTTTTCTTTTCCAGTCTGTTTGTCTGTTTAAGACAGGTCTCACTTGTAAATGAGTCTCAGAGGCTCAATTTGATTAATATGTAAATAAAGCTTGAATTAAAAAACTCTGCTTGGTTTTTGGCATTTTGACCAAAAAAAATCTTAAAATGAGTCATTGCTGGAACAAAACTAGTCTGACAATAATGCAGTTACAATGAAAAGGGATCTGGAAGTAAAGTTAAGACCTAAGGGCGGCTGTGGCTGAGTGGTTAGAGCAGTCATCCTTCAATGCAAGAGTTGGGGGTTCAAATCCACCAGCAGTCACATGCCAAAGTGTCCCTGGGCAAGACACTGAACCCCTCATTGCCTCCGATGTGTGTCATTGGTGTATGAATGTGATAAAGCTCTGATTATTCTCTTTAGAATAATTTGTTCAATTAGCTTTGCAGAGATCTAATAGAGTGCTGTATGAATGGGTAAACGAGGGCACAGCTTGTAGTGTAAAGCACTTTGAGTATCTTGAGGAGATAGAATGGTGCTATATAAGTACAGTCCAATTACCATTTACCTTTCTCTAAAATAAATCTAAACGGTTTTTTAGTCTTTGAGATTGTTGAAACAAATGCAGCTGTTATTGTAGAATGGATATTTTTGGATATAAACATCCATCCATATATCCATTATCTTTACCCACTTCTTCCATTCCGGGTCACGGGGTTCACTGGTGCCCATGTCCAGCAGTCACTGTGCAAGAGGGGAAGTACAACCTGAACAGGTCGCAGATCTGTCACACGGACACATAAAGACAAACGAGACAAACAACCATTCACTCCCTCACACACTTGGAGCCAATTTAGAGTTACCCATCAGCCTAACATGCACAGATTAAAAACTGATAAAGTTACAACTTAAAGTCACCCATTGTTAATCGTGTCTTTTAGTGTTTTAGTTTCAAAGAATATTTGGCACAATTTGCATTCTACCAGGTTGTGGTCTACACCTATACATCATTCTGAACTGATTGTTGCACAAACACTTGTAATGGAAATTGGAGATGTTTTTGTCACAGCCCATCATCTTGGGAAGTCATATTTTGTTCTAGATTTAGTAGTTTTGATCCCATAAGAAAACAAAGAGCATTATGCTTTTAGAATTAAAGCATTCTGGCAGTGATTTGGTAGCATTTATTTACACAATAAGCTGCATGTCAGCAGTGTGGTTATTGTGATGTTTTACGATAGCTACCTGCAGGCATCACATAGAGTCAAATATCCATACTTAATTTCCAGTAATACTTAAATTCCTCTGCTTGAGACAGAGACTGGGTGGCATGGTGGCATAGTTGGTAGAACTGTTGCCTCTCAGTGAGAGGCAACTGGGGTTCAGGTTGCTGAATTGAATCCTGGCAAGGGGGCCTTTTTGGGTGGAGTTTGCATGTTCTCTCTGTGCATGTGTGGGTTTAATCCAGGTACTCTGCTTTCCTCCCACAGACCAAAAACATGCATATTAGACTGATTGGCAACTTAATTGTCCCTAGGTGTGAGTGAGAGAGTGAATGGTTGTTTGTTTCGTTTGTTTCTATGTGTCCCTGTGATAGACTGGAGACCGTGACTGCTGGATATGGGCACCAGTGACCCTGTGATCTGAAAAGGAGGAAGCGGGTAAAATATAATGGATGGATGGATGGAGACAGAGACCTCCCTTAACTCACTGAGAGCATTCTGTTATTTTCTGGTTGAGATTCATGGCCTCAGAACTGGAGCTGGATTTGTACTCCACGAGAACTGAAGTAATTTGCTATCTCTAATGCAGTTGCTAGACCAAAAATGATGTCATTTTGTTCTCCCAGGAGCTCTGAGAGCATGTTCTCAATACAAGGTCTGAGCAGATTTTTTTTCTCTGCTGGGGTTGGATCAACTAATGTATGAATGGCTAAAATTTTGAAGTGGGGGTAGTTAATGTGGCTGTTCCATAAGCTGCTCAGGCACCAGTGTGGCCACAGTCAAGTTAAGAGTATAAGCTGCTGGACCCTAACATTACCTTCTGAAATCCAAAATTTACAGTGTGAACACAATCTCTCCTGAGCAAAGGGTGGAAAGCTGTGTGTGGGTACTGCTGAAAAGATGACGGGACTGAGTGGTTGTCAAAACTATGGTCTTCAACTGAAACACTTCCATCTCTGTGATTGTCAAATCACAGATAGACAACACAACTTTAACAACACAGATCAAACTGATTTCCACAAACCCAACTCTAGAGGAGCTGCCTTCATCCCAGCTGCTACACACAGCAAACTGTTTCAGTGTGTGCTGAGGGTTGTGGCTTGAAGAACCACATCATCTGCAGTAAACAAAGATGCACCCTCTAGGTTCCTGACCCAGACAGTCACAATTACGCCCTGAGATCTTGTCCACGAATGCCACAAACAGGTTTGGCAAAAAGCAGCAGCCCTGGTAAAGTCCAACCCTCACTTGGAGCCAGCTTGACTTTGTGATGCGAGTGTAGTAGCACTTGCTTTGATTTTACAGGGACTAAATAGCTTACAAAAGTGAAACTAGCACCCCGTATTTCTACACTATCGTCTTCAAATGCCCTCAAGGTAGGGAAACAGTCATAAGATTTGTCCAGGTACACAAAGCACATGTTATCTTGAGAAACAAACTCCTATGACCCCTTCAGCAACTCCTTAAGTATAAAGATCTGATCCACTGTTCTGTGGCCGAAACAAACGCCAAACTGCTCCTCCTGGATCTGAAGTTAGAAAAAAGACTGAGTCTGAACCTCCTTTCAACTCCCTGGAGTAAGCATTCCCAAGGAGGCTGATTTGTATGATCTCCTGCAGTTGTAATGCACCTCCCCCCCCCCCCCCCTTTTTTTTTGTATTAACATGGCAGCAGAATAATCTTAGGGAAATGGATCACAATATAGTTCAATAAAAAGTTAATTCTTAAGTGTCTCAGTTCATCCTTCCAGTTCCACCAGGATTAATTTACTCTGTTTAGAGGTGTCTGATGTTCTGCAGGGAATCTGTCATCAAGGAACCGTGGCCCACTGGCCTTGATGCATTAGGGACCCTTGGCAGATTTGAGACGAGCACTCTGATCGTGCCCACGTGGAGTTTCAGCGATCTTCAGAGAGCTGTGTGAACGAGGGGCCAGCTAGAGGGGACGAGAGGCAATTAGAGAATATTAAAGGGGGAGAGGAGACGAGTGGGACAACAGGGATGAGAGTTGCAGGGATTTATTCATGAACAAGAAAAAGGATAAAAAATGGGGCTTGTGACAGGATGCAATAGAGTTTGACGTGGACAGAGAGACCAATGTTAAAGAATTATTTGTGCTTTTTACAGTTTCTCTTGTTTTTTGTCTGTATTTTTTTACTCCTGTTGTGTTTGGGACTCGTCATCTAAGTCTTAACCACATTATCCCAGAAAACAGCTTTTGAGTTAAAAACAACATTTCAAGTAAAGATTGTGTGTTTTGTTGTCAGCTTGTGTAATCTTACATAATGTGCACATGGACAGTTTTGCTTTGTACATTTATATGTATGAATCCAGGCAAACGCTCACAGGTGAACACAAACTCCTCCTCTTTCTTCTTCTCTCTGTTGCGTTTTGTTACTGTTGAGCTCTTGTGGTTGCATGTGGAAACTGGCAGGTAGATACAATTTTATGTTGGGTTGTGGCTTTTTGACCACGGGCAAAAATATGCAAAGTCAGAAGAAGCTGCGGCTGTGTGCCAACAGTTGAAGTGTGGGAGTATGTGCTGATATATGCATGAGCACGACAAGCAGCTGATTGAAATACCCCAAAAATTAAACACAATAAAAATATATAAGTTCCAGGAGTTCATCCTTTGTTCTGTGCATGCATGGTTTGTGTGCACTTATTTTTTGCATGATTCAAAGTGGGGGTTAAGTGTTTGGACAAGACAAATATGTGTGGGTGTAGTTTAAAGACACCAGCTGGGTGAAACTCATGAGGTAGAAATTAGAAACATATGAATGCTTATTTGCTTCTGAGGACAAAATTTAATGCATTTCCTTCCAAATTCAAAAACAAATTTGGATCATCAGTTTGATGAAAGGTTGAAACACTAGAGTATTGTTGCGTATCTAGATTAAAAATATCTTAACAGTATGGTTTATCAGGGACAGCCATGTGCAATTAAGAGTCCACTCACATTTTACTCATATGTTTACATGATCAGTGTTGGACTCATCCATTGTTATTCAAAATACCATTTCTAATTTATGACTGGACAAGACAAAGTGTGTGAAAACAGATTTGTTTATTTGTCGACTCCCTGTCTGGTTGCCTGTATTCAGCTCTAAGTGCAACCATGAAGTCCTATTGACCCCAGTATGTTCATCCAGGTGCAGAGTGTTGCTTCATGGACTGGGTTGTGGCTCTGCCTGGAAAGTTGCTGTCTTCCCCTAAGTGGGAGCTTTGATTGGACCAACAAAGTCATGCATGCTGGTGTGAGCTGGCAGCTGGTGAGCTGTGTGTTGTTTTGTCAGCTCCCATTCAGTATGGTTTGGCTTGGTTTTGGTTCGTACCAGCTTGCTGTGACCACATCAGTAATACTTACAGGCCTTACTGAGGAAATGGACAGATAGATCTGACTCAGCAGCACATAGTTCTGGTTATAATCTTCAGAAAACACGCTCACGCAAGCGTACTCTCTTCTTTCTGTATTTCATAGCGTACTGTACAAGCTTACTCATAAGCAGATGCACACTCTGTTCATGCAGGCTCACTGAGTGCCACATAATACACACCACACACTCCTCAGTGGCCTCCTCACATCTCACTTTTCCTCTTTTTTTTAAATCTTTGATGTTGCTCTTGCTTCAGAAGGACTGCAGTTTTTCGAGCCAGTGAATTTAATTCCCTGGCGCCATGATGGAGTCGTCAGTCCGACTCAGCACTCAGCAGTCATGCAGGTGTAAGATCTGCTGACCCGGCTGTGCGCCCCATCCCCATGGACCTGCAGGCGATGACCTAATGGTCATCTGATTCCCAGCACCTCTGCCATGCTCCTTCTCACTTACGGTTCTGTTTTTTTTCTCTCCCCTTTCTTGTCCCCTACCTCGCTTTTTGAGCACAGTGACAAGAATAGTCATGATGATATCATCAGCGTGAGTCAACAGGTAGGTGTTACATCGTCCGGCTGAGTTGGCGTTTACAGTTCGTGACGGGCTTAATATCAGTTCCATGTGACGGGGGCTGAAAGCCATCACATCTGTGTTTTACTGAGCAGTGGCCAGCACATCTTGATTTAACTTACATTGTCCCAAAACAACATTACTGTTTCTGTAACACTCTTTATATTTGTGTGATGTTAGGGCACAAGATATCATAAGCTAGTGGTGTGAATTTAGTCAAGTGCTGCTTTTGGTATTCTTATTTGTGGAGCCTTTCCAAGTCAACATATCACTGTGGCACTTATGTTGTAAAACTGGGTCATAAACACTGCTGATATGATGTGAGTGTGTCCACGTTTGTGTGTGCACGTGTGTGTGTGTGTGTGTGTGTGTGTCCTTGTTCATGCTACTTTGTGAGGCCCATTTTTCCAACTTATACTACATTGTGGGGACCAACTGCTCCTTATGGGGCCCAAAGCCCGGGCCCCATAAGAAGAAGTCCCGTTGGTGGGTTAGGGGCTAGGTTTAGGACTAAGGTGTGAATTGAGGATGTGTTAGGTTTAGGGTTAGGTATGTACTGGTACTGGTTAGGTTATGGATAAAGGTCATGGTTAGGCTATAGAAATGAATGAAAAATGAATGGAAGTCAATGCAAAGGCCCCACAAAGATAGCAAAACAAACCTGTGTGTGTGTGTGTGTGTGTGTGTGTGCGTGTGCGTGTGTGTGTGTGTGTGTGTGTGTGTGTGTGTGTGTGTGTAAAATACAAGAAAAAGTTAAGAAAAAAGTAGAAAAGCAGTGTGTATGTGTGTGTGTGTGTGTGTGTGTGTACCGATGGGGGTGTTTACATCTACATGTGGGTAAAAACACATTACACCACTTCAAAATTTCCCTCCATGGTGGCAGTTTCCATAAACAAACCTTACTTTTTAGCACCAAGACAAAACATCTACCACAATTTGAAAAACATTCGACTATACCCATGGGTATGTCAACGACATGCTGGCAATAATTAAAACAGTTAAACAGATACAATGTACAGCTTGCCATGCTTGTTTTTAATACACTGATGAGGCTGAGTGCATTTTATTTGATTAACCAAAACAAATCATGTGAAACAATAAAAGTCTATGGTTTTTTTTTCCAGTTATTTGTACTGTATATTGTGTCATCTGATTTGTATGACCAAAAAAAAAAAAAAAAGAGCTACAAATCTCAGATGGCACCTGAAAAGCATTTCGGAGGTAATGATGATTTCATCGAAACATCTGTTTTAGGTCAGATCTGTTGAATTACCACATTATCCCCTTATTGTTAAAGGTTACTCATCTGTGTGATAATATTTGTACTCCATCATGCTACATCTGATTTGGGTAAAGTTTTTGACACCGAGCTTTTGTGTTTTTCACAGAGGTCGTGTCTGAAGCAAGTGTGAGAAATTGGATGCTCTCTGGGCTTGTGGGTAATGTTTTCAGTTTGCGGTCAGTTTCTAACTAAGAGCTTGTTTCTCCTCCTAACTCGCTCATAACTTAGTGATATTTTTCTCTTGTTTTTTGTAGCGCGCCCCCCCCCCCCCCCCATGTGTTTCTCATTTTGCTCGTAATGTGAACACATGGCTGCCCACTGTTTGTGTATCTGTCCCACAAACGTGCATTAAGGGCAAACAGATACACGCATGCACTCATGCAGACATGAGTAGTTAAATCACACTCTGTAGTTAAACCATTTCTTTTTCAGAGATCTGAGAGATTGTGCTTGTTTTGTTGTGGTAACATTTCAACCATGCTGTACTGGGTTGACCTCATAATATGGATATTCATTTTACGCCCATCAGGACTGACTAAACCTGCACGATTACATAAACATGTACTTTCAAAAACATGCAACCAGGAACTGTGGTTTAACCAGTTGTTGATATATTCAAGAAAAATGCTATCCTGTTGATTGAAAATACCTGCTGCACAGTTTCAAAGTATTTTTAAATCATGTGATGG
The DNA here is from genome assembly GCF_014905685.2 of Nematolebias whitei. Lineage (NCBI taxonomy): Eukaryota > Metazoa > Chordata > Actinopteri > Cyprinodontiformes > Rivulidae > Nematolebias > Nematolebias whitei. Next base: position 27,443,358 of record NC_056508.1, on the reverse strand, counting down.
ACTTGCGGCCTGTCCAGGGTGTCCTCTGCCTCTCACACAACTGCTGGATATTGGCACCAGTGACCCCCGTGACCCGAAAAGGAAGAAGTGGGTAAAGATGCTTGATGGATGGATGGATAGCCAAAAGCTAGCAGTATTAGTTTTCATTCATTCAACCTTTATTTACAGGATAGATTCATTGAGCCTCGGGGACTCATTTACAAGAGTAAAGAGTGTAGTGTCAGGGTTCAGAGTTTGCTAAAACTGTTATATCACAGTTCAGGGACACCACCAAGTCATTGGTTCAGGTATGTTGACGACACCTGGGTTGAAATTAAATATCAGGAAGTCCAACATGTTACTGACCACATCAACTCTGTGGATAAATACATCAAGTTCACACGAGAAGATGTAAAAAAAAAAAAAATGGCAGGCTGGCTTTCTTGGACTGTGAGGTCTCAGTCTCTGATAGAGGACATTTGCAAAGTGAGGTGTACCGCAAACCCACCCACACAGACCAGTATTTGCAGTTTGACTCCCATCACCCTTTGGAGCACAAGTTAGGAGTCATCAGGACTCTATCACAGAGCAGACAGCATCCCCACTAACTCAGGAGCCAGGCATAAGGAGAAATCCCACACAAGACAGGCTCTAGAGCAATGTGGATATCCTAAATGGGCCTTCATGAAAGCAGAGAAGAAACCCAAACAGGACTCCAGTCAGCCAACAGGTGAAAAGGAGGAACCCAGAACAGTGGTCATTCCGTATGTTGAGGGGGTATCAGAGAAACTGAGACGTTTATTTTCTAAACATAACGTCCCAGTGGCTTTTAAACCCCAAAATACATTACGGCAAAGACTGGTTCATCCCAAAGATCCAGTCCCCCGGCACAAACAGAGTAATGTTGTGTATGCTGTTCAGTGTCAGGAGGGCTGTGATCAGTCTTACATCGGGGAAACTAAACAGCCACTGGCCAAAAGGATGGCCCAGCACAGAAGATCAACATCATCAGGCCAGGACTCTGCGGTCTACACTCATCTCCAGGCCAGCGGTCACTCTTTCAGGGATGAAGATGTTCACATCCTGGATAGAGAGGAACGATGGTTTGAGAGAGGAGTAAAGGAGGCCATCTTTGTGAAAAGAAACCGTCCATCATTAAACAGGGGTGGAGGCCTCCATGTTCAATTGTCCCCCTCTTACAATGCTGTGATTGCTAGTATCACTCAGCCCTATGTGAGCAGTAAACAGCCATCAGTGTGCTAATGATCCATTGTTAGGCTGATGGTCCTTCTTGATCATGTGATCAGCTGGTTTTGGTTGTCAGCAGCAAAACTGGTTGATCCACTCTGAGAAGGTGCTATTTAAGAGACTGAGCTGAATACAGCTCCTCAGACTGAGGAAGTCTTTCGGATGAAATACGAAACGTTTCTACAATTTTTATTTTTTTTGTTTTGTTTTTTGAATGTCCGGAGTACCAGATTTAACTTTTTTAGATTTTTCTACCTGGATTATTGAGCATGCATCAGGATATTATATCACAGTTGTTCATTCAGCATGGTCTTTTTGGAACAAAAGCTGCTTAAAAGTTTAGTGGGCCTAAATGGTGTAGGGGCAGGGCAGCTGACTCGGGTTCGATCCCCGGTCATTGCACATCTCATGGTGTCTCTGAGCAGGACACCCTGTTGCTCCCCGGGTGCTTTCCAAAGCTGTCCACTCTTTCACTCGGTGGTGGATGGGTTAAATGCAGAGAGACAATTTCGCCATTGTATGGGAACATACAATGATGACAATACACTATTGAACTTGACCAGAACTTCCTTAACGATGCTATATTTCAATCAGACCTTGTTTAAACAAAGTACAAATAAATACTGTAAGTAAGTAACCAAACAAGTACAATACAACCAACCTTATTTATGGGCATGGTGGGGTGGTGCGGGGTAACATTTAAAACATTCTAAAGCATGGATGTATGAAAAAACCTGTACATATACACTTAGACTTTGCTGACTATTCCAAGATACACAATTGAATTGTAGCTCAACTGCTGTGCAAGTATTGTCTAAACCTACACTTGAAGGCTTCAGGTGTAGATTTAGACAGTAATGATGAAAAGTCTATAATGTTGACCTGGAAACTAAACTCTCCTAATTTCAATCTATATGCACAGAATGTGTCAGTACAAATCTCATCCAAGAAGGTCCTACCTACTCTGTGACCAAAAGCATACAAAGCATAACTCATCAACACCCCAGCTCCAGACCCCACAGGATACCCTTAAAGGTCCAGTGTCTATGCCCTGATAGGTTTGAGATGTTTTTTTTTTTTTTAGATTTACATTTTTCTAGACATGATTTTTGATGCTATAGTTAACTGTTGGGTATGTCCTGAGATGACTTCTGTTGTGACTTGGCGCTAGATAAATAAACTGAATTGAGCTGTACTGTATAAAGTTAAATTGGCATTTTCACCTAGCAATAATTAAAATGTTTTACTTCAAGAATCATTTAAATTTTTTTAACATATTATATGTGCAAATCAGGACATTATGTTTGAATATTTGTACTTTTCTTAGTGCTCCTACCAATTAAAATTTTGGTTTTAGTTGCTATTAGAAACACTGAAGGGTCAGGCATGTATTTAATCAGACACTCTTGTCTTTTGTCTTTCTCTGCATCATTTTAGTCCTGATGAGTTCCCACCCCCCATCTATTTTTCTCACCATCTCCCTCTTACAATATCTCTTTGCTCCTACCTGGTGCTGTAGACTTTGCGTCCGAACGTAACAAAGGCACAAACTCACACAAAGCACACATGAGCACACGCACAGAACACAGCAACACAATAACCTTAGGCTGCTGGATATTAGAAAATCACCCAAACCTGTTGACCTCTCAGTCATGCAAGAAAAGGGGAAGATTTCCCCGCTATATTAAAGGAGAGGTAGTAGCCTCTGTCCCAGCCTCCCCTCATCTCTCAGCCGTTTATTCTAATCACACAGAGGCTGTCTCCTCTTCTGCCTTTATTTTTGCTCTATTTTCCATCTCTTTGTTTTGTTTTTCGGCTGACAGTGACTGGGTTTCTTCTGCCCCAAGGGAACAGAGTTATGAGTCTGATGTCCTTTCATAGTCAATTGTATAATGTGACTCCTGTGTGTGTGAGACAGTGGCAAGGGAGTGGAGGGGGGTTGCTTTTAGAGAATGTGTCTATGCTCATCCCTAACAGTAGCTCAGTCTAAGCTCATATCCTGGAAGAGTGTGTTGCCTGCAGATCATGTCCTTCGTTGTGGTATTTTGGTTGGATTCTTCCAGGATGCTGCTATCATGCTGACCTCCTCTTCGTTCTGTCACACACTACTGGAAGTGCTGTAATCATACAGTCAGTGCTGGACAGTTCTCCCCACATGGCCGTTATCTCCCCACAGACCCTTAAACATTATGTCCAAAGACATGCACTAAATGTCACATCAGAGAGGTCAGATCACTTTCTTCTGTAAGGGATACTCTGTGTTTCTGTGCTCAAGTGGGGGTTGGAGGTTTATTTAATTTGTGTGATTGTCAGGTGTTTTTTGGTCAGACTTACCAAGATAAGAGTGATGTGTTATTGCTGCCCAGAGGCTGAGTGTTCTCAGCTTCTTCTCCAAACAAAGCCTCCCTGTGTCCTTGTTGGGTCAGGGACTTTCAGGGGAGGCTGCCTCCACAACTTCCCCAGATTCAGGCCCCCTCTGCAAGGCTGGGAAATCCAGGCCACCTCTTTCACCTGCTTTTGAGCGGGAAACCCATGGTCTGTGGGTTTTGTTTGGGCTGTCAGGGCTATATCCAGACAACAGCATTTTGCTTATTTTAAGGGAGTTGGAAGAACAAGAATTAGCACCACCAGGATGAGTGGACAAGGAGTTAAAATAGGAAATGGTCAGTCATCGTTTTGACATTTGTTTACATTGTGGCTAACTTAATTTCAGTCACAGCTCTCTTAAGAAATAGGTGCTTTCCCATGTAGCTGTTTCTGGCATCAGATAAAATATATCACATGGTGTTTTATGCCTTGTTGGTTCCTACAAAGTGTTTAATTTTAAATAATACAAACAGCTGCTCATCGTTCTTTGCTGTAAACATTGTTGATTTTTATTTTTGTATGTTTTTGTACAGTTACGGGTAACCCGTTCAGAAATATCTCAACATATTGTGTTTGTTGTACAGTTGGACTAACAAAAGTAATGCTGACATTGAAGGATTTAAGGTTCTTTATTTGCCATATGCACCACATGTGGTACATGTGGTGGAACAAAACTGTGTACAAAGGGCTCCAGTTGCATCCAAGAAAAATATAAAATGTAAAAGAAAAACAGTAATAAGATCTAAACTATGAACTAAGAAAATTTTTAACTAAAATACACTAAGCACTAGTAGTATAAAAACAATATGTCGAACAGCAGCACGAACATGAGTCTGTGTGAGCAGATGAGTACGAATGAACACAGCAGCATGATGTGATTTTTTTTTTTCACAGTGATTATTCTGGTTAGAGATTCATGAGTCCAACAGCGGCAGCACGGTGGCACAACTGGTAGAGCTGCTGCCTCTCAGCGAGCAGGTCCTTGGTTCAAACCCCTGTCCAGGGGCCTTTCTGGGTGGAGTTTGCATGTTTTCTCCGTGCATGCGTGGGTTTTCTCCGGGTACTCCGGTTTCCTCCCACAGACCAAAAACATGCATGTTAGGCTGATTGGTGACTCTAAATTGTCCCTAGGTGTGAGTGAGAGACTGAATGTTTGTTTGTCTCTATATGGCCCTGTGATGGACTTGCGACCCGTCCAGGGTGTACCCCGCCCCTCGCACAGTGATTGCTGGACATGGGCATCGGCGACCCCCGTGACCCAAAATGGAATAAGCGGGTAAAGATAATAGATGGATGGATGGAGTTCAACAGCCTCGGGGTAGAAGCTGTTCCTCAGTCTAATGGCTCTATATGAACCCTATTTTAACATTAACCTCTTATTAAAGGACACGTGAAAGTTGAACACCCCTTGCTTATTTGGACCATCATATTGCTTTGATGTTTCAGCTGTGTGAACAGATGTGTGAACAGACATTAAAAAGGTACACAATTATTTAATCAGGATTTACAGTGTTCTTCATGATAGGGCTTTATCAAGAACACCAAATGTGTTTTCCGCATGCAACGCTGCAAATCTGCCTTCGCACCTGCTGAATAAAACCCAGCTTTGAACAAGTTTTATGAGATTTCAAAAAAGTATCTCAACACTTTTGATCCTAAAAATGTCTAGGTGGTGCATTGTGTGACTGTTATTTGTTGACTCACATGGTTGAAGTTGAACCTTCTTTGATAAACATGATTAAAGAGTAAAATTAACTCACGGCCACCTGACTCAACTCACTCCACTGTTCTACATTATGGTGCTGTGATTCACATAAAAGGCACAGCCTGGCCGGCCGTGGCTGACTGCTGCTCTCTTTTTCTGGGCAGGGCCGTTCTGGAAAGTCCCTGGCTGAGGATGGGGCTGGCAGTCTGGGTGGGGGGGCTAGAGTCCTGGAATTGTGTATGTTTTCCTGGATCAGGAAGGAGGATGTGGTAGAAAGAAGACACCCCTTAGCTTACTCTTAAAAAATAAAATATAAAAAAACAACAACTCCATCACCCCTTACCACCCACATTCGCACGCACGCTACCTCATCCCACATTTAGCCATAATAGGTAAAAAGATGAAGAAAATGACCCTTCCAGTAAATGTTTCTTAGTCAGGGTGACACATGGGGGAAAGGGATAAAAACGAGCGGAGAAAAAAGATGAGGGCGCAATTTTTTGGGGGAAATAGGCACAAAGACAGACTGTTAGTTTGGTTTTAAAACCTTGTTGTCCTTGGATTCTCACAGGATTTAAGAATGTGATATGTAAGTTTATGTTACATGTGCCCAAAGACAGAGCACAAGCACAAGTCCATCTGTGCTGCCCAGCCTCTTAACCCAATATCTGGCCGCCATTTATCAAACAGACATGAAAACCTACACACATCCACATGCAACCACACACACCCAAATACAGCTGCCATACAACCACATCACACACAAGTCTGGTCCACACTAGCACCAACTGCATGCACAGCCTGAAGAATATTTATAGCTTAATAGATAGAAAGAATTACAGTAAAGCTATTAGTGAATTAGCTTTTTCCTTTTATTTCTTCTGACCATACTACAATTATGAATGTCCCAAATTGTTTGCACCTGCTAGTGTTGGATTTGCTTTGTTTGTTTCTCATTCATTCTTGAAAGTGTTCCCTTCTCCAGAGTGTGTGCAGATGTTCCCCAGCAGTCTAACTCTGTGTGTTCAGCTGAAGAGATCAGCAGTGCGGCCCTCTCAGGTTTCACCTTGGCACCTCTGCTCTCAGCCTCGCAGCAGATTTCACACACTCTTCCTGCCAACTCTTTGCACCACCTGTAACATATGCTCACCTCTGACGAGGGTAACTACCGTTTCCAAGACTGTGTGAGCCATGAAATATCATGTGCCCTTCCTTTCTGAGAATATGTACACTGCTGGAGTATTGCTGCTGAAAGAAAAAGAAATAAGAGGCTAAATATGAGTTAGAATAAAAACAATCTAAGGCTTTTTATTTAAAAAATAAATAAATTTTCAAAGCCTGAAGCCATTACGTGAAATCTTTTGCTTTCTTTTTCAATGTGTCAATTTAAAAAGGTTTTAATGGAAAACAAAATATTAAAAAGATGGGTGCATTTATTAAGAAACTATAGAATATACTTTACAAGATTCATTGCCTGATGCGTTACCACTTGGGTCTGTCACCTTAGATTACTGGACTAAGTAGCAGAAAATAAACAGAAATACTCAAGCATCTAAATAAGCCAAACTCCAATCAAACTGTCAACATATTTTGGGGGGGAATTTAGGTATGTAAGTGGTTTCAAACACAAAATAATACAAGACAAGGAATTTTTTCATTTAAATTTTTGATGTGAATGATAATGACAAGAGTAAAGTTGAAATTATTTCACTTTTGGATTAAGGATTATTGCAGCGTGAGCTGCTGCGGGCCCCCCGAGCTTCTGCAGCTAGCTGTTGCTAGCTGTGGGCCTCAGGCCTCATCTCGGACCCCAGGCCCGCACCCAGCTCATGCGGCCCCCAGCTCGGACCTCCCTCAGAAGTAGCAACTCACACTATCACAATAAATCAAGGAAGCATAAATTAAGTTTTACCAATTGTATTAAATCAAGGCAGGAAAAAGGTTACAGTTTTACAGCGCTGGCCTCTCCGATACACAACGCAAGATCCTGGACCGGAAGGGGCGGATGTCACATGGTATTACAAATATATAGGGCCTAGGCTCCTCCTTCACATTCGGGAGCACAGTCTATCACGTGGATAAGGGAGCCGGACTAAGTGTGATCTCATTGGCTCTTATGTGGTCTGACGTGTTAGGAAAAAAATGATACGGTGCACAAAGCCTTTCTACATGATGTGACAAGCCAATAAATAAATAACAAATAAATACAACTCTATTCCTTGCTGGATATTGAATCCCTGGAAGACTCTTTTTAGAGTTGCTGGCCCCGTTTAAACCAGTCAGAACCAGGTCATAATTTCATTATAATCCCTCTCTGAGCTCAAAAACCCAGGGTCAGTCTAGATAAAAAAAAAACTAACAGGATAATAACTGCTGCACCATGTTGTGATGATATTTACATCAGTTTTGTGTTGTTTAGAAATCAGGACTAAATTTAATAAAATAAAACAAAGGCTGATGGGTCTGCAAAACAAGGTACAAAAGAACTGAAGACACAAGTAGCACTTAAGGAACATGCAGGAAACAATAAGACTAAATGAAGATGGACTGAAAACCATGGAGTTAAAATAGACAAGCAGTGATGAGGTAAGTGGTGACAGCTGAGACTGATGAATACAAGGCACAGGTGTGAGATGGAAAGAAGGACTGAGAGAATACAAAGTAAAAGATAGCCCAGGGAGACACTGGGAATAAATTAAACACAAGAGATCTTAAAAATAATAGAACAAGGAAAGAGAAAAACAACACAATAACAAAAGACAGAAAACTCAACACAAAGAACCACTAAAAAGGCTGTATTTAAAAAAAGATAATGGGCTGACCGTTCAATTGATCTACCTCTACAACTTTATTCTATTTATCCATCCATCCATCATCTTTTACCCACTTCTTCCTTTTTGGGTCACAGGGGTCACTGGTGTCTATATCAAGCCATCACTCTGTGAGGCGGGGTACACCCTGGACAGGTCTCCAGTCCATCACAGGAACACATAGAGACAAACAAGTCAAACAACCATTCACTCTCTCACTCACACCCAAAAACAATTTAGAATTACCAATCAGCCTAACGTGCATGTTTTTGATCTGTGGGAGGAAACCGGAGTACCTGGAGAAAACCCACTCATGCATTGAGAGAACATGCAAACTCCACCCAGAAAGTTCCCTGGCCAGGATTTGATCTGGTGACCTTCTCACTGAGAGGCGGCAGCTCTACTAACTGTGCCGCCGTGCTTCCCTACTCTATTTCTCTTTTTCTCTAAAAAAAAAAAAATCACACAAATATAACAAATCTGACTAGGGGTCATAATTGTCACCCTCTGTAGGTATTCATTTGTAAAGATAAATGAGAAAGTTAGATCAAGGGTGGGAAACAGATGGAGACCCAGTGGTGAAGGTGACACTGCCTCCTCAGTAGCTTCATCTCGTGGGTACAACCTTGGCCACCTCGCCACCAATCTCTTCATTTTTTTCTTGACGCCCAGAGGGGAACTGTGGCATCCAACAGGCTGGCAGCTGTTTTTAGGAGCCGTCCCTTTCTTAACCCGGCCTCTTCTCACCTCACTCCTGAGGGAGGAGGACAAGGATCAGAGCAGCACACTCATTTTGAGGGTTAAGCAGTGATGCAGCAAGGACATACTCCTACTGCACAGAAGAAACACTGTGGTGTTTACAGTAAAGGACATTGAGGATGCTTAATAAGTTATAAATAGAGGAAATGGTGTGTGGCCTTCTTGCCTTGTCAGTCCCTAAGCTCTATTTAGTGATTTTTTTTCTCAATATTTGTTTATGAACCTCATACCATACAAAACTCAGAATAAGACAACAAGAACAAATCACATAAGGGAGAAAAAGAGACATTTTTATTTCTTCTTTGTTTAACTGTTCCCTCTTCAGGGGTCGCCACAGTGAGTCATCCTCCTCCATCTCACTCTGTCCTCTGCATCCTCTGTCCTCACTCCAACTACCTCCATGTCCTCTCTAACTGCATCCATATATCTCCTATTTCTTTTTGTCTTTTTCCTGGCATCTTCATTTCTAACGTCCTATATAATTTCTAAAAAAGTTAAGTCTGGTCCTCTGGACATTCAAAAAACAAAACAAAAAAAATTGTAGAAACATTTCGTCTTTCATCTGAAAGACTTCTTCTGTCTGAAGACATATTTCAGATGAAAGACGAAATGTTTCTACAATTTTTTTTTGTTTGTTTTGTTTTTTTGAATTTCCAGAGGACCAGACTTAACTTTTTTAGATTTTTCTACCTGGATTATTGAGCATGCATGATGATATCCTATATAATACATAATATACCCACTGTCCCTCCTCTGGACATGTCCAAACCATCTCAGTCTGGCTTCTCTAACTTTATCTCCCAGTTGTTCAACCTGTGCTGTACCTCTGATGATCTCATTCCTAATCTTATCATCCTGTCGCTCCTAAGGAGAACTTCAAAATCTTCATTTCTGCCACTTCCAGTTCTTTCTCCTGTCTTTTTGTCAGTGCCACTGTCTTCAGACCGTACAACATAACTGGTCTCACCACTGTCTTGTAAACTTTTCCTTTGATCTTTGATGCCACTTTTTTTTTGTCACAAATCACTCCTGAAACTTTTCTCCATCCACTCCATCCTGCCTGGACTCTCTTTTTCCACTTCTTTACCACACTCTTCATTTTCCTGTACAGTGGACCCCAAGTACTTGAAGTCCTGCACCTTTGTGACCTCTGCTCCTTGTAGCCTCACTGTTCCACCGGCCTCCCTCTCATTCACACACATGTACTCTGTCTCTCTGTGGCTGACTTTCATTCCTCTTCTTTCAAGTTCATACCTCCACCTCTCCAAGTTCCCTTCCACCTGTTCCCTGTTCTCACCACAGATCACGTCATCTACAAACATCATAGTCCACAGGGATTCCTGGCTGACCTCATCTGTTAGTTGGTCCATCACGTTAGTCGGTTCATCACCAGAGCAAACAAGAAGGGGCTCTGGTGATGAACCGATGGCCGATCCTTGACGCACTCCCCCCTCCACCTTGAAGTTGCTGTCACTCCTACAGCACATCTCACCACTGTCCTGCTGTCCTCATACATGTCCTGTATCAGACTAACATCCTTCTCTGTCACTCCACATTTCCAGTGCCACACCTCCTCCAATTGTGTGGCTCATCAACTTAATATATTTTTATTCCTTTTCTTGAAAAATCACATTAGGAGTTTTGCACTCTTCTTTGTCATGTATTACTCTAAATAAATAATTCCATAACAAACATGTATCTGCTGTAAACATTCTCATTTTTGCTTTGCATTTCTTTCTTTCCCTTTTAACTTTATTTTGTTGCACTCTGCATTCACTGCCTCTCCTGGGCAAACTGCCCATTTCATCCCTGGGCTCAAACAAGGTTTCCCTGGGGAATGTGTTTTGCTGGGACTGCTGTTCGATTGTGTTAATATAATGACCAGCTCGTATGTATGACTATTAAATGCTGAAATAATAATGCTTATTTTATGCATGAGTGCAAACCAAAGTTAATGTTTCCAGCAGATCAATAGAAACGTATATTTATAAATACAGATTAGCTTTGCGACTAACAATTAAGCAGAAAAGTGAATCAATATCACTCAAAATTAGTTGGATTCAGACAAACTATCTCAAGGGAGAGACATTAGAGTCATGGGGAGGATAGCACTCTGAGAGATGCATGCAAAGGAATTGTGAGGAGGAGAAATTAGGACTGACATTTTTTTTACCCTTTTTTTCATAAAAAAAAGTAAAAGTACGACAAAGATGGCAAAGATGTACAATATGATTTAAATAGTGTATAGAAAATGAGGCAAAACAGATAAAATTAGAAAGGATGAGAGTGTCAAGATTTGAAAAAGAAAAAAGAAAATGGGAGCCTCAGATGATGGAAGGCATTGGACAAGAGAAAGAGAAGCGAGCATGCAGAGAGTGCTCAGTGGGGAAGTAGGGGGGCTAATTCAGAGAATGGATATGAACCGCAGCCAAAGCATTTTTGTATTAACATAATTAACAGATGGTGTTGGTGATTAGGTTACATGCAATTCAGGAAGCCAGGGTTGTTAGCCGAGTGTTAAGCCTGCACATTCTGTCAGCCATTAAAAAAGATCGGAAAAGAACAATGTCAGTGGAGAGAATTAAATCAACAACACCTACTCGCATTTAAACACACAACCGTTGGGGAAGTGGGGTGCATCCACACACTCACACAGGCACAGATGCACAGACGGGTGGCAAACAAACACACGTTATGCACACAGTCTTTACACACATATAATAAAATCAGTAACACACACACTAGTCAAATTGCAGACTTAAATGCATTGTTTAGTTGTTGTTTTTTTAGTGTACCAACGAGAAACATAAAGGCGTTTTATGAGGCATGGCCTACTTTCAAAGCTTTGTCTCATATAAACGTGGCTTTGATATGAGAAAAGTGACATGCTGCTGGGAGAAGACTCTTTGTGACTCAGTGAAATATAAAAATAGTTCTGTTGGATCACTAATGTGAATACAGTTTTTGTTCTGTCAGCTATTGTCTTATATAGGCAGCGATACGTGTGTGTGTTTTCTGTTCTGCTCCAGTTTGGCCTGTCGAGATGCTTATACAGCACCGTTCCCATCGTTTGTGATTCAGTCTTTCACCTGTTTGATATTATATTGTGTTACTCACTTCATGCTCGCTGCCATGTGAGTGTGTCTGTCTGTGTTTGTGTCTGTCTTTATGTTGCTGTCTGTCACATCTGCCAATTGTTTTTTTTTTTTCCTGTACACTAACAGCGATTTGAGCGTGCGATAAGTCTGTGTTCCCTGCGAACAGACAGCAAGACTACACAGTGGAAACAAACAGTTTGCCTTGATGCAGTAGGTACGTTTGCACATGTGTCTGTCTGCGCGTGTGAGAGAGAGCTCTCATGTGCTTGCGTGGTGTCTGTGTCTTCAAAGCAATCTGGTTTTAATAACCGTGGGACATTGTCCAGCATGTAGTTCAGATGGCAAGCATGAGTTTGGATGATGCTCTGTGTAAATCAGTGTGTGTGTGTGTGTTTACTTATTTGTGCTTGGTAACTGGGATGTATCCAGACAATCTTAAGAGGGGGCTCATCATGTGGGAACTGGTGTGCTTCTGACAAGCCCTCTGGTAATTTTGCTAATCAATGTTGGGGTTTCAGACCTTCACCAAAGCTCAACCTGACTTCCAGTTTTCTGGAATAATTGGCATTTTTAATAATCTTACAAAGTTACAGTGTCATCAGCCAGGGTAAAGTATGAACATGATGGGGTGAATCTGTCTGTTTAAAGCTGTTTGGACATTATGAACTAGGTCATTCAGTGTCTTTTTTTGTTGTTGTTGCTCCATTTTGTAATCACCAGCATGTTAGATGGCTCAGTAGTGACTGATACTAAACAGATTCACAGGTGGAATTACTGTATTTAGACTCACCCTAAATCTTACTTTAAAGAACAGTCAGTTTATTCTTGTTGAAAGACAAAGTTATAATGCAATGCAACTCTTTACTCTCATGTTGGCCACACCTTTGAATGTTCTCACTCAGTTACCCAGTTTCTTTATTGTCGTTCGCACCACATGTGGTGCACGTGGTGGAACGAAATTATGTACACATAGTCCCAGTTACATCCAGCTAAAACTTAAAACTGGAAAACTGAAAATAAAACTGGAAGTAATTTCACACACTAAAGTATTTATTAGGGGTGCACCAATAAATTGACTAGTATTTGAATCCAACAAATTTGAATTCTAATTGGCAGATCAGCTAAAAGCTAAACCAGCTTGAAGCGTCTGGCTGATTAGACACTTAAAAATAAGATTTTTATTCTCCTGTGAGCAAATGTGACATCACTAATGTGGCTAATTGCTCAAGTAATAGCATGTTGTTGGTGGGAGTTTTTAATAGGTGAAAAAAAGTCCCCCAGATTTAGCAATTGTAATATCAGCAAAATGTTTTAAAATAACATCAGACGAAACACAAGAATTGCTGGCTACTGAAATGAAACTTCATGTTTTCTCTCCATTAATGCTATCTTCCATTCTAAACTGGTGACATGTGTAGTTGGTGACCTTTTCGATTTTATGTGTTTGTAAATTATAAGAATGTTTAAAAAAAACTATAAGTTGGTTTCTAAAAGAGTGGTCTTCGATCCTGGTCCTTGAAGGCTGCTATCCTGCATGTTTGACATGTTTCTCTGCTTCGACACACCTGAGGTGAATAAATGATCAGCAAGCTTCTGCAGAACTTGTAGACCTGCTCTAATGCAGGGTGATATCTATCCACATGCAGGATTGTGGCCCTGGAGGACCAGGACTGAGGACCACTGATGTATACTGTAAATGTTTTTATGTATGCTTTATTTGGACACATACCTCCGTACAGTTACATTAAGAATAATTATCTATGTTATGTCATCTCTCTTCAAACTTATGTAACCTGCTGCTGTTTTTGAGAAAAATAAAAGTTTTTGTTTTTTTTTCCACTGTAAACTGTACAAACATAGTGTTTTTTTTTTTTTTATTTAACCAGAAAGTTGAAAATAATGTTTGTTTGTTTTTTGTGGCTATTTATAACTCATTTAAATGAATTAGAATCAGCTAAAACTGGAAGTGGCCAACTAACAAAAACTGTAAATCAGAAACTAGCCAAGAAAGCTCAGTGGTGCTTTTCTAGTTTTACTCCATCTTTGAGAATTGGAGGTAGTCAGGGCTTCTTGAATGGAGCAAAGCTATAAACATATTTGTTCTGTTTCATATTATTTCCATCCATCCGTCCATCCATATGTTTATACATTAACTTTTCATCCTACATTTACTTGTTAAATATACATATTTTCTTCAACAAAAATGATAATTTATTGAAAAACAAATAAACAATGACACACCACCACACCCCACCGCTCATTAGATTAGGCTTATAGCATATGTATGGCATACGCTGATGTTTTGAACTATGAAGTCTGTCTTAGAAGGTCAAACTGCTGGTCTCTGGTGGCTGCAATCTCCACCAGTGGAGGTCCACTGGTGTGGATGCAGAGCTATGAAACTCCAGTGGCATGTGCTACGGCACATTTTTTGCAATTCAAAAAAAATTGGCAAAGGACTTAAGGTCATATACTCCATCCGAAGCCAAACAGTCAGCTCACAGTCACATGTTCGTTTTCGCACACACCTTTCATAGTCCACAAGTCACACAGTTCAGAGTTCCTAGGAGCCCTTCCCACCGCAGTACATGCCACTGCACAGGTTTCTTCCCACCAGGGTTTCTGTCTCTGTCCCGTCGTTTGTCCACAAATCTGTTACAAAGAAAGCGCCACATTTTTTGACAGACGGACTCTGCACAATGTCTGCACAATCTCCATCCAAGAGTTTTTGGCCATTGGACTATCTTTACGTGTGTCTTGAAGAGTCATACAGATGAATGTATTTTCTGTCTGCCTCTGCCAACTGCTTCTCATAGATGTTCATGTTACTTGCACGCACAACAGTCGGCTTCTGGAAGAGGACTAGTTGAAGCGAAAGGACAACATTGCCGTCCGAGCACTTTTCTGCATAAACAAAAATGCCCGAGAACTTCTAACCAATCACACAATAGTTTGCGTATACCCATGTGAGAAAAAGTTTGGCCTAGGCTTTGTGTCGACTAGGGGAGGATGAAACTACTACCAGAATAAAATGGCACAATTTTCGTCACACAACTATATCAACGAGAGCCGTTTTCTCAGTTTCGGATGGAGGATGAAACGACCTTTAAGCACCTAATGGTTTGACGTTCAAACAACTGTTACTATTCCTGCTAAATGTAGAGAAGGCAAGTGACCCACTGCCATCTGGAAAGAAATAAGAACCTAGAGCCAACAATGATCCAAAATATTTTACCTGCACAGAAGCCCTGTTACAGCTTCTACTGCATTTAGATAAATGTTGTTAATTATTGAATCTTCATTATTTTTAGTTCAAGTTACACCAAACTGAAGTGAATAAGGTGCACTGCTACATTGAGCAATTAGCCTATTGGCATGCATTTGACAAAAATGAAGTAACAAATTTGGAAATGTTCTTCATTTTCTTGGAAGAAGTGGGTAAAGATGATGGATGGATGGATGGATGGATGGATGGATGGATTTCTCATGAAACTCTTTTATTATACAGCTGTATCTCAGCTCAGCCCCAACTCAGGCCTTATTCTGCAGTCATCTATAATGCGTCCATGCCCTTTTCCATGTGTACCCTCGTCTGTAACTTAACTTCAGTGTGGAATCAATGCAGCATTAGACTGATGATGTGCTGTGGCTGTGCTTGGGTCATTTTATGGTGTGGACATGGAAATAGAGGATCAATCAGAGCCATGATATCTTATTACTAACGTTAATTCACCTAGAGCAGTATAGATCGGTGCGTTGGCCCGGCTGAGCCTTGATTTAAGGCAAAGTGGAATTGAGTGTGGATATGACTCTGCATGTGGGTTTGTGTTTGTACTAGTGCCTCAACGTTGGTGTGTCAATGTTCAGAGATTGTTTTTTTCATCTTACAATATCCTGTTTTAAACTTTGACACATTGTGGACACATGTTTAATTTTATTCCATCTGTTTATTTGAACTTGTATTGCTGGAAATATTTCTGCTATGAGAGAGAACTAGACTATATTAGTGGGTTTCAGTAGCACAAGAGGCTGAATGATATAACCTCTCCTTTTCCATTTGCTCTATTCAAGACCAAATGTCTTCACCGATGGCACAGAACTGGATCTAGAGCAGACCATCATTCACCTGCGCCCTGTAACTTCTGCCTCCTGGAATTATATCCTGGTGTGCAATATGTCTCTCACCAAAGAGCAGTTGCCCTGTTAGCATGCTGCCCATCAGTTGGAGTGACTTGTTTTCATCTTTGTTTAATGTTACTTCTGAAGACCAGCTTGTGATTCTTTGTATATTTAGTCACTATTTTGGTGTTTCTGTCTGCATTTCCGTGTTCCTTTCTTTCTCTTTTTCGGTCTCTGTCGTGTTCAAATGAATATGTGCATGTGTTTGTGTGGGTGTTTCCTCCCTGGAGAGATGAAAAGCTTAGGACCATATGTTATGCAGCAGTAGGCCACAACAGACAGCACTGTTGCATGGTTCAACAATAAGTATTGCCCAGTGGCTGAGAGCCAGTTGGAGGTTTACTTGGACCATTTGCCTGGTTAGATATTTGCCAAATTGGGTTCGTTCCTAAGAAAAAGTTTTTGCTTTCCTGCTTCTTATCTGTGGCTTTGGCTGTCTGGTATGCTCTACTTCATTACTGGCCTAATTCAAATATTTTTTCTTAAAAGACGGAAACAGTGACACTAAACAGTCCCAGTCTTAACACTGTGAATGGTGATCTAAAATGTAATGTCAAATATGCATTTCTTTTGTAAATGTTATGTATATAGGGCCCCATCACATTGGATGAAAATCTGCAGCAATGTAAAAAAAAAATCAGCTTGAAAATGAATGGTGTTTCCATGTTCTTGCATATTAGGAAGGTAGTAAGCTGCCCATGATAAATTGTTACACATCCACAATGGTTTTGAACATGTGCAAACTGGGGTCCTGGGTGGTGCATGAGGGAGCGTGGTGGTAGTGTGTCCAGTGTAGGGTTGTCCTAGTGTGACAATATCCTCTAGTTTGTAGCTGCATCCTGATACAGTCTGAAGGATTTGCGCCAGTTTAGGTTTATAGGGTGGTGAGGGAGAAAGCAATTGCCTCAGGGGGGACAGAAAACCTATTTGGTAAATATTAAGAGTATATCTGTCAAGAAGGAGATTTTATGAACGTGATGGGATCTTCTAGACACATCTGTTAGGTCATGGAAGTCATAGAAAGCATTGTGTGATTATTATCCTGTGTGAAGGGAGCCTGAAGTGTCATATAATTCAAATTATATGACACATTACATAATTTATCTTGCTTTACTCTGACAAACTTATCAGAACTTAAACCTTAATTGTTTTTCACACTGCAACTGTTTCTTATTTTTGAAGGACATGCTGGTAGAAGAAAATCTTTACAAAGAGGAATGTAATGTCATTCAAAGCTAGCCCAAGAAATAAACAGCTAAGTCTCATCTGCAGACATAGTTATTCTTGAACAGCTGATAAACCACAAGGTAAGCAAAAGTTGTGTCTTGAGTCGTTGCAGCAACACTATCCGCTCATCCTTTCAGATCTGCTTATGGGTCTGTGTCTACAGATGTACTCTTTGTCATGCTTTTCATATTCACCAAATTCAAAGCACTGTCTGCAGAATGAATCAGTAACTGGTTATCAACGTTAACCAAAAAACAAGTAAATTTTACAAATGAACTGTACACCTGAGTTCATGGTAGTTTTTAACAGGACTGAGCTACTGAAATACAGTAGTATTATATCTTAAAAGACGGTGTGTGAGTTAGAAAGTTGACACACAATCAACGTTTAATCACATTTTAAGACAAGGTCAAATACAAATTTGTGGCATTTAATTCAGTTCAGTTCATTTCAGTTTATTTATATAGTGCCAAATCACAACAGAAGTCATCTCAGGGCACTGAACAGAAACAGTCACATACATGCAAAAGCCAATTAATAAAAGTTATCTATCTAAAGAAGGAAGCCAGCAGATGCACTGAATCTTCACTTTGTTGCAGTCTCCCATCCTGAGCAAGCACAAAGGCAACAGTGGAAAGTAAAAACTCCCTTTTAACAGGAAGAAACCTCCAGCAGAACCAGGCTCAGGACAAGCGGCCATCTGCTTCGACCAGCTGGGGTTTCAAAGGACAGGAAGGAAACAACAACATAGAATGTGCAGATGTGCCACCTATTGGAAGAAAGACAAAAAACATGTTAAGGATATAAATTATTACAAATATTAAACAGGTAGAGCAGAGTAAGTAAAGACAGCAGCAGAGTGATGAAATGTTGTCAGTTTGTCCTACAGCAGTCTAAGCCTATAGCAACACAACTAAGTGATGGCTAAGGAAACCCAAGCCAAAACAAATGGGATTTATCAAAAAGGAAAGACTTAAGCCTAATCTTAAAAGTATAATGTGTCAGCCTCACGGACAGAAACTGGAAGTTGTTTCCACAAGAACCTGGTAACTGAAAGATCTGCCTCCCGTTCTGCTTTTGGAAACTCTAAGAACCACAAGTAAACCTGCAGACTGAGAGCGAAGTGCTCTGTTAGAAAAATATGGAACAATAAGATCTGTAATATAAGATGGAGCTAGGTTGTTGAGAGCTTTGTAGGTTAGAAGTAAGATTCTGAATTCAATTCTGGATTTGACAGGGTGCCAGTGGAGAGAAGCTAAACCCGTAGAGATATGATCTCTCACTCTCATTAAAACTGGCAGCAGCAATTTTGGATCAACTGACTAAAGCAGTTTTTGGACACGCAGATAATAAACCATTGCGATAGTCCAGCCTATATGTGACAAATGCATGAATCAGTTTTTCTACATAATTTTTAGACGAGATGTTTCTAAAAAAAATTTTCTCTTCATTCATTCAACCTTTATTTATACAGACTAGCCTCATTGAGCCACGGGGACTCATTTACAAGAGGGACCTGTTCCAGACAGAACATGTATACAGTATCTTTGTGATATTACACAGGTGGAGGAAAGTGGTTCTGGCAATTGACTACTTTTCTTACTTCTTGAATCCCAGCGTTTACAGGTTTGCTGTAATAAAATTTTGTTGAACAGAAATAATCTTGGATTGTTTGTGGGAAAACATTTAAAGCTTTAACTTTATCTCCAATAATTATTCTTGCGAGCATCAAAGACTTGAAAAGTGCAACAACAGCTGGTGGCACTCTGTCTGTATGTTGGCAAATCAGGTAGCTGACAGCCTTTCAGCAGGTCCAATTACTGCTTTGGCGACGCAGATGAACTGGGAGAAAATCACTGGTGTGACAAATGTCACCTCTGTTTTTATTAAGCACTTGCCTCATGTAGTATATGCAGTGAAGACTACATTTCTTCTACTTTCACTTCATCAGTACTTGTTGAATATTTTTTGTTTGTTTTTGTAAATTCTTTTTTTTTTTTTTTAACACTCCCAAATATAATTCCAGCATTTAAACCTTGGTTCATAAGTTTTGATGGGACATTTTTTTTCCCAAGTGCAATACACTAAAAGTTTTTCAGGTAAGAACAGAAAGCAGTGAATAGCACTGAATGCCAGAGAGGTAAATGGTGACTTTGCCCTTATAGACAACAGTAGTAACAGGAGCAGTTCACAAAACAGATTTATGTGTTGATACTACTTATTTCTTTAGAGTGAGTTTTTCCCCATTTACTGTACAGCAACAAACTGTTTAACTTTATGACTAGTGGTAGGTTTGATAGCCATTCTGCCAACCAAATATCATACAATGATATTTGGTTGGCAGAATGTCTAACAGTGACAGTTTCACAAAACATCAGCCCTTTATGACAGACAGCTTCTGGCACTAGATCAAACCCACACTCACTAAATATCATGAAATGCATAAATATGAAGCTCAACATTCAAAAGGCTGATGTTTTATTTTCAGATTGAACATTTTCAGTTTTTAAGTAGGACTGAAGATCGGGTATATTAGCATTTTTCTTAAATATTTACATTTAAAAATGCAAATTATATTGAATGTAGCATTTCTTGGAAGCAACCATAGGGGCTGCAGTAGTGAAGACCACTGGTGGTGGAGCAGGAGGTTCAGTGGGTTCAACCTTGTCAGAGTGCACGTGAACCTCTGCGGGGTCAATCTCAACCGTCTTCCTCTGGGCATAGGCAAGGATCTCCCAGTCAGCAGGCATACAGAAGAACTCAGGAAAGCATGTCCAGACTCTCAGTATTTCATCGAAAATGACTCTCCTGGTCTTGATCCTGTCTGCAGGAGTAGCACAGAGAAGGGTTGTTATACCACGAAAGTGTGGAAGAGTCACCTGATCCGCCAACGGTGGTAAATTAGGAGCCAGGTTCGCCATCTCAGGAGCAGGATACATCGAGGGTGTGGAAACTGTCATGGAGTGTGCCGGGTAAGAGCGAGGCGATCTCCTGTCCCACGCTCTTCTCTCTCGATGCGCAGTCCTTCCTGCTTTATTTGAAAAACACTCAAAGAGGGGGAGCTGCTTGCTGGGTCTCTTTGAGGGGAGCATTCTGTCACGATCGGGTGGTGGTTGAGACTCAAATGCAAGCAGGACTCCAACAATGTCACAAAAAGCTCTTTTAATCACAAAAAAGGCAACAATAACATATAATGCCGTCGGGGCAGCAATATTACTTACATTCGTAAGAAATACACGTAATACCAAGGCACTAGAAAACGACCTTGAAGGTGCAGCTTGACACCTAATGCTCCCCTGCCTGAGATGCAGGATAGCTCAGTATATAAAGGAAAGTCTCTAATTAAACCCAATATGCAGCACCTGAGAGTCATTAACTATCTGTATCGAGCAGGGCAGGTGCAGATTCCTACATGGCCAACACGTTGCTAAACAAGTGCACTTATGGTGTCATATGGTGCTCAAAGTGCGCTCAACTTAACTCAGTCTTGATGATTTGTGTTAGGGCTGAAACGATTCCTCGAATCATTCAGGGCCTCGATTACAAAAAATCCTCGAGGCAAATTTATCTGCCTCAAAGCTTCGTTAAACTATTCAGAGCACTGTGGTCTAGCCGGAAGGTTTTTGTGTTCCACAACGCTAGCGCTTCTGCTAGCACTTCCACTAGCGTATGTGCTAAGTTTGTAGCTATGGAGGGAACGGAGATTGCGTAGAAGAAGATCCCTGAAAACAACAAAAACTGTCAAAAGTTTGGGAACATGTTAGGCTAAACAGAAAAGACAAAACAGCTCAATGCTTCCACTGCAAAGCAGAACTGGAGTAACCAAAACAGCAAGTCGTCGATGTTGCAGCGTCTGAAGAGAAAACACCCGCTGTAGCATCAAACTTGTCCACAGCTGCAACAGGTATCATGTTCTCTGTGCAAAATACGTGAACCTAAATGTGATAATCTGTCATGTTATAGATATAAAATGAGGCATATTTTTGCTAACGTTAAATTACTGACTAATCATAGTGGCTACCTGGCAGGGTCTGTACGTTGTGTGAGGAACAAAAACTCTGCAGGACTTGATGCAAGTTTGTTAACGATAAAAGCAGCAACAGACTGATACATTTATTTATTGCTGTACTTCCATCCTGACTTAAATGTGATATTTTAGGGTGAATATTTTAAGTGTAAATGTATTTAAACGAGTTAGTAGGATATTTTTTCTTCTTGCTACTGCTGTTTATGACTGAAAACTGGGATGAATCTGCATTTATTATTACTGTCATATTTGTTTATAGCTCATCAATCAAGACTAAATAATAATAAAGTCTGCAGAACTCAATGTACAAACTCAAACTTTACATCATCTATCTATCTTACTCAGTTTCTAACATAAAGAGTCCATTCAGTTTTCCAATCCATAAAAAATTATAGCATTTAGATTTTTATGTAATGGTTAAAAATAATTCAGTGACAGAGGGTTTTAATTAAAGCATCCTCTAACCTCACACATAAATAAAAGCATAAATCAAATACATCTGACACTAATGTTACTTTTATTGCAGCAGGTCATCAGAAAGTGTAGATTACTTAACAATATTACATAATTTTATAACATCCAGTGAAGTACACTTGAAAATGTATTAAGGAATAACAATGAACAAACAAATAATAATTTTATTCTTCTTTTTTTCAGTAAATGGCAGAGTCATATGTTGGACAGCTTCGTACAAAGAGCTCCAGGATGTTGGTTGTGCAGCAGCTGAGTTCACAAACAGCATTTTAAAGATGATCATCACAGACATGCAGCCGCTGTCAGTGGTGGAAGATGAAGGCTTCCAGAAGATCATCTCCACCTTCAATCCAAATGATGTCCTTCCTTCCAGATCCTACTTTGTAAATTCCATTCAGTTTTCCAATCCCTAAAAATTATTTTAGAGCAATTAGATTTTTATGTGATGTTTAAAAATAATTTAGCTTAAGCAATAAATTATTTTAAAAAGAGGAATTAAATTGGTTGTTTATTTAATGTTTTTTCGTGTATTTGTATCACTCATAAAATGAGTACGGTAGTTACTGCAGAACCTGACAAATTTTGTTTTCGATTACCCAATTAATCGTCAGAATAATCTATAGATTACCCGATTACTAAAATTTTCGTTTACAACAGCCCTAATTTGTGTCAACAAGAAGACATAGTAGCATTTATAGTTCTATGAGAGTTTCAATTTTTATTCATAAAAATACACTTGATAGTTAGAATTTGGAGTATATTTACTGTATATTATGGTAATTTATTCTGTATTTTGCCAGATTATAGTGATTCTGGGGTTATGATGATGGGGCCCTTGAAGATTGTTACCCAGGGTACAACGAAGTGTTAATCCGGCCCTGCATGCATGGATAGAACATGCAAACTCCACCCAGAAAGACCCCTGGCTGGGAGTTGATCCGGCGACCTTCTCACTGAGAGACAACAGCTCTACCAACTGTTCCACTAGGCCGCTCATCCACTAAATTCATCCCGTTAATAATTACAGCTTTATGGGTTTTCTGCTGGATACACTCACATGCATATCCTAATTCTAAAAGCAACAACACTCCTACCTTAGGAATATTTTTTATTTCCCTCTGATATAGAAATGCTCTCTTGAACGTTATTGGTTAAGGGGGGAGAGAGAGATATTTTAAGATGACTGTCCTTTTTTGTGCCATGAACACAAAGCCATCTTCAATGTTGGCAGGAATATGGCTGAACTTTACAAAAGCATCTGTACAGTCACACAGATATATCTGTATTCTCTTGTGTAATAAAAGAGGGCAATCAATACTGCCACACTGAAAAACCTGAACAAAGAAAGAGACCAAAGTGAAATTGACAGACTGGTGGGGGAGTAACAGGTTTAAAGGTAATTTGTGTCCCCTCTTTCTCATATTGTTTCTAGAAGACTCTCCTCCCCCTTTATAACACACACTCTCACTTCTCTTCTTCTTTTTTTTCTGTTTCTCTATGTATCTTGCCACTCACACACATATTCCCCTTAGAGGTCATTTTAAAGACAAGGTTTGAGCCAATCAAACTGAAGTTGTATAGTCCTAGTTGTGGCTGCCTGATTGAGAGTGACATTGACACGATTACGACAGACAAACTAGATTAAGAACGACGTGGCACTCCCAGCCTTCTTTAGGTTACCCTCTCTTCCTCTCTGTCTTCCCTTTTTCCCTCTTTCATTCCTCAGCGCCTTTGTTGCCTTGGATTTTGCTCTCAGACTGCCCTCTAATGACACATTTTCTTGACTAAATTTTCTTGAATCCAGTCAATCAGAAGGTTTTGGTCTGTTTCTACAAAAGAACAATGACAAATATGTTCCATTATTTCAGTATATACAACATTGGATTGTTAAACCTGTCATATTACTTTGTCAAGTTTTTTGTTGTTGTAAAAATGTACTTGCCATGTCATCTCTATCAAAATTTTATTTGAAAGAGCTTGTCAGTTTTTTTTTCCCAGAAAGTAATTTTTTAAAACCCACTCAATGTTATGTTGATGCTAATTAAACTTAGTGTAGCTGCAGATCATTTGCTAAAACAACGTCTCATAGCATGTTTAGCTATAATATCTTAAAAGCATCTTCATCTGCCTTGCAGACAAAATAATTTAGCATCCGTCCATCCATCCTTCCATGGCTTGTCCTGTGGGATCCCAAGGCTTTCCAGTAAGGTGGGATATACAACACTTTCAATGATGTCTGGGTCTGCCCAGGATCTTTTTCCAGAAGGACTTGCCCAAAACATTTTCTGATGAATGTTTGCCAGGAAGCATTCTAATCAAATGTCCAAACCAACTCAGCTGAATATTATTGATAGGAGCAGTACATTTACACCTTTACCTATCCAAGTAACACTTGCTGTGGATGAGGCCCCACGTTGTCAATCCATCTCCCACTCCATTCTGCATATCTACAACTCATAAACAAGACAACAATATACGTAAACTTCTCTCCTTAGAGCAGAAATTCATTCCCAGCTTGAAGGGAGCATTGCGTCTTTTCCTAGTCGAGAACTATTCCAGAATTATCATCACTCCCTCAGCAACTCTGCAAAGATACAGATGTGGGCCATTGTTCCATAGTGTAACAATTGTAGCTATACCCAGATACAAGGACTGAAGCGAACATACTTCAAGACTCAAATAAAACTTACAGTGTTTATTTCAAAGGTGTGTAGTATCATCAAATGTACAG
Organism: Nematolebias whitei; assembly: GCF_014905685.2. Taxonomy (NCBI): domain Eukaryota; kingdom Metazoa; phylum Chordata; class Actinopteri; order Cyprinodontiformes; family Rivulidae; genus Nematolebias; species Nematolebias whitei. The sequence continues at coordinate 27,418,754 of NC_056508.1, read as the reverse complement.
GGGAAGGAGCTGGAAAGAGATAGGTCAATATGATACCCACAGGGCTGATCATGTTTTTGCTTCTGTGCCTTACGGTAAGGAATGGAGTCAGTTGTGTGGAAGAATGACCAAATGTTTCCAGAGTGAGGAAGGAAGATGACTGATAATGGTTCCAAGTAGGAGGCAGGCAAGTGGTAGGAAGGCGAAGAGGCAGCTGAGGAGGCACAGGAGAGCTCAAGGTCCACAGAGGAAAATCGAGGAAACAGAAGGATGACTAAGATAATGCTGAAAGCACGAATGAACACAAGGTAAGTTTGTCTTAGATTTTCTTAGATTTGTTAGATTTTCTTAGGGTACAACGTTTTCCTCCCACAGACCAAAAACATAATTCACCCAAGGTATGGGTGAGAGCCTGAATAGTTTTCTGTCTCATTTGTATTTATGTGGCCCAGTGGTGGACTTATCACCTGTCCTGGGTGTACCCCATCTCTGTCACAGTGATTGCTAGAGATAGCCATCAGCTCCTTGCAACCCGGGAAGGAAGAATAGCAGATAAAGAATTATGGATGGATGGATGGATAATAAATACATTACGAGAGATAATCACGAAGCAGAGGAGCTCCTTCAACAGAAGACTGCTGTCCCAGCCCTGCTCCATGGACAGGTTCAGGAAGTCCTTTGTCCCTCAAGCCATCAGACTGTTCAACTCCTCCCCATACACCAAAAATAGAACCTTGTAAATCTCGACACCCTGGACACTTATGTATGTGTATGTCTGTGTTTATACATGTACATATGCTTGTATATATATGCTTAAAGTTTTTAAAGTTTTTTTTTTTAAATCACAATTTTATCTTGTGTTGTTTTTATAAGCCTGATGTCAAAGACAAATCTAAATTTCATTGAATGTTATGGACAATAATGTTAAATTGATTGATTGATTAGATGTGTATGTATGTATACATATATATAGATTGATCATTAATGTAGTACTCCCTGCCATCTTGTGCATGCAGGTATTGTCTTTTTCAAAATTTGTGTATTCTGCTTCTTTTTTTGATTATTTCATATGCTTTTTTCCCCCTGTATAATTAGAACATGCTTCTGTATGCCTCAAATTTCCATCCATCCATCCATCCATTCATCCATTAATCCATCCATCCATCCATCCATTAATTTTCTTCCACTTATCTGGAGTTGGGCCGCGGGGATAGCAGCCTATGTAGGGAGGCCCAGACTTCCCTCTTCCCAGCCACTTGGGCCAGCTCCTCCGGAGGAATTCTAAGGCGTTCCCAGGCCAGCCAAGAAAAATAGTCCCTCCAATGTGTCCTGGGTCTTCATCTGGGTCATCTCCTGGTGAGATGTGTCCAGAATACCTCAATGGGGAGGAGTCCACGAGGATCCTAACCAGATGCCCGAGCCACCTCAGCTGGCTCCTCTCAATGTGGAAAAGCAGTGGTTCTACTCTGAGTTTCTCCTGGATGACCGAGCTTCTCACCCTATCTCTAAGGGAGAGCCCAGCCACTCTGTGGAGAAAATTAATTTCAGCCGCTTGTATCCACGATCTTGGGTGCAATGTGGGATGGGTGGTGGCCGAAGGCAAGGACATTGGCGGTCTCATCCTTGGCTGAAGCTGGCCCCAAATTTCTTCCTGGGATTATGAATGAAATGAATGAATGAATGAATGAATGAATCTTTCTATCTATCTATCTATCTATCTATCTATCTATCTATCTATCTATCTATCTATCTATCTATCTATCTATCTATCTATCT
>NC_056508.1:27400502-27416989 GCF_014905685.2 Nematolebias whitei | reverse complement strand
TCTGTCTGTCTGTCTGTCTGTCTGTCTGTCTGTCTGTCTGTCTGTCTAACTAATAGTATCTTGGTTTTTCAATCTTCCTTAGTGGCAAGCAGTACCCTTTATTTAAAATGTTTAGAATTCACTATACTGTATGTTACTATATTCGTTTTCATTTACATTTGTTTCTTTATTTCATTGTGTATAATCCAGTATACTGCATTTGCATATTTACAATAAATGCTCTGCGTAGAAACCTTGAAAAGCTTCTGGGAACCGTTCTTATGGGAAACCTTGCGTATTGACATTCACATGAAAATTCCTTTGCTGCAGCCTACCAGCAGACAGTTCAACCCCACCGCACAAGAACATCTCAGAAACACTTGGGGAAATGACATCTAACTCAAGCTTCCACTCAACCACCAAACAGCCCTGATTCTAAGTCAATCAGGTATTCTTTGTTTAAATGGTGGACCTGACCATCATCAGTGGCAAAATGGTTAATGCAGATGATAAAAAGCTCAGTAATTTATAGCACAATAAAAAGTCAGTTTCATTCAATTTCTTTCAATCTTCTAAAGCTTTTCTTTTCATAAATCAATTTATTTGTTTTAACTGGGCTTATTGATTTGTTTTCTTTAATGTGCTTTTGACTGATTTTGAAGGTAAATAAAATATTCTATAACAGAAAATCATTAGTTCTGTTTTTCAGTCCCTGTTGTTTCAGTTTGATTATTTATATTTCAACATAATGTACTGAATGCATGTTATGCATGTTCATAGGATTTTTGTCAGTCCCTTGGAGTGTGTTTGTTTTTGTGTCAGCCTGTGTTCGATGATTGTGTGTTGTGTGTTTGAGCACAAATTCTGCTATGAGCAACCGAAGACAATTGCCTCGGTCTGATCTAATAAGTGTTCATCTCATTTCTGAGCTTTCTGCTCACCTCATCCTCTAAACTTTGTTAGTATCGGTAGCCAGATTAGCTTAATGAAGTCCCAAGGAAGTCACTTTCCCTTTAGATATTTCTTCACTCCACACCTTCACTCCAGTAAACTCTGGGTGATGCAGTGATCGGGACTTTTTGTTAAAACCAGATGTTTTTTTTGTTTTTTTTCCCCAACAGAAACAAAGTATTTTATATACGGTCCACAAAATCAGCTCAGTGTATGTAATATCGCATGTATTTACCTCTTTTGAGGGACATTGATCCCGTGGCAATTGACCCCTGATCTCTCACTCTCCTAGCTGCCCCTGAGGGACCGAACCAATATGTGTCATCAGCCTCTCCCAATCTAATCATGGTTACACATAATACCACTGAGTGCTATTAACTTACCATCAGAGTATAGCTGGTTTGTATGCACGCGCACACATACACAGAGAGAGAGAGAGAGAGAGAGAGAGAGTTTTATCCAGACATTTTACAAAGAGATATACACAAACACACTATTAAAGCTGCAATTTGGTGGAAACGTCTCCTGATATGGAAGAAAAACAAAGCAAAAGGATGAGAAAGATCAATGAAGACACCTTATATGCTTTCCTTGTGATTAGGACTTTGATCGTAGTGTACATCAAGATCTTTCTGCTAGACATCATTCCAAAGAAGGCTTTCCATTGATTTGTCTTAAAACCAAGCAAGCTTAAGCATTGGCTTCATTGCTGTGTTCATCCTAAACAAATAATGTGTGTTTTTATAGCCTAATTCTGAGTTAGTAATCTCGCTTAATGTTCAGAAGTGTCTCCATTAGTAATTGCATCAACTGAACTGGTTCTAGTTCCCCTTCAGGGACCGAGTAGAAGGACCCCATTCTGTTTCTCCTCAGCTATCTATCTGGAACTGGTCAATACAGAATGACTGACTGTGTTTGCGTGGTACATAAATGCTTCTCTGGTGTGTAGATCTGGTCCTTAATGTTTTTAAAAAGATACGTGAGATTTGATCTTGCCACATTTTTATGGTTCATCTTTTGCCTCAGAGAGGAGTGCATGCTTGCATTCAGGTTTATGTGCGTGTGTAACGATGAAGTTTCTTTCATCCTGCCTGATCCCTGGAGGTAGAAGTCAGAGTGGGCTTGCACCCTGCACCCAGACCTTCTTTGATAATCTTCTTTAATTGGTTTGAGTCGCAGTCTCCAGAGAAAGCTAATTAAAGCAAGGTGTCGAAAGGGAAAATAACAAAATAGTTTTGGTTGTGTGCTTGTATGTGTGTGCACAGTGTAAATTTGTGTGAAGCCATGTTTCACTGAAGCTGTATTTGTTTATGGAAACGAGACTTTCTGTTTTCATGTGTCATCGTGTGTTTATATGCATAAGTGTGACTGTATCTGATCACCTCGCTTTAGCAGATAAAATTTGTCTGTTTAATTTATGTTTTGTTTGTTACCAGGATTGCTTTCAAAGTTGTGGAAAAATTTACATTCACCAAAGCTGGGACTGAACAGGTTTATTAAGACTCAGTTCAAATATGCAATTTACGACTGTTTTAGTTACAGAATGTTTGTTTTCATGCAGTGTGTTCTCATTGAAGTTTAAATGGAATTCATGTGAAAATATATGCACAAAAAAAAAAACAAGTCCATGCTAGATTTAAATTGTAGATGGCATTGATTGGAACAAATAACCCCTCAGCTAGAAATAATAGGAACATGATAAAAATGAGACACAAAGACATAAAAATAAACATTTTTATGCATGCTCTCGTTTTATATTCTAAATAATAAAACCAACACCATAAAGCCATATCCAAAATGTTTCTCTGTCCAATTTTTCTTTTTCCCAACTACATTAGAAATGACACTGTTCTTACAATTGCTAACAACCAATTTGTATGTTTCTGCTGGATAAATATAAGTCCTCTTTCTGCAACAGTATTCAAGTCAATCAAACATTAATGTTAGCTTGTCCACCAATCGTGTTCCTCCTGAATATGTGTTTTTATTGTGTGTCTGATTTTTAGTAAACCATTTCAGTTCCTCCTTTTCTATTTGGGGATGTTGAACACAGCTCCTCTGGAATTCTCTGGTCTTCAGGCCATCTTGTACATATTCTGAATAGGATTCAGGTCTGGACTATGGCTGGGTCACCAACCTTTACTGTCTTTTGGATGATGGTTTTGTTAAAATATCCTTCGCAGCCTGTAGACAATTGTCATTAGTTTTCTGCCATGCCATTCACTTTAAGGTTACTACTGGTTAAACATAAAATAACAGTAATAATAATTAAATATTTACATTATAATAATCCTGCTTTTACAGTAAATATTTTCAAAAAATGCTCTATGTTATAACAACAAAGTCCATGCTCAATAATCCAGGTGTACAATCCAACATTTTTCAGCCGGCAATGGAGGAGGGGGCGTACCAAAGAGACCATCTTATCACAAGCAGAACTGGTTTGTTCCACTTTGGAGTAAGCTGTTGGGAGATGAATCAGTTTTGTTGTGTGTTTCCTTGACTGATGAAGCCTTCCGGATCGAAGGTGAAATGTTTCAGCACAAAAAAAGAAACTGTCCAGATGACCTGACTGAAAAATGTTGGGCTCTGTGTTATAGCTGCAATATTGAGCCCTTCTTTAAGATGAGTCTGGTCATTCAGAAGACAGTTTCATAAAACATTTAAACCAAGACTAAATGCCTACTGGCCTTTGTACAAGGCCTGGCTGGACTAAGGTGGCATAAGGTGAAGACAAACCCCTGTTAGTAGTAATGGAGCTGTACCAGTTGACAGGTGGAAAAGTAAGCTGGCTTCATGGCTCTATGGTCTGATGTTGCGATGATATACTGTCTGTGCAACCTCTTGGCCACAAACAGGTTCATTACAGAGGACAAAACTGATGACAACACACAGTAGCTTTGTATTTAGTTGAAAAATGTGGTAAACCACAAAAATTATTGATAAATTGAGGCAGTCATGTTTTGAAAATGGTGTGAGTGAGACGTGTTGCTTTTCATCAACACTGTCAAGTTTTGCTTCACACTTTTATATATATATATATATATATATATGCTTCTGTGAAGTTCCCTTTATCTTTGAACGTTCATGTCCATGTGGGACATGGTAGTCTCGATTAGAGATTCATGAACAATAGGAAGTAGCTTAAAGACGAGACTATTCTTTATAGCCCGTTTGCAGAAGTGTTTTGTGAAAGTGCCTACAAGCACATCGATTGGGTGGGTCACATCCTACAACAAAGTGAGTTTATTCAAAAGAAGCCAGCGCCATGATTGATAACAGCAGTTTCAGTTCAAATGAAGTGCTGTGTACACCGCTTCCCCACTTCACACACACTTGAAACTTGGTTTAGTGACTTTTCATAACCAGCTAAAAGGCGTAACAGCAGCAGGTTAATTTAAAATACAAATACTTTGGTTAAATTGGTGGAGGGAGTTGTGGCGCAGAGGTTAGAGAAGATGGACCTGTGATCAGAAAGTCGCTGGTTCAACTCCCAGTACCGTCAACATCAAAATGTGGGTGGAAAAGGTGAAACGCCCACACCTGCCTCCACCCTCATTTGGCCCACTCTGGACCCCTGAGCAAAGCCCTTAACCCCCCACCATTTGCTCCCAAAAACAGGTCTCTCTTGAAAATGAGTTCTCGTGACTATAAAGGGTAAATGGAAAAAAAAAAAAATCACACCAGTACAGAAAAAATACTAATTTTGTCCAAATCTCTAATTGGTGTGATGCTACTTGGGTTAAAAGAAAACCTAAAAAATCCAAAGTTTTGGATCTAAACAGTTTCATATTTGTCTCATTAAAACGGCAGGATTTGCCCCGAGATGTTCTTATATTAATGTTGATTTGTACAAATACTTTGTTGTGTTTCCACATACCCAGATGATCACAAAATAATTTAATTAATTAATTAATTAATTAAAATTAAAAAAGACTGAGCATTCTGTAGAAAAAAAAGTCTGTCATTGTTGGTTTAGAATTACAAAATAAATATAAAAATTATCGGGAAAAAGATAAAGAATGATTGAATTTGCAGGAAAAACAAGACTTAGGTAGTCAGGGCACCAGGGAAATACAGCCAGAGAATCAGTCTGAGCATCCATGTGAGGCGCTGTACCCCTTTTGTCATGACAGCATGCTCAATTTGTTGTCTTCTTCTACTTCTTTCCCTCCCTCATTTCCTTTTTCCATCAGTGACCATCTCCATTTACCTATTGAGCTGTTCTATCATTGATCCGTCCATCGACTGGCCCTCTGATCCATCAACCATCTGTCTACCACTGACAGACTTTTAATTGATGAGAGAGCAGGTCAAATTAAGCAATTAGGCCAAGTGGTGGAAAAAGAGAAAGAGCATGTCTTTTTCAGGTAGACAAGTGGTAAGGTGGTGGGTGGAAAGGAGGAGGGGAAGGGATACAAACAGTGGGGGGGGGGGCGAGAGACTGAGGATGCTGTGAAGGATAATGAATGCGGGAGGCATAGGCAGATGCGGAATGTTTACGCTTTTTCATTTTGGAATTTGAATGAATTTTTCATAGCTATTCATAAAAAATCCATCAATATTTCACCTGGGGAGAATGAAGGAGAAAGGGAGCGAGAGGGAGAGAAAAAAGGACCCTTATGGAATGAGTTGTCATGAAAGTCCATTGAAGCAAACAGTCGCTGGAGAAGAAGAGGGAAGGAGGAGGGATAGATGTTTATGCCGAGGACACAAACACCTAGACAGGGGTAGCAGTGCAAGAGGAGGGGGAGTGCGAGGAAGGGATATGGATGGGGGGGGGGGGGGGGGTGACAAAAAAAAGTGGGGGGGGGAGGGAGAAGGGGGGGGGGGGGGGGCGAGGGGGGGGTGGGGGGGGGGGGGGGGGGGGCTATGACAAAACTGTCTGGGTGAGAATGAGAACGACGGCTGGTGTGGTATCTGTCGGTAGGTGTGTGTGTGTCGTGTAGTCTGAGACAAAGCCGTATCAACCACCCCCTCTAACAGCAACAGCAGGAGTGGGGTTGTGTTAATTTTCACTTTGTCAAACCCCATTACGTGAGAAGAACGTCTGATCCTCCAGATTTGCATAGAGTGGGCCTAGACACCTGCAATGGGATTTCTGGTGCTTTCTTCCAAAGTAGCAGCGCTAAGATTTGTGGGATTTGAAAGCTGGAATCAACCTGTGGCTCCTCTCTCCTTGTTCGCTCGCTGCTCTCTAAAAGGCTCGTTTTATGCAAGACTTAAAACATCTTCAAAAACTACAATTTTGCTTAAATATAGGAAGGTGAGTGTAGAGCCCAAAGCTGATCACTGATCAGAGACCAGGCTTGACCCCCGCAGCCCCTTGTTGAACTCTGTCCTCAGCGGACTGGACCATTAAATCTACCTCCAGGGGAGGTCATGGCGTATTTCATTTGCATTAATTTATGCCAGAAGGCGGGTCAGTCATCTGTCTACAGGTAGTCAATTAAATATCTAATGAAGTGCGGAGGAATTTGAATAATGTAGAGGTATTGATTGGCTTAGTTGGGGCGTAGGGGTGGGGGTTGATGGCTGTTTCTAAATCAGTAGATGGGATGGTAAAATTAACCGCTAAATATCTGTCATTCCTTAGAAGCACATGTCACATTACTAATGTAAAGAGGGAGCAGTTCAAAGAATAAAGTCACTCCTTATTTTTTTTATAACAATTTAAACCAGAAATGATTTAACAGTAACCAGATTTGTTTGTTAGCAACTAACATGAAAGTGTTTAATGTCTTCACATAAACAGAACAGCTCACAGCAAAACGTGATTTAGTTACACACAGCAGGGATCGATGAAAGCTGATACTATTATTCACTGTTTGGAGTATTTGGGGCTTTAAGATAAAAAATTTAAAACTCCTAAAACAACAATAGAATCAAATGGGTCACAGCAAATCATGAAGACAACTAAAAGCTAGGCTCAGGAGTTGGCCATAAATACTCTGTCTGTAATACTAGTTTACAGAATCTAAACAATACTTCTTCAGTATTTTGGGGAGCTGTATACTTGTTTTGGTAACTTTCTTCTTTGGCTATGTAACTTGTAGATTTTGCAAATTGCAAGTCAACCCTGGCTGGCTCAAAGTTTTATCCCACTCATTTGCAATAAAAATGTATTCTGCTTTCCAAAGCATACCTTTCTTGTAACAAAGCTCACATAGTATGATTTATATTACATTATTACAGGAAGAGGACCACCTGCATCATGAAGGACTCCACTCACCCAGCACACACACTTTTTGCCCCGTTCCCCTCAGGAAGGAGGTTGAGGAGCATTAGGTGTAGAATCACTAGACTGAGGAACAGCTTCTACCCTGAAGCTGTTAGACTCTCGAATCTCTAATCAGGATTATCACTGTAAAGAAAAAGAAAAAAGAAAATCACAGTAATGCCACTTTAATTGATGATATTTGCCTTATCTGTGCTGCTGATTATCCATGCTGCTGATCTCATGCTACTGTATTCATTCATACCCATCTGCTGCACAGACTCATGTTCGGGCTGCTGTTTAACATACCGTATTATTTTACAATATTAGTTTTTAGTGTATGTCATATCTTTTTGCGTACATCTTAGCATATATCTTAGATCCTTATATACAGTTTCTTTTTATACTTTATATTTTTGCTATTTTTGAATGTAACTGGGACTTTGTGTACACAATTTTGTTCCACCTCATGTACCACATGTGGTGCGAATGACAATAAAGATACTTGTACTTGAACATCAATTATTTTTTATTCATGATAATACCAATAAAAGTAACTTGTCTTTTTTGTGTTTTGCTTTTTTTCATTGTTACAAAACTCTTTATCATAAACAAGCATGCTATGGGAAACGTGTTTCAAAGCAAACTAAACCAGGAAACAGTTTGACCTCAAAGATGGAAGTGTCTGAAAACGAATAAACGAACAATAAAAACATACGGTGAAATGTTGAAACAGGACTTTTGTTTCATTTTGTTCTTGTACACATTGTCAAAAAACAAACAGAACTTGAAGAAGTACTGAGGTAAACATTCTGCATCAAGACTGACAAGTCATGTTTCGATGCTGTTGAAAAGACAAAACAAAAAAATACAAATAAACAAGTTGTTAATGATGTGTTCTCATAACTTGCTATTATTTGCACACATCCTTCCTAAACTCAGTTTGCAAATGGGGACATTTCTCTTGAGACAGTTCCAATGTTTAGAAAAACTCGGGAAGTTATCTGCACTGGGATCATAATCGACAATATTCCTCATCTTTCTTGCTTTTGTTGATCGGAGAATTTAAATGTTTCCTCTCACACACAATATTTATACAAAACCTGTACAAATACAAGTGGCTTACAGCTGTTGAAGAGTTGTAATTAAATAACTAATTTAAAAACATCTGTAGCTCACTTTATGCTCCCCCTCCCCGCTTTTCTTTTTTGCACACAGTGACAGCTGTTTGTGCACACCTTTTCCCCTCACCTTGACTTTTGTGGCCCCAATTAGTTAAGTGTAAAACAACAACAGCATCACCCCAAACAACACAAACACATTGCCCTGCACATGTGCTAAATACATATTTCACATGTGTTTCGGTGTAAGTCGGCAGTAATTTGTACCTGAATTCTTGGCTTGGTGCCAGCGCGACTGCTTGATTTTTGTGCTAAAATGACCATGACCACAGATACGTCTGTGTTTATGTAGCTTCACGGTGGTTTAAACAGCTCTGCTGAATGGCTGTAAGTCAAACCAGCATTGATGTTACAAGATAATTGTCATTTTGCAGTGACACAGAGAGGCAACAGATTTCCATGTGGGTCCCTGGGTCGTTTAGGTTTCTCTGAATAAAAACAGTGTTTTTGAAAAGCCGTGGAGGATAAACAGATACAGATCAGCATGAAGCAGCAGATAATCATTCAGCCCAGTGCAGGAGAGGGGGATTACATCAGCAGTAACTGTCTCACAACAGATACAAGAGGGTAAATGGTGAGAATCACGTTGTTTTTTTTTTTTCAGCTTGTAGTTATGTGAGACAAAATGAACAATTATTAGGATAAAAAAAATACAGCACAGTTATTTTGAAATGGGGTTCTGTGGAAACGATATGAACAATTACCAGCCTCAGTTTGGAGAAAAAGAAACAAGCTCTGGATTGAAAACTAATGTTAGTCTAAGGGAAACCAGAACTAATGCAGATTGCTGCTGTCTCAAATCTTTAAGCGGTTTAAGCAAACTCTACTTTGTAATATTTTATACCATCTTTAGTTTTGGTTATTCTTAGAACCGCAGCAATTTCATTTGGTTCTACCCCTGCTAGCACTAGCTGTTAGCTCTTCAATACAACCAAACTCTGTTTTCAACACGAGGCCATTCATAGAGCTATCCGCAACAGGTAAGATAGTATTTGTTCCTTTCACAGAACCCACTTCAGAAGATCTGACCTTGCTTTAATCGGTTATTTGTATAATTGTCTCTGACTTCAATCCCGAGATGGTGTAGAGCAAATGTGTCAAACTCAAGGCCCGGGGGCCAAATGTGGCCCTCGTTGACATTTTATCTGGCCCCCAGATATGTGAAACATAAAATACTTCTATCTCTTGAATTTTTTTTCAGTAATCTTTGATTATGATGTCGAAAGCACAACAGAAAACATCAAATGAGACCAATCAAACTCTTGTTGAGGAACCTGTGACCAAGAAAAGATGTTTGCTAAGTCAGATCTGATTGGCCCTTAGTTTGAAAAAGGTTTTAATTTTGGCCCCCTTTTGTAAGTGAGTTTGACACCCGTGGTGTAGAGGCAGGGCAGCCGACTTGGGACCAGAAAGTTGCGGTTCGACTCCCTGCCATGCCCACATGTCGTGGTGTCTCTGAGCAACACAAAATCCCTAACTGCTCCCCGGGCGCTTAGCTGCCCACTGCTCCACCTGAGTGTACCTCATGCAGAGAAACAATGTCGTCATTGTATGGGAACATACAAAGATGACAACACATAGCACTTTACTTTGCTTATAAGAACAGCTCAATTAAGACAACTGAAACTACAAACAAGCATTTAGTTTTTATTAGTTTTTGGATTTCACTATTGATAGATTTTGATCCTGTCATCTCTTTGGGCCTCGTTCATTAGATGTGAAAGATTTTGTGTTTGTTTGCAGAAAATTGCTCACCAGAGAGCACATTTAAATCTTACTGAATCAAACTTTGCAAGAAGTGTTTAATCGTGTTGGGCCTGAGTCCGACAGTTTAACCGCTGGACTTATTGGAAACATGATGTCGTGACACAGCTGACTGCCTCTAACATGACACACGGGACGGCGCCTGAGGCAAGTGCATGGACAGTCCTTCATCCCTCCCAGAGTTTAAAAACTCCTGATTTTTGTTGTTTTTCCCCTTTTTATTGGTTAATTACTTTCTGTGAATGATGACAACTCCAAGTTCTGTTCTCTCCCGATGTTTCCTTCCCATTTCATATCCACCTCCTCTTTTTGTACCTCCTACCCCTCTTTATTTCCCCTCGCTCCCCATCGGCTCCCTCCAGATGTGTTAATCAGGACTCCCTGTTAACACATGATTCACCCCATATGTCTTCTACAGCGCCAGGCCTCAACGGGGGAGCAGAGATTGTGCCTATGTGTGTGTTTATACGAGTGCGTTCAACACTGGTGTGTCTTTGTTCTTATTCCAGCCCTATTTATTGTGCGTGTGCGTGCACATATGTGCAAAGTGTGTGTGTGTGTAAGGGCGTGTGTGCTTGCAAATCCACCAGCTTTTCTCCAAAGGGCTGCTGCTGTCGCCTCAAATCTGCCTCCTCTCCCCATGAGTGAGCACACTAATCCATTTGTGTATCTGAGTACATGTTGTGTGCGTGTCTGCGTGTGTATGTAAGCATGCTAATCCAGGGGAGGGCCCTGCCTAACACTCCATGAAAACACTCCATTCACCAGCAATTAGAGGCAGGGGCCTTAGGCCTGGCCCTACACTTCCACTGGGAGAGAGGGAGACAAAAGAGGAGAGGCGAGGAGGAGAAGATGAGGCTACCAGGGGGACAAAAGGAGGAGCACAGCTCTCAGTGTTTGTATCTTTGCCACGAGAGAGATGATGAATGAAGGAATGAATGAATAACTGTCAAGTGCAGACATAATGAAGTGGCAGATGAGTTTTTTTCTCGTATCACCATCAATGTTGGTTCAGTTGCAGTAAATAGACTCAATCACAAGTTTTCACTACGTTTTACCAGTTTAGTTTGTGTTTGTTTTCAAAGATCTAGTGTCAAATAAAACATGTTTCATGACCAACTATGTCTACCGACTGACAGGCAGTGTGATTTTCTAATTCTATTTTAATATATTAATAGTTAATATTGCTAGAAAATACTAAGAGCTAGATGCTGCACCACCTTCATGTTATAATGATGAGAAGACAACAATCAGTAATCCAGATTTTAATAAAATAAAAAGTTATTTTGAATTAAAAAAAAAGAAGGGAGAAGTTCTGTGGTGGGGGCCCACTCCAGCATGTGTAATAGCCGTGTACATTCACAGCCTAAAACAAGAAGCAGTGTCACAACAAAATCAGAGATTTGTTAATTGCCTTCAACTTTCACAATTACGAATAAGTTGCGCGACTATTTTTGCAAAAGAAAGGTGAAATGAAAATATGATGCATTACATAACACTGTGAGAAAAGTACTGCTTTGTAACTTTTAAGATACCCAGAATAGTTTGCAAAGAGGGCATCTATTAAAAAAAGTTTGCATAAAAATAAATAAATAAAATAGAATAAAGCCAAATGCTAAATGAAAAATGTACTCCAGCCTTGTTAGGATAATAAAGACTTCAAACTGGCCACTCGGCTTGCTGAAGTCTTTTAGGAGCACACCTGGTTTGCTGATTTTTATCTTTATTTATTTCCTTTTTACTCTTTTGTTCTGCCAATGAACTAGAATATAATAATAACCAAGGTGACTTATCATATACAAGCAGTGCATGTGTTCTTTTAGACTTTAGGAACATTTTTATGGGATGTTTTACAGCGGGACAATAGGATCACATTTGTTTGTGTCTCAGCTGTTTTTTCCTCTATTCTTATAAAAATGTATTTATGCAGCTAGAACTGGTGAGAGGAACAATAAGGCTAATTATTCTATTACATAGTTCTTATATTAGGAGTTGACCGCAGATTTTATTGATCATTCTTTGTTTAAATGAAAAATAATAAAAATATAATAATCTAATATTAGAGGGGATTCCAGATGACTTGGGGAGAAATCAAAGCAGGAGCTGAATACCGTTTTGTTTGAACTATAAGGCGCAATATCAATGAACGGGTCAGTTTTTATACATAAGGTGCATTAAGTGAAACAAAACAGTCAAACTTTATTCAACTCATTCACGATAACCACATAAAATTGGTTCGAGGTCGGTAAGCACAACTGAAATTAATACGCAAGGTGCACCTGATTATAAGTCTCACTGTTGATTATTGAGAAAATTAAAGGATTTTAAGTGCACCTTATAGTCAGAAAAATACGGTACATATTAAAGGAGAGTTTAATGCCATAAATGGTCTCTGCTGTTTTAAGTGCTATGGATGATGTAAACAATATGAAACACAGTAGAATAAATAGCAGAAACAGCAACAACCTGTGCATAAATATGCGCTCTGGACGTTTTTCGTTAATGAGTTGTGGACAAACAAAGTTATTTTTGAATAACTGGTAATCCCACAGAAGAAGTGGAGCCGTGAAATCACTGCCACGGAACCTAACCTTGAAAACTCCACTTGAAAACATTTCCCCTACTTTTTTTATCGCTATTTATGTTGACAGCACCTCGACTGCTTAGAACGCTCAGCCTATCAAAGCGTTTCTCCCTGTTTCCAAACGGCTTCAGTGGCTCTTACAGAAACAAAAAAGTGCCTTTAAACATGAATGAAACAGCTTTGCTTTTGAACTCCGAGGTCCCCTGCAGTACACCCTCCTCCCTCTCATCTCATCGTCTCTCCTCCCTCCTGTCTTTCCTGCCAGCTTTAATTTTTAATGCCCGTTGCTGAATAGGTTTGTAATAAAGAATAGGTACAGTAAGTAGCATGAAATATTGATTTTGTACATTTCCTTATGAATTTTTATTCTGTGGAATGATTAAATTTTTCATATTTTGTGCACTTGGGAGATTTCTGATAAATTTATCTCAGTTTATTGTGTATGAGCACACAACCGGTGTTCCCAATTTAGAGGAATGAATAATGCAGCCCCTTGTGTGTGAGTGTTTGGGAGGCTTCATGGGTTCAGGTGCACACAGCTTGCTCAGAAAACTAAAATATAAATGCGTTTTTGACTTTAGCAAAGGGATCCTTTATCTCTTAGACAAAATAAATCTGAGGCTGGGATAACAGCCAAAGATGACACAGTGAGTGCTCTTGAGAAAAAGAAGCGTGTGTGTCTGTGCACATACAGTGTTGTTTATGTCTGTCCTGGGGGCTAGTTGTGACGCCATAATTAGCACAATGGTTTGATTAGCCATGCAGACCACAGGCTTCATAAAGAAGCAGAGGAATGAAGGGATAGAAATTTAAAAGGAGAAATGATTCCTTTCCATTTATCTCCGCTGCTGTACTTGGATGGTGTCTCTCAGCAGTCTGCAGATAATTTTAAAGGACTGTTTTAAATCAGCTCGCGCCTTGCTTTGAGACAGCTCAGTGTCATAACCTTTTGTACACACACATCAGTCTTGTCTTGCTCATGCACCATCATGCACAATTTTTACAAAGCATAGGCTTGGAGTTTAGAGATAAGTATTGCAAAATACAGATTAAAGTGCACGCAAATACACTTACTGTTATTATACTAATAATTGTGTATTCCAACAGAAAAAAAATTGTGTCCTAATGAAGTAAACAAAGCATCTGTCTGTTGACCATATCAAACAACTACCTGTTGTGACTGTAAAACAAATATAAATTAAAGGCCTACAATTCCTTGAAGGACTGCATGTCACCCATTGCCTTGTATAGCACAAGTTTAAAGTCAGAGAATTATTAGAGGGGGCAGAGTTAAACCTTGCAAATCACACATACATACACAGGTAAAAATATTATCTTTTGGTGGTAGGCAATAAAAAGTAACAGATCTCATATTATTTCTGGACTTTAATTGGTTTCAGCGAGAACTGTAATTGCACAATCCTAAATAGATCAAATATAATCTTTAGTCCATCGCCAAAGGATGGAAGGATTCATTTGTGTGTCAACTGTAAAGCAATTGTGTTTTGAGAAAACCTTGAGCGTGAGTTTGAACAGGACTGATGGACGTTTGGGATAGTCGATGGTGATCAATGAGAATGGATTTAAGAGGCGGGTGGGGGCGTCGCAGCACTACAGCGACTAAAGCTGCTGAAATAGACTTTATGAATATTAAACAGCATCTAGGGTCGATGTCTGGGACAGAGCTGCAATAGTCAACAGAGGGACACTAAGGTGGGCTGGCGTATGGGTGGGTTAGGGTTAGAAACATAATAGTGTGACTAGAGTTAAAACTGGTGTCTAAACAAATTAAATTTTGCAATTAATATTTTTATGAAATATAAGGAGGGTCACAAGTTATCAATCCACTCAAAGTGTTTCCCATCTGATGCCACAGACATTGTCCACACTCGGTCTGCCCCCGCAAATGCCGCCCCCACCCCCCAGTCCCCTATTGCTGACAAGCTGAGTGGTGTGATGGGAGCGTGTAGTAAATAAATGAATAAGCAGACAAAGCGTGTTTGCAGAGCAATGTGACCTCTCTCCTAATATCAGCCAGCTCTCGCTGCACCCCCAGCAGATGAACTTGAGGCCTGCTCAAGGATATGCTTGTATAATAACAAGCCTAGGTGTATGTGTGTGCATATGTAGGTGGGTGGGTGAAGGAATGACTGGGTGAAAAAATATACCAGCTATTAGGAAAACAAATTGGGCTGGCGTTACCTCACTTAAGTTGAGTGTGGAGTGCTGTCACTAATATGTTCTGACATGGTCCCTCAAGACCTCAGGAGGAGTGTGTGTTTGTGTATGTCTTCATCCACACATGTACTCACGTTCATCTTGAACAGCTCACCAGCCAGGAGATGGTTTAAATTTTTTAGAGTATAGTTCCTGTAAAGATTTCTCATGTTTTACCTGTACGAGATTTTGGACTCGTGTAAAATTGACCAACCTAACAACCATTTACAAATCAAGGACCTGACTCAACTCCTTTAATACCATGACGGACCAAAGCAACATCCTCATTACTTGCGACAAGGCCTTGCTCTGTCAATCTATCACCCACTCCATTCTAGCATCACTTGTGTACAAGACTCCAGGATACTTCAATTCCTTCACTTGAGGCAGAGTCTTCCTTGACCCGGAGGAAACTGTCTCCTTTTTTCAGGTTGAGAGCCATAGCCTCAGAATTAGAGGAGCTGAATCTTCTAGTTATTTCACCAATAGCTGCAAAATGCTCCAGTGCCTGATGAGGACCATGGCTCAACACTTGAAAATTCCAACAAAACCATATCATCTGCAAAAAAACAGAGATAAAACTCTGACATTCCCAGACCAGATACCCTTCTGTACATGGCTGCACCTTGAGATCCTGTCCATGAACACCACAAACAGTAACAGAGACAGCGTAGCATGGTTGGAGTCTAACCTGCACCATGAGCAAAATTTTGTGTTGAGAAACAGTCATAAGCCTTTTCCAGGTACACAAAACACAGGTAGACTGAAGAGACAAACTATGCTAACCCCATCAACTATGGATAAAAACATGGTCCACTGTTCCACAAGCTAGACCAAAGCCTTAATGCATCGGTTTAAGTTTCCATACAAATGCTCTGGAGTAAACTTCCTGGGGAGGCTGAGAAGTGTGATCCCTTGATAGTTGGACCACACTGTCTGGTCTCGGTTTTTAAGAAAATTCATTTCGTCTTTCAAAATGGTGTAATTGATGTATATCGGGGGGAAATGCTTGGCAATATAATAATGGAGACTTAGTTTCTACGTTTGATATGTATATATATATATATATATATATATATATATATATATATATATATATGTGTGTATGTATAAAAAATATGTATGTATAAATATATATATATGTATGTATGTATATATATAATTAGGACAGGATACCCAAGATTTCTCATTTCACCCAGTACAACTACCATTTTAGTTTTAAATTACACCTTTGTTTCCTGTTGTCGTTTTGTGTCCTCTGTCACTTGTTTTATGGTTTGGTACATCACATCTTCTTAAACGTGAAACATTTGTAGTTAGGAATGAAGCCATGGCTTGCCTCAAGCAAAAATTAGCTCATACTCCTTTTTTTGTCATATGGCACCGGTCATCACTGGCATTTACTTGTGCCACTCAGTGCATGATTAAATGGTGTTTCTTGGACTCTGCCTTGCTGGGATATAGTCCCAGAACTGGGAGCCTAGAGAGAGCCAAGACTTGCCGTAACACCTCCCGAAACTACAGCTAAACTGGCTACATAGCATCTAGCCAGCTCATAATCTGTCATGGCAATCCATCCATCCATCCATCCATC
>NC_056508.1:27380593-27400102 GCF_014905685.2 Nematolebias whitei | reverse complement strand
CATACATCCATACATCCATACATACATACATCCATCCATCCATCCATCCATCCATCCATCCATCCATCCATCCATCCATCCATCCATTCATCATCTTTACCTGCTTCTTCCTTTTTGGGTGGCGGGGGGTCACTGGTGCCATATCCAGCTATGACTGTGTGAGAGGCGGGGGACACCCTGGACAGGTCACAAGTCCATCACAGTGTTACATAGAGACAAATGAGACAAACAACCATTCACACTCTCGCTCACACCTAGGGACAATTTAGAGTTACCAATTAGTCTAACATGCATGTTTTTGGTCTGTAGGAGGAAACTGGAGTACCTGGAAAAAAATGGAAAGAACATGCAAACTCCACCCAGAAAGGTCCCCGGCTGGGATTTGATATGGCGACCTGTTCGCTGAGAGGTTGCAGCTCTACCAACTGCGCCCCTGTGCAGCCTGTCATTACAATCCATTTGCTTAAATAAAGCAGAGTGACAGTTGATACTGGGTGCAAAAAGACATTGCAGAAACACGCATCTCCATTTGCTTTATCTTTACTGCAGTCAACACAGTTAGTTCCTCCAAAACAGTGTCCAAAGGACTAAAATAAACACTAACTCTCTCTTTGCATGTCTGGGTATTTTTGTATTTTGTGTGTTATTTATTTATTTATTTTGTCCATGTCCACATCCATATGATCACACACAGACATTACATTGATTGAAGCGGCTCTTCCAAATGGTCTAACCAGCAGAAGGGACCCAAAGACTCTCCAGGGAACACAAAACAGGTTTGGAGTAGTTAAATAAGAATACATTAGAAGGGAAGAAATTAGGCCTTGATACAAGTAGATAAACCTGTCCTAATGCTTCTGCTTTATTGATGAGTTTGCATGTTATTGGTTTATACTTGAAATGCTTTTCCTGACCTTTTTCAGTGTTTCCCAGCAGAGCTGACTTGGTTTTTGAGTCTACTACGCTGTCTGTGCATTTCTTTTCTCTGTCTTTCTTTCTTTGTGTGTGTGGGTGTGTGTGCATGTGTGCAGGGATGTGTGTGTGTGGGTGAGGGGGGTGGGGGGTGGGGGTATACGTGTGTGTGTGTGCGAAAGTAGCTGGGAAGTCCAAGGCCTTCTCCGTGTGGTGCAGGGATCAATGTAACCGGTCTGGCGTTGAGATGGAGGAAACTGTCAGAGCTGAATTAGATGTTAAATCTTTTCGACAAAATGTATTGTCTTCAGAATTTATCATGTGCTGTTTCCAGCCCATTGATGTATGTTGCAGTCGCTGGGGGTAAGTGTGTGTGTTTGTGTGCACACGTGCTGGTTGCAAAATTCCCCACTGAAATGTATGAGGACTGAAGCAACTTTATAATAGGTATGATTTACATTAACTTTTAATTTACTGTCCATAACATTTATTTCTTGTTCATTTGCCCAAAACTTCTTTAGTCCATAATGTATTTGATCTGTCCTTACCATTTTTATCATCTCCTTTAGGAATATCCTCCGTGCAGGCCAGCCATCTCTCATATATCTGTCTTTTTTCAAATGGCATATCTTAGAACAAAAGTATAACACATTCATACTTGTGCTATTGCTTCTTCAATACTTCTCTCCCGTTATCCATCACTTTTCACTCCATCACTCCCACTCCTACACTGTGTGCTCCTGCGCCAGTAAGTCTGCCTCCTGATTATGGAGCTGACCGTCTAACTGTAATTTATCTACTAACTACAATACCAGCTATGGTTTTTGTCTTTCTTGGAACTTATCTCTTTTTCCCCTCATTTCCAGCTATTTTTTTTTTTCCAGTTTTGTGTTTTTGTCCCCAGAATTTGTTGATGAGTGTCAATTGTAATTTTATGGATTGTTTGAAAACTTGAACTGGAAAGCATGTATAAAATTATCAGTTTACATGACATTCAGATGGCCAAAAATCTGAAAATTATTTTCCAAAACTGTGGAAAATCATTTGTTTAGAGGTCCCTCAGAACATGCTGAACCTAAAGCATTTCTACATGCAACAGTGTATCTTGTTTGCATATGCATATATTTCAGTTTTTAAGTCTTTAGGTTTCAAAATGATAAATATTATTTTGATGTACAGATGTGAGCAGCACATTGATTCAGCCCCACTTTTTATTGTTTTTCACACAAAAGTGCCCCATAGAATTATCCACTCACTGAACAAAGGTTGAAGTTTCAACTTTGATTCAATTGCACAAGTAACTGGATTGAATTGTTCTGTACGGAAGCAGAAAGGGGAGTGGTGTGTGGAATGAATTTGTTACTTCACAACTAGATTTGTGACTTAAATCTTGACAGGAGCCTGTTCGTGAGGACTTTGCCTGTTTGTTTTGAGTTGTTTGTGGGTACTTCGGTTTCCTATCACAGTCTAAAAACATGCATGTTAATTAATTAAAGATTTTTAGTTTAATTCAGCGTTAAATGTGGGTACCACAAAGTGGACACAGAGACAAAAATGGTCCACCAGGTACTAACTAATGCAAGGTAAGGTCTATTCAGGGGTACTGGAAAAGCAAATCTGATTGATGGTTGAACCTCAGATTTAGAAGGAACAATTTGGGCTACATCCGTGCCATGAAACACTGGAGCAATTATTTACTCTTACTAGGATCCTCTAAGGGTCATGGGAGTTGGTCCATTCTGTCTACAAATATTTTGTGAACTTGGAGAAGGTATTTGACGGTGTTCCTCGAGGTACACAGTGGGGGTTGATCCACAAGTATTGGATCGGGGGCCCATTGCTACAGGCCATTTAGTCTCTATGCCAGTGGTGCAACAGTTTGGTTCACATTGCCAGCAGTAATTTGGACCCCTTCAGGGTGGGAGTTGGACTCTGCCAGGGCTGCCCATTGTCACCAATTCTGTTCATAACTTTCGTGGACAGAATTTCTTAGAGCATCCAGGAGGTGGAGGGCATTTGTTTCAAGGCCTCAGGATACCATCTCAGCTTTGTGCAGATGATTTCGTCCTGTTGGCGTCATCATGCCGTGCTCTTTAGCTCTCACTGGAGCGGTTCACAGTTGAGTGTGGAGGGGCTGGGATGAGGATCAACACCTTCAAATCTAAGGTCATGTTCCTCAGTTGGAAGAGGGTGAATTGCCCTTGTAGGGTTGGGTGTTAGGTTCTATCTCATGTATAAGAATACAAGTATCTCAGGGTTTTGTTCACAAGTGAGGAAAGAATGGTGAGGGAGATTGACAGATGGATCAGTGCAGCATCTTCAGTATTGCAGACTCTGGGCCGGTTTACTTCACCTTATAACCGAGCTGTAAGGTGAAGCTTTCAGTTTACTGACCAGTCTATGTTCCTACCCTCACCTATGTCTACAAACTCTAGGTAGTGACAAGTGACTGAAGGAGCAAGATAGTGGATACATGCAGTTGAAATTGTTTTTTTCTGCAGGGTAGCTGGACTCTCTTTTAGAGATAGGGTAAGAAATTTTGTTATTCAGGAAAGACTCAAAGCAGAGCCACTACTCCTCCATATTGAGAGGAACTAATTGAGATGGTTCAGGCATCTAGTAAGGTTGCCCCCTGGGTGCCTCCCTAGGATGGATGGATGGATGGATGGATGGATGGATGGAAGTTCATCTCTGTCAAATGGACAGTTGAGCAGACAACTGGTCATAAATTGGGCCCAAGGCTTTTATGTTGTCACACAAAACTTGTAAGTTTTTCATACATAGGATTGCATATTTTAAGGAGTCACTCAATGTGATTGTCTCGTCCTGATGCTTAGGTTCAGTCACACATATTCACTCACTGATATAAAACTGCCCCACATTCATCCTGAGGTGGTACAATGCAGCACGAGGGGGGCTTTCAGTGGGAGCAATGGTCCCAGTGAGAAGTCGACCGCAGCAATTAACAGAGAGATGAAAGACACCAGGCTGCCTGCTGAATAATTAAGACTGGCTTGATGAGTAGGCAGGAGCTCCAGGGGAAGGTTGACTATTACTAGATGAGTGTGTCCAGTAGTATAAACCGTTTTACATCGAAGAAGAAAAAGTGCACCTGAAGAACATGCTTACTTTGACTTTTAGATCATGTAAGCAAAAGCTGTTTCATACTTAGCATTAGTCCAGATATGTAAGGTTAATACACCCCTATGAGTTGCGTTATTCAGTAGTCATAAGATCGCATACGGTGGTTGATGTTTAGTCAAAGCGGTCCATTATTATGCAAACTACACAGCGGGGTTGTTAGGTCCATTGATCGACCAGAATCTGGTGCGGTGCAACATGAAGGAGAGAACTGAACACCAATCCATGAAGGGAAGAGTTTGATCTGTACATTTGAAAGAAAATGAGCACTGCAGGCATTGTGAGACACAAGCAAGGAGAAGAAAGGGAGCAAGAGATTGAGGCAGACACAGCAAACAGGAACTCTCCCAGGAGTGTTTTAGCCAAATGTATTTAAATGTATTCTGCTAATTACAAAACTCTAAACACATACGCGCTGATGCAAACGCTGTGTGGCATTTTGTAGCACCGTTGTTCTGAGGTAATTACATGTGCTTGCTTAACACACATCGTGCGTCTTTGTGCATCTGTGAGTGTGGATCTGTGTGTGTCTGAGGAGGAGAGGAGCAGATAAATACAGACTTACCGGTACATGCGGGGAAGACGATAAGCGGTGCCTTTTCCACAAAGATTAAGTGCTGTGGATTAAAGCAGAACATGCGGGTGGTTGCTTTCTCTCTCCCTCGATGAATCAAGGCACTATTATAGCTCAAACAAAAACATTTACAGTAGCGATTTGCTTCAAAACAACTCAAGTGTCTTGGGGAATCCTATCATTATTCACAACCAAGTACTGCGAACTGGAAAAAAAAAGCCACATCTGTAGTATATTTTTACATTTTATCCTTCAGGAGCTCAACGTTTGCCACTTGTTCTGAAAAGGATCCACGGTTGATTTAGTGATTAAGTAGCAGGTATTTGAAACGACAGAAAGGCAAACAAACTGAAACACAGCATCACTCTTTGAACCCTGTGCTAATCTAACTGATCAGATGAAGTGAAGCTCTCAATGGCTCCTCTCCAGCCACCAACTTGTTTGACCTTTTCATTGGTTTATTGACAAGCAGCTGTCTGCACATTGGCTGAACGCATACGTTTGTGTTCCCTTGTTTTCCCTAATCGCTTCTTTCTTTTCTCTTGCTTTTTGCCCTTCAACTTATTTCCATCTACAGCATGTCTGTCAGTCTGCCTATTAGGTGACTGACCCATAGCTGAGTCTACTTGAGGGAATTTAAAAATATATATATTTTATAATACAAAGGTTTTTACCCCTTTTGACAGATCAGCTGTTGTCCCTTATCAGTCGAAGATCAAATTAGACATTTAGTCTGTTTTCAAAGGTTGTATGCAATATTTTGACATATTTGCAGACAAAGCAATCGATCATTTTTAGCTTTGTGAAACGAATAGACACAGTTTTAGTTAAATATTCTCTTGAAATCCTTTTGGTGACAATATATCACATAAAACTTACGAAATACGTTTAAGTTACGTGAACATAAAGACTTTATTTTAGTCTTGTTTTTATGGCCTATATTTGTGTGGATTTTAAATTTTTTTTATTGTACTATTAGTCCCATCAATCTGACACATGATTTTTATTGATTGTACTGAAGAAAGAGTTGCAGCCAGGGACTCAAAATAATTTGTTGTTGCCTGAAATACCTACATGTGAGTCTTTTCAAAGTGCCGTCTTAGGTCAATGACATCGGAGATCCTTTGTGAATTTCTTCTTTGTTGAAATCAGGTCTCTCTTGTAAATGAGTCCTCGAGGCTCAATGGGATTTACCTGTATAAATAAAGGTTGATTGATTGTGAATATCTTCGTGTGAGGTATTTATTTCAGCTGGAATCAGCACAAAAATTCTGCTTGACACAAAGACATCATTGTTTTGATGGTTATTGTGTGTCATTGTGTGATTTATAATTTTATAGCTTTATTTTATTTGCATTTTTCCAGATTATTTTACTTTATTGTTGTGGAACTATCTTGGCCTTAAACTCCCCCTTTCTGCTTCTATTGTAATTTTTTAAAATCAGATTTATTAAGATAACCTCAGTTGAACCATTTTTTGTCTAAATATTTGTCAGCAAGTCAGAATAACAATCAAAATACCGACAGATGGAATTCCGTATTGCTGATTCTTGGACAATCATCTGGTCAGAACAGGGCTGTGTAGTCTGAACTAAATAAAAAGAGAAGCCTATTTCTTGTGCGTGAGCAGTGGGGAAATGAGCAAGAAAAGAAAGAAAGATGTGTCTCCCGGGATGCATTTTAATTCGCTCAATTGCCCTATATTCTCTTGCAGTTTTTGTTTTGATGATGGTGACGTTTTGCATATCTTCACCCTCCAAGCATGTGCACAGTCGGGGGAACCTGTGTTTGTGTGTGTGGTGGTAGTCATGAAGAGTGTGTGTGTGTGTGTGGGGTGTCTTCTTTCTAGCATCAAGGTATTGAATTCTAATACACTGGATGGGAAAACAGGAAAGCAAGATTGTGATGACATTACACTGTAATTAAGGACATAGGTGTTAAACCAGAATCAAGGAGAGAAAGGAACAATTAGGTTTAGGTGAATGATGAACAGTGAGTGGTCTCTGTTACTCCAGTCAGTTATATTAAAATATATTAAATAATAATATACTAATAATTAACATAACAACATACCAAAGTAATTGCTGTCTTGGTTGTTGTGAATACATTTTGAAACTAATATTTTAGAAAGATGGACTAATCAACTAGACTAGTCTGAGAGGGGCAAGACACAAGTGAATTGTTGTTGACTTAAAACAAGTTTCAAAATTTTTTATAGCTATTAAAAAATACTATTTTGTATGCCATTACATTGTCACTTGTTATCCATCATGTCATTATTTACTTACAGTTTTATGGTTAACTGCAATCAGAACAATGGCTATATATTTTTTTTTCTTTCAGCTGCTTTCTTCTGCATGTGTCACTACAGCAAGTAAACTCACAAGAAATATATTTATTTATGTTTATATTTGAAATATATTTTTTTTATGCTGGAAGCCCTTCCTGACACAACCTAGGCTCGAACCCGCAACCTCAGTATTACAACCCTATGGCACTGACCACTGAGCTACCGCATCTATCTATCTATCTATCTATCTATCTATCTATCTATCTATCTATCTATCTAGTCCGCCCGCCCGCCCGCCCGCCCGCCCATCCATCCATACATCCATTGATAGTGTGTATTTGTATGTGTTTTCTTCTTCCATATTACTCTTTCTCTTTCTAACATTGTTCACAAATTACCTCCATCTTGTGTCTTCATTCACAACACACTATATGGCAGGGCTATTCAACTGGCGGCCCGCGGGCAATTTCTGGCCTGCGGTTGACTTCAATCTGGCCCACTTCTTGGTTTATTTACATAACGACTTTAATCGCTGGATGTCCGACCCCTGACTTGCTGCTTTCAGAAACTGTGGCCCTCTGACCAGTTTTGTTGAATAGCCCCGCTGTATGGTCTAAAGCAGGACTAAGCTCAACCCTACACAGGATGAAGAGAGTAAGGACAGAAAGTTCCTACATTTAATTTTCTAAAGTATAAGGACCGTGTTTATATCTTTGAATGTTCTGTTTCTGATTAAAATCGAAAAACTGTTGTCTGTTATAATATTTTACAGACACACACATGCAGGAGTGGACATTGTGAGTGTGAGATGTGTAGTCATGGTTCAAAAAGACATATCACTCAAATCATAGAGCAGATGGAGCTCAAACTGCTCCTGCCACCTTCAAATGGCAGTACAGGGAGTTAGTTATGACTTGTATTCATTCAAGCTGTCATCTATTAAGCAGCTTAGCAACAATCAGAGATAAAACTTTTCTGTGGATCGTTGGAAAAATTGCTGCTGTCAGTATTAAACTGTAATTTAGATTTCTCTACTGGTTGGAATCAGTTGCAGGCAGTTTGTAAAGGCATTGAAGCTGTTCACCTGGGTGTATCTCACCAGCCTGTTGGTGACGCTCCTCCTGTTTCACTTCTCGTCCCACTGTAATCCTGTGCCGTTGTCATCGGTGGCTCCACTCCTTGCTGGTGCTCTCACAGTGACAGAGCCGGCTGTTGCAACATTAATATGAAAAGTGCATACAAAAATGCCAGTTAAATCTCATATTTATTGCTTTGTTTAGGCTGCTGGAATAAGTGAGGAGAACAAGAGCCCTTTACTGTATGTTTATTGCTCTGACTGAGAAACTGTTAAACTGGATTAAATGGGTTGAGATGTACATGGCTGTGTGAGTATGTCTCATGCTTGGGAGAGAAAAAAAAGATTTATTTTTGTTAGTTTTATGGCTACAGTGAAACTGCAGGCCTGTCCTGGCAGTTTGCCCACCCACCTTTATTCCAGATGTTACCATGCTGAAACTTATGGGTGGTATCCTGGCAACCAGACAGCGGTTTTGGGAGCTGGAGACGACCGTTGTATGAGAGTGATGGATAGATTACGAGGGAATGAGAAAATTGAATAGTCTCCACTCTTTCTCTGTTGTTTTTCCCCCTTCAGAGGCCAAGGTCTGGTGTTGATTTAAGCCCTGTCTTAATGTGATTATCACCCCAATGTCTAGAGCTACGCTCATTCCCCCTGCAACATTGATTTCCATTTAAAACTGTAATTGAGAGGAACAAACATTGGTATTAGCTATTCTCACTCACCATTGCTCTTCTGCGCTCTGTCTTGCAGTGTAAACTGCTTAGTTTTTCAGATGTCCATGGGGGGGAGATTTGGTTGGCTTAAGTCCAGGATGGTTATTCAAACCAGCAAGGGGGAAACAGGGCCTTTGCCAAAAGCTGTTAACTACAGGACATATGATAAACAAGAGTAACATGCTACTTCTCATTGTATTCATTTTGATGCAGCAGTGCTGATCCTGACCTTGGTTTATGTGGATGTCATTAGGCAACTGATTTCCACTGAATGTTTTATATAGTCAGCTTAAGTCTAGTAACTCTTAGAACATGTAAAGGTAGATGAGTCAGGGTTTATTTTTGAGATGAAAGGGCCGTAATGAAATCAGGACATTTAAGATGCAGAGAGAAACGTCAGTGAATATCAGCATGATCTTATTTGCAGAGCATACAGGGTTTATATCAGTGGTAAACAGAAAGTATCCAGGCAAAGGCAACATGCCTTAAACCAAGTCAGGGTCTTGACATGCTTATTTGTGTCTGTCTTAAACTGTTGGAAAACCTTTACATTTCAAGCTAATTGTGCTAATAATGCTCTGGCTTATCAATATTTATAAAAAACTTTAAAAAAAACTTTAAATAATGTTTCCCCTTTGCTTGTGTTTGTCCACAAAATGACCTGGTGGACCACATACGTGTAATTAAATTTATCATACACAAACATTTCAACTGAGTGAACAGTGGAGTCAACTAGAACGTATAAAATCCACCTTTGATATAAAGCTGAGGTTCAGAAATACTCCATTTTTTACATTGGGGTACATTCAGATTCTGAGAGAGTTGGGGGGGTGAAGCAAGGAAATACAGCATAAAAGTGTTAAAACAAAAGGGAAAAAAATGGGGGGAGGGGGGCATTTATCATTTAAAACAGGAAAGAAATTTAAAATAAGGAGATAAAATAGAAGTTGAGGTATTCATATTTATGTTGAAAAAAAAAATAGAACAGATGAATTGGCTAATTAGTTGAGACCAAATCATGGAGGAGTTTCTTATTGGCTAGACAGATTGATGCACTTTCTCCTCATTTGCATAATCATTTTGAGCCTCGGAAAATAAATACTCACACTGGGAGAGAAACTCAGAGTTCACAGAGAGAGATGGGACACTGGACTAGTTACACAAAGCAAATAATTTAAGGACACGTCATTCTTATCGACCATGTTTCAATATTAGTGGTTTCTAATTACTTCCTACGCTGTAACACAAAAGTATGGCACAGAACCTGCTGTTGTTACCTCAAGACAAAACCCCCTCCAGTCGATCAGTTTCATAGCTGCAGCGACATCCTGCCGACTTTGTTTCTTCAACTCTTTGCAGAACACGCCTCGCTGTGTGCACTTACAGAGGAGGATTCAAGGGCAGTGCTAAGTGATATTCTGTGAGGGAGTATGAACGTAGAGGGGGGGCCACAAAGGGACTAAAAGAAGAAGAGGAGGGTGAAGAGAAGGAGACAGCGGCGGTAGATGCTGTAAAGATAGCGGCATTGTTGGGGACCCTTTTTGTTATTTGCTGTTTTTATTCCCCCTCGTCATTCGCCCCCACCGCCTCCAAGTACAAAAGAAACAGAGAGTTGACATTCAGCACTGGTGTGAAAAAAGCCAGGGAAATGACAAAACGTAATGCAGCCTAGCACTGCTGTCACCTGTGAGAGGAAGATTTTTATGCCAGTGTTTGTGCACGTTTGGTACCAGACATACAGTCCAGACGTTTTGTACCAGAGGACAAATTTGCTAAAGACTAACAAAGTTAAGTCAGGTCCTCTGGACAGTTTCTTTTTTTTTTGTTGAGATGTTTCATCCTTCATCCAAAGGACTTCATCAGTCCGAAGAGCCACAACAAACTCAGTCCCACAAGCAGCACACTCTCATAGTGGGCCAACCTGTTTGCTGGTGATAAGATGGTTTCTGGGGCCCGCCCTCTCCCCCGTCGACTCCTCTGATGCAGCCATATCCAAAGTGGTTCAAAACATCAAAGTTCATGCTCAATAATCCAGGTAAAAAATCCAATAAATTTAAGTCGGGTCATTTTGACGTTTTTTTTTTTTTTGTTTTGTTTTTTTTGAGACGTTTTGTCCTTCATCCAAAGGACTTCTCCAGGACGGGGGAGAGGGCAAGCCCCAGAAACCATCTTATCACCAGCAAACTGATTGGCCCACTATGTGAGTGTGCTTGTGGGACTGAATAAAAAAAAGTTCAAGACAAAAACAACTGGACTTTATTTGTAACAGAAGACATTTCACTTCTCAATTCAAAGAACAGGGAGTGTGGGGTTCGAGTTATAAAGCTGAGGTAAGATCCATACATATGCACATTGGCCTGTCACACCTCACAGTAGGGGTTTGGTCTTTGCTAATCTAATTCACAGATGGGCCACTCTGGTCACATGGATGACTGAGAACCTTCACCAGCATCTTGTGGGACTGAGTTTGTTGAGGCTCCTTGGCCTGATGAAGCCCTTTGGATGAAGGACGAAATGTCTCGACTATAAAATAAACCATCCAGATGACCTGATTTAACTTTGTTGTATCTTTTACCTGGGTTATTGAGCATGAACTTTGATGTTGCTAATGATCAGTTTTCTCACTCCTGAGGTCAGAGTCAGAGTTTCTTTATTGTCATTCGCACCTCATGTGGTACATGTGGTGGAGCGAAATTATGTACACGGGGTCCCAGTTACATCCGACAATAAAATGTATAAGAAAAACAGTAATAACATCTAAGATATGAACTAAGAAAAACATCAACTAAATATACACTAAGCACTCATAAAACATTGAACATCAGCACAAACATGAACATGAGTCTGTGTGAGCGGATGTGCACGCATGAACACATCAACATTGAAACAGATCAGCAGCAACATGATATGGTTTTTCACAGTGATTATTCTAGTTAGAGATTCATGAGTCTAACAGCCTCAGGGTAGAAGCTGTTCCTCAGTCTAGTGGTTCTATACTTAATGCTCCTTAACCTCCTTCCTGAGGGGAGTGGGGCAAAAAGTGTGTGTGCTGGGTGGGTGGGGTCCTTCATGATGCAGGTGGCCCTCTTCCTGCATCTGGAGGTGTAGATGTCTGTGATGGTGGGGCGACTGATTCCAACAGATTTCTGTGCAGCCTTCACCACTCTCTGCAAAGCTTTTCTTTCTGCAGCTGTGCAGCCTCCATGCCACACATTGATGCTCGAGCACAGGATGCTCTCCACTGCACACCTGTAGAAGGAGGTGAGGACTGAGCTTCCCAGACCAGCTCGCCTCAGCCGTCTGAGGAAGTAGAGTCTCTGATGAGCTTTCTTGATCAGGCTGGTGGTGTTGTTGCTCCAGCTGAGGTTGTCATTCATGTGTACACCCAAGTACTTGTAGCTGGAGACCACTTCCACCGCAGATCCTCTTATGTTCAGGGGGGTGTAGGTGTTTTTGTTCCTTCTGAAGTCCACAATCATCTCCTTTGTCTTCTTCACATTGATGTGAAGGTTATTCTCTTTGCACCAGCTCTCCAGGTGTTCCACCTCTTGCCTGTAGCTGGACTCATCATTGTTTGTGATGCATCCCACCACTGCTGTATCATCTGCAAACTTTACAATGTGACAGCCTGGATGGGTAGCTGCACAATCATATGTGAGCAGAGTAAACAGAAGGGGGCTCAACACACATCCCTGAGGAGAGCCAGTGCTGAGGGTTATGGTGGAGGAGGAGAGGTTGTGGATCCTCACTAACTGTGGTCTGTTTGTTCAAAAGTCTAGTACCCAGTTGCAGATGGAGGGGCTTAGTCCTAGTGTGGATAGTTTGTCCATAAGGGTTTGGGGGATCATGGTGTTGAAGGCGGATGTGAAGTCCACAAAGAGCATACGGACGTAAGAGTTTTTCTGCTCCAGGTGGTTGAGTGCAGTGTGGACCACAGAGGAGATTGCATCCTCTGTTGATCGGTTCTCACGGTATGCGTACTGATGAGGGTCCTCGTTGATGTTGATGGTTGTTTTGATGTGAGTCATGACCAGTTTTTCGAAGCATTTAGCGACTATCGGGGTGAGGGCCACTGGCCGATAGTCATTCAGACCAGTCACTATAGAGCTTTTTGGGACTGGGATGATGGTGGCAGTCTTCAGGCAGGTGGGAACTGTCTCCAGGGTAAGTGAGGTGTTAAAGATGTCTGCCAGCACCTCACAGAGCTGATCAGCACATTCCTTCAACACTTTTCCGGGGATGTTGTCTGGGCCAGTTGCTTTGTGCGGATTAATCCTCCTGAAGGTACTCCTTACTTCTGCTGAGGTCACGCTGAGATGCTCTTCATCCGGTGGTGAGGTGAGTCTGGTGCTGGGTGGTCTGTTCGGGTCTTCAAAGCGTGCATAGAACTTGTTGAGGGCATCAGGCAGAGATGGGTCTTTGGGGCATTGTTCACTCCTTCCTTTATAATCTGTTATGCACTTAATGCCCCTCCACATGCTCCGAGGGTCTTGTGAGATGAATTGACCCTCGATCCTCTTTGCATATGTGGCCTTGGCCCTCTTGTAGCACATCTGCTTTTTGTCTCTTGCATTTACTGACACCATTTATTCAAGAGTGCCCACTCATTCACATGTTTGTCTTTTTCTATTTCACCATGAGTGGACCGCATCGATTCGCATCTTGTCCTTCATCTTGTTGCGAAGCTGTGATGCGACCAAGTCCTGCAGGATGCCCGTGACAGTTGGGTTGTTGGTGTGTTGCCTCAACTCCTCCAGGCCCCATTGAAATGCCAGCTGAGTGTCTGAAGAGACAACCTCACTGATCAATCAGGAAACTCCTCATTCATTATTCACATGGAGCCCATCCTGTAGCTCAGAGCCCAGGGCCACCACACACTGTCATCAATGCCTTCATTGATTATCAGGCCTCATCAGCATTTGTTTGGCTTGTCAAATCAATGCCTTTTTAACGGCACGCCATCCCAGCAGGAGACCACAGATGAATATTTCATATCGCCTCTGATCAAATCATAACACAAAGAATTGCACGTTAAACTTCTGTTTTTGTCAGAAATACTTCTGTTTTTTTTTTGTTTTGTTTTGTTTTGTTTTGTTTTTGGAAAGCAGATGGTCAGGAAGAGCTGATGAACTTGTTATTGGTGCAACCGCTTCATTGCAAGCTGTGAATTAAAGAGGATTGTCTTTAATTTGAGGGTTGTCTAAAGAGGACTGGCACGGTGGTGCAGTTGGTAGAGCTGTCACCTCTCAGCAAGAAGGTTGCTGGATCAATTCCTGGTCTGGGACCTTTTAGGGAGGAGTTTGCATGTTTGGACTTTCTTCCAGTACTACAGTTTCCTCCTACAGACCAAAAACATGCAGGTTAGATGAACTGGTAACTCCAACTTGTCCCTATATGTGAGTGTGAGTGGTTGTTTGTCCTGTTTGTGTCCTGTGATGGACTTGTGATCTGTCCAGGGTGTCCCCGCCACTCACACAGTGACTGGTGGACATGGACACCAGTGACCCTGCAATCTGGAAATAAAAAAAATGGGTAAAGATAATGGATAGGTGGATGGATGGATGGATGGATGGATGCCTTTATTTTTGTCTGATCATTGTGGACCGGAGATTATTTTTTGTGCAATAAGGCTTCTGTTCCAGCTACTTTTGTCCTGTGCTTATATTCTTGCTAACCTTCATGTCTAAAATGTCTCGTTGGATATTCAGCTGTCACAGTATTACAGAGCGCCTACAATACACAGCATCAGCGTGGATGCATAGTTTTCAATAAGCTTTATGATTTTTGTGGTTTCATGGTGACTATCACGAGACGATAACTGTTGCAAATCATGCGAGGACCTGTGAATAATCTAAAAGCTGGCAACGGTTTGAAGGATTTTATTTAATGGGGAAAAGATGTTAAATCTATTTGGAGTTTGGCCTGGCAGCACTGGTGGTGGATGAGACACTAAATGAAACTTTATGCAAGTTTAACTTCTCTTGCCTAAAGCAAAATTTGATCAGTTTTGAATTAAATCCTCTATGTTTTACCAGCTGCACTCATTGCAGAGTTAAATGTTTCTGCCTATTTCTTATGACTTTTGCTTCACCCCTGATCCACCTGTATGTGTAGCGGTTATGGCAGGTCAGTGTAGAAAAAGTAGCGCTGACAGTCATGGCTTTGCGGGGAAATAGAGAAATAGCACTACTCTCCACCATATGTGTGTGTTTTGGGTGGGGGTGGGGGGCACATAAATACTCATGACAGGATGTCAGCAGGAAATGGAGGGACTTCCACAGCACTGTTTACTTTTACATTTCAGCAAAAAATATCTGCCTTCATTCCGAGCAGATGAACAAAGGAGGAATCTCATATGGCCATGAAAAGAAAACAAGGAATGCAAACATTTTTTTTTTACTAAAGCAATATTGTTGTTTTGGGCCTTCTATATAGAGGCACATTAACGTATCAGATAACACTTTGAGGATTTTTCTTTAGATACATGATCAGGTAAACGCCCACCACATCAGAATAAGTTACGATATTCAGAACGGTTAGCAGACTCCTTTTCTGTTTGAATCAGATGTGGCACTGTTTATATTCTCCATAAGCAGCTTTTACTACTAATTTCAGGATTAGCTTGGATGAAAAATGCCAAACAAAGAGCTTTTGGTGCTGCTAAACCACAAACATGAACACATGTGGCTCACAAATCCCTCAGAAACTTGACAGTGACTTGTGAGCAGTTGGTACATGAAGAGCCTCAGCAGACTGAGGGCCGTCACCTCTGCAAGTTCTCCTCCTTCAGTTCACTTCTGTTTCTTCTTTCGTCTCTTTGTTTTACACGGCACCATCTGCTTGTTGGAGAGAGTTAGTCAGATATGGAAATTACGAGGGCTCTGTTTATTGTAAAACACATTTTATTTTTTCTGATGTGTGTGAGAGAAATGGGGTGAAGGGGGTGGGCAGACTTGTGTTAAAGGAGTTCCACACAGTTGTGTGACCCTTATTAAACAGTGTCTCCTGTTCTTTGTTCAAACGATGCATTCTCACACCCCCTCAAACCCTTTTACCCTCATGGAGGTTTTCCTGTATTACTCCGAGGAACTTCAGCACCAGCTCCAGGCACGTCTCCAGTTCTGTTTCCCTCACATTTCCACTCAACTGCTGAGACCGTGCCCCCCGGTCAGGAAACACAGGCCAGCCTGATGCTGTGTTTTGTGTAATAGCGCTGGATGCAGACAGACACGCTAAGACGTAGACACATCGGGATGTAGACACATACACGTTCTGTCTTAATCTTTGTCTCAGTTTTTCTCCCTTCACTCACGCACCGTTACAAGGCGTCCTCTGTGCCGGAGGCTGTGAATCAATGAAAGCAAACGCTCAAGTCTTTGACCTCTGAGTGTGGCTGTTGTGCGTCAGCAGGTATTTTCACTCATAATAATGCCAAGGGGGAACGCGCACGCGCACACACATAACCACACAACCGTACACATATCAGCTAACACAAATGAACATGACTGAGCACCTGAAATCAAATGATCTCAAAGACAAGGGGTGAAGTCAACAATATAACTGTTTGGTCAGATTCAGGTGATCTTAGCCAAGTTTAGTTTATTTTTTGTCAAATTCGCTAAACTTTGTAAAGATTAAACATCTGTTTTAGAAAAAGTTTACATTTTTAAAATGTTCTAACACTTTAATATAAAAAAACAGTTAACACAGGAGGTAACTGAGTAATGAATTTATTTCAGGGCGGCACAGTTGATAGAGCTGCCGCCTCTCAGCGAGCAGGTCACCGGTTAAAATCCCAGCCAGAGACCTTTCTGGGAGGAGTCTGCATGTTCCATGGGCGTCAGAAGCATCTGCAATGTGTGTGGGGTGGACACTATAGTGTGCATGTGTGTGTGCACGTGTGTGCGTGCGTGCAGGCACGCCAGTGTGCAAAATATTGTACAGTACACTAGTGTACAAAAAAAGCAACATTTCATCTAGATTTCCTTACTTTAATTCCATTTAAAACACGTTTCTCACCAAGTTTGTGTAAATTCAGCTGTGGGTTTTAAAGACATTTAAACTCTAATGCACTTTAACACACAGCCTCAGATCTGCACTATTTGTGTTTATAGAGAAATAAAAAACATCACCACCGGACTTTTTTACTTGTGTTCAACACTACTCATCTAAATAATGTTTCTAATGAAGCTTGAGGACAATAAGGTGTGGGGTTTTAAAGACATTTCAACTTTAATGCACCTGAACACACAGCGTCTCTTACACCTGCTGCGTCTTACAGCGTCACAGTTACTGCTAAGCTAACATGCTACAGACGTAGCGCTGCACTTCTCTCCTCCTAACAACATGTATATATGTTTATGATCTTAACCCTCCCCGTCAACAACTGCCCACACTAAACTTGTTAAGCTGGCGAGTGAGCAACACAGAAGTGTTTCCACCTCCTCCACCTGTGAGCGTTCTCTGCCAAGGCAGGAGGAGACGCACAGAAACACTGAGGGCTGAAGGAGAGTTGGAGGTAACCAGGAAAACCTGGAGTGGAGTTTTAGTGACTTGAGTATTCTCCTATTAATCAAGTGGAATGGATTTGTTCACCAAGAAAGAAACTGCGCCGAATGAACTAATGTTTTATAATAAAAGTTTGTGTGTGTGTATGTGTGTGTGTGTGTGTGTGTGGGGGGGGGGGGGTCCAAATGAACATTTTTTGAATGTGGGGGGGACATGTCCCCTTCACATATAATGGTTGCGACACCTATGGCACGTTCTCTTCGTGCATGCATGGATTTTCTCCAGGTACTCCGGTTTCCTCCCACAGACCAAAAACATGCATGTTAGACTGATTGTTGACTCTAAATTGTCTCTAGGTGTGAGTGAGAGAGTGAATAGTTGTTTGTCTCATTTGTCTCTATGTGTCCCTGTGATAGACTGGAGACCTGTCCAGGCTGTCCCCTACCTCTCGCACAGTGATAGTTGGGCATGGGCACCAGTGACCCTCATGACCCTAAAAGGAAGAAGTGGGTAATAGATAATGGATGAATGAAATTTATTTCAAGTTTACATCACATTATATGAAAATGGACAACACAGCCATGCATAATGTTGTGTTCTTGGTAGGTCAAGTTCTTGGGGTGGCTGTGGCTGAGTGGTTAGAGCAGTCGTCCTCCAATGCAAGTTGGGAGTTCGAGTCCACCAGCAGTCACATGCCGAAGTGTCCCTGGGCAAGATACTGAACCCCTTGTTGCCTCCAATGTGTGTCCCATCAGTGTATGAATGTGATAAATCACTGATTATTCTTTGTATAGATCTAGTAGAGTGATGTTTGAATGGGTAAATGAGGCACATATTCTGTTGTAAAGAGCTTTGAGTGTCTTGATAAGATAGAAAGGTGCAATATAAGTACAGTCCATCAGGATGCTGCAACATATTTGTTAGTAAAAGTCAAATAAAACATGTCAAATCAAATCAAAGATTTAAAATGATCACATAGAAGAAATATTAACAAATGTTGTAACACTCCCAAAATGAGACAAAAATGACCCATTAAAAAGTACAAGATTACAACAAACAGGTCTAAAAGACCAAGAGAGATGCAAAATAAACTAACAAATAATACATTAGTAAAATTACCTAAAGTGTCCTCAGAAGAGCAGCACTGCCAAAGACTAGGACACCAAATAAACCAAATTTATGACTCAGATGAGTAAAACAAATACTATAATCCCTGTTCCCCCTCCCACCTGCCCCCAAAACAAAATACATACTTCTACAAGCATTTAAAAAAAATTAACAAAAGCATAAAAACCCATACTGTATACTGATTATATCAATTACATACAATTTTGGCAGTTTCTAAAGTTTAGTCATTCCCACTTCAATTCAATTCAATCTTTATTTATACAGGTTAGTCTCATTAAACCTCAAGGAATCATTTACAAGCGAGACCTGATTTTAGCAAAGAACGATGACAACAGTAAACCTGCTTAAAAGAAGGCATATAAATTGAAAAAAATTAATAAATTGAAGAACAGGAACATGTGTTAATATTTTGTTGAAGCAAATCAGCACGTTACTTTTCAAATGACCTGTCTGATAATCAGAAGAATAATTACACACAGTTTTGACGCAGCTGACTTGAGATCCTAAATAAAGCTGAGGAAAAAACCCTGTTGACAAAAAAGTTCCAAGTGACCAAAAACAAGAACAACGTGGGTATAATTACATGCGAAACAACCTCAAAGAAATAAAAATAACACAATGACCAAAACTAAAGAAAAGTAAATGCAAAACATCTGAAAGACGCACAGCTGAGGAGAAGAAATCATAAATCCAGTGGTTTCTGAATGTCTCAGTCTCTTTCAGTAAATGTTACAGTCTTTTCAGCAGCAGGGGGTTGTCTATAATTGGAGTGTTATAAATTGATTAAAGTTTGTGCATTTTACCAAACATATTTTAAAAAGTTTTAGTCAGACTTGAAGATTCTGGAGTTCAGTGTCTTTGTTCATAGCCCAGATGCAACAGGTTGGTTTGTTATGATCAAAACATGAGCGAGCTACATACGTGAGGTGAAGTATTTTCAGTGTGTTTGTCTTTTTCTGCATGCTGCTAAAAGTGCATGTGTGAGAAAGAGACTGGCTGAGAGGGGGAGTGTGTTTAGTTCTCCCTGAGTAGCTCAGATCTGATAAAGCTGACAGCCACAGGTTGATATTCCTGAGAGCAGCCAGCCTCTCCTCTTCACACCGCACGGCTGACACAGACCTACAGAAAGGAAAAAGATTTATGTGTCTCTTTGCAGAATGGG
>NC_056508.1:27297050-27355593 GCF_014905685.2 Nematolebias whitei | reverse complement strand
ATTGTTGAGACACAACACCAGCCAGTAACGTTTCTGAACAGCCAACGCATCAGAGATGGTGTGGTGACAAACTCACGCGTTGCAACATGGCTTATGGCACTTCAAAGTTTTAACCTAGACATCCGCTACGGTCAAAATAAGAAGTCGCACTTGGGCACTGATTTGGCAATCTGCCAAGAATGTACACAGGATGTACCAGCCACCCAACAGCCGGTTGTGAGCAAACCCTCAGCTGCTGAGGACCCAAATCACCACTTCTTTGATAGCAATATCTGCAAAGATATGGCAACAATGTACGTGGATGGATGCTCATTCCACCACGAGACAATCTGCAAAGCAGGTGTTGGAGGAGTTCTCCTCCAGGACCAAGAACAGGTCACATTTGGCTATAAATTAGGCTCTCAGTCTTCTCAGTACGCTGAGATAGCTGCAATCCTAATAGGCCTACAGATGGCAGTAGAACGCTCCATCCAGACGCTAGTCATCTGCACTGACTCTAATTATGCTCGACTTAGTTTCTTGTGTCATCTCGCTCTGTGGAAACAGAACGGTTTTCTCACAAGCAACAAAAAGGTGGTAAAACACAAAGAGCTTTTCATGACATGTGATCACTTGGTGACATCACATGATCTACAGATATTCTGGAAGAAAGTTCCAGGACACTCCAGAGTCCCAGGCGATGACAAGCACTACAATGACCTTGCAGACTCCCTAGCCAAAGAAGGAGCCGTTGACGGACCCACGTGGTCCTTCGACCCCTCCTGGCTACTCAACACTCAGTCGTCACAAGCTACAACTGAGGTAATGGCAGTCACACGTGCACAAGCTGCAGCTAAACCTGCTGATAACACAGTTTCTGTGCGCCCAATGCTGACTGACCCAGACATCATCCAACTTCAGAAGTTGGATCCTGCAATTAACTCGATGATGCTGTATCTGACTGACCCAGACAAATACACTCCATCGAAAGACGAGCTGGATTCCAATCCAGACCTCAAAGTCCTCTTTCAGCTGCGAAAACAGCTAAAACTACTTAAGGGCATCCTAACTTTCGCTCATGGACGGACGTCCTCACCTGTGTTCGTGGTCCCCCATGACCACAGGGGGGGTGATGTTAGTCCATGCACATGACCTTCCGTCCGCAGGACATAAGGGTGACAATGCCACGCTGAAAGCATTAAAACAAATTGCTTATTGGCCTGGAATGAAAAAGGATGTCAAGGACTACATAAAAGGGTGCCTGATCTGTGGCCAGTTTCAACCATCCAGACCACTTCACAGAGCACCACTGCATAGTAGAGGCATTGCATTTCCATGGTCGGACCTCCAGATTGACTGGGTCGGACCACTCACTAAGACCTCTAGAGGAAATAAATATTTTCTCACGGTAACCTGCGCGTTTACCAAATGGGTAGAATGTCTACCAGCCCCTAATGACACAGCACAAACCACTGCTATGTTATTAATGAATCATGTATTTTCAAGGTTTGGACTTCCCCTTAGGGTGAACTCAGACCAAGGTACACACTTCACAGGTGAAGTAATGAAGGAACTGTGGAAGACGCTAGGCGTCAAAGCCAACTTCCATATTGGCTACCACCCACAGGCTTCAGGCCAGGTTGAGAGAGCAAACAGGACTGTGGTGAGTATTTTGAAAAAATACGTAGCCGCAAACCACAAGGACTGGGACGTGAAACTCCCTCTGGTCCTCATGGCCATAAGGGCCACTCCACACACGTCGACTGGCATCGCTCCTTTCGAGATGATGACGGGTCGACAAATGACTCTCCCTCTGCACCTGTTGTACCAACCAGGCGATGCTGCCATGGCAACAGCCTACACCACACAACAATACATGAAAGACTTGGAAAGACACCTTAAGAACACTTTTGCTTTCGCACAGAAAAACCTGGAAAAATCAGCTGAAGGACGCAAAGCGTACTACGACCAAAAGGCCTCTCACGAGGAACTCCAAGTGGGAGACAGGGTCTGGTACTACACGTTTGCACCCAAAACTGGGAGAGTAGAGTCCGGGACCGGAACTCTCGCCCGTAAGCTGATGCCCAGATGGACTGGACCCCATCTGATAACCGACAAAGTGTCTCCAATTATCTACCAGATAAAAATCAGTAAAGGCCAAAAAGAGCCAACTGTTAAATGGGTACATCGTAACCAGGTTAAATTACACAAGGCGTGCAATAACTCCTTAGGAGACAAAGACATCACAAAATCAGACCTCGTGGGAACAAGGGTCATCCCTGTAGAAGATAACTAATGGATAATAAACTTAACCATAGTTTAAACTCACAGGACCTACCCTTGATAAAACGGGACAGCGTGACTGAAATCTGGCAACCAGGGTGAGGAGAAGCAGTGAAACGA
Organism: Nematolebias whitei; assembly: GCF_014905685.2. Taxonomy (NCBI): domain Eukaryota; kingdom Metazoa; phylum Chordata; class Actinopteri; order Cyprinodontiformes; family Rivulidae; genus Nematolebias; species Nematolebias whitei. The sequence goes on along the minus strand of NC_056508.1, from coordinate 27,353,211 downwards.
TGTTTCTAGATGCTTAGTCACTACTCTTGTCGGTGTTGGAACGTTGTTTAGTTGATTTTGGTTGTTTCTGAAGGAAGAATGAATCTCGTGTGTAGTTAAGTTAGAGACTAAGAAGCCTTTGACCATGCCAACATGCAGTTCATTCACTAAATTGCAATCTTTGCGGAGTCAATGTATATTATTGCTACCTTGAGTACCATAATCTACATTGATCTCACAACCTAAGCCGAACCTACTCGAACAATCCTATTCGGGGGGATAGCTAATTCTTTTTGATAAGTCTCGCCATAGACTTCCAAAACATTTATGGGAAAACCAAACACCCAATCTCAAGTCGTTCGTCTAAAAAGACAACAGACAATTACACCAAACTATATTTTACCATGTAAAGCTAACTTAAACCAAGTTAGAAATGGAAAAATAGTTTGGAACACTTTTCTATAGGCATAAACCCCTGTAGTTACCCCTTTTCAGCATTCTCCACCCCTTAACTGGTAGTTGTAGCTGTTCCCAACCATAATAGCTTACACACCAGATGCATATAGTTTAAGGCCTTATGTAAAATCCCCTTCATAAGCCCACCTTAAACCACATAATTGCATGACACATTGAACCAGAACGGCACAGGCTGGACGTCGCTGGAGACAACCTTCGCTGGAGGCGACCTGCAATCCTGACGTTGGTCTCCACTCTTCATCCAGTGGCCGCTTCTTCAGTTCAACCCAAGGGTACCCCTCTGTATGCTGATTAATCAACACTTCCAATCGCTGTGGATTTACCGTTGTGGATTATATGACTTTTTCCAATGGATTACAGACTCTGTTTCCAAGGGGTTAAAGCATTGCTACAATGGGATTACCGAGACGATATGGGATTATAATCAACACAATGGAATACCAAGAACATTGTGGAATTACCTTGACTTTGTTTCCTTGAAGGATTACTTCTGACTTTGGTCTTCCTTGCTGGATTACATCAAGCTCAAGGACATTTGAAGGTCTAAGTTCACGGTTGGAATTCATCCCCATGGACAGGTGATGATTTCCAAAGGGGGGACTGTAGTGAACCAGATGACCTGATGATCTGACCCTCATCCGACCCTGATGACCTCAAATCTACCAGATGGACAGAGACTGTTATTTTCATTGATCTGAATAAGTCTGGGCCATCTGATGACTTTCTTTCTTGAATTAATCAAGCAGAAAAGACAATCCTCTATAATCATTACTGTTTTACAAATGTTTGATAATCAAATTGTGTTAGTTTCACTCAATGCTTACAGGTTGAAAAGAACTACTCATTTTTATTTTACATAAACAGTAAGTAATGATTTTTATTCCTCATTCAAAGAAGAAATCACCTGAATATGCATTTCTTGATTTTCTGTCTGAAATGAGCCAAGTCGTAAGTGTGTGAAAGTTGAAGCTTCGGTCAACTAAATGTTTACTGAAGAAGAAATGTCATGTTTTACTATTTGAAAAGATTACCAAGTGTGAGACTCCACGAAGTCTGGTCGACTGCAATAATCTTTTCTGTATGTTGAAAACAATCCTTGACTTTTGATAATAACTTACGTCAAAAAACCACACCTCTTTCTGGTACATCCACGAATCAGAAAGCTCTAAATTGAACCGGAAGTCGACCCAAATAAAATGTGGCAACTTCCCAGTTCATGTTCGAATGGAAAAGATTCCGAGAATGAAAAAGTTCTCAAGGAGTTCAGAAGAGAACTAGAGTTATGGAGAGTTTTGGAGTTGGAGTCTGAGAAGATCTGAAAGAGTCTGAGAGCTGCTGACAATGAAGAGTCAGAGTTGCCGAGAATCCAGAGACGTTTTGGGATTATGATTCTGTTTGAACTAACCACGCACGACTCTCCAAGGATTTTAGCTGTTCTCAACGGAGACGCTGATATCAGTTGAAAAGGATTCTTACTGAGGTGATCGATCGTCAACAAGGTAACGGTTTCTTCTTCGACTAAAGTGTACCTGGGACAAGCTGAGATACCTGATGGGAGCGTGCAATTTCTGGTCAAACAGATTAAATTCCCTCACATATTCCTCTTTAAGATAAATCTCAGTTTCCTCTTAAACTCACCTCTCTCTCATAAATCAGTACAGATATTTTTAGAAATATCTGAAGCAAAGTCCTCAAATCACCGCCGAGTGATTTGAAGTTCATTTTCTGTGAAACTGTCTGTTATTATTTTCATATTTTGCCAAATTAATGTAAATGTTTGATGTTAAACTTTGATTCTGAAAATAAATGACTCCATTCATTTGATGGGTCAAAGGTAATAACGTCTCTCGTTACATTTCTGTTAAAATCAATACACGACATTACACAGTCAGAAAAATGAAGAACTCGTGAATATTGTATGCATATATATTTCATATATTTGTCATACAACAAGTGACACGTACCCACGTGACTCACTACAATATATACATATACCGTAAATACACACGTGGCTGTTAGACAGCCAAAAACAGGAAGATAAAAATTTAGTAAAATCACCCAGTGATGGGCTTCGAGCATTCTGATATACATTTGTCCACACAAACACACAGAGAAATGTTACAGTGCTGTCATTCTCCATTTCAAATCATTTGCCATATGCACCCCCACTCCAACTGTGGTTAATCACATCATCTCACATCTCAGGGGCTTAAATCCATAACTGGCGGGTGTATTAATCGCAGGGAATCTTGTTATCATGTCTATATTAATTAAAGCCATCTGCCAGTGATGGGGTGATGGTGTGTGTGTGAAGGGGGAGATGGAGCAGTGCGGTAGGGTTCGCTTCAAGCTGTTTGTGTTTGAATACAATCAACTTGATGTTCGAGAAGATGGCAGTTGGTTATTTCAGGTAATTTTAAGCTTTGCCGAAACTTGAACCTTTCCTGCGCTCTCGTTACGTGTGACGATCCAGGCAACACTGTGAGAGATCAGCGGGTTTGCTGCTGGGAGTTTTTAACATGACTTGACAGGCACTTCCTGGTTTAGTGTCGCACCAGTCCTCCTTAGCTGATGATCAAATATCCATCTGTCTCAGCTGTCAGAGTACTTTATTCATTCTTGGCATGAACACATGTGCGAGTGTAAGCTTTAACTTTCAGGCTGTTCGGTCCTGTGGAGGAGTCAGGCTTTTAGAGACGGAAAAGAGAAGAATGGAAGTCTTCGTGTTTCAATCAGGAGCTCCCACCACACAGGAGGCTGTTTGACTGCCCGTAAGTGATGGTGCTAAAGCATCTCATTGCTCCTCGTGAAGGGTTGCCCTGAAGGAAGAAGCTAAAGCGCAAGTGAAGTTCAAAACAAAATAATATTGAACTCAGCATTATTCAAAAAAGGAGATGCCGTTAAGTTTTGATATGTTGCCTTTTCTGTGTTAAGATGTGGCTTCGGGGCAGTTAGACATCCAACGAAAGAGGTGGAGTTACCCGAGTAGATGGAAGACGGGAAAGGCGTAGACACAAGAATAAAGAGCTGTGTACTGAATATAGCCTCCCACATCCATCCATCCGTCTATCCCTCCGTCAGCCCCTCCTTCCTTTTTACACTCTTCCTTCATCTCTCAAACTTCAAGGCTCCGTGGAGGTAAAACATGTCAGTAACTGGGGGCGTAATCCTGGGCGGCCAGTGCTGCTCACTCAAACACACACAACAAACACGCCACATCGCACACGCAAGGCCTCGTCTGAATGACGGCTGATCTGGAGAGCCTGCCAGCGCCCTCCTCTCTTCCTCCGTGCTCCCTCCTCTCATCTCTGCACTCATCTGATTTGATCCATTAGCATTCTTTTCTCTGTGTTGTTCATGCTACTGTCAGGTATGGTGGCACAACCTCAGTCTGAAGCTGTTGAACTGTCGCCTGGGGGGCCTCACCTGAAAGGCGCTGACAGTTGCCTGCATAATCAGCTGCTCCGCCTGGATTCTCACAGGCCCAGCCCAGAGAGCGGGGGAGAGAGGCAGGTGGAGGAAGATAGAATAGCAAGCTGTTCTTGTATTACAATGTACGGCTATGTGTTTTCTATGACTTTTTATGTTTGAATCAATCATCTCAGATTTATTTACGTATTTTATAGATCATGAGTGAGAGAGTGAATGGTTGTTTGTCTCGTTTGTCTCTATGTGTCCCTGTGATAGACTGAAGACCTGTCCAGGGTGTACCCCGCCTCTTGCACTGTGATAGCTGGACATGGGCACCAGTGACTCCCGTGACCTGGAAAGGAAGAAATGAGTAAAGATAATGGATGGATGGATGGATGGATGACCATTTCCATGCAAGCTGTGAGCAATAATTTGCAGAAAATCACAAAGCTCAAATAGTATTTTATTTTTATATTATTCCAAATTGGGATTAGATCACAGATAGGCTATAAAAATTAAATTAGCAGACCTCCTCCAGTTACACTAATCCACTTTGAATAGTGCTTTACAATCTTCTGTCCTGCCCTTGACCTGCTGCTCCTGCACCTGGTTTAGAGTGAGAAAGTGCTCCTGGTCTGAAGCTTTAAAATAGATCTGTCACATTTCACATCCTCGTGTTTCTGTCCTCTCCTCTGGCCCACCCTGACCCACACAACGGCCCCTCTGTTAGTTTCTGTTTGCTCTGGTGAGAGAGAGTCCCGGACGCTCTGCATGCTCGCTGCATAGACACTGTGTGTCTACTCCTGTGCAATTTTGCTGCTCACATTTTCTGCCTCAGCCCGTATGACTCAATATTTTCTTCTCATTTCCCTGTTCATCCGTCAGTGTTTCATATCTGTATCTTCCTTTGTTGCCTTTACTTCGCTATTACTCTCTCTCCCGTGAGATCAATTTACCTGTGTGTGGCCGAACCTTTCTCCTCCCACCGGTTTCAACTGAATGCGACTGTCATGGAGTCCTTTCTCTCTCCTCCTCCTCCTTCTTCGTCTACTCTACTGTCATTCACCAAGCTCTTCATCTTCATTGCAAAGCCTTCCAGAGCTTCTGCTAACTTTCCTGGCTCCCAACTCATTTCAAATTCAATTAAATCTCGGGAGATTCAACTAACTTTTAAAAAGGATCGGGGCATATCTCTCTGTCTCTTTCATTTGCTGCAACTTTATGGGATCTGCCATCTCTTTTTTTTCATTCTCCGTTTCGTCTTTTTTCAGTCATTGGCTTCCACATTATTACCTACAGCCTTTTGTTTCTTTTTGTGACCCTTGGCTATCCCTCTTTGTCTCCTAGCTCGCTGTCTCACTGCAGCTGTCAATGTTGTCCAGGTATGTGTCATTTATGGTAGAGGACACAAGGACAAAAAGCTGTTTGTGCTCTGAGTTACCGGGACTAAACCAACCTTTCTGAAAATGGGTGTAAACTTCTCCAAAACAAACCTCCAAAAGTTTTTGACAATCTTCCTAATTCAGTCAAATGTGTTCTGATCCAGTTCAGGTCGCAATCCTTATTTCTCTACATCATATCTTACTGATCTTGCTGCCTATCATGATGCGCTAAGATTCATAAATGACTGTAACTACCATACCCACCATTGCACACTGTATTCACTGGTTAACTGGTCATCATTAACGTCATGCAGACTCTCCCACTGGTACATTTTCATCTTTAAATCACTTCTTGTTCTGCTGCCTTCATACATCTCCTCCTACATGTTACTGCATGAGTGCAGCTACAGCGTGTGCTCTCAGGACATTATTACCTGCAGTGTTCCCTCAATGAGAACTGAACTAGGCAAAAGGGTCTTCTCCTACTCCGCTCCTGTTTCCTGGAATATCTTGCAAAAAGACCTGAAACTCTCGACCTTGTCCTCTCTAAGTGGCTTCAAACATCTGCTAAGTTCATGTTCCTGTTTTTAGTTTTCTATATGGCCTACAACAGGGGTGCCCAACCTTTTTTGAACCAAGAGCTACTTTTGAAGTCGGCAATTTGCCGAGAGCTACTCGTCCAGTCTCATTATCAACAAACATAATTTTTCATCAATCCCTACTCCTCACTTCTTTAAAGTAAATAAAACAGAACGTGATGTGTCTATAGGAGACAACTTTTTATGCAAGCTGTATAAAATAAATGTGTCTCTACCTTAGTGGGACTTCTGACACTGAGAGGAGGAGGCCAGGGTCTCATAAGCTGGGCAGTATGAGGTGGTTGCGAGGCGCAGGCAGGTCTCCAGATGATCATCATTCATTGTGGATCTGTTTTTGGACTTGATGATTTTCATGTGTGAAAAAGCAGACTCACACAGGTAGGTAGATCCAAAAAGTGCTGTTAAGTTCAAAGCACATCTTCGGATGTTAGGATACTTTTCTTCTGACAGCAGACTCCAGAACTCTCCATCCACACCAGGTGATGCTCTGGATTTGATCCCAATGTCATTTTGCAGAGTCAACACCTCATTTTCAACACCAGAGCTGTCCAGCTGAAACACGGACACCAATTTGGACACAATGTCATCCACATCAACATTTCCAAAAGGATAACACATGTAGCTGGTAACAGGCTCGATGGAGGAAAAGTCAGTAAATCGTCTCTCAAATTCTGCTGAGATGCTCTGAACCTGCTTAGAATAGTGTGCACTGTCCAGTTGTGGGACTTCTTTCCCTTGGCGCTGTAGCTCTGCCTCCATGTGTGGGAAGTTTCGCAGGTCCCTGCGTTGCAGCCGACTTGTGAGCAGTTGTAGGCCCTACAACCTAGATGTTTTTGTTTTGGTTTTTTAATACCATTTTCTTTTCACTTGTTATTCTCAATTTGTATGCTTTTTGTGATTGCCTATATCAGGTCTCTCTTGTAAATGAGTCCCCGAGGCTCAGTGGGATTAACCTGTATAAATAAAGGTTGAATGAATCCCACTGCTGGGCTACAGAGGTTTGGTCTAAATGAGACTTAGTTCGAGGTCTTTGTGTACAGAGCAGAAGTCTTTCACGAGGCAAAACGAAAGTAAACACATTTACTGTATTTTTCTATGAAACCAAACACATCCTGCCATTGTTCTGATGTGGTTAATGATCTGTTGGCATCCTTGCCCTTTGTTTTGCTTTCAGTTCATCAAAAAGACATTTAGAAAAACCCAAATTGTCCAGTTGTGATGCTGTGGTGAGGCACTTTACAGCAATCGTCGGCCACAAACTTGTGATGGATCGTCTAGCTGATATCTTCCTCCTTTTCCTCATCAACAACTGGAGGGTTAAACGATTTGTTTGTGTGGGTGCTAATAGGATTGTGATAGGTAAACAAGTACGTGTTTGTGTTTTTGGTCAGAGTTGAACAGTATACAAAAAACATTGTTACAAATAAATGGCTGCCAAGTGAATTACCCATGATGGATGTTTGACTGTAAAACTACTCAATGGACCATGATCAGTTCAAATGAAACATAATAGAGCTGGTCATAAAACATATTGTACTTGCAAATGCATCATCATACAATAAAGAGTTACCTGGTATAATTTCATCTGCTGTATAAAATGCAACTTTTAAAATTGACTGGTGTGAAAAATATTCTGTTTAGCATTTATGCTGCTTCTTTGTGCACCATTTTCCTACTTTCATTTTCAAATTATATTTTATTTTAGCTGTGTTTATGAGCGCATTAGTGTGAGTGAGTGCGTGTGCCACAGTGTGAATCTCTGGGTCGAGTCCCGGCTTGCACGGCTCTACAGTAAATCACAGCCAGAGGTTTTCCCGTCTTCTCTAGTGTGCTTGGGAGAGTCATTAACACACACTAGAAATACAGAACATTGCTCAGTTACCTAACTCTGTGTGTGTGTGTGTGCGTGTGTGTGATGGTGGGAGCATACAGACTTATGTGCATGTAGATCTTTTCTCAGACTCCACCACTCTATGCTCAAAACGTGCCCCAAAATTGCAACTGAAACAATTCTCAAGCCCAAACTTAAACAATCTACAGTAGTCGCCCTGCATAAAAGGATCTATTGTCTAACATACATATGAATGCCATTTAAGTCTGTGCTGCACTATAATTTCAGTGGGATCTTTTTCATATACTATTATTAGCCTGGACCCCCAAGGGATTATTCACGAGGTTACCTTCTGATAAAGGTGGGAGGGCAATAGCCTTGCATTCAGCCTGATGTGGATATTGGAGCTGTTAAAGTACCGTGGGGATCTGTCTTACAGGGAGCAGCAAGGAGACAGTGCTTCAACATCTTTCACGGTGCAGATCCACCAACGAATGCACATAAGGTCAAATCATCTGTCACCACACTCATTATACTTAACACACTTAACACCATCTCTTAATGGTCTTACAACCCCCTGTTCATTCATTTTGTGTCATGTTCCATTCTGCTGTACTTCATGTGATCCGTGCTGACCAGTGGTGCGCATGTCTCTGTTAGTATAACATCAGGTTTCATCTTTTTTGTTCACCAGCGTAAAACGTGCTACAGAAATCATAGTTTATATACTGGTATGCAAGTTTATTGAGAAGCGTTGTATAGCCATGCATATCTGGAAAAGAGATGAAATATGAAAGTCAGTGAAGATGGACAGTATTCCAGCTGTCTTAAAGAGTTGCAGGAGGAGCTGGCCACAATGTTAACTTTGTGTCAACATATTTTATTATGAAAGGAGTCTATCAACCACTTGTGTTGCCTTTAATCCAACATTTGTACAGTGGTAAATACAACACTTCATTCAGCACACCCTGCGTGAGAGGATAGATAAAATTATACCTCATCAACAATTTTCAGTCAGGTCATCTGGACAGCTTATTTTTTTGCTGAAACGTTTCACCTTCCATCCGGAAGGCTTCATCAGTCAAGGAAACACACAACACAAAACTGATTCTTCCCCCAAACAACTTACTCCAAAGTGGAACAAACCAGTTATGTTGGTGCTAAGATGGTTTTTTTTTGGCACACCCCCTCCTCTGGAGCCAGCCCTCTTCCTCATCGACAGTCATGTCAAACTGGTTCAAAACCAAAAAAGTCCATGCTCAATAATCCAGGTATACAATCCGTATAAAACATTTCAGCAAAAAAAGAAACTGTCCAGATGACCTGTCTGAAAATTGTTGGATTGTATACCTGGATTATTGAGCATGGACTTTTTTGGTTATACCTCATCACTTTGTACAAGTTGATTTAACTAAATTTAGGCTAATGTTGCATTATATTTGTATTAAAAAAAAAGAAGTCCGAGTTCCTCACCAACTCCAACCTCAAAATCCAACGTGACTGCCTCAGAAATACTTGTGAGAGCTGCACTAACAACAAGTGGCATCTCCTTCAATCAGTCACACGCACATTGTCATGTTGCCACTGTGTTTGCTGCATGTAATGCAGAGAAATACAGTGAAATCATAATAATGCATAAAACATTGTAAATAATATTAAGCCTTGTAACTTGGCACAAGGATTAGGAAATTGTTTAAGCTAAATGTGACACCAGTCCCAGAGCCAACATTTGAGGTAAACGGCACAAGTCTTTGTTGAAGTAATAAACTAAAGTTAGCTTTTGGTTTGAAACATTAAATTGCCATTATTTTCCCCTTAACTATAGAATTTGAAGCTAAGGATCAGAACTTTACCACTGACGTGAGCAAAGACCAAAGGGGAAAAGTATTCAAAGAAATAATTCTCTGGATGAGTGATGGGGGGAAATAAATCCAAACAGAAAAAACAGGGCAACAGTTGAAGTTTAGCCAAATTGTTACATAAAACTCATGGTCAGCAACAGCAATCTCTGTTTCACTTTTAATTTGTTTTTTAAAAAAAGAAGAAGAAATAATCTCAATAGTTAGCATCAACTGCAGCAGATACAAAATAATCAGGTTTCTGTAAATTGCCAGTTGGTGTCTGCTCAGAAGTTACTGAAAATCATATTTACTTGCAGATATTTGACTAAAAAGATTCAAAAAGACTTGACCAGAGCCGCCAGCTGTTGATGTGTTGTGCAGATATTTTGGTTTGAGTTTGAACAGCGTGAGCTCCTGAAGGGTTAAGCAGCACAGTGTTGGGACCATTCAGCCCTGAAGCTGGGCGTACAGCCAGCTCCACTCATAAACATGAAGAGGTTTAAGTGTATGTGAGTGTGAGCGTGTGTGCCTGCGTTTATGTGCATGTGCCTGTCCGTGCCAGGGACAGCCCAGTGACTCAGAATACAAACCCTGCCCCCTTTAGCAAAAGAAGAGCAAAGTTTTAAAGAAACATGAGAAGCCCTGAAAGAAGAACTCAGTCGAGCTACAATAGGAGGCGCTGTGGACTCTAAGTTGTTCTTCTTTGCTTGAATTTTAAAATTCAGGAAGATGATCGGTCTGGTTTTATGTCCTGTGGTAACATGTCCGTCTACCAGAAACCCTACTGGGAAACTAAAGAAACACTGATTGTTGCACCCATTCATTTTATTTCAACAAAGCTGGAAATCAATGCAGCAAGATGTACAGCTGTACTGTGTACCTTGTATAAACCAACGTGTTCATCTTGACCCATATACATGCATTGAAAAAAATCTGTCATACTTATTCCTGTGGAACTGCTCTTCTTCTGTCTTTTCTGTTCTCTGTCCAGTTTCTTGCCGTTTTATACGCACTCAATCAACTTTTTCCCTGTCTTGCTTACACTCACACACACACACACTTTTGCGAACAGGCAGTGGGCCAGCAGAGTCACGTCTAAATAGCGTGGAGTGTGATTGCAACTCACACTTACATAACCTCTGTCTCCAAACCATTGTCATTAGAGCAGCTCAGTAGAACGGGCAAAAACAATTCTTTTAAGTATTCTGTGGCCGGGACAGCTATGAAACTCACCTTCCCGCTGGATTGAGTGTTCATAAGCATCCATGCATGTTATTTCTGGCAGTAGTATACCATGTAGTAGATGATGAACAGGAATGTATGGTGGGTTGTGTTTAAGTGTCAAATTGTTCTTGGTTAAGACACTTAACGTCGTCACTGATTGTCCAAGACATCCCACAAAAATGGAAAGCAAACTGAAACAAAGTGAAAAATTCAAATGCCCTAATTTTCTTTTATTTCAATGAGAAAAGAGCGAGTTAACTTTCTCCTCCTCTCTTATAACAGAGGGAGTCAACATTCTGGCAGCTTTTGGTTTGTGTGTGTCTCTGACTGCATGGAGTGAGAGAGAGAGCGAGAGAGAGAGAGACGGAGAGAGAGTACATTTTGGCAGGCGTCAGTTTATACAGATGGAGCAGTTCTTGGATAAACCACAGAACGTTCTTACCACTGTCCAAGTGAGCACTTCTTAGGAAGAGAGCTGTGCACCCTCCCTCCATTTACCACTGCTTCCACACCTAGCTACCCCTCTCACCCCCTTCAAATTTCCCCCTCCACCCACACCTCCTCTACTGTCCCTCCTGAACTCTTACAACACCACATTATTGGCAGTCCCAGGAGAAAAGTGGAGCAGGCCCAACTAGTCGAGTGAGAACGTGCACAATTATTTTCTCTGGATCTTAGTTTGCATGGAAAATGGGCCCAGACAAGAGCAATCAAACAAGATATAGTATTTTTATATGAGCATAGTTCTTTTCCCCTCTCTCTTTCCTTCATGTATGATCCATGAAAGATCACGTTAAAGAAGAATGAGTAACTCTGAGATCTGGAGAAGTGATTATGTTAAAATTTGATTCTCAATACAGAGTGCACAGAGTCATGGCATTTTTTTCAGAGTCATGACAAATTCTCTGCTTTTTCCATTTAATCTTAGCAACATCAAGTCAAGTCAAATTTATTTATATAGCACATTTAAAACAGTAACAGTTATCAAAGTGCTTAACAAAAAAGATCACAGCATCAAATAAAAATAGCAAGGCATAATTACAGCATCAGGAATAAAAGCATAAAAACGTGAAACATAAGTAGAAACAATAAGAATACTAAATCAAATCACCCTGAGTTAGGTGTCAAGGAATAAACGCAAAAAGGATAAACACAATCAGAAACAAAGAAATACTAAATCAGATCACACTGTATTAAATACCAGTGAGTACAGGTGTGTTTTGAGGAGAGATTTAAAAGCAGAGACTGAAGTGACCTGCCTATTGCAGATGGGCAAATTGTTCCAGAGTTTAGGGCCCACGACTGAAAATGCTCGATCTCCTCTGAGCTTCAGCCTGTGTTTTTTGGAACCACCAAAATCAGCTGAACAGATTTTCTCAAAGCCTGAGATGGAGCATAAGGATGAAGAAGATCAGAGAGGTATAAGGGTGCAAGGCCATTAATGACTTAAATGTCATCAGGAGAGTTTTAAAATCAATTCTGACATGAACAGAAGTCAGTGAAGGGAGGACAGAACTGGTGAAATGTGCTCAAACCTGCGAGCTACTGTTAACAGCCTCGCTGCAGCATTTTGGACAAGCTGGAGATGTGAGAGAGAGACCTGACTGACCCCAGCATAAAGTGAGTTACAGTAGTCCAGCCGGGTTGTCAGTTTAACTTCTTACCCCGTGTGGCTGGCATCACAGTGTTTTTGCTGTTTTTCCACACCTGTGGTTAAAGTGATAGGGTTAGGTTGGGTTCAGAGGAAAAGATAACTAATATATTATCTGACATAGAAATGGCTTTAAACAAGTTCCATTAATTTCACTTTATGTTTAACCAGATTGATAAACTAATCTGACCTAACACCTAGTCTGAGCTAACAGCTAGTCTGACCTAACAGCTAGTCTGAGCTAACAGCTAGTCTTAGCTCTGAAGCCCCCAGTATACTCCCGCGTACGTCCGTACGCGAAGGTACGTGCATACCTCCGCAGGGCATGTCTGCGCAAAGCTCAGTTTTTACGACCACGTACGCGGTGTCGCACAATAAACTGCCCGACAATGGACTGTTTTGTATGCGACACCAATGTATTAAATTCCTCTTCTTCATCCCTGGTCTGGCCTTTTCTTTTGCCAAGAGGCAAGTGATCTCTTCCTCCTCCGTTGATGCAATGACTGAAATGGTGAGAAATGAAGGAATTTGTCACGAGCGAATTAAAATCAGTCCCAGCGTGGCTGCGGGAGGGTCTGGAGATTTCCTGCTGGGCTGGTCTGATGTGTGGGCTGCAGGGACAGCGCTCCCTGTTTTTTTAAGTTTTTATAATTTTTCATTATCAACATATACACACAGAACACCGCTGCGGATGGGGCTGCCAGCTCTCGTTTTTTTTTCGACCTGTCAATCAATCCTGTAGGTGTGTCAGCAAATGACCAATCGGCGACCTCAATTTGTCCCGAAGGTCCTTGTCTGCGGAGCTGACTGCAGCCGCTCAGGGTGTACGCTCGAGTATGAAGTCTCAGCCCTCCGCGTACGTACGCGCGTACCTCCCCACGGAGTATACTGGGGGCTTAAGACCAAACAACTTGCTTTCAGCTTAAATCAACTCCAATCTCAAAGGTTTCATAGGGTGCAAACACCTTTTTTTAAAACCTTTATTTTACCTTCATTTTTAGTTTACTTTTATTTACTGTGAACAAAATTCTACGATTGTTTGTGAATACAAATAAAAGCAACAACAGCTAGCGCTAGCATAGCAGGTCACTTCTAATAGAAATATAACATCTCTGCTGAAATAACCATGTTATAAATAATGGCTATGTAAACATCTTTAAATAGTATTCACATAAACCACCATGAAGTTTTTGAAATTTGAGTTCTTTTCATGTAAGATAATAATAAAAAAAAAAGAACTATCCCTTTAAGAGTGATGTAATTATACTTATAATGGAGGCAAACACTGCAGCATGAGCAAGTAAATATGTATTGTTCTTGACATTTTTTTGTTTTACTGTAATGATGTAGTTCAGTAACTGTTTGGATTTTTGTTTCTCTGGCATAAACAAAACGACAATTTGTTTTAGTTGTGTGTAAGGGACCCAAAAATTGAGATAAACTAATGTCAGGTTAAACAAATGTTTATTAGGATAAACTTTCACCATAATGCACAAACAGTCTCATACAGCCAGCATGCTTTCAAGGCTACTCTGCTCTCATGCTTATCACAAATGACCTAATTCTTAGCCAACAGTGTTTTTTTTACTCAGCTCCAGCATGTGTTTACCAGAGGCAGACTGCCTCCCCAATAAAGCTTCCATTCCCTTGAGGCCACAACACACATCATTAAGACACAGGATATGGACTCTGACCATGGCGTCCTACCTTTGCCTGTAGCCACATGGTTCCTACCTGTAAAACTCTCCTGCATGCGCCCATTTTTTTGTCTGCCTGTCTGCCTGTCTGCCTGGCTGCCTGCCTGTTTTCTGTATACCACTGTCCACTTTTTTTCTTTCTTGCTTACTCTTTTTGTTAAAGTTGGATTGCTCAAAATGGATTAATAAACTACATTTAAAACTGGATTTACATAAACGAGTATCGTCCCTAAAACTAAATGGAAAAGGAGAGTGATAAACAACACCCATAGTAACACAACTTTAACATTTGCTGAAATAAAACTGAAGGAACAAAATAGTCATCACCCTGCTGCATTATGCTATCAGCAAAATGTACCACTTGTTCCATAAGACACTAAAGAAGTGTAATGTGCTCATAATGCATGCTGTTAAAGAAATTTCCTACTAAGTCGTGATGCTTTTCCTGGCTCCCCCACCCGCCACCATCCTACCCTGAGGCTAACACTTCCCAGCTCCCTAGAATGGAGTCATTAGCTCGGTGCTAATGGTTTCAGACTTTCTAATTGAATGGGAACCCATTGATCTGTAGGTAGAGAGAAATGGTTCTTTTCATTGCCTCACTATGGCCTAGAACAGCGTTTACCTCTATTCAAACTTAAGGACTGTGCATGCTGAAGTTTTAGGATCGAAGCAGGGAGCGCACGCTCATGGATGTGCAGCAACGTTTGCCTACAGAAACACTTCATGCGCAGACACAAAGACAACAGAATCCCCAGAGTTCGTCAGCGCGCACACACATTTGCACACATGAGCAACTGCTCTCCGGTGTGTCGCCTTAAGGGCTCCCATTCTGAGAGGAGCAGACTTTAATCTGTTCGCTTCAGGTTGGAGTCTATGCACCTCACATCTTTTTAAATACTGCAACAACAAGGGGTTGCCGGGGGCAACTAGGGTCAAGAAAGCAGCTTAGTAGAGATGTCAACTGCCAAGCAGTCTGTGCACGTTGGAGGTTGAAGTGCATAGGGCTGGAGAATACTATACTACTGATAAGGCTTGTGGAAGGTACCCCCAGGAGTTTCCCCTCTCTGTGCATTGAGTGTATACACAAACCACACTTTTATCTAATTTCACTGACAACAGCTGCTGTTTATGTATGTCTTGGATCTTTGTAGATCACTCGTGTGACTCCCAAAAGGGATACGACGACTTCCAAAGATGCAAGAAAACAAGATAAAACATGCAACAACTGTTTAGTTCAGTATTTTAATAAACAGGTACTTATGCAGGATTATCAATGATTTTAGTCGCTTTTCACCCTTTTTATTTTCTGTCATTACATTTTATTTTTTTTACATGAGCATCAAAGCAGTGCATGCACTATGCCACAGTGCAGCAGTCAGCGGATCTTCTTTCACGTCTCAATATCAGATTTTCTCCAACAACTGTTTATTCAAAGGACTGATCGTTCTATTTGTGTGTGTGTTTAAGAGACAAAAGCCAGCTGGTTCTGGTTATCAAGCTGGAATTCACTGTAAAAATTACATCTTTTTTTCTCCCTTTTTCCCCCTCTAGTCCTCTAAACCCCAACGCACACACACACAGACACACACACCCACAGACAAGCATAACCCATAATTATCCAGCTCCATTGCTCCTTTTTGAGGACACTGCTTCTGGAGATGATGTACTTAACTGTTAGTCTCCAAAAAAATAAAATAAAATAAAAGACTCACCGCAGTTAGTCTGATGTTTAACAAACTCCAGCAAACAATGAAGCTGATTTAAAACTACTATCCATTTCATAAATTTATGGAGGACATCTCTGTATCTGTATACTGTATAATGAAAAGCTGTATGTCACAAGTCCGCACGTGTCAGGTTTAAAGACACTTCTAAGCTGACTGACATCATGTCTGGGAGGGATCTTTAATAACATCTCTCTGTAGATCATCTTCAGATAAGTGCTGTGTGATGGGAGCTTGTGTGTGTGTACTGACTGCACAGGACTGTATCTATACGTAGCTTTAGGTCTTAGTGCTCTGTGCATTTATGAATGCATAAAGATGATCAAGTTAATGGTTACTGAGCGCACATTAAATGAATCAGTGAATGATGCATCAAAGGTCGTGCTTAAAGTGGGTCTTGTTGGCTGTATAGAAGCAAATTGAATGCATGAAATTGATCTACAATTATAATTTACAAAATTAAATTAATAAATAATTAAATAAAATGCAACTAGTTTCATGTTAATTTTTGGAAAATAATTCTGAGTAAAATGTTCATGGGTAGTTTTCAGAAAAGTTTTTTTTTTTTTTGGCCCACTTTCGCTGATGCCAACGTTCTACATCTGGTCGCAATTTTGTGCCAGAGTCAGAACCAGAGTTTCCAGAGAGGTAAACCACAGAAGCACAAGGTGGAGAAGCAGCAACAGCCCACCCAAAAGTTGATAAATCATCACAGCGCTGTTTGTCACAAATTATTATAAATGTTATCTAACCAATGCAATTATTTTTACTGGCAGCAATAAATGTGTACGGACCTTTCATTTTTCATATCATCTAGAATTGAGAAATTTCCAACAAGACTAAATTTAATACATTATTACATTATGTACATTACACTATTTTTCCTTTTTTTTTTTTTTTTTTTTTATCACTATTGGCCTACATTGCTGAAGTTATAACCAGTCAGTAATACAAATAAGAGTTTGGTTGCACCTCTGCCTGTGAATGCACATTGGCACAACATGTGCCCATCTCTTCTCACACATTTAATTCCACTTTCAGTAGCCTCAATGGATTTCGAACTTCCACTGGACTTTCCTAATTCCACTGGGACACAAGCAAGGCAAATAATAATAATAATAATGTTGCATACTTTGAATTCAGTTTGAGAAACACCCTCATCTTGTGTAACAACCAAACAGTAAAACAGCAAAGGTGCAGTTCTGTCACTGCAGAGGAAAAGGTGAAACGACTACACAGCAATGTTGTGGTAAAGAAAGCGACTGCCATAAGTGTATGAAGCTATTCATATCAAACCTGCATCCCGATTGAATATGAGCCAAGTTGTTCTGTCAGTGGAGCGTGCCTTTAAAGGCTGCTTACATATGGGAGCCACATAAAAAGCAAGCCATTAAACGGCAAAGTTAGCACACTTAAAGTGGCTTTTCACTGAAGCAAAACCGATCTGCTATATAAAGCAGTCAAAAGTCTTAGTGTACGTTTTGTTCCTGGGATTGTCATTGGGTTAACCTTGATTTGATGGTACAAAGTGGCATAAAGTACACTCTTTCAAGGAATAACCACAATTTTATCTTGGCCTGTACTGGACATTCTTTTGGAGGCATGAACCCTCAGGTCAAAGCACAAATGTGGAAAAATTAGAAAGACAGAGAGAGTTCGAGAAAGTTACACCAGATATTTGAAAAGTGGTAGAAGGAAAAGTTATAGTGGAACCAAAACTTTAGAGCCAAAAAGGAGAATTGAAAAAGAAAAAGAGTGATGACATAAACAGACAGAGCAAAATGGAGGTGGAGTGTGGTTGAAGGTGGATTGTAGGACAGGCCGGGCTCTGGGGCTTGGCTCTGTTCTGGAGTCTCTCTTCTATCCACAGAGACATGTGGTTTCACGGCCATTACCACACACATTATAGTGGTACGTGCCATAATGTGAGGCATCCATATGCACTCCACTCTCTTCTGACTCCATAAAACACACAGACCCAACTGTTCTTGCTGGTGTCAATGTCTGCAATTCAGACTAATTTAACTCATTCTTGTCAATGGAGTGTGAACCGGAAAAGAGGGTGCAGATCTACAGCAGATGTCAACATGGAACCAGAATAAAAAATAAAATATAAAAAAAGTTTTACCTTTTATCAGCTGTCATTCCATTGTGCAGAGAACACATTTTAGACTGCCGGTCCGTCATAAATGCCGAACATTTACCAAAACATAAAAATGCAAATAAAAAGGCTTTATTGTAGCAAGAGAAAGCCAATCAGAATCAAATCATTCTTTGTCGTTTTTCTTTCCTCTGTGATGATCTCATTGTGTTCAGTGTGCATGTGTGCGAGTGGTTGTGTGTGTTGTTTGTGAACATTTGTGTCCTGTGCTGAAGAACAGAAGGTCTCTGCAGGGCTTGTCTGTGTGGGCGGATTCTGGGATTTACCGTGAAAACAACCAAAAACCCAAAGACATTTCCTAAGTTGGAGCTCACAACATATTGTATGGGTTTACCGCCGTGCATGGTGCATGATTTTTGTGTGTCTGCCTATGTTTAAGGCTATATTTGTAACTGAAAGTTTAGTGAGCTCAAAAAAGTGTTTTTTCTCTGCATGTGTATTAAAATGCTCTCAGCTTCTTCAAGTCTGTCTATCTACTGGTGGTACAACATTTTTAATGCTTGCACAGAAAGAAAAATGCCCAGTCTCTGCCAGCTCTGGCTTCCTATGAAGGCATCTGTGTGGGCTTGCAAAAATCCACTTATCTGTCTCAGCTCAGATGATTGCTTCGTCCATGCAGACTGTTTGACAATAAGCCTTCACACAGAGGGTTAGATTGTATCCTTAGGTCTGACAGACAGTAGCTGTTGAAACACTCTGCTCCACAGCCTGAGCTGTAGCCAGATAAGTGGAAGACAAAGACACTATTATACGGTAACACGTGGCCCAGAGACATTACACCTGATCACAATGGCTTTGTTCCCCAGTTTTCTGTAGCATAGGGCCTAGATAAGGTTTAGTTGCAGATCCATTTAAAGTAATTTTGTTTATCTGTCATGAGAATCATGGTGTGATTTATGAGAATAGTTTGAGAGTTGTGAATTAATTTCTCTGATTAGAAGGCCAACTTTGGAGTGCCATTGTCAACAGTGAATATACACATTCTAAATATTGACATAAGTTATATTCAATTCAGTTCAGGTTATTCATATAGTGCCAAGTCATAGAAGTCGTCTCAGTGCACCGAACAGAAACATTCATATATAAAAAAATAATAAGTTAACACTGTTTATCTGAGGGGAGGACTGCTTTGAATTTAACTCCATCACAGAACTCTCATCTTGAGCAAACATGAAGGTGACAGTGGAAAGGAAAAACTCCCTCATGTAGAAGAAACTTTTAGCAGAACCAGGCTCAGGACAAGCAGCCATCTGCTTTGACCAGCTGGGTTTGGTAGGAACAGATACACAATGGCAGGTTAAGAATCACATGTTAAAATAGAAATAGTATCAAATGAAAACTATTCAGTTCCATCCATCCATTATCTTTACCCGCTTATTCCATTTTGGGTCACGGGGGTCGCTGGTGCCCATGTCCAGCAATCGCTGTACGAGGGGCGGGGTACACCCTGGACAGGTCGCAAGTCCATCACAGGGACACATAGAGACAAACGAGACAAACAACCATTCACTCTCTCACTCACACCTAGGGACAATTTAGAGTTACCAATCAGCCTAACATACATGTTTTTGGTCTGTGGGAGGAAACCGGAGTACCCGGAGAAAACCCACGCATTCACGGAGAGAACATGCAAACTCCACCCAGAAAGGCCCCTGGACCGGGGTTTGAACCAAGGACCTGCTCGCTGAGAGGCAGCAGCTCTACCAGTTGTGCCACCGTGCTGCCCAACTATTTAGTTTTAACAATTAATTTAAGAAATGAGGTCAATTTGTCCTCTAGTAGTCTAAGCCTGTGGCAGCATAGCAAGCCAACTATAACTATATTATCAAAAAGGAAAGTCTTAAGCCCAGTCTTAAAACTGGACAATGGCTATGTTTACATGCACAAAATTCTTTGACTGAACTGAAATGTTTTCAGATTAAATAATTCAAATGTATCATTTACATGGGCACAAGCCGTTCATGACCAGCATTTACATGCAGCGGGCTTTGATTCTGAACAGAAGTACTGACATGCAAAGAGTGGTAAACTCTCCTAAAAAAAACACAGAAGAAGAAGTTCTACTTCTGGTTTACTTCCGGGATGAACGTAAACATACCGGAGCCAAAATGGACCCAAGTGCTCTGTTGGGAAAATATGAAACAATAAGATCTGTATATGCAAAGAGAATCCATCCTTCCATCCAGCCATCCATTATTTTTTCTCGCTTCTTCCTTTTTGGGTCATGGGGGTCATTGGTGCCCATGTCCAGCTATCACTGTACAAGAGTCAGAGGACATTCTGGACTGGTCTCCAGTCCATCACAGGGACACATAGAGACAAACGAGACAAACAACCATTCACTCTCACTCACACCTAGGGACAATTTAGAGTTACCAATCAGTCTAACATGCATGTTTTTAGTCTGTGGGAAGAAACCTGAGTACCCGGAGAAAACCCACACATGCACAGAGAGAACATGCAAACTCCTCTCAAAACGGTCCCTGGCCAGGATTTGATCTGGCGACCTTCACGCTGAGCGGCAACAACTCTCTACCAACTGAGCCACTGTGCTGACCTATACAAAGAAAATCCCATAAATATAATAATTTAAATAAAATGTATAGGTCTTTAAGAGATTGGTTCAGTCATTTGTGGGCCCTAAGATCTTGTAAACGGCTTAATGTTACACTCAAGCCAATATCAATTGAAAATATTTATCTAGAAAACTGTAGCTCAATTGAATTTAGACTTATATATAGTCAATAGGCCCAATACAAAAGAAATAAAAGGAAAAGCATTCCTTGAAATAATGCATATTACCTTCCATGCCAAAATCTTACACTAAACAGTTTATGTTAAAAATAACAGAACTGTAGCTGTATTGGTCAAACCTTAAAAATATCATTATGTGCAATATCAAGTGACATCGCAAGATGCCACACCCAGAATGTGCGTTTAGGTGACTCTCAGCTACGACCGCATCACATTTTAGCTCATTATCTGTAAAACTGAAAGAGTTATAAGCTTTTTTGAGTTTGCTCATTTGATTAGCTGTGGTAGAATAAATCGGATTGACTCAAAAATTTATTACCGTAATTTCCACATTTACGTACATTCAGTGATTACTTTAGGAACTTTTTTAATAAATTTTACTAGTGAGGTAATTTGCTAAAAGACAAAAACACACGAATACATGATCCTCTGCTTTTCATGCTGGTGGTATATGATTTGATCTAGATTTATGGATGAGTACCTACATAGATGTAGTTTGTTGCACTTTATCACTTGCTGAAACTGCTTGAACGTGTTAGAAAAGGATCTAAAATCACTTATGTTCAACATGTGTCTTTTGTTGGAATGAAAGGCACCTGACAAATGTTTTATAAGTTACGCTTCTAACAAAAAAGTAGAATGTGTTAAATACACCTGCCCAAAAATAGACAGACATCATTCAGAGGTTTTGAGTCTCTGCCTCTTTTTGGATATGAGCTGACTACGAGCAAAGGAGAACTAGAGAAATAACACTGGTCACGATCAGGGCCTATTGGAATGGCCCATGATGGACAGCTATAAATAGCTTCCTTTGGACTCAGATCTTGGCTCTTGCTCCATCCTCCAGCACCACCCAGTGCTCTGCTGCCCCACACCTCCGTCCTCCTTCTATCCTCACTCTGTCCTTCCCCAATTCCACCTCTCCTCGCATGTGTCCATCCCTCCCTCGCTCCCATGTAGCACCTGCTCTCTCGCCTCCTCTGCCAAATGGCTGATGTCATTCTTCAGTACTGGACAGACGTCCTCACACCTAATTTTGATTGGATAGATGGCAGAGATGGATAGTGCAGAGATGACCAAGCTTACCCACACACAGAGACGCTCCCGCCTGAGGCATGCGGTAAACTCACGACGCATCGGCTTGGCGTGACTGTTCAGCATCACACTGAATATTTAACTAATATAGAATATAGAATTTCAAAATTTTGGAAAAGCATTCAGAAAACTAAACATCAAGCTGGAGTTTGTCCTCATGATCCTTTCCATATTTGTATTTTTATTTGTTCCAGTTTTGTTGAATTGTCACACATGCCTTTTCTCACTTTAACACTGTTCACATAGTCTCTTAAAATGAATCCAGTATACATCATTCTAATTAACTTAGCTGAACAGGACACAATATGTCTAATGTTGTGTGCAGATCATTTGTGAGTTTTTGGATTTCAGCTTTCTCGTTCTCCTCCCAGACATTCTGTATATCCTCTCGACAGTCGTGCCATTGACCCTTGGCTTTGTTATTGCCACACATGGTCCTGTCTCTTCTAAACACACTTTGCATTCCCTCAGTCTGTGTGCATTTCCTGTCTGCGTGTCCTCCGTTTCCCTTGCTCTTAAATTCTGAAGTCCTTTATTGGGGAACTTGGTGCACATCCCTCTCCACTGCTTCTGCTCTCTAGACTTGCAGGGATTACAGTGGAGACTTCTTGACTCTGTCTCTCTGTGTAAGGGTTCATACACATGAGCACACAGTACAACCACTCGGTTGAACTTCACTGCTCAGTGTTGTCAGTGTTCCAAAGTTTCTGTCTTTTTCTTTTCCCTAAAAAAACAGGATTGTTGATTTTTGGGTAAAAAAAAAAAAAAAAAAAAGGGATCTACCTGAATTGGGTGGACTATTTGCTTCTGGATCAGCATTTATCTCCTTTTACATGCTGCATGTTTCCCATTGAATGTAACTACAGGTGCTGGTCAAAAATGATTAGAATGTCATGAAAAAGTTGATTTATTTCAGTAATTCCATTAAAAAAAATGAAACTTGTATATTATATTCATTCATTACACACAGACTGATGTATTTCAAATGTTTCTTTCTTTTAATGTTAATGAATATAACTGACAAATAATGAAAGCCCCAAATTAAATATCTCAGAAAATTAGAATATTGTGAAAAGATTCAATATTGAAGACACCTGGTGCCACACTCTAAGCAGCTAATTAACTCAAAACACATGCAAAGGCCTTTAAATTGTCTCTCAGTCTAGCTCTGTAGGCTACACAATCATGGGGAAGACTGCTGACATGACAGTTGTCCAAAATACGACCATTGACACCTTGCACAAGGAAGGCAAGGCACAAAAGGTCATTGCTAAAGAGGCTGGCTGTTCACAGAGCTCTGTGTCCAAGCACATTAACAGAGAAGCGAAGGGAAGGAAAAGATGTGGTAGAAAAAAGTGCACAAGCAATAGGGATAAGCACATCCTGGAGAAGATTGTGAAACAAAACCTATTCCAAAATGTGGGGGAGATTCACAAAGAGTGGACTGCAGCTGGAGTCATTACTTCAAGAACCACCACGCTCAGATGTATGCAAGACAAGAGGTTCAGCTGTCACATTCCTTGTGTCAAGCCACTCTTGAACAAAAAACAGCGTCAGAAGCATTTTGCCTGGGACTGCTGCTGAATGGTCCAAAGTTATGTTCTCTGATGAAAGTAAATTTTGCATTTCCTTTGGAAATCAAGGTCCCAGAGTCTGGAGGAAGAGGAGAGGCACAGAAGGAGCTCCAACTAAGTAGTGAGTGCTGTACATGCTCATACTTTACATGTTCATATTTTTCAGTTGGCCAACATTTCTAAAAATCCTTTTTTTATTGGTCTTAAGTGATATTCTAATTTTCTGAGATACTGAATTTGGGGTTTTCATTAGTTGTCAATTATAATCATCAACATCAAAATAAATAAACATTTGAAATATTTCAGTCTGTGTGTAATGAATGAATATAATATACACATTTCACTTTTTGAATTTAATTACTGAAATAAATCAACTTTTTCATGATATTCTAATTTTATGACCTGAACCTGTACATTAAAACTTTGTGAATTCATGTGTGTTCAGTTCTCTTACTTTAGTATTTATTCATGCTCTCTGCTACACAAAAGTCATAGTCCGTTCCTGCAGGGATGCACAGACAGACTTAGTAGGTTTTAATTGCGGAGCTGTGCAACAACTCGTCTTGATAATTTATTATAAGTTTTCCTTCTTGCTCAATCAGGGTCTACAAAACTTGTCTTCAAAATGACTATAGTACATCTATGTTTGTCTTTTCCAGCTGTGAGGTCATGGAGGCCAGGACATGTATCTTGACTTAATTAACGTATTTATAAGCCATAGGGAATGACAGTAAGTGAGCAGCAAAGATGAGGCCCTCAAAGTAATGAAGCCTGAGAGGCGGTCGTGCCTGGAGCCTGCTAGTAAAACATTTTGACGCCCTCATTATGGCCCATTTAGAGGATCGCGGCTCCCTAAAACAACTTGTCTGTTTACTTGACTTTCTGCGTGCAGTCATGAGGTTGCAGCTTGGAACCAGGTTCGTCTGGTTGAATCTGGAGCTGAGTGCTACTTCCATCCTCCGTCACCCTCACACGGCTGTGACATGGGCTTGCAACATCAGCGACGGCTGAGGCTTCAGGAGGAACTGTGAATCACAGCATATCTTCCTTTGACTTTCTTTCTCTCTGTGCCTCTGTCTTTCTGCCTTTTATCTGTCTGTGCCTCTCGAAGATATATGCACATTCACATTTACTTGCGGCCAGGCGCAGTCTGAAATTCTTTTGAAAACCACAGACATCCCTATTCACCCACACCCATCCTAATAACCTCTCAGAGACTGAATTATGAGTGCATACACACATGCACCCACACACACACACACTATTTATACAGTATATATATATATATATATAAAATGGACCCTGTTTATTTGAGGGAGATGAAAGAAGGGCTTCCTCAAACTCTTCTTTCGTGCTGTGGAGCAACGTTGCATGTGTAAAAGCTTGTAAAGTCTTAACATTTGTTCAAATATAGACCTAAAATATGCTGTTTTCATTCTCCGATATAAACAGAATAGTGTTGTGCAGCCTTACAAATAAACCTGAATGAAAAACTTTCCACCATTTGTTAGAACAAATATCCATCCATCCATCCATTTTCTTTACCCGCTTATTCCATTTTGGGTCACGGGGGTTGCTGGTGCCCATGTCCAGCAATCACTGTGCGACGGGCGGGGTACACCCTGGACGGGTCGCAAGTCCATCACAGGACCACATAGAGACAAACGAGACAAACAACCATTCACTCTCACTCACACCTAGGGACAATTTAGAGTTACCAATCAGCCTAACATGCATGTTTTTGGTCTGTGGGAGGAAACCGGAGTACCCGGAGAAAACCCACGCATGCACGGAGAGAACATGCAAACTCCACCCAGAAAGGCCCCTGGACCGGGGTTTGAACCAAGGACCTGCTCGCTGAGAGGCAGCAGCTCTACCAGTTGCGCCACCGTACTGCCCTAGAACAAACATATTAGCTGTTATTGATTTTATTTTATATTTTTCATATGTTTTATGGACATAAACTTCCCAAAGGCTGTGCATGTTCAGTTTGGTTGAGTTTGTTGTTTGTGCTCTTTTATGTGTTTTTTGTAGATTTGTTTTTTAGCTTTATGATTGCCCATAGCAAAAGGTGAAAGGGTGATAATGTTTTTGGCTCTGTGTGTTGTTTGTCTGCTTGTCTGCTGTTTTGGCAAAATATTTCCTGAACCACTGGACAGATTTTAATGAAACTTTCAGTAAGAAATCATCCACAACCAATGCACATTTGGAGTCAACCTAATTCAAGATGGCTGCCACAGCTTATTGACATTAGCCAACACAAAAATAGCTTTAGGTCAAATTTACAGATATTGAGCCACAGTTTTATGTGGAAAAGCTAAGAGTCAGTCACAACATATTGCCCAAGAATAAACACATCTCATAATTGTGCAGTAATGATGATGCAAAATGGTATTTTGAGGTTTGAGCAAAACTTTCATAACTCTGCCATTCTCATCATAAAATTATCCTCTGGCATGAAAGGTCAAGAGGAATGAACTCCATCAAAGAATGCTAAGCTTTTATTTTGTTTTTGGTTTTTTTCCTTGTATATCCAGTTGGGCAGCACGGTGGCACAACTGGTAGAGATGCTGCCTCTCAGCAAGCAGGTTCCTGGTTCAAATCCCAGTCCAGGGGCCTTTCTAGGTGGAGTTTGCATGTTCTCTCCGTGCATGCGTGGGTTTTCTCCAGATACTCCTGTTTCCTCCCACTGACCACAAACATGCATGTTAGGCTGATTGGTAACTCTAAATTGTCCCTAGGTGTGAGTGAGAGAGTGAATTGTTTGTCTCATTTGTCTCTATGTGTCCCTGACTGTGATGGACTTGCAACCTGTCCAGGGTGTACCCCACCCCTCGCACAGTGATTGCTGGACATGGGCACCGACGACCCCGTGACCCTAAATGGAAGAAGCGAGTAAAGGATACTGGATGGATGAACGGATTATATCCAGTTATCTCATTAATTTTATTTATTCATTTTTCCTTAATTTTATTTTATTTTATCATGGAGCTTTACTGTTTAATAGGCATCAAATTAATATTTACATTTCTGATAGATCTGTAAAATCTGAAAAGCTAAAATACAGAAAAGTAAAAATCCAATATTTCGAACCAGTTGGGTCTTGTTTGCTCCAAGTCATTTCTTCCTGTTGAGGATGATGTGGTCAGTCTACTGACCCATCCTCCTTTACATGTCATGCTCTTAATGCTGGGTCATTTTTTCCATCGGTTCACACGTTTCTTTTTTCCTTTGTTCAGCCAACGTGACTGATTGCTCTGTCCTGTGAGAACTGGCTGCAACAAATCTGCTGAGTGAATTTCTCTCAATTTTTCCACCGAAACTATAATGAGCGAGCCACATAAGTTAAGTTTCGATGTTGTAATCAGCCTCCTTAACCGTCCTTCAGTCTCAAAGTGAGTCAAGTTCAAAATGAGGAAGATGCAAAAAAAAAAAAAAGACAAATTGAGGCAGCAGATGCCGTCCTCCCTTTTTTCAGTTCCGAAAACTCCAACTGCAGGTTACCGGTAATCAGATTTATGAATCATGACAGGGCAGATAATAACATAAAGAAAATAAAATAATTTCAATCATTACAATTAGAAAGAATACAGAATTTAAATATTTCATTTTCAAGTAGTTATGTCAAATATGTACAAAAAAATCTAAAAAATTTAAGTTTCAATCTGTACCTTTGTTGTTTAAAAATGTCTATGCTACATTATAGACATAATAAAAATAATACAAAAGTTAATACTATAAGTTAATGAAACTGAAGGACATCACTGGTAGCAGTCTCCACACCATCCAGGACATCTGATGTCTGCGTACAGCACGCAGCATCATTAAGGACCACACCCACCCAGCACAAGGACTCTTCCGTCTACTACCCTCAGGCAGACAATATAGGAGTCTACCACCACGTACAAAAAGACTAAAGGATTATCCACAAGTTGTTAGGTTACTGAACTCTCGATAAAAAACACTGAACAACTGGCAATAACTTTGCACCAAGCCACATCTGTGACAACCAAGTATGCCTAATATTAGCTTGTGACAGCTATCTATGTACTGTATCTACCTTACCATCATAATTCATGTCAATGTCACTCACTACCTTTGCAATAACCTGTCACACAACCTGTGTAGTTTATGTTAATTTTGTGCAATATACTGAATATCATGTGTATTTTTAGCTTATATTACCACTTTGAAATGCTTATTCAAACAAATTCATCCTGCTTGCACCATTAAAATTCTACCATGTTGTTATTTACTATTTTCTCTTTAGGACCTTGTAAATATTATAATTGCTTTTTCACTTTTTGGTACTTTATGTTCTACCCTTATAACATACTTTAGTATTTCCTGTTTGTTTGTTCTTTGTTTTTAGCGAGTCAAATCGGCTTGCATATGACAAATAAACACAACTTGAACTTGAACTTGAAGGGCCCTGCATGTGTTAAGAGTCTGCTTCTGAGACTTCAACAGGAGGTTGGCTGCAGTGAAGGCTACCTATGAGACAGATCTGGTTGGCAGGCCGTAGACTGAGGAAGTCTTCCAGATGGGGATGAAACAGTTCTCACTTAAAGAAACTGGTCCAGATGACATGATTTAACCTTTTTTGTTGTTAATACTGAAGTTCCCTTGAAGATATTTTGAACTTGCTTTTTTTGGGGTGGGGTGTTTCAAAGAAGAAAATTAACTTTAGATAAATCACACTACTGTATATATAGTCACTATTTAAAAAAAATAAATATTAAATGTCTTTTTGGTTTAGGAACTGGTTTGGGGAGAGGGTGGTGAGAGCTACACGTTAGGCTGAGATTCCCAGACATCCCACTCCCCAGATAATATTTTCAGCTCCTCGGATACTCTGAGGCATTCCCAAGTTAGCTAAGATGTAATTTATCCATGGAGTCCTGGGTTTGATCCAAGGTTTTGTCCCAGTGGGACATGTCTCAAACACCTCCCTTGGAAGGCATTCAGGAGGTATCCTCACTAGATGTCCAAACCACCTCAACTGGCTCCGTTCAATGTGAAGGAACAGTTGTACTCTGAACTCCTGCATTTCTGAATTCCTTGTTTTATCTATAAGGGGAGTCCAGACACTCTGCAAAGGAGACTAATTTCAGCCACTTGTATTTTACTATTTTTTATTTAATTTGTCTGGCCACTGTCCATACCTCAAAGGTTAGTGTTAGAATATAGATGCATTGGTCAATTTTCAACCTTTCCTTTTGACTAGCTCTCTTTTCACCATGACATACATTGTGCATCAGTGCAGATCAGTGCAGTACAACATCTGCAGAGATACTGTGGACTCTGCCTTAGTCTGCCTGTCAATCTTCGTTTAATTCCCAGTCTTGGACAAGACCCAGAGATATTTGAAGTGTTCCACTTGGGACATTTCCTCACTCTCCACCTGGAGGTACCAGTCTACCCTTTTTGTAAATCTCGTTGTGATTCGCCACCTTATTGTGGTAAAAGAGTTTGATTGTCCCAAAGACCCTAAAAGCTGTTTTCTTGGGTCGTTCACCCATGCTATATGAGCTGAGCTGTTCTGGGTTCTGGATGAGGGGCCAGTCTAACCACAAGTCTTTCACCATTATGATGACAGCAAGGTAAAAGGGCCAAGATTTCTCTCATAGAAAAGGGTTACAAAGGCTTAACTCTGGAGCCAGGCTTAGTGGGGAGGCTTGTCAGTAAATACCAGGTGGCTAGATCTTTGTCTGTGGGGTCTGATCAGGTGCAGCCTGGACAAGTTACTTGGTATGGCTCTCTTCTGGACCTGCAGGAGGTGCCATAAGGGAACAGTGTGTTGTGATTTGGGCTTGTCGTAGGCAGAGGCCTTGAATCTGATTCCCAGATGTGAAAACTGGCTTTAGGGCCATGACTTAAAGTTGTTGTCCAGTAATAATAAACTTTTTTTAAAGGTGTGCCAGAGGGTACTCAGTAATTCTGTGTTTTTATGTAAGTCCAAAAACCATTTTCATATCTATCTGCCACATGTTTTTCAGGGTTTGTGAAGGATTAGAGCCCTTGATACTCACAGGTGGCAGAGCTCATTAGCTCCTTATGAGACTTACAAGTGTCTTCAATGCACGGCACTCTAGTAATTGTAATGACATCATCTTTCAGCACCAGAGGGACAGGAAATTATGGAATTGTAAATCATTACCTTACTGGTTCTCTTATCCTTCACAGTTACTACTGCTACAGTAGCATGCAGTACCACACACACTGCTGGAGAGGATTTATAGCCTGCAGTAATATTTCCATGCAATAGTTTCTATTTTTATTGAATGGGCCCATAGTTCCAGTGACCATTCAGTAATAGCGGTCTCACAGATTATCGTAGATTTTCTAACATATATTGGGCAAAAATTGTAATTGAACTCATTCTGGTCTTAAACATATTTGTATTACTGCTTTTCCATATGTGACAAGTTTTGTAGATTTATACTTATGAGCAGAGGGAAGTGCCAATCAACCAAATCTCAAAACAAACAGCTGCTCAAAACCATTTGTTGCTACTAACATACATATAACTCAGGGTGATGCATTGTGGGTAATAATGCTTAAAAAAGAACACATGAAATTAAATAAAAATATGCATTTCTACTATTTCTGTAAGTTTAGACCATTTTTCCCAGTAAGTCTATGGACTGATAAAGTACTTTATTAGGCACTAAATCATTTTTTATTGTTTCTAGCAGAAACTGTTAAAAACAAAACATGTCAGACATGGGTTTTATTCAGAGGCAGTTAATGAAAATATAGCCAATTTTTCATATAAGTTTGCAAAACGTCGTTTTCTTTTTTAGTCTAACAAAGTTCTCAGGTCCTCTGGATGGACTGAAAAAAATAAATGTAAAAAAAGCTTGTTGAAAGGTTTCGTCTTTAATCCAAAAGACTTTGTCAGTCTGAGGAGCTGCAGTAAACTCAGTCTTATAAATAACCCCATATCATAGTGGATCAATCAGTTTGTTGTTGACATTCAAAACTAGCTGTTCACATGATAAAGGAGGACCATCAGCCTATAACAAACGATCCTTCGTGCTATGATGGCCGGACTGACTAATTCTTTTGGATTAAAGACAAAATGTTTCAACAAGTTTTTATTTTTTAAATTTTTTAATGATCCATCTAGAGGGCCTGACTTAACTTTGTTAGATTTTTCTACCTGGATTATTGAGCATATATCAGGATCGTTTTTTTTAAATACTTTTTTAAATTAAACATTTTTAATAGAG
The DNA here is from genome assembly GCF_014905685.2 of Nematolebias whitei. Classification (NCBI taxonomy): domain Eukaryota; kingdom Metazoa; phylum Chordata; class Actinopteri; order Cyprinodontiformes; family Rivulidae; genus Nematolebias; species Nematolebias whitei. The sequence continues at coordinate 27,322,573 of NC_056508.1, read as the reverse complement.
CATAAGCTCAGCAATAGTGTTGATTTCAGTGGACAAACTAACAAGCTGTTTAAGCCGTTATCAAACAATATGCTGATTTTTATTTTACCTTAGTCATGATCTGAGTGAGTGCAGAGCTTTTCTACTGTGCAAGGATTTCACTATGCTGAATCAATCCTATATCAATAGTTAGATTTTCAGCTTTCCCTTTTTGATGTTATTTAGAGCTCCGGTGTCTCTGAGTCATTGTCACATTGGCTTTTGAAAGTTCATTCACAAGATGCAGAAGTTAAGAGTTGCAAAACTGCAGAGCTGCTGGATAACTTCCCTTTCGAGTGCAGGTCACCAAAAAGCGAGGGGTAAAGAGGCTTCACAAACACATTTGTCTCATAAACACAGTCATATTCACAGCATGAAATCTTTGCACGCTTTTCTGGTGTTTTAATCTGCTTTCCTGATCCCTTTCTGTTTCTGTGTCTTATTGAGAGTTCAGTACATGAGAAGGCAGGTAATTACTTTGTGCTTTTACCCTAAAATAACACAACTGGCCCAATTACACGCTGGGCCTCATTATACTGCCTTGCAGAACAGAGTGAGAAATACTAAACCACTAAAAACAGAGAAAATGGAGATTTCAAGGAGGGCAGCATTTCAACGACAGGTGTTTATTTAACTTGTGTGTTGGGGAGCGTCCAGGTGGCACAGCCGAACATAGTGAGCACATCTATTCAGTCTCCGGTCATTCTTGTATATTTTATTGCAATTTTCTCTTCCTGGTGTGCCATATTTCCCTCTCACTTTATCTCACCATCAAATACTATTTCAAAAATTGTGCATGCTGCCCTGTTCAAACCCTGGCCTCTGGGGTGGTCAGAACTGGGTCAGGTTGGGTCCATGCCAGTGTAGCCTGTTTATGTAACACTCTTCAAAGAGAGCCAGTGAAAGAGCACACTGTACAAGGGACGGGAAGTGTAAATATCTGGCTGCTGCTGGCATAACACGTGCTCGCACCATACATCAGTTCCTTAAGGAACAAAATCCAGGAATTATTTGTGCAAGTTTTACGTTTCTTAACATATGAACAGGCGAAGGTGACAAACATCTTCTGCATTTGAAACACAGCTAAAGGTTCACGGTTTAAAACACTGTAATGTTCAGGTGCTCTCTCACAAACCCAGCCATGAACTCTAAAATTCCTGGAAACCCCAACGGTTCTGTTGGAGATATGATGTTGTTTGACTTCTTGTAATGGTTAGGAACTGTATCCAAAATTAGACTAACCCCCTTTTTTCTCTCTACTGACCACAGCTTGGGAGAAAATGCCTAAGAGTGCTTTCAGCATACATGCATGTTTACATATCGACCACTGTGTGCACGTCACTTTTTAGGTGAGGATATATATTGCAATAAAAAACACAAAAGAGTGTAAATTTTATATTGCACAAATGGTTTGTAAGTTTTTTTTTTTCCCCTCGGAACCATTTTATAGCAGCACGTCTTTCACGTGGCTGCTCTGCTGATCCAATGCTGTCTGAAAGCAAAAACATGCACACCAGCACAAAAAATATTAACTAAATCTGTTGTGGTAGATGTTTTACTTTTATAGAAGAATACTGCATTATCACTGCATTTTGTGAAAGAATACCTGTGCATGTTTAAATCTGTTCCTAACCACTGTTGTTGTAAACTAATGTTCCACAAAATATTTTTGAGCTGAAAAGGCGTGTAAACCACATCTAATGGTTCCACAGATCATTAAATTAAAATCCAGCTAAATGTGATCAAGTGAATGTTTAGAAGATGTCTAAAATCAGATTAAGATATGAATAGATGACTTCATTTAGCTGACCCACCTGGTACAGAAGGACTCCTACATCTGTATGCTCTTTGTAGACTTCACGTCCGCCTTCAATACCATGATCCCCCAGACCCTGATGGACAAACTACTCACACTAGGACTAAGCCCCTCCAACTGGGTCCTGGACTTCTTGATAAACACCACCACCATAATCCTCAGCACTGGATCTCCTCAAGGCTGTGTGTTGAGCCCCCTCCTGTTCACTCTGCTCACATATGACTGCACACCTACCCATCCATGCTGTCATATTGTAAAGTTTGCAGATGATACAGCGGTGGTGGGATGCATCACAAACAAGTCCAGCTACAGGCAGGAGGTGGAACACCTGGAGAGCTGGTGCAGGAAGACCAACCTTCACATCAATGTGAAGAAAACAAAGGAGATGATTGTGGATTTCAGAAAAAGCCCCCGCCGCCATCCACATAGGAGGCTCTGCGGTGGAAGTGGTCTCTGGTCTCCAGTAACAGGTACTTGGGTGCGCACCTGAATGAAAACCTCACCTGGGGCAACAACACTACCATTCTGACCAAGAAAGCACATCAGAGACTCTACTTCCTCAGGCGGCTGAAACAAGCTGGTCTGGGAAGCTCAGTCCTCACCTTCTTCTACAGGTGTGCAGTGGAGAGCATCCTGCGCTCCAGCATCAATGTGTGGCATGGAGGCTGCACAGCTGCAGAAAGAAAAGCTTTGCAGAGAGTGGTGAAGGCTGCACAGAAGACTGTTGGAGTCAGCCTCTGCACCATCACAGACACCTACACCTCTAGATGCAGGAAGAGGGCCACCTGCATCATGAAGGACCCCACTCACCCAGCACACACACTTTTTGCCTCGCTCCCATCAGGCAGGAGTTTGAGGCGCATTAAGTGTAGAACCACTAGACTGAGGAACAGCTTCTACCCTGAGGCTGTTAGATTCATACGTTCCTAACCAGAATAATTACTGTAATGACACTTTAATTGGGATTGTCACTTTGTGTTGCTGATTATTCATGCTGCTGATTTCTTACCTTAAACTGCTGTATTCATACCCATCTGCTCACAACAGACTCATGTTCAGGCTGCTGTTTAATACACCTTATTTATATTATATTATTATTGTTGTTTTATTTGGGGGGGGGGGGGGGGGCAGCACGGTGGCGCAACTGGTAGAGCTGCTGCCTCTCAGCGAGCAGGTCCCTGGTTCAAACCCCGGTCCAGGGGCCTTTCTGGGTGGAGTTTGCATGTTCTCTCCGTGCATGCGTGGGTTTTCTCCGGGTGCTCCGGTTTCCTCCCACAGACCAAAAACATGCATGTTAGGCTGATTGGTAACTCTAAATTGTCCCTAGGTGTGAGTGAGAGAGTGAATGGTTGTTTGTCTCGTTTGTCTCTATGTGTCCCTGTGATGGACTTGCGACCCATCCAGGGTGTACCCCGCCCCTCGCACAGTGATTGCTGGACATGGGCACCAGCGACCCCTGTGACCCAAAATGGAATAAACGGGTAAAGATAATGGATGGATGGATGGATGTTTTTTTTGGGTGTAACTGGGACCTTGAGTACACAATTTCATTTTACATCATGTACCACATGTGAAGTGAATGACAATAATGTCACCTTGAACCTTGAACTTTGAATCTTGAACTGGCAACCTGCATAATTAAACTACTCAGTTATAATAGCATGGTAACAAAACCATCAGTTTATGAAGCAGTTTCAACTAAAAAAATATGAACTCTTCTTGACTCAGTGACTATTTAACCCAAATATTGATGGATGAAAAATAGGTGAAAGAAAAAAAATCTTTATTAAATTTTATACATATAAAAAATATAAAATGTGCATACAATATATAAAAATACATATAAAAAATATACATACATTAATATCACGAAAAATACTTGACCCATGTTTCCTGCTGAAGTACAAACATTTAAAAGTTGCTCAATTCTATGTTCACATGGAAGAACAGTACATTTCTTTATTATTTGCTGTGAGAACCGGGCTGGCTGATCAGACAAGACAGAACATGGCCCGTACACTTCTGCTTTTAACTGACTGGAGTCTGTGCGAAGGCCTGAGGAACAAGTCGTGTTCTTATAATTTCATTGTGTTTTAGCCATTGACCCCACTTTTAGAAGAAACGGGGTGAAGACGGTTCAAAGTGCAACTGTCTAAAACGTTTTGCGTTGACAGAAATCAGAGGGGTGCTGTTTAAAATGGCTAGCAGAGCAGAAAGTGGTGGCTGCAGTGAGAGGGGGAGGGAATGTGTGCCTGTGTCGGTGCCTGGCACAGCTTGGTCTAGTTAGGCTCAGGGCCTCTCTGTGGGAGCCAAGGCTTCTCCCTAGGCATTGCCAACTCCCTGTAGTGTTGTAGCTACATGTTCAATTATGCTCTTGAGCCTGCCTGTCTGTACCTTCCCCTCACAGGAAAACACCCCTAGTCCTGTTTGCGTGTGTGCCAGCATGTGTGTGCTAGAACAGAAGCTAATAAAAACATCATGATGCGGTTTTAAACAGGAAGATTCAAGTGTGTTCAATCAGTGATCAGTGATTGTACTGGCTCCTTAAAAAATAAAAACTTATAGTTTCATAGAACATAAACTGGGCACTCTGGAGGCCTCAAAACATTTTGGTTTGTAAGCAACTTATTTGGTTGGTTTTTTTTACTAATAGCCTTGTCACAGTTTAGTGTTTCCCAGTTTATTCAGGAGATCATCACTAATTTTAAAATGCACGCGTTGACAGTGCTGGTAACTAGGGATGCGTATGCCTTCGTGTGCTTTTGCAGGAGTGTGGACGCATTCCTGTGGGTATATAAGTGTGTGCATGTGTGCGCTGGTATGCTTACATGCTTATGAGGAGGCATCCTTTAAGAGGAGGGGGAGCAATTATTACCACCAATAAAACTACAACAAACAATCATTGTTTTTGGGCCTAACCTTGTTGTACCACACCCCTCCATAAACCTTATTTCATCAGGACAATTGACGTGGAGAATGTGCTGTGCTGTGCTGCCTAAGCACTCTCCCTAAATAGCATTTACAGTAGGTATTTGGCACACCGCTCGCACTTGTACTTGTGATGCGCTCGCAGGCTTCATTGTGAAAGCTCATGCATACGCTCCATATACAATATCTGCTCACCCTGGTAGGTATTTCCATCACCACTACAGAGGTAACATTATACATCTTGTCTTCTGTCTCAGCACAAAAACATGGTGCATTGAGTAATGACCTTGGCTATATGTCAATAGGGATGCAGTTTTTTTGTGTTTTCCCAGTCATTGTCTATAGTTTGGTGAGGTCACGTTGAATTAATTGTTTATGCTTGCTATCTTTTTTTTTCATCCATCTGGAGGTAAAATGTTTTATATTAGGGATGCACGATATTATCGGCATGGTATTGGTATCGGTCGATATCAGCATTAAAGTTCAATATCAGACATCGGCCATTCCATCAAAATAATTCACTGATATAAAAGGTGCCTGTAGCGGCAGCACAATGTGATGACGTCACGTGCGCCTACCTGATCTCACGACGGAGAGGAAAATTCAAAATGCCGGCAGTGTGGAAGTTTTATTTTCGTTGAGGATGTCTGATTCCGAAGATTTTTGGACGACGTTGAGCCTCGCCACATCGTCCCCAGTCAGAGATATTTTTCTGACATAACCTCACCCGAGTTACAAGCCGTCATTTCCAACGTCACTGAGAAGCTAATAGCTGATAGCACTTGGGTGAGTTTTACCACAGACATTTGGACGTCGTGTTAGCCCTGTTAGCATGATTAGTCTTACGGCACAATGGATAGATAAAAACTTTGAACTTAAAAAGTCTGTCCTTCATGCACAAGAGTGCAGAGGATCCCACACTGCAGCTAGGAACCAGGAACAAGCCTCCACAAGTGAGACAGCATCGCAGGTGACTAATGCTAATAAATAACATTTAACACTTTTCATTTAATATAAGTTAAAGTGCTGTGTATATCATATGGCTGTTACTGAATATATGTCACCAGCTCTTACAGCTGTTACTCAGTTTTTGTAGCAAATAAGCCTAAATAAGAGGGCTATGTTCTGACAAAGGAAATAATAATAATATATCGGTATCGGTTATCGGCCAAATAAGTTTTAACATATTGGCATATCAGTTATTGGCCAAAAATCCAATATTGTGCATCCCTAATATCTATAATTTTACTTGTTTATTAATTGTCTCAGTGATCTTAGGCTGGGATTGATTTTTAAACCCAAAGATGGTAATACTTCTGAATTTGACTAGAACTGAAGGTTGTTTTTTTTTTAATGGATGCGCAGTATGCTCACAGTGAATGTTATTTTTACAGGTAAGAAGCAGAAAGTGCTGAGCATTATTCTTAATAAGCTCACTGAAAGCTGTAAAACAGACAATTCATTGAAAGGGGCTGAAAAACATCCGAGAGGAGAACTTTTAATGTTTTCACATAATCGTGTCTGAAAGGGATCTTTTTATTGATGCAGGTTCTTTCCCCAAAAAACATATTAGGATGTAAATGTGTCTTAAAGAGGAAATTGGAATTTAAAAATCCTAAAGAATTTAATATATATTTTAAGGTAGTCCACGTCCAGTTTTACCTCAGTGACACATGGACGTTCTAAACTCACTGTGAGCTGTCCCCGTCTAAAGTTTTAGTTATTTCTTCACATGAAAGCAAATCCCAGTTTAAAATCAACGACCTAACATTTCTCAAAGGACTGCATATCAGCTGTTGCCTTGCACAGTTGTTTTGGCCACATCTTGTAAATGACGCTATGCACGATCCTGCGCACGATCTTGTTGGATGAGTTGACGTTCAAAGTTTATTTTAGGGATGAGTCTCATCTACTACCACACCAGATTTTAGTTCAATATCTGTAAAATTCACTGAGGCCAAGCCTTTTTTTTTTCTAAAGTTGGTTAGCTGTGGCAGCCATCTTGAATTGGGTTGACTCCTAAAGATAATCACTTGTTGATCTTCATCCCATAATTACTCTCTGAGGGCTTCTTTAATTGCTTACGCGGCGGCGACTTAAATATGAATACAGAACCTCGCAGGAGACTGTTGTGGTTCTGATGAGGCCAGTGATTCATCAGATAATTTACTGAGAAAAAAATGAACAAACGCACACAGACATCACTGCCTCTTCATTTTGCTGGGTGATAATAATAATTAGTCCTAATTTTAAGTCACGATGCTTTTCATTTGATCATTTTTATACACCTGTTGAAAGGCAGATGTATCGTGGTATAGTTTCCATCTGCTTGTAAATCTGTCCAAAATCTTTCTCTGGTCCTGCCTTTAACTTCTGATCCAGAAGATAATTTTATGAAATTTCACACACATATCCATCATCACTAGGTGAAGTGTTGTGTACACTTTCCATTCCCTCAGCTTCAAGGTCAGGGTCACAAATCAAGGCCAAATGTTTTACAAGGTCTTTTCCTGTCCGGACCATAACTTCTGATCTGCTCAAGATAATTTAATGAAACTTGATACACATTTGTCCCAGCACTAGACATCATGTCACATTATCTTTACATCACCCCAGCTTTAAGTTCAAGGTCACAAATCAAGGTTAAATGTTCTACAAGGACTTTGCTTGTCTGACCACTTCTATAGATTGTAGTATAAATGTTGTCAACGTGGTATAATATGCCATATGCGGTACTCTTGTTTCATTTTGGATTGGTACCTCTCTTTTTGTCCATGCTTTATTCTCTAACTAAATGAACATGAAATTCTGCAAATTTCAAATGTAGTTTTGTTTGCCAGACATATCTAACAAAAGTTTCCATGTACTTTTCTAAAGTCTTCATGATCTTCGTAATATTTCACAGATAGTTCATCATTCAATTTCTATGTTAAAGAAGATCCCAGTTTTTCATGGGTTTGGAAGTAACATAAAACAAGAAGAAAGAGGCTGTCAGTAACATCGACTGTTCTGTAAATTACATTGGGCAGATATTGTTCCTAAATATGTCAATGATCGCATCTATGAAATAATTCCACAATAAACCGTAAATTAACTTAAAAACGCTCAAATGAAAATTAGTTTTGCTGACACTATGCAGTATTTTCACTAATCATTTTCTGTACTTTCTTAGGTCGCTGAAGGTTTGGTTTGGATGATGGCTGGTTTCTATCCAAAGTGTCAACTAGATGGTCCATCACGAGTCTTGCTTTTACTATTCCATTAGTGCATTTTAAATTTAAACACAAAACCAAAACTACTTCGGGTCAGATTTCTAAATCATCTCTGCAAAGACAACTGTCCAAAGAATTAAACTCACCTGCTGGAGTGCACCTGCTAAACTCCCATCCAGTCCCTTAAAGAAGCAGCACGTTATTGTTGACAAGACCGCTAAATGGGCAAACATATGATGCTTTTTACATGCATGTTGGTATGTGTATGTGTGTGTTTTGTGGTATATCCCTATAGACCACTGTTTTGTTTAGGCCTTATTTCCTCAGTAAACTGAGTCACTGGGGAGCTACATTTGTAAACATGCCTGGAGAGGCCTGCCTCGTGTGTGTTTACGTGCACTCATTTGAACGTGAAGTCTCAAGAGGTAATTTTACTCAGTTTGTTTTTCCTCCCTCGCAACATACAGTATGCAAGTAATGTCTGCAAAGTTGGGGAGAAACAGTGTGTTTTGACTGGCCTTAAGCTAAAAGTCCATGTTGAAGATATCACATGTGATTCAGATATTTAAAAATCAGACAAAAGGAAAATAAAAGTCTGCTGGAAGCGACTGGGTGGAGAGTTTACCCATGAAGGCTGCACTGATCTGAAAAGCTTTATTGATAACTTCTGTTTGTTTGGCGTGTGGGTCAACACATTCAGGACGGAGTAAATCACTTCAGATCACTGAGGTCTGCTCGGTCAGCTCACTGGCTTTTATGAAACTTGTGCCTCCGAGGTATTCTCTGTCAGTGCGTGCTTGAAGTGTTGAACTGGGCTCCTGCCGGTTTGTTTGAAGCTGTCCTATCAGCCGCGTTGGATATGGAACCAAACTGACTTCAAAGACAAGACACTGCCAGAGTCATGGCCCTCTTGTCCCTCCATATCTGTCCCGCTGTCCACATATGTCTTACATTCCACATCTCTCTCTGCCTTGTAATGCTGGCTGTGCAGCAGCACTTTTTGTGTCAATTGTGTGAAAGTTAATGCATCTGCACTTAGATATAGAGCTTGATAAAAGGTAGTCAGCTGACGATTATATAATTTATTGTGTGGCTTCTTGTATAGAATTACCTGAAACCAGCAGGGCTATAATAACCCTCATCTGTTAGCCTGACTTAGCAAACTTTAGGCAGGTTTCACTGTAATCAGGTAAATTTCCACGGTGCACCAGCAGGAGAGGATGGCCTTGGTGACCCTCTCTGTGAAGGTTGTACATGGGCAGATAGCCAAACAGCAACAAACTCCACCCTTAACTGGGCTAAGTGTCTACCCTGACAAACTGGTCACCCCTATTACTATAATTCCTAGAAGTTTCGCTGACTAAAACAAACAAGATACTACCAAAATTTACTGATGGTTTAAATTTTAAACACTTTGTTCCTTGAGTTTAACAAGAACAGAAAGCTGCCTTTTTTCCATTCAACCTTTATTTATACAGGTTAGTCCCATTGAGCCTTGAAGGACTATTTCCTGTACATTGAATGAATTATCTTCTTGTTTAATTCAGACTTGTTACATGTGAAGTGTCAATCAGTCTGCAAGAGGAGGAGTTGTGTCAATAACATAATGCTGTGCTGGAGAACGTTTTAACAAACTTTTATTGTTGGTCGATCGCACAACGTTTGACCTCTTAACATCAAGTTAAAACGAAGACTGGTGGTTTACATAATCCATATGCTTACGAGTTTTTTTTTTTTTTTTTTTTTTTGGTAGTTGTGGATTCTGGAATGTAGTTTTTTTTTTTTCCCAACCATTTTTGTGTGTTGTTTGCACCCATCACCAACATTAGTTTGGACCAATCACGGTGCTCCTGTCTAGTCACATATGTTTTTCATTCAACCTTCATTTAGACAGGTTAATCCCATTGAGCCTCGGGGACTCATTTACAAGAGAGAACTGATTTCTTTAACAAAGAGTGATGACAACAGTGGATAATAACGACAAAAATAGACAAACATAAAAGAGGCATACAAATGTATTTATTTATTTTACAAATTGAAATAAAATGGCAACCATAAGGACAGTCAAAAGGAAAAAGTAGTGAACAAATCAGCTAGACTATAAGGCGGTGTAGAAAACTAAAAACAGGAACATGTCTGCATTGTTTTTTTCCAAGAACTTAATAGATGTTTGAAGCCACTTGATGGTTGAGATGGTTCTGCTCTTTGTAGTAAAACTCCTACTGTAAAAGAGGAGCTGTAAAAATTACACGCAGTTAAAAAACTGTTCAAATATCTAAAATAAACAGGTTCAGTGACGTGAACATCCATATAAATAAAGGTGAATATGATAAAGTTCTCTGGTCCAACAGCATCCGCCATTACATCTTGATATGTGTAAAATATCATTAACACGTGGTCAGCTTGTTGAATATTATTTCCTATTGAATACTTGAGCTCAGTAAACATAAATTATCCATATGCAGGTACATGGACAGTGTTTATTTTAGCAGTGAAGAAAGAAGCAGAGGTAAGAAATTGTTAATTTCTTGAATTCTTATTCTGTTTGTCATCTCAAGGCCTTCGAAGAAGAGGACCTGGACTAGAAACAGTAAATGAGTACATCACCGGTGAGTAAATGATATGTCTCACCCTCGGTCTTACTGTCCGTCTCTCCCTGTCTGCGTCTGTCGCCCACATTGGAGTCAGGCAACCTGCAGGCCGTGGCTCTCTGACCAGCATTAGTTAAGACATGTGCAGAACAACTCACAAGTTAACCCCAACTAAAACACGCCAAGCTGAATTTAACACAGACACGTTAAAACATTTCCTTTCACACCAGAACAGACGATCTAAGCAAAGGATCGATGGAATGAAGGGGTTGCTCTGGTCTGTTTTGAAGAAGGAGCTGAGCTGAAAAGCAAAACTGCACAAGAGGTTCATCTCAGACCAATGCAAGGGACCAAGAAAAGCTTCTTCTGAAGTGTGGTCCGGTTTCAGATTTGGCGAGGAGTGCTTTCATTGGGGGAGAAGTCAGAGTAGAGTTGTTGCTTCTCAGCACCAAAAGCATCAGCTGAGGTGATTTGGACATCTAAAGCCTCCTGCACACCTTCCTTTTGAGGGTTTCTGAGCACATCTTACTAAGAGGCAACCTCAAAGTAGATCCAAAGTAGCTGTAGGGGTTATGAACCGTTTACAGCCTGTGGACACCTTGGGACCCTCCAGAGGGGGCTGGTGAATGTCGCTGGGAAAAGGGCTGTCCACGTTTCCCTCTTGAACTCGTTATCTCTGAAACTGAAGGATAAGCAAAAAAATAAAAAATGAACGGATGGATTTATATAATGTAAAGATTTAATAAATCTCACAGAGACCAAATGATTGTCATGCGCATCCAGACAATGTTCCAAAAATTACTGTTTGTGTTCTATGAATTTTATCACATAAAAATAAGAATACCGGAACATGAATAGCTGTGATGTGGTTGAAGTTGGAGGAAAAGAATTGCCAACACACACATAGCCACTTTACAGGCCAACGTTTTCCCTCTCAGAAACACTTATACCATCAGACACAAAGAGAAAACTGTACTTACCAGTGCTCCTCCACCCTGTAATCCTTTTAACCCAAACCAAGCTCCAACACCAGCAGTAAGAACTGCAGCAAGTGTTCAGGCTGAAACCATCTAAATCAGTTCAGACATCACAGTCGCTCCAAACAGAGAATCACTTGCATGTTTTCCCAAGTCAACTCATGACCTCTTTTCAAGAAGCTCCTCATCATTTCTGGACAATGTGCATGTCATTAAACCCTGTGAGATCACAGATTTAAGGAAAAGCTGCTCAATAATGAGGAATGCATAGATGTATGGGTACGTATAAGAACACAGCTTAGCTTTTGTTTCAGAGATAAGACGATCCATTTCTTCTTCTTTTTTAAGGTGGAGTATGATAAAGGCATAAAAAGGCAGGAGGGAAAAATTTAGTGCATAATCACACAGACTGGATGACAGTGAAAAGCCTGGGGCTAGCACCGGCAGACACAGCTGCTTACTGACACAGTAAATCTACTGGATGACTCGGTGCCCCTCTTAGGCGCCCTTCGATCACACACTTGAAGCTAAGCATGTTTGAGGGTTTGAGCGGTGCCACTGGGCTTTCTCAGGTTGAATAATAACTCTTGGTCTGTCAGAGCAGAGTGCAAGCTGTCCAAAAACCTGTCAACAACCCACTTACCCCCAAAACAATGCCACAGTGGCCCACGCTCATGGCGTCTTTACAGGCAGTCTTCCTGATGCTGTTTAGCTGACACATAGTTCCAGTTACTGGACTCACGTAGGACCTCTTTTTATTCTAATAACATTTGTTCTCTTCTTCTTATCAAAAGTTTTTTTTTAATTAGAAGTGTTATCAGAGACAGTTAAAAAAATGAGTTCAAAATACATTTTTCTTGGATAAAGAGTTCTTAAAAACTTTTATTCCTAGCAACAGAAACTGAAGTGGAAAAAGAAGAAGCAGAAGAAGCCGAATGTGAAATAAGTATTTCTACTTGATCTTTTCATCCATCAGGTTCAGTCACTTTACATTAAAGGTGAATGCAAAATGTGCAGTCTTTAAAAGGCAAATCTCTGCCTCTAAAAATAACCAAGTGACTTCCTGTTTAATGTTGGGAGGTTAACGTTAGTGTCTATGCAAATGCAACCACTGTGAGGTCAAGAATAAAACTGAAAACTTTGTGTTTAAACTGATTTACCCTGTTTTTTTGGTTGTTGTTTGTATAAATTTTTTATTTTTTTTTCACGTTTGCGTTTAAGCAAGCCGGAGAAGTTTGCATGTTCTCTCCGTGCACACATGGATTTTCTCCAGGTACTTTGGTTTCCTCCCACAGACTAATAACATGCATGCTGGGTTAATTGGTAACTCTAAATTGTCCCTAGGTGTGAGTGAGAGAATGAATGGTTGTTTGTCTTGTTTGTCTCTATGTGTCCCTGTGATGGACTTGAGACCTGTCCAGGGTGTCCCCTATGTGGGAATTCTGGGTTTTCTCCTTCACTCAACTCTTGCAGCTCCTGAGTGGCAGGGAGGAGCTAATTATCTCCAGCTGCTTTCCATGATGAGAGCCTGCAGTACTTAAGGCTGCTTGGATTTACAAGTCTCTGCTGGAACATTGTCCCATTACTGGTACCTTGTCTGGCACTAATGTTTCTAGACTCCTTGTACTAAAACTTATCTGTGCTTTCTTGTGTACTCCCTATATCTCCTGTTTGCAGTTATTCCTGGTCTCCTTAACCAGCCTTGAGTCTACCCCTGGTATCAGTGATTCTGAATCCTTCCTGGAACACTCCTCTGGAGAAGTCATCTACAAACAAGGACCATAACCATCATTCAAACATCGTCTCCACCAGCCTTAATGTTCGTCCTGCCACTCTCTGAAAACTGCATCCTCTTATCTGTTTACCTGGTGTTCTCCGGCGTCCCTGGAATCCTCTGGTATCCTCTTCCAAACCTGTAACAAGAGAAGACATCAAGTAAGCAGCTAATATTCTCTGGACAGAAAACTCTATTTTCACAAGTCAAATACTAATGGTCGAATACCATTTCTTCAACCACCTACAGCTCCCTCCATTGTTCCTGTCTCCATTATTAAAATAAAACACTTACTGGTTTTACAAACTGTTGGTCTCCTGTGTCTCATTAATATCTCTGGGTGTTGAAACTACTAAACGTGATAACCTTCCTCTTGCACAGTGCCAGCTGGAGATACCTGAAATGTTTTTTGTTTGTTTGTTTTAGGAAAAGCAAATTTCAAAAGTGTGTTTGTCTATAAAAGTGTAAATCTTTGGTATGATCAGGGGTCTGCAACCTTTACGATCAAAAGGGCCATTTTTGCCCCTTTTTTCACTAAATTAAACATGTTCGGAGCCACAAAACCTGCTACAACTGGGATTCTCAACTGGTGGCCCATGGACCACTTTAAGTTGGTTGGAGGGCGATTTTCTGGAAAGTAGGGGTGATTTTATAAAACTAAAATATCTAACGAGTTATAACATTTATTGATATTTTTACATTCTAAGACAAAATAAAAGACAAGATTCTTGTAATGAAGGAAAAAATATAGTTTTTGCCCAGTTTCTAAAAACTAAAACAATAAACTATGCATTCTTATGTGATTTTTTTTTTTTTTTTATTGTAGAAAAATTACGTATCCTACTTTGAAGAAATAAAGCATAAAGTCAAAGTGAGTTTTACTCCTTGTAATGTTTCTAGTATTCATATATTTGCAAAATAAATTACAGGAAAACTGCTAAAACTAGCTCTTTTATTTGTTGTTATAACAACCAATAAAATTCAGTTTTATTTTTGTTTTGGTCAAAGCTTGAAAGAGCCGCTGCAGAGGGACAAAAGAGCCACATGTGGCTCCAGAGCCGCAGGTTGCAGACCCCTGGGTATGAGACTTGCCGCACATTTATAATTGGTATAAATCTGTCTGGTACTTTGATGCCACTTTTTGCAGTCAGCCCAGGATGGATATCTATCATTTCCCAACAGATTGTTGGTGAAATCCACATAAACGTTGAGTAAAGCCTACTTGTCCTCTTTCTTGTAAGGTTATGCTTAATAGAAATGTGGACACCTCAACTTACAAAGAAATGTATAAGAAATGCCAACACCTAACAACATAAAGACACTCTCAGTTAATCAAATCATGGTTAAAATGGACACATTTTATTCCCTTCATCTGTTTGTCTTTACACTTCACATCTCATCTAATGGAAGCGTACATAGGAAACACTCATCATTCCCATTTACCACAAAAATAACTTTAGTTGTTGGAGATATAAAGTTATCTAAAGTTATATAAAGTTATTCTGACAGGAGCAGCACAGTGGCTTAGTTGGTAGAGCTGCTGCCTCTCAGCAAGAAGGTCGCCGCATCAAATCCCAGCCGGGGGGCCTTTCTGGGTGGAGTTTATATGTTCTCTCTGTGCATGTGTGGGTTTTCTCAGGATGCTCCAGTTTCTTCTCACAGAGCAAAAACATGTATGTTAGGCTGATTGGTAACTCTAAATTGTCTCTAGGTGTGAGTGAGAGAGTGAATGATTGTTTGTCTCGTTTGTCTGGACCTGTGATGGACTGGAGACCTGTCCAGAGTGTCCCCTGCCTCTAGCAGTGATGGCTGGATATGGGCACTAGTGACCTCTGCGACCTGAAAAGGAAGAAGCAGGAAAAGATAATGAATGGATGGATGGATGTTTACTTCAGACAAATTTGTAGAGTTCCCTCCACTTCTCTGCAGTAGTTTTTTTTTTTTTTTTTTACTTCATCACCACACCACACTATGGCCCACGCTCAAGCCTATTTGAGAACACAAACTTATGGAGTGGATCTCCCACACATACACAGAGCTGAGACTGTAGTTCTCTCAGTCGATGCGTCTTTGTGTGAGGCCAGCACGTCCTCTTGGCTGAGAATTGAAGACAAGTTGTCAGTTTATGAGGAATAAGATTAAAACACAATTATTAAACCTCATAATGAACAGAGAAGCACAAATGATCTCTGTGCACGACTGTGAGGGGGTAGACGATGCAAATGTGTGTGTGTGTGTGTGGGGGGGGGGACTTAAGATTCCCAAGCAGGCCTTATTGGAGATGATTACTCTCATAAAACCTCTGCTCTCTAAATTACCTCCCTTCTTCCATGTGCAGTCTAAACACACTTAATCAAGCGCAGGTGTGTCTTGATGCGTTAACAGACGCCTCGCTGACAGACAGTCAGCAAAACAAGAGCAGCTTGAGACATTTCAACGTAGTCCCCCCCCCCCCCCCCATCTTCTTTATTTTGAAGGCACAAGATGATAGATGTGAATGAAAATATGATTGAGAATAAATGTTTCACATATTAGTTTTCTTTTACTTTGTTTCTTAATCTTCTCTTCATCATTTGCTCTCTTCCTCTCCCCTTGGTGCTGCCTGAGCTGGAGATCTGTGGGTTAATATGGTTACCGGGATAACAATCTCCCTCCTGCGTCGCTTCATGATAGATGAGCACTGTGTGTGTGTGCGCGTTGAGTGATTGAGCAAGTGGGTGAGTGAGTGAGAGATAAAGTAAGCGGTGACGGTGTAAAAATGTGTGTGTGCGCAGTCCCCAAGCGAGAGTGTGAAAGCGAAGGAAGCCATGGTATCCGTCAGGGGAGAACAATGGCTTTTAAATGAATCTGGGAGCTCGTAAATCACACAAAGAGGGAGCCCAAATGCAGTGCTGATTGCCTGGACGTCAGAGTCAGCGGACGACAAGAAGGAACGAATGAACAAGAGCCTCAGCGAGACACCTTGTTAACGCCGGAACAAAACGCCTCCATTAGGAACCAATGGCCTACTTATGCAAATGAATCCACATAAGCAAACGTTCTCTCCTCAAAGTTCTGTCCTTGGGAGGCACATGCAGTCAGTCAGTTGGGACAAATGTAAATAAATCAGAGGACAAAACACTTTTTCTTTAGATATATTGTCGGTTTGAGGTAACGAGAGCATAAAGTGGGCCCTGTCAGTTATACATGTGCCGGCATAAGTCAGTTTCTTAATGCCGTGGAGTTAAAGAACTTCATGTAGAAGACAATGATATAGCCTAACTTCTTAAATAAATGTAGCCCCCCCAACCCCTCCCATATATTTTAATTGGTTTGATAAAGATGTAATTCCGCCCTCTCTGGTAATGTCTGTAGCTGTTTCAGTATGTGTTAATGCTAGGCACTTGTAAATCATTAGAGCCAGACTTCATTATGGTTTAACACAAGCGTTGCCACAGACAGAGAAGATGAGTGGTAGGCAGCGTGTAATTACAGGTGTGTGGAGAGAAAACATGCAATTAGAGATGTAGAGGAGGCATTTTGCAGTTTTTCAGCTCATGGATGGCGGATGCTTGTTTACCTCAACTCCCCTTCAGTGGTAGAAAGTTTCTCAGTTAATTTATTAAGTTTCAGTGAAGACATCGTCTGAAAGCATATGTAAAAATCTTGAACATCAAAAATGTCTTTTTGCTTGTTACGACTTGATTTGGATGTCATCTCCCATACAACAGTTATTTATTTATTTATTATTTTTATTTTGGTCAAGCCTAATTTTGATCCCATTAAAGTGTTTGTGTTAGTAATAATGGTGAGCATGTTATATTCAGCAGGTGATCTCAGTGAATTTGCACTTGGAAGTCAGAGTTTCCATCTTTCAAGTAAGAAAAATCAACTGGAAAGCCTCACTTCACCTTCCTTGACCTCAAAATTCTGCCTCGCACAAGAAAAGTCCCGATTCTTTCTGTAAGAAACTTGTTTTAATGTATTCCTGTTTGCATCTCACACTGGGCTCTACAACCTCTGTGGGTGAACATGTTGCTACATTGTTTGATGCGCAAAATGCAGAGAAATACACTGTTAGCATCTTGTATTGGTAACAGCAATTAGTGTGGTTACTGAGCACAACAGTTATCAAATCTCACTGGTTTCCCCACATGCAAAGTGAACTCATTAAAGTTGGGTGTGGCATAATTCCCAGAGAAATATATAACTTCTGAGCTTCATGGAATGCAACAATATTCACACACAATTAAAACTGAGTCAGCTGAACAAAGAGCCCATAGCCTCTTTTTGACACTTGACACTGGGTGTGTTTTCAGATGTTTAGAAAGTTTTTTTGTGTTTTTTCCTTAACAAAAAAATATTAATCATCTAAAAGAGAACTCTTTTTCTAACCTCCTGCTGCCCCTGGATCTAAATGACCACACTGATGCCTCGAGGGTCATTTAGGGGAAAACGGAGGGTTAAACAAAACTTTGTTGTTCTGTTTTGTGTCCATTTTGTCATATCACAATCCCTCAGTTATACTTTATGATCTATAGAGGTTGGCAGTAGGTAAAGTCAGCTCCAGTGTACCCCTTCAGAAGAGTAAAGTGGTTTGATAAATTGTTGCATTGTCAAAATGTATTTTCTGCAAAACAGATTTTATGTATTTACATATTTGTACTTCAGTTTAAGTAAAGGATATGGTTGTTGGTTATTTTCCCCAGGCCTTTATGTGTACTGTCAGAAACCAACTGGCTGTGACCCCTCCCAGGTCACTGTTACGCTTGAGGTCAGGTCAACGCATTCGGCCACCCAGAGCAGACCAACAGATGAGTCAAGTTGGAGGTGAAAGGTCAAGAACCGGGCCATTCTGGTTAGCTCTTCCACTCTCACCTGTCTGCCATGAGGGTGAGACACCAGCTGAAATAGTTGTGAGGAATGGACTGTTTGAAAGTGAAGAGACAACATTAGGACACTGGCATCTTTTCCCTTTCAGGCTTATTGTTTTCAGTTTGGTGGGACTTCTAACACAGCAGGAGCAAAACTGGGAGAAGTACAGTAAAATGTGTAACACCTACAAAACTTTTGTGTTTTTCTTAATGGTTCAAACTTCTGCTTTCTGACTCCTCTTTCTTTGCTTTAACCAAAGGAAGGAGTGTGTAATGTGCTGGCTGATTAGGACTTTTGACAGCGAGGTTGGGCCCAGCCACCCAGACACTGAGGTTAGTTAGTCTGGCTTTTGTGGCCAGACTGTTTGGCTGGGAATACCCTTCCTTTAGCTAAACCAAGCTGACGTTCCCACACATGCACATTGTATGGATACACACCTGATTCAAATAAAATAAAAGGCGCAACAAGATGGCAGACAAAGAAAAGAAAACGTACATTTCTTGATTGTTTCTGATATGCAGACTCATCAGGTCTTGGGAGGTCCAGTGGCACACAAAAGGACAGTTACTCCTGAGCACCGTGTTGCCGAGACAAGTGTTTCTCCCAAAGCAGAGGAATGCAGCAACTGTGCTTCTTCCATCAGGATTAAAGGCAAAGAAAAGTGTATGGTTATAAAAGGAGACGGCATGAACGTGTCCAGCAGAGAGGGTGAAAAAGCAGGTGGACGTCCAGCAGTCAGGTTCGGGATCATACAGCTGGAGGATCATTCAGAGCGGTCGGTTCCCGCAGAGTGAGCGCTCTCTATATTTTTCTCTGACGCACGCTGCACACTTAAACACATAGAGCCTCGCAAACACATAAACAAACACACAATATTTACAATACTTAAAGTATTTGGTGAAAGGTTAGAGGAGGCGTGACTGACCTCCTCAGTCATAATTAAGAGCCTAGGAGAGCAGAGCCTTTAGGCCAGCGGGGGCCCTGCCCAGACGCACTCCCTCAGACTGCACTGTTTATGTTTCATTAGAGCACAATTATACGTCGCATCCCTCTCCCTCGTGCAACCGCTCACTCTCACACACTTTCCCCGGTCCCTTCTTGTGCGCTCTGTGCTCCCAGCAGGAGAACAGCATGTGCTTGTCATCATTGAGCAACAATATTTGGAAGCCCCCTTGCACCCCTATCACCACCACCACCTTCCTTTCAAAGCTTATCATGGGTCAAACAAGCTGCTGAGAGGCCCTTCTATTGACATGGAGCAGACAGAGAGATCATAGAATACAGAGAGAGAGAGAAAAGAGTGAACAGTAATAGATAGAGTAATGTAGCAATAGCTACTTGAGGAGGGAGGAACCGTGCAAGACACTGCATGAGAGGAGCAGGAAGAGGAGTGTCTTCCAAGAAATGGTGGTCGGCTCCCAAAATGTAACAATGCATAAGGATTCAAACATGTGGCAGGGAAAATCAAGAGGCAAAAAGGCTTGGGACTTTACAGTATACGGTGTTACTTTGTGCTTTAACAAAAGTTTTTGTACTCATAACTGAAGACTTGACATAAACTAGTTCGTGTTGATCATAATTACATGTGGACACAAGAGTTCATACCTGTTCAGAACCGCCAAAAACAAGGCTAAACGCATTAGAAACAAACCAAGATGAGCAGTAATATCTAGTTAGATGAAGACACTCGGGCAGACATAAACAACTGAAATGTGCTGATTAAAGTAAATCTAAAAAATTAAGAAAACAACAACAACACAAAATCATACCGTATTTTTCTGACTATAAGGTGCACTTAAAATCCTTTAATTTTCTCAAAAATCGACAGTGAGCCTTATAATCAGGTGCATCTTATGTATTAATTCTGGTTGTGCTTACTGACCTCGAACTGATTTATGTGGTTATTGTGAATGAGTTGAATCAAGTTTGACTTTTCTGACTGTTTTGTTTCGCTTAATGTGCCTTATGTATGAAAACAGACCCAATCATTGATAACGCACCTGAAAAATATGGTACTAACAACAACACAAAGGAAATTGCGAAAAATGGAAAACTTTCAATTGTGGTGTAAAATGTGTAAAATAAAGATGATAAAAGTGTCAGGTAAAATAAAAACACTTCTTTTAACCTAAAAACATAATTAAATAGAATGCCAGTTTGGGACTCCTTTTTTCATGCGTTATAATTAATGTAGGGGCTTCTCACATTATGTGGTGTGGTTTGACCCAGAAGCACAGGTGACATGCATTAGATATATTCAAATAGGCATTTAATACCTGGCTCCATAAAATGGCTGGTACATGCCACACTGTTGACCTTTAGATCCTAAAATGTTAGTAACTTTTGCCATATTATGCAATCATGGTTTTGATAGATGCTGAACTGAACTTTTTGCTGCATGAGAATCAAATGCATCACATTGATCTGAAATATTTTAGTCATACAATAAAAAGGAAATTGTGTTGAAACTAATACTAAATTTAGACACTGAACAGAGAAGGAGGAGGATGAGAAAAGAGACAGCTGTGGACACGCTCATGACTGAGACAAGAGGCGGTCCTGCAGCAGTCAAACTGCATGACTTTCCCAGAAAATATCTTGCACTCCTGACATTTGTTGTAGGTTGGCTGTGGTTGCGAGTGCTGAAACCATGTAGGTGAGACTGTCACACCAAACAACCACAAACCACCGATTCAAGCTAAGAACCAAAGATTTCCTTGTGATTTTTGTTTTCACTTGGAAAAGACGGCAGAAACCTGCTCATTGTGAGTCAAGCACAGGGTAACATGGCAGGGTATAACACATGAAACAAACACTGGTGGGACCAGAGGTTTACTGCAAGGATCTGACGATGAGCATTATTACGCACATGAGTATTATTACTGGGCAGGGTGGTGAATTACTAAGTGAATGCAGCTGGGTGATTACAGATTTGGAGCAGGTGTGAGTGGCAAAGCAGCAACAGTGGCAGGAAATATGAACACAAAACTCCCCAAAATGCCAGGCGAAACACAACAGAAAACAGATGGCTAAGAACATCAAGTTAACTGAAGAGAAACGTTCTGACAAACAAGGCAAACCTAAAACAGAAACGTACAAATCATACTACCAGAAAATACCAAGGGAATTTTGACATAATGAAAACATTAAAATGTGGTGTAGCAGAATATTTTAATAACATTATCAGTTAAAAATAAACTATCTTCTGTCATCAAGACTATTACAACAACCCTCTGTGTGCTTCGGCATTTCAGCTCCTATCATCTAAATCAGCCAATAAATTATTGGCATGCAGTTTGTCTCCATGTTTTATTTGAATGCTTTTCAATATTGATGTTGCAAACAATGATTTTGCAATGACAACGACATTCTGATATGATGTGCAGCCCTAATTACTGCTATAATGGAGCTCCACTTGTTCATATGTTGATTTAAAAAGAAGAAGCATACGATCTGAAGACAACAAAAGTGTATTTCGTCTAAATAAATTGTACTTTTATGCGAATGTGCTAACTTGTATAGAAGGACAATATGCAAACAAAGAAGCAAACATTCAACAATCTCTGTAATACCATTTTAATTGGCGATTGTGACTTTTATCTGTGCTGCTGATTGTCCATGCTGCTGATCTCATGCTGCTGATTATCCATGCTGCTGATCACTTGCCTTTATGCTGCTGTATTTTCATTCATTCAACCTTTATTTATGCAGGCTAGTCTCAATGAGCCATGAAGACTCATTTACAAGAGGGACCTGTTCGGTCATACCCGACCGGAGGAATCTACTTTGTCAGTGAGTTCTACCCAACCTGAGAGACCCAATCAGAAGGATCTACCAGACCTGACGGGTTTAATGAAACCTGGATGTAGATGGAGCAGTTGGATCAGTCGTTCTGGGCTCATTCATTGGTATTACTGGTATTATCTTTGGTATTCATGGGTATTCATATCCATATGCTCACTACAGGCTCATGTTCAGGCTTCTGTTTAATATACTGTATTATTTTACATTATTAGTGTTTAGTGTATATCTTAGATCTTTGAGCGTATCATTTAGTGTTCATTTAGCATATATCTTAGATCCTTATATACTGTTTCTTCTCATACTTTATATTTTTGCTACTTTAGGGTTTAACTGAGACCGTGAGTACACAATTTCATTCCACCTCATGTACCACATGTGATGCGAATGACAATAAAGAAACCTTGAATGTTGAAATAGCTCAGCACTGGTTAGTTACTGTCTGTCTTTACTGGAAACCATTTTTTCAGCTCTAGAGCTTCATCATGTTTTCTGCACGGTAGCAGTTGGATTTTTTTATGTATCATGTTAAATAAAAAAAATAAAAATACAGATAAGACTACTATCTTATAAAATAAGATAAGGCACCGAATGTTTCACTCCAGACCTGAGGGTAAAAATCAAAGAAGTAATAAGCACAAAGAAAATGTTAGACAGGCTCGTATTTTTCCACTCTCGCTGTCTTCACCTGAGGATACTAAGGAGTAATTAGCAGCTCTAAATCAATATTTAGTGATTCATGCTTGTTTACTTCTCTTGACTGTCATCAAACATGTGCTTGGACACTCGTGTATCAGAGTCGTTGAGTCTAGACATCCAGTCACAGTGTTAACCCCCGTCCATGACCAGAGGGCAAAGGCTACACGCCACAGACCCACCCAAGCTCACCGCAGTGGCAACACAACATGCAGCTGTAACGGAAAAACACACTCAAACACTAAAGATGAATTATTTTTAATCTTTCTGGTGATTTGATTCCAGAAGCATTGTGCGGAAAAGTTGAGACGTTTGCCCTGAGGTGACCGCTGATTTTCAGTCTGTGAGTCAACAACTACAGGTGGCAAAGACTAAATTTAAAAACGTACCAATGGTGATGATGATGATGGACAGATTTTCTTTGCTGCCTGATGCTGAGCTCATTGACATTGGAAAAGTGTGAAAGAGAAGCGATTATAATTTCACTCTTGTCCTCGCCATCTTTAGGCTTATCCTGACAGCGGGACGGATGTCTCCATGAGAATACGTGACCTTTTTCTCTGCTGATGTTTCGTCTTTGGTTTCCTTTTCTCATTCCTGTCTAATATTGATTCATAATCTCATTTATGTTCATCTTGTTTCTACATCACCACCTCCTGGATTTGTCCCTCTTTTAATTTTGGGAACATTTCCTGTGAGAACAGGAAAGCCCCCTCAGATAAAGTGAAGCAGTCTGTCCATCCAGTCCTCCCAGTCTCTCTCTTTTGCTGCTTTGTCCAGCAGAGCTGTGTAAACACACCGGCTGGACTAGAAGCAGAGCAGTGGGACGTAGTGTGTGTGTGTGTTTGCATGAGTATATGTATATATATTTATCTCTGTACTGGATCTGTCTTAAAAATCAAATGAGACAAGACTTTGTCAAAAATATGTGTGGAGTGGGGTTGTTTATGACATTACAGGTCAAAGGACTTGGTTACTGGTGAGAAGTCTCAAAAATTCTGGAGCTTGTGGGGATATTGAATGGCTCATTAGGTGTGTGTGTGTGTGTGTGTGTGTGTGTATGTTTGCGTGTGTGTGTGTCAGCTGAGGCAGGCTTACAGGGCTGCACAGGAAATCTAGACTTGGCCTGAGATCTACCCAATCAAAGAATGTGTTAAATCAAAGTTGTGCAGTTGGCCGCTAGCGTATATTTTTAGCGCAGATTAAATATGTACAATATGTGTGTCTGCACTGCCGGACTGTGTAGTCCCAAGATTTTTTTTGTTTGCAGAAGGAAATACCTTGACAGGTTTCTGGAACACCCGCCTGGGTAGTCCTCCGTCTCCCACTTTCCTCCTATTTTTTTTCTTCAACTCGTTTCGTCCTCCGGTGTAGTTTTCAATGTTTTTTTTACACTCACGCCCTTCCTCTGCCTTAGAGCAACACTCTCCCTCCCAAAAACTCACGTTGTACGACTGCCATTTGGTAATAGAGTCAAAACCTAACATCTGGAAGAGAAAGTGAGAAATGAATGTAAAACTCATGGAGATATTGCCACATGTTATGCTCAAAGTTTTTTCAGTTGTTTTGCAAAAGTACACTTAAGCCCTAGTCGCACGGAATTAGTTTTACCTAGGGGCCACATGTTATTTGTAATAATTACGGCGATTGTCTGTGTTGTTAATCCCGTGCGAAATGGCCATGTCAGTAATTTGTAAAGTAAAAATTCCCCTGCAAATTACCTACTATATTTTGCTGAACTTTAAGGCCTTGTGAAAACACTAATCCAATGCGAATTGGCATCTCTGTGATTTGGACAGAAATGGGCGGGATCCGATACGTAATTAGGCATTTTTTTTGTTTCCTGCACACATTTTTATTTGCTTTTGGCAATGGAGGATGGATTGGAGTGCATAAATAACAGTTTGTGTCCCGGACCAGCAAAAGCGGATGAAACAAACAAAAAGTGGATGTTACGCAATATGCAGTGCGTTAACATCATATCTGGAAGATGTCTGTAAATTTCAGCTAAATCTCAGGCTTTGATTATCCTGTACAAACGCGCCACATAAAAAGCAGACGTTGGGGAGTAATTTATTTATTACATGTGGTCCCTAACCCAAGGTAAAACTACTCCCATGCGAATAGGGCTTTAGGTGAAGGCAGAGTGATTATGTTTTACCTATTTCTGTGTGTGCATGTGTGTGTGTGTGTACAGTTAACAAAGTATCTCATAAACAGAGGACAGATTTGAATAAAAGTATCAGAAAGAAATCATTGGATGTATACCTACAAGTGATTATCTTTTGGGGTCATCCTAATTAGGGATGGTCAGCACGGCTAATTGACATTAGCTAAATCAAAATTGCATATGTCTGCCAGTTTTAAATATATTAGTGTAGCAGTGTAGTGAGTCACGTGGGTACGTGTCACTAGTCGTAGTATGACAATATATGAGATATATGCATACAATATTCACGAGTTCCTCATCTTTCTGACTGTGTAATGTCGTGCATTGAATTTTAACCGAAATGCGAACGAGAGACGTTATTATCTTTGACCCATCAAATGAATGTGGTCATTTATTTTCAGAATCAAAGTTTAACATCAAACATTTACATTAATTTGGCAAAATATGAAAATAATAACAGACAAGTTTCACAGAAAATGAGCATCGATCACTCGGCGGTGAACGAGGACTTTGCTTCAGATATTTCTAAAATATCTGTACTGGTTTTGTGAGAGAGAGAAGAGTTTAAGATGAAATGGAGATTTATCTTACAGAGAACTATGTGAGGGAATTAATATCTGTAGACCAGAACGTGCACGCTTCATCAGATCTCAGCTCGCCTCCGGTACACTTTAGTCGAAGAAGAG
>NC_056508.1:27263723-27292050 GCF_014905685.2 Nematolebias whitei | reverse complement strand
ATATATATATAATATATAATATATATAAACAGCTGAATATGTTCCAGAATTGCGCCACTCAAGGTGGCTGCATGTTGGAGTAGCTCTGCTACTTTCATTCTGAGATTTTGTTTTTGAAAACATTCATTACTAATTTTTCTGGATGTGAATCGTTTTTTTCGGATGATTAATTCATCTGGTATCAGATGCTGTGCAGCTGGAAGGATTTTTACTGAAACCTTTTTTTTTTACTTTTGGACATTTGTTATGATGCGTAACCATAACAGCAAGGTGGTTTTCTACAACTGGGAGCTGCTGATTCACATCTCAAAAGCTCAAATAAGACCTCAACTACAGCCCCAAATCCCAAATGAGTTGAAAAGGAGGTGCGGTGGATGCATTACCTGGAGGCTGTGCTTGAGTGCCTGACCGCCGAGATCTTGGAGGTAGGGCATTGCTTGGAGAGGAGTTCTGTCTGTCATTCAGGTAGTCCTGCTGCCCAAAAGGCCAGAGAGGTTTGCTGGGTCTGGGTGGATGGATTTGCATCTGCAGCCAGTTTCTTCGGAGCTGCTGTGGTATAGACAGCTACAAGAGATCCTTCCTGCCCAAAGAAATCAGCATCTAGAACAATGCTTAATGAAACCAAGATGAGCTACAACAACAATTAATTTCCCTTTGGGATTAATAAAGTATTTTTGAATTGAAATGAATTGAATGTTTTAATGAAACACTCATCAGATTATCCAACACATAACAGGTTTAAACTCTTACAGGTATCGAGCTAAATTTAGTGTGGTAGCAGCTGATAGTCATCCCAATGATTTACATTGAGTGATTATTTTTATTTCTGCTGCTCCCTTCTTCAGGGGTCGCCGCAGTGACTAACTCACATGAAGACTTGACAGTTATTTTTACACTGGATGCCCTTCCTGATGCAACCACAGACCACCGAGCTACCACAGCCCTCTGTGTGGAGCAGAGAGCTGCTGTCTAGGGCACCCGGGGGAGCAGATGATGGGGGTTAAGGGCCTTGCTCATGGGCCCAGATTGGGGCAAATGAGGGTGGAGGCAGTTGTGGGTGTTTCATCTTTCCCACCCACATTTTGATGTTGTCGGTAAGGGGAGTCGAACTGACAACCTTCTAATTACAGGACCACCTTCTCTAACATCTCACCACCACTCCCATCTGTGTTAATCTTATTATTTCTCATAATATTGCACAAGATAGAACAAAAAGGCACTTACATTAAACCAAAATGGCTATAATGCCATCTCTTCCCAGCAAAAGGTGATTTCAAATTAAAACTCTGGCATGAAAGGCAGCAGGGAACGTTTGTCTCACTGATCCATGTTCCAGAGTTGTCTCTAGAACATTTCTGGACAATCTCTGTGATAAATGTTCCAGGTATTTGCTTTCTAACATTCAGTCCCTGTAGGACCCACTGCAACATGTGCACAGAAACAAATTGTTCACTGTTTTCATACATATTTCCCTTTTCTTACACAGTTAAAATATTTTTAACGTACTAATTAAATTAAACTCCCACCTGAAAAAGTTTTCCTTATCTCTTAAATTGGGAAAAGACTTTCTGGTTATGTATAATCGTGAAACTTTGACTTACTTGTCCTTTCTCAGTGATTAAAGATGATGAATGTCCAAGAAGACTGTATAACTTTCTTATTTCTGAAATCAGTTTGTATGCACAAATAATGATTATCTCTTCACGACCATCGTGCCTAAAGTCTCATCTGTATTAGCAGCATACTTTCCCCCTCTTCACACCTTTTATCTTCTTCTTTCACTTTTCCTCCAACTTCTGTTCTTCCTCTTTCTCACACAATCACAACTGTTGACAGTTTAACAGCAGAAAGAAAGACTCACATATTTCTGTGACAGATGCGCCGATGTCCCGTAATGATGAAAGGTGGCATTCCACAGAGCTCGCGGCCAGGAGGCAGGAAGTGCAGCCCAGGGCCACAGGAAACAGGAAGCAACCAAGGATGAGCTTTACAAGTCACTTACGGTTAGTCATTAGGGGACATGGGAAGTCATCAGAAGATGAGGTTAGGGAGGAGAAGCAAAAACAGAATGGAAAGGGAAAGAGACGAAAAAATAATTCAGATTGAAAAATGTGGGCAAAATGATGATGGGGAGTGTGTGTTGACAAGCAGCCTAACAGGCAGGAAGAGAGAGGAAGGAGCTGAGTGTGAGTGTGTCACTAGGTTTGTGCTGAAAGGTCAAAGTCAGGCCTCGTATTTGAAATTGAAATGAAATGGTGCTCTGGCACCATTCCCAAACCCCCAGCTCACAGTGGAAAGCACAACACCACCTGTACACACACTTTGCCCTTATTTCTCACCGTTTCATAAGTTACATGTTTGTGTTTCTTATGGACGTGTGCTGAGTAAATATCAGTTGTTACAACAGCATCACAGACTGTGTGTGGGTCAGGAGAATGTTTGGTTTTTCTTTGATGCGTTCAGTTGTACCAATTTATTATAGTGACAGTACGTTCTGTTTATTTTCATACAGCGGGGGTTTAAACACCACATCTGAAGATATTCAGGTTTTCATATTTCTCTTTTATGAGCCTGAAGCTGACTCTTCACTCAAACATCTATAACTATTTATTAGAATTTACAGTTACTGTGTGCTCATGTCTGGGAGGTGAATAAACAAGGATCAAGAGCAAAATTAAATGTTCAAAAGTTACAACATGAAGCCATTTTTTGGTCTATAACAAGCCATTTGTACAGATGACACCCAGTTAAAGAAATCTAGTTCCAGATGTCAAATATTCACAACTTATGAACCACCTGAAAACTGTAAATCTTCTTTTTCTTTCGGATGTTCCTTTCTTCAAGGGTCACCACAGCGAATTTACTCGCACGGAGACTCTGCAATAGTTTTTTCACTGGCTGCCCTTCCGGACACAACCACAGACCACTGAGCTGCCACATCCCTCTGTGTGGAGCCGAGAGCTGCCAGCTAGGGTTCCCGGGGGGAGCAGATGGGGGTTAGGGGCCTTGCTCAAGGGCCCAGGGTGGTGCAAATGATAGTAGAGGCAGGTGTGGGTGTTTCACCTTTCCCATGCACCACATTGTGATGTTGTCAGTCCAGGGAGTTGAACTGGAGACTTTCCAATCAACGGCCCACCTTCACCTGAAAAACTGTCAATAAAAGCTTGTATGGGCTGGATGCTAACAAGGCAGTCGGTTTAGCAGCTGTTCTTTTTTATTTTTGCTCTCCAGTTTCTACTTGGTTTAAAGATTCAAATATTTTGTAATAATTGTTATAAAATCCATAAAATACTTTTTAAATAATTTCCTGTTCAGACTTCACAGCAAGTCATCCTCCTCCATCTCACTCTGTCCTCTGCATCCTCTGTCCTCACTCCAACTTCCTCCATGTCCTCTCTAACTACATCTATATATCTCCTCCTTGTCTTTTTCCTGGCAGCTGCATTTCCAACATCCTTCTACCAGTATACCCACTGTCCCTCCTCTGGACATGTCCAAACCATCTCAGTCTGGTCTCTCTAACTTTATCTCCCAGATGTTCAACCTGTGCTGTACCTCTGATGATCTCATTCTAATCTTATCCATCCTTGTCACTCTTAAGGAGAACCTCAGCATCAGGGGAAAAAGTCATGAAATAGTGTCAAACTCTAGGCTTTATGTCTAGTCTATATGTTTAGTTGAAACACGGTGAACTTGATGTTGCTGTACAGAAGAAAACCCTGAAAATCTGCAAAATATATTTCTGGAAGATGTCCACGACAGTTCAGACTGGGTTCAAAGGCACTTTTCATTTGCTTTGTACAAAACTTGATACTCTGGTAATTGAAAGGCTGTCAAAAAAGTACACTGATGCTGGTATTCAAGCAGAATTGTGTAACTGGGTCAAACTGAGGATAAATGACACAAGCAGATTTTATGGATCTGACCAGAAGTGGTCACCCACAGTTATCAGTTTTCTGTTCTTTGATTTTTCAGCAGGATTTGCTGGATTGACACGGTGGGTGACTTTGGATGACTCTTTAACCAAAAGAAGGGGACAAAGATTCTGTTAAGAAGTGGATGGACAGCATCACAGGGTTAAAAAATGAAACTTATCAATGGCTACCTGTCAGGTGAGTGTGCCAGGTGCAGAATCAATGGTTGAAAGGTGTCCTACCTCTTCTCCGCTGTGAAAATAACCAGCCTAAGCTGAATATCAACTGTCCCAGCACCCTCCACTGCTGCAAGGCCACTTTTCTACCCCGTTTAACTCAGCTGCTTCTGCAGTCACGCCCTCAACTGCTCCCAGTTTCTCTTGCAGTAGAAAACAACCATGTTCCAAACAGAAGAAGGCGACTGTGTCAATTAAATGGTATGTGCTGCACACCGCAAATCACACACACATGTCGTGCACTCGTATCTACCACATCTCCCCTCCTGCTCTCTTTGTGTCTGGATACTGGATGGAGCCAGAGAGTTTTATGGCCCGTGTGTGTTGTGACAGTGTGAAAGGCACAGGAAGGAAAGGCCACACTTCCTCTGATGCTCCTGCCGCTGTGGACCAGAGGAGATAAGGACACACACGCACACACACATACAGAGATGCACAACCAGGCATGAACAAACAATCACAACACAGATGCATGCTTCCTGCATTAACACCCCTCTCTCTCCACCTCCCCTGCAGATCAACTTCCATGTGGTTTGGCCTCGTCTCCCTGCATAGCCCCACCTCCACAATTATTTGCACTCCATGGTCCAACTCAAATTGTTTAGATGGGCAACTTTAGATGAACACTGATGGCTGTTAGACAAATAAGCAAAACTGTCAATTCAATGTTTGTGTTATTGATCAAATATATAATTATAAATGAAAAGTAAAGAAGTTCGTGAAAACTGGACATCTTGTGCTTTCCAGGTTGAGTCTGAGTCTGATTTGTGTGGAACTGGAGCTTTCTGCATGTACAGTGTGTGTGGTGTGTGGTGTGTGTGTGTGTGTGTGTGTGCTGACGTAAGCCCCTCTATCTGATGATGCCCTTCTAATCCCCACAGTGATGTGTCATGAATATGGAGTTTAAGTCTCAAATCCCCTGAGATACACTGGCTATAGATAGCTTGTGCTTCTCTCTCTCTCTCTCACTCTCTCTCTCTCTCTCTAACAAACACACACACATGCACACGTAAACAAACACAAGGACGACACACAACTGAAGCAGCAGTGACATCCAGGGCCCCACACCGTACACACTGCCTCTGACCTGCGTGACGCCGGAGAGGCAGAACACGGAGAAGACGCTGAGAGTCGATTAAGACAAAAGTAACAGATTCAGAAAAATCTCAGTGGATGAACAGAAAAACTGCAGGATGCAAAAATTAAAGACTGAGTTTATGGAACTACTGATTGGCTAATCAGGCTGTAGGATGTCTGGTTTACTGAAAATGGTCACTTTTACTATCAATTCACATTAGTTTACTTTCAGTAAATAAAATTTGACTTTGAACAGTGGATTTTGCCATTTACAATCTGTTGTTATTGTTCCATATTAGTGTGTTGTATTTTTTATTCCGAATACAAATGTGTGGACAAGCTTTTAAGAAGTTTTCAACATTCAATCAAGAACAATTTAGGGAGAAAATGTGGTTTTTTTTTCACCAAAAGTCTCACATTTAAATAACATATGTTGATAATGATTGGTAACTTCTTTTTTATGTGCTTCATTTATTTTGCTTCTTATTGTTATCTCTGCAGACCAAAAAAGGATCCAATGACCAACAACGATATTTTCACTTCACCTTTTCCAAAGCTCCATCACACTCAAATTGTTGATCTTGCCTCCAAACTTTTCCAATGCAAACATGAATGAGGATGCAAAGGATGCAACAGAAGATCTTTGACTCAAAGAGACCCCACCCAACAACCCACAGGTCACAAAGGATTCTTTGTCAAACTGTTGGAGCAAGAGACCTCAGTGGGTCCTGGAATGACCTAATCTTTATCAGGTCGGAGCTGTTTCAGGTGGCAGAGACCGAACTCCCATCCTATTAGACATGTGGTTTTAATCTCGAAACACGTTGGTGTGTAAAGTAAATTTAAACTTACATTGGACAAAAAATAACAGAAAGCCAAACTGTTCCTCTCCTGCTTTTTAATTGCAGCAACAGGAAAACAAGACCTAAATAAAATAAACCTAAACGTCTCTTTATTTTCAAAGGCAGCAATTTTAGATTCTCTGCATATCATGCACATGTGACAATGAAAAGAGCTATGTTTACATGTGCAAAATTCTTTGACCGGATTGAACTGTTTTCAGATTAAATAATCCTAATGTATCGTTTACATGGGCACAATCCGTTCACGACGAGCGTTTACATGCAGCGGGCTTTGATTCTGAACAGAAGTACTGACATGCGTAGAGTGGTAAACTCTCCTTTAAAAAAACACAGAAGAAGAAGTTCTACTTCCTGTTTACTTCCAGGATGAACGTAAACAAACCTGAACACCCAAAATGGACCCACGGCAGGTTTTAATGACGGTGGAGACGTTATTGCACTCTCTGACTGAGCTACAGGTAATACAGATCATTTTGAGCTCTTTCAAAGTTTCTAGTAGAATTATTGTGTCGCTTGCCGACCAGTTTTACTTCCCCTACATATTAGCATCAAGCCAGGCGGAAATATGTGAGGTAGACATAGATCGTGCATGTGCAGTCAGGTCAATTTTTCATGATCGGAAAAAAATGAACAGATTGTTTACATGCACACCATTCAGATTATGTATCGGCATAAACCACCCGTTTCGTTCTGATTACAAATTATTTCGGATCGAGCTGAATCAACAAAGAATAATCGGAATGGGGCGTTTACATGATGCATTTTATTCCAAATGGCCGTTTAATCCGATTACTTATCTCCATGTAAACGTAGCTACTGTTGGAGTTTGTTGAGCCTCAAATATCTAAAGCACTTGTGTAAATTTGTGTGTATTGTTTTGCTGGTTGGATGAACTGGAAGCTTTTAGTAACGTGGCTCGTTGGGTTATTGTGGCCAAAAACACACATAGTGCAGGTGACAAAAGACATAATGTAAGAATAATCTCACTCACTGGATTATTTTGCACACACACACACACATATATACACGCACACACAAATGTGTTTTACCACACCCCACAAGCCTGCCAACCCATATGGCTTGAGGATAATAAACTGAAGAGCCAGCAACACATCTCCTGCACTCCAGAGCCAGGCAAGCCAAAGGAATGTACATCCCTCCAGTTCACCACCCCCCTGCTCTTTATCTGCCACTTTTTTTCTCTTCTTCCTCTGTCTGTTTGTCAGTCTCTGTCTTTTCCTGCTCGACTATGAGGCCCTGAGTAAAGGATCCTCTGTTAAAGTGGAGAGGTATGTGTCTGAGTATATACTGGCATCCCAGCGTGTGTTTGTGTGTGCGAGATGTGCCAAAGAAACCAGTCTGACGGGTCCATGAGGAGCGTGCCCTCAGGATGGAGGGAAGAGAAGGGAAGTGGGATGGAAAAAGGGAGGGAGTGCAAGGATGAAATAAAAAGAAAAATAAACAGCCATCTGAAGGAGAGAGGGGGGAATGCGTTATTTGAGGAGGAAGGCGAGTTATGAATGTGTTCTGCAGCATCTCCTGCCTCATTTCTTTTTCTAAAATTTCACTTGTGAATTCAGAACAAACACCTCTCCCTTGTCTCTTCCTTTGCCACACCTCCTTCGCCCCCTACCTGCCTCCACCCACAGTCTTCTCCACCTAAAGGCCTCTCTCTCCCTGGTGCAGCGGGACAGCCAGCAACGGCCTGCGGCAGAAGTGCTAAGCTCGGGCCTGGATTTGGAGCACGGCTGCTCTCGGTTGAGCGGGATCCAGGCCCCCTGAGGGTGGAAGGGTGGGAGTTGAGGGGATTCGGTTGGAGGGAGGGAAGGGAAGGGAAGGGCAGAGAGGGAGGAGAGTCGAGGCAGCTAGTAGCACAGTTCTGGATCACCTTCAAAGAGCTCCAGTCCCAGTGGAGAGACTGGATTCCTCTGCGGAAAAAGGAAGAGAAAAAACTGGAAGGGGGGGTGGGCAGTGGGAGAAAAAGAGTCAAAGACATGGAGAGACAAGAGGAAAGTAGAGAAATGAGGATTGTGTTGTAGTTTCATCCCCACTCTTTCACTGGTTTCCTCCTTCTGTCTTTCCCTCTGCCGCATGCATGCACTTGCCCTTCATACGGAGGGCTACACTCTGATGATCTATCTGTGCGCTGGAGCAGGGAGACATGGGAAATCTGGCTTGCACAAAAGCAGCGCTGTGCCTGCCTGGAGCTTCCTTTAGGGTCCGTCACATGTAGTTATATTTGTGTGCAAGTACGAGCACGAGTTTACCTTCGATAAACCTCTCCACCCTTTAAACGGTTCTCCTGCCACCGGCGTGGACACGGAGCTTATGCTTCTCAGAACCCAAGGTCACTGCAGAGAACCTTCTCTGTTCAGGTGGAGGAGACTTATCAAGCCCTGAATCTAGAAGAACTTCCCAAAGGAGTTAACGTGTAGCAGACAATTCACAAACCCTCACATTTGTTCCACTGGAATCATACCTTTTTTGTTTAATGTGCATTCTTTTAGACAGAAAGCACACTTTCTACTTTGTATTGGAGTGTGTGTTTGTGTGTGCACACCAGTGACAGACCTTCATCCTGAGTCTGGGTCAGCAGTTTGTTTAACATCAATTAGAGGCTCTGTGTTCCTCAACGCAAGCGTGAAGGGAGAATTAACGTGCAGTGGCACATTCCCATCAGCGCATTATTACACGGAGCACATCAGCTGGAACAGTGCAAGCATGAGTTTTTGCAAGTGTGTGTATGTGTATGTGTGTGTGTGTGTGTTTATGGACATGTGTAAATGATTCAAATTAGAAAGTTCTTCACTTTTGGGTTTTACTTTTCTTTGTTACTCTCTCTCTCTCTCTTCCTCTTCTTTCTTTGCTTTCCCCGTCTCTTTCAAGGACTTTGGTCTGACCACAGCCATTTCCCTTTTGCCTTCGCCTTGCCTAGCAACACACAGCGCATACTTTCCACAGAACATGCATTTAATTGGAGAGAAGATATATAGACACTGGAGAAAGTCTCTTGTAAACACAACTGGGTCTAAAAAGATTTTCCTCTCACACACAGAGTCTGAAAAACACATGTTCAGAGGCTTTCATGTCGACTTTTATATTAAATATCTGTACTGTGACTGACGGATGGACGGTGGGGCATAAGCAACTAATTTTATCATTGGAAAAAACATTATAAAGAGACAAAAATGGTTAAAGTCAGTGTTGCATTTTTGTAATAATGTGTGCCAAGATGGTTTGCCACATTTTACTGTCTGTTACACAACAAAGGATTAATTTGTCATGTGTTCATTCAATTTTAAATAGAGTAAATACACATCAGTGTATGGAAACCATATGAATTGATGTAGTTAATGTAGTCTTTGCCTGTTTCAAGGCTTGATATACACATAACAAGAGATCCCTTCAACTGTTTTAAGTCAACCCAATGAGACTGACCAGAGATTTTTCCACAAGTTAAAGTGATTTCTGAGAAACTGTTTTTTTTGGAAATCTACTTCAGTTCTCCTGAACATTTGATTCCAGTTAGGACATCTTTTCATTTAGGACAACTTATTGTTCTACAGAATTTTAACCACAAGTAGCATCCACTCTGTATAAACTAGGCAGCATAATTGAGTTTAGTTTTCTCTCCAAACCATATAATAAAGAAGTTTCAGATTTTATTTCAAAATCTTGTTTCAAATGTGCTCAGCTGGCAAATGAAAAACAGCTGCTATTGAACAATTCATATTGATGTTTATATCTTTCTCATGTTCCACATAATGTGGTATACAGTTCTTCTAGTTTTGGGTCCTTTTTTTTTTGGGGGGGGGGGGGGGGGTGTCTTTTTGGGAAGTCTTTGAGCTTCTGCCAGAGGAAAGATTCCCCAGTTTTGCCAAGGTATACCCTCCTACGTGTGTCATGTGGAGCCTGGCTGTACCTTTGCTTGTAAATAGTGAAAAAGGTGTGGTTTACATATAGTTGGGGTGTAAGGTGCACTCAGCATCACACTGACATGCCTGTGCCAAAGCCCAACAGGGGTGTAATTATCTGAGACTGGGTCAGCACTTTATCTTGGGTAAAAATACCTGCCTACTTATAGAAGGGGGACAGAAAAGGCAGCTCCGTGAACACAGGGGAACCTGTCTTCACACATCCAGGAAAATATTCCATAAGGCTCTAGTTGTAAAAGACTGCATTAAAATAATCACATAAACAAATTTGTTAAAGCATGATTTCTAACCAATTAAGTGCTCTGCAAAAGTTATGATTCACCTCAAATTTCACACTGTCTTGTAACGTTTTAAAGTGATGTCATCAGTTGCTCTTCAGGTTATTTAAAGATCTTTCAAGTTTTTTTTTTTTTTTCTTTGGACTTCGGTTGATTTCTCACTCAGTTTCTAGTCTTTGTTTCGGTTTCTGTTTCTGAGCATGGCTGCATATAAAAATTAATGCATGTTGTAAAGTTTGCGCTTAATTTGTGAACATAAAGAGTATCAATAAAATGTCAAGTTTTAAAACATATTTACTGTAGATAGTATCTGAAAGTCATGCCTTTAATAAATAGGGTTAAAAAATAGCAACGATCTGAGAGGTGCATATTTCTGCACTTCATCATTTATTGTATTTTATGCTGATTTTTCAGTTATGAATCCCCTCGTTGATGCTTAAATTCTGCATCTTATGTGTTAAAATTAAAGAAATTGGAAACAATCATGACTTTGTGATCAGCTGCTAGCAACAAATGGCTTCAGGTCCAGTTTAAGTTTAGTTTTTGTTAACTTGTCTACTAAGTGTCAACACAACACTGGAATTCCTCCCTTGAAATTAAGACCTTTGGTTCATGGATCAGAGTTTAGTTATTTAACAGAAAACAACAGTAACAAGAAAAAATGAAGAAGAAAGCTACACCTGATCAGGTGTTAAAGAAAGCATGAGTAAAACATCAGCCAAAGTCCAAAGAAAGCCCTTGGAATTCCTTCAACGAGCTCAAGACCAATTTAAAAGTATTATTCGAAAGTCTGGCTGCCATGAAATCCAAGTATAAAACATGCTGGATAAGTCAAAGCTTTTGCACAGTACTGTAAAATCAGGGATCTGTTTGTGTTACAGTAGCAGTCCCCCTTCAGCAGGCCCCACAGAAACTGCTTGGCAATGGCTCAAAGAGCACAACAAAATGTCTGAGGTCTTCTTCTTAGCTCTAAACTCCCAGTTACCAAAGCATGTGTGGAAAGCAAAGAAATGCAGAGACCCCACTTTGCAACCCGCAGCCCTGAAATGTAATCTATTATAATGACCCAGAACCAGACACCCTGGAACACTCCCAGATGTTTTTTGTCAATGATTCGACTGCTCCAGTATATATTAGCTGGCTGGTCATAATCTTATGGCTCATCATTGTAGCTAAGCTCAACAATCTGTCCTTGGGACTCCCAGACAAAACATTTCCATCTTCGTGTTCATCGCTGACCCATAAAAACACACGTCCAATATTCCACTTTCTACCTCTGAACCGCAACCAACTCTCAGCTCGGTACCTTTCTACACTCGCCTTGCAATCAACACCCCCCCCCCCCCCCCCCACACCATCCCCTCCACTCTCTCACCACATCTGTCTGTCTATGTTCCGAGTCAAGGACACAGTGAGCCAAGCAGACGTACAGGAGGACAGCTCTGCACCAATCAGAAGACAGAGATGGCTTGTGTCAATTAAATGGTATGTGCTTATGTCGCTAATCACAGACACATGTTCTGCTATCCCCTCCCTCTCTCTGGGGCTGTTGCCACTTTTCTGCACCACCTAAAACAGCCACATTCATCCTCATTACCTAATGAGACTCTACTGTGCACAAAATCCCCATTCTCCCTTTAGGACATGCGTATAAAAACAGCCAAAAGCTCCCACAAAATTCTAGATGATGCAGTGCACAAACATCTGCGCCTCTGCCACACTGTCAGACTAGCTCCTAATGCCACAACACTGGAAAGCCTCTAATGCCACAGTAATGCTATTGTAATGTGTATTATAAACAGGACAGTGAGCACTGAATTAGGCTGGCAGCTGGGGAGGAAAGAAACCCCTCATTAGCTCCCTTCAGTGTATCTACTTCTCCTAATCACCTACAATAACATAATCTCTTTAAAAGTGCTACAGATTAGGCCCAATCTGCTGAAAACCTCACGTGATTTGGACCCTGTAAAACCAAACTGTGAGGGTCCCGAGAACTTACACCCATTTTTGGCAAAGAATATGATTCAAGGATTGAAGGATGTTTTATTGTCATACCAGCTCACATTTGCATGTTTGTGGTACAAAATTCAGACTCAGGTCCCAAATCAAGAAGCCTAAAAATTAACAAACACAAAAGAGTATATATGTGTATATATATACTATATATGTAAAGTTAAAAAAAATGTAAGATGAAGCTGAATTAAGTGCAGCTCAAGTTCAGCAGTCTGGAGGAAACTGTTTCTGAGCCTGGTGGTCTTGCTCTGAATGCTCCTCAGCCGCCTGCTTGAGGGAGGAGCTGGAACAGACTGTGTGCAGGATGAGTGGAGTCCTTCATGATGCAGAGCGCCCTCCCCCTGCATTGTGAAGTGTAGAGGTGGGAAGGCTGCTCCCCACAGTCTTCTGTGCAGCCTTCTTGGCAGAGCCATCCTCTCAGCAGCAGTGCAGCAGCCATGCCACACGGTGATGCAGGTGCAGAGAACACTCTTCACCACACAGCGATAGAAGCTCCTCAGGACAGAGCTCCCAAGTCCAGCTCTTTTCAGCTTCCTGAGGAAGTAGAGATGCTGGTGGGCCTTCTTGACCAGACAGGAAGTGTTGGCTCACCAGGTGAGGTCACTGGATATATGCACTCCCAGACATATGTAGCAGGTGAATATGAGTGGGTATCATACTGTTTTGTCCAAAGTTGCATGGAGTTATTTCCCTGCACAGCAAAATGCACAATTTCAGTCCAACGGAGCCCAGCTGAGTCAGATTCCAGTGGAGTTTGTAACCTTTTCAAAACCTCTGTTTCAATCCAACCCCAGCAGCCGAGCACCATTCTGCCATTTTTGGTTTTCTTGATGTTGTTCCATATTGTCTCTTCCCTGCAAACTGCTTACAGATGTTGGCAACATGGAGCATTATGGCATCTCCAAACAAGGAAATCTAAAAAGAGATCAGGCCAAAAAATAAATTTGCATTTAAAAATGAAAGACAGAAAGCTTGCACTTGGAAAAAAAAGCTGGAACTCAAGAA
This sequence comes from Nematolebias whitei, assembly GCF_014905685.2. Classification (NCBI taxonomy): domain Eukaryota; kingdom Metazoa; phylum Chordata; class Actinopteri; order Cyprinodontiformes; family Rivulidae; genus Nematolebias; species Nematolebias whitei. The sequence continues at coordinate 27,278,729 of NC_056508.1, read as the reverse complement.
AGCAAATGTGAGAATGAAACGTAGGGTGAGAAAAAAAGAGATGAAAGACGTGAATGAACTATTGAATCAGTAGACTGTATGTTAAGAGAACAGCATTTGATGTGTGTTTTGTGAAAAAAGACTGAAATTAATGTCCTAAAATTAAGCTGTTCTCTATCAAACCGGTTTTATTTAACTAAAATTATTGCTGCACAAAGGGCTCAAACATTTTGGGGTCTGTATTTTTTATTGGATTCTTTTTTAAATTTATCTTTGGGGCTTGTGACAAAATTTCATGTTGTATAAAAATGCTGAATGGTTTGCAATCTTTAAAACGTGAATTGTCATCTAACTACTGCAGCTTTTTAGGAGCTGATAATGAATCCGCTTTAAATTCTACCCATTCCAAAACCACAATGCCATATACGCCTTTCCAGTTACAGCTCCCTTGGCAGGTTTTTTGTTAAGTAGCTGGCTATAGCATAAAGGAATAGCATTTGGCAGCTGGAGTTTACCATAAACTGGTGGGAAGCTGCTCAAATGTGGCAAAAGCATAGCCTCATCTGTGGCGGTCGTTCCATGTTGCCTCCCTCCACCTGTTTTACAGGAAGTAGCCTTGTCCCAGCAGATCAGAGAGGAAATATGTTGAAGTGCCACATCCTGCTCTGAGCACAGAGCCACAGCTCAGCTAATGCTCATTATGTCCAGAAGCCTCCTTGGGAGAGAAAGAGCACGGAGAGGGGGAGTTAGAAGTGTGTTGGCAGCCGTGATGCCACTCCCAGCACACTGATTGTAGAGAGGAATGACCTGTCTTTCCCAGCTCCACTCAAGCCCCCCCCCCCCCCCCCCCCCCCCCCCCCCCCCCCCCCCCTCCTTTAGTCTCCCCCCCCCACCCCCACACACACCTTATTTATTAATGGATCCATTCAATTATTTACCTCACATCTTAGGGCAACAACAGGCTGGAATGAAAAAGGTTGAGATGATACGGTACCCATGCTGATCCAAGACAGACATGGTTTTAGTAGAGTTAGTTAACTGGTACGTGCATCTTTACACCCCCCCCCCCCACCACCACCACCACCACCACCACCGTCACACAGAGAATAATAGATGTCATTACGTCTTAGTTTTCAACTATTGGTTAATCCTACTAAATGTTCAAAGTGCTGTTAAAAAAGATGGCTTATATTTAGTTTACTAAAATGTTTGACACTCGTGTTTTGCATAACACGTCTAACTTTTTATACTTAAGGGTACTATACATATTTACAGATGATTTGTGCACAGCAGTTTGCAGTTATTTTAGTTAAAGCAGGAGTTTTTGACTTTCTGAAGTGTAGTTGTGTTGAAAGTTTACAAGCAATCAGTGTCTTACCTGTCGTAGATAACATTTTGAACAGACTCAGTCTGGAGAAATAGAGTTTATTTGTAAACAGAATACTGTAGTCCCCCGATTATCACGGAGGTTATATTCCACACACACCCAAGTAGGTGGAAAAACTGCGAAGTAGGAACGCTATATTTATTTTAGTATTTATATATATTAAGGCTTTATAAACCTTTCCCACACTCTTGCAATGTGCTAAACTCAAACCTACGTAATTTTAATAACATACATGTATGTACTGTACAGTACTGCAAAAAATTTACATGAGTACTCACCAGCTCTGCAGCCCAGCAGCTTGGGTCCGGTCGAGCTCGGTTTCCGTCCAGCAGACCTACCCTGCAGCTATGAAGCCCACCGCCCTGTCCAGGTTGATGTGCACGTGGATAATTGAGCTTCAGGAAGCTTCAGGATTATTTGCAACTTTCCTGCCAACCCTGTGAGCTTAATAGATTTGTGTTGCAAAACTTTTCCTCCATTTCAGCAGAAAGCAGCAGCCAGAAGCACTGTTGGCTTCTGGGTAGTTTAGTTCTTTTGACAGGCATTACAGTATAGGCGTATTGAAAGAAAACTACAAAATGGTGGTGCCTGTCTGAAGTATTTTTTTCACTAACTTTTTTTATTCCATATCCCAATCACGTGAGTAATATTAAAGTTGACAATCATTGTAAAACCATGAACGAGTGAGGCCACGAAGTCAAACCGTGAAGTAGCAAGGGACTACTGTAATGAAATGACAGGCGGGGGTCACTGGTGCCCATGTCCAGCTATCACTATGCGAGAGACGGGGTACACCCTGTACAGGTCTCCAGTCCATCACAGGGACACATAGAGACCAACAAGAGAAACAACCATTCACTCTCTCACTCACACCCATTAATTAAATTGTAGTTTCTCAAACTAAAGTTGTTTAAAAGCTGTCTACAACAGGTAAGATATTAATTGTTCATAATGTTTTTACTGAACCTCAATTCAAACATTTCAGCTTAAACACACAAAATGTGTGACCTGAACAAACAATGCAAAATAAACCAACCAACAGAAAAAAATAATGGAAAAATATAAAAGGTATATAATTAAAGTATTTTGCAGTCCTCCTTTTCTTCTGCTTAAATAACCTACTTTCGTTAGTGATGTTCACTGAAACCAGTGAATTCTTACATTTACTGATGACATTCTTTGGTCTTTGCAGCTTTAAAACTGTCTGCAGCTTCCTGTTTGCAGAAGGAGTTGACTGTTCAGATGTATCACTGATTGCTCTGTGTCTTGTCTTATCTTCTCCCTTTGGCCTTATCCCCGCAGCAGCCAGACGAAGATCAATTCCTCCAGGAATAGGGTTTCACATCCCGGAAGCAGAGACGTACACATGACTTTCATTGACTCACCACGGCCGTGGTCGCACTGGAAAATGGACTGTTGACTCGTTTTGGCCATAAAGTCACATATTTATCCTAAAGACAAGCTGCTGTGGATGAAGCTGAAGTTGGCTGTTGTTTGTCGACACCCTGGGAGAAATGAAGATTTTTGGCATATTATGAGTGCTGTTGATGTAACTGCAACGTGACAAGGAAACCCCATTTTTGCAGAATGATTGTCAGGTAACTAGACAAGCATTTTTTCTACAGGTGGAGAAACATGCAAAGAGATTAAAAAAAAGAGAATATATAACTGTCAATCTGCACCGTTAGGTAAACTGTAATTTTTAATTAGTGTTAAGAAATAATAAAGTTTGGTAATCATGCATATGGGGTGCAACAGACTGAAGCTGAAACGCAGATGTTATGATCCAAACTGTTCAGACGTGGTTCGCCTCAGCCAAAGACTGAAGAAGCAAAGATGAAAAGGAAGATGGAGAGCTGGAGGGGAGAAGAATGAGGAGAGGAAGATGATTTATAATTGTTATTGACACATATTCAGAGCACTAATGACTGTAAGAGCCTGCTGCTGCGCACACACACACACACACACACACACACACTGAAAACATTTTCAGCACCAATCAATATGATCGAAGTTATGAGAAAAGACAGATTAAAACATTACCGTACATTTCTTCATGGATCTCTGTGAAAATCCAGACACAAGTTGTTTTCCTAAACGATTAACATGCTCGTGTGTGTGTGTGTGTGTGTGTGTCCCTTGAGAAAATCTTGCTTCTTCCTCAGAGAGTGACTGTGATTTAGAGCAACAGGAGAATTTTCCAGTTGTTGGTTGGGGTGTCTTTGTATGGATCAGCACATCTAAATAAAGTTTTGTAAGTTAATCTAATGAAATCGTCATGGTAACACAGCTCAAACCATCTTAATGGTGTTTAAAACCACAGCACGTGAATTGGACACGAGAAAATACAATAAAATTAGCAGAAACAAAAAAAAGCTAAAGTTCTTTTAGGTTAGACGAGACAAATGAGTTTGTTGGCATGTTGGGTGTGATTTTAGAAGGGGGGCAGGAGTGAGTGCACACTTTGGAGACTTTTACACACCTGCAGCAGGACTGAGGCTGATGCTGGAGGAGTTTAGAGAAGCTGCAGTGGAGCTCAGAGATGTTCTGGGTCCTGGTGGTGAACAGAAACAGGCCAGGTTTATGGCTACTGCTACTGCTGCTAAAGCTGAAGGTGGAAGCTGCCAGCAGGCTGAATGCAGATAGGATCTCTATGGGGGGGCATGAACGTGTGATTGGAGACTAAAATCATTACCGCACGCCTGGTCGCTGTGTCCTTGGCTCTTCCGCTGTGCTGAGGCTTCCTTAGACTCTCACAGTCTGCCTTCTTCTTACCGTCTTTTCTCCTCAAAGACACATTGAAAAGCAAAAACCTCTTGACAAAATATCTCTCTCCAGGTAAGACGCTGACAAAAACTTGTCTTCAGGATGACTTGTTAACTATAATCACAGGAGTTGACAATGATGCAACAAAATATTGCGTCGCTTTTTTCTGCTATGATTAAGTAGATCAGTTTGCCAAGAGAAACTTTTATCAGTTTTTTTTCTTCTTCAAAATAGACCAGAAATAAAACTTCATTATATCAAGTGTAAAATGGTTTTATTCCCTTTCGAGCTTATTCTTCATGTGTTGTTCAAATGGCTTCTTAAAAATGAACCGGATCACCCTTATCATTTTTGTTTGTTTGTTTGTTTTGTTGTTATCACAGCTGAGCTTCTTTCTGTGCCCCTCCTTCACCCCAGCTGCCCTCGTGCTCCCCTCAGGCTGCAGTGGCAGTCCACGGAGGAGGAGAGGGAGAATGTAAACTCCACTCTCCTGCTTTGGCCTCATTTGGTGACTCCTCTTGCCTTGGCAGTTTTGTCCTTGAGAATGTGCAGACACGGGACAGATAATGTTCTGACACCAGAAACTCTAGAGCGCGGCCAGATCAACACTTACTCCCTTCCACTTCTTCTTCTTCTTCTTCTTCTTCTTCTGCTGAAATTCTATCTCAGCATGCGCGGGCTGGACAACGACAGCGTGTTGATGTTTGTCAAACTATACATTACACATGTTTTTAATATTAGTCATATTTTAGCAAATAAATAATAGTTTTGCGTGCAGGTGGCGCACGTCAGTTATGGATCAACTAGACGCGCGCGCCAGGTTGTGGATTTTACGCAATGTTAATAATAAAACTGAAACTGTGTTTCATACAGCTGGATTTAGCCTCTAAGTTTATTCAAGGCCATGCAGTGCGTGGTGAAACTGAGCATTATTTCACGTCTTAATGCAAATCTGATGTTTGCTTCTTTCCTCCGCTGCGCTGCAAGGTCAAACATCTACTTTTACCGCGCGCTCCTGCGACAGCGGGGGTTTCTGCACGAGTCAGCAGGGCAGGAATCTCCCTGAACCAAGAGACCCGGTGATCTAATCTCTGCAGACCAGCAGGCGGAGTTTGCACAACAGTCTGGAAACGCTCAAAACTCCCATGAAGAGATACTGACTGAGATTATCACTTTATCATCAGCAGGACGTGAAGGGGGAACAATTACTTATAATTGTATTATCCTAAGAGAGAGTTTATATATTTTATGTAAGCAAAAAGAGTAAATAAATAAAAAGTCTGAGCTCTCACTGTTGCCATTTCAATGACTTTAATAAGCAAAATAGGAAACAATTTGTTTTTTCTCCAAAAACAACAACCAAAAGACAAAAAACAGAAACCAGCCTGAATGAAACAGTTCAAATTTAAGTGTTGTTCTATTATTCATATAAACAGGATTGAAAATTGATCCCCACCATCTCTATATGTGGAATTGGTGAACACAAAAATAAAAAAACAACAACCCGCTGCTGCAGTTTCAGTTGGATTTCAAGCCAGTTGAATCAACAAATCAAAACATAAGATTGTTCTAAATGCAGGACTTTCAAAGACAGTTTCAATGCAAGCACCATGCTTAATCGATATGATCTGACACTTTAATTTAAATCATTCAAATAATAAAACATATGGAAAACAAACTTTAACTATACGCATCTGGCCAGCAGAACCAGAATAATCAAATAATATTAATATTAATAGACGCAACAAAACAGTAACGTGGTTTTCATTTTGAACATTTGCACAACCTGAATCCCTCTTTTTTTTTAACTGACCGGCAGAAAAAAGTCAGGAAAACATTAAAACTTTTTATCACAACATGACTCATGTAATTATTTACTCGGATAAAATATTTAAAAGATGAGTTTTTGTGTTTGGGATTTTTAAAAACATGATCATTATTCCCAGGTCCAGAGAAAACGTGCAACAGGTGGCTGCCAGCCGCTGCGTTTTATTAGAACAAAACTTTATTCTAAAGAATTTCTGCTAAGAAACATCATATTTAATAAAAGACAAAGTGATAATTTTGAGTTTGCGCCTTTTTTGCGCACAACCAAATCTCTGTGCGCAGAAATATTAGTCATAACCTTCCAGCAGAATAATCATGTCCCTGAAGGGAGGTGTGAGCAACATTCAAAATGAAAACTTGCTAAATCACCAACAGAAGTGCACTTGACGCACGATTTGTTGCTTTTAAATGCGACAAATAATTAAAAAAAAACTCTTTCTTTTTCCGTTCAATCAATGATAAGAAAGTTTTTTTTAAAAAAACAGTAAATGAAATATAATAAAAACAAAGAAAAGAAGTTCAAACCAGCCTCTTCTTTCTTAATGTGCAGCAGTTTTTATAGCTGCAATTTATTTACAAGCCCCCACCCACCCAAAGAAGTGAAAAATAAACCCCCCCACACCAAAGGCGGCGGCCGTCCTGCTGTTCTGTCCCCGCTGCCCCCCCCCCCCCCCCCCCACACACACACACAAAAAGAAAAAGAGACAAAGCTATAAAGAAGCGCAGATCAAAGACATGCTCTGAATATACACGAGATGATGAAAGTAGAAAATAGAAATTATTACCGTACATGTCCAGCATGCAGGATTAATATTAATGCAGAAATCTTTTTTGTTTGTTTTTGTTTGTTTCTATATATATATTTATATATATATATATTTGAATATAACCAAGCAGGCAATAAATCAATGAGATGTTGCATAACCCACCCCCCCAGAGCAGAGCTGAATTTGCATAAAGTGGAGTCAGGCCTGCTTATGGTTTTGAATTTTTAGAGTCAAATTTTAGTCTCTTAACCGGAAATGTAAAAACTGTAGTCTTCAGAGGAGGTGTTGGGGAAGTTCTGATCCTCCTTTTATTTTGAAAGAGGGGGGGTGGGAGAAAACAACCAAAAAACAAAAACAAAGTCTCTTCCCTACAAACAGCTAATCTACAAAGCTGCTCGGACTCTGTCTGGATGGAGAGATGATTATAGATGAGAATATAATCTGGTGGATTAGTCTTTTAATATGAATATAACTTTTTTTGTATTATGTAATCAAACCGTGTGGGAGGGGGGGGGGGGGTCATTACCATCTGTCCATCGGTGGTTTGTGGAGAGAGGAAGGGTTCAGGGGGCAGCTGGTTGACTCACATGAAGAACTCCGGGGACGACGGGTTGTCGCTGGTCGAACCCGCCTCGCGGAAGCCGCCGGAGCCCGTGCCCGTGAGCTTCTCGCACTTGAGTTTGTAGGCGTCCCTCTCCCGCGCCAGCCGGCTGATCTCCGCCTTCAGCTGCTCCACCTGGTTCATCAGCTGCGTCTTCTCGTTCTCCAGCACGTGCTTCTGCTGCACGCGCTTGAACCTGCAGGACTGCGCGTAGCCCCGGTTCTTCAGGGTCCTCCTCTTCTGCTTGAGGCGGATGACCTCGTCCTTGGTGAAGCCCCGCAGGTGTCTGTTGAGCTCCCGCACCGACATGGACACCAGCTGCTCGTCGGAGAAGCGGTCCTCCACGCTGAGCCCGCCGCCCCCCGCGCCCAGGTGCGCCGCCGTCTGGCTCAGGTGGCCGTGCGGGTGGTGGTGATGGTGGTGGCGGTGGTGATGGAGCGGTTGGTGGGACTCAGGGGAGACGGGCGACGGGCTGTCGGGGTCCTGGCTGTGGTGATGGTGGTGCTGGCTGTGCGGGTGGCTGTGCGCGCCCGGATGCCCGGACAGCTCCTCGGCGTGATGCGGGATGCCCCCCGCGTACGGGTGATGGTGCTGCTGGCTGTGGCCGTGGTGGCTGTGGTGGTGGTGCGGGCCCCTGTAGCCCTCGAAGGCGCCCTGCTGCTGCTGCTGCAGCTGCTGCTGCACGTGCGGAGGCTGAGGGTGCCCGTGCGCCGTGGCTCCGATCAGGGCCTCCACCGCGTCCTCGGGGGTCAGGTTCAGCGTCTGCGGGTCGATCTGCTGGTGGTAGCCGCTGTTCGGCATCCAGTACAGCTCCTCGAGGTGGTGCTTCTGCTCTGTGGGGCTGAAGCTGGGCGAGGAGGGCACGGAGCTGCAGGGCGTGCTGATGGGGGTGGAGGACACGGAGCCCTGCGGCTGGAGACGGTTACACTGGCGCACCCCGCCGCGATCAAAGCCGGCCAGGCCCTCCTTCTTCACGTCAAACTTCATCAGGTCAAAGTCGTTGACGTATTCCAGAGCCAGGGGGCTGCTGGGCAGCTCCGGGCCCATGCTCAGCTCCGCACTCATGCTGGGGCGACTGGTCTGCAAAGACGCAAAGGTGCCGGCGTGCGTCGCAAACACGGACTTCTTAATGAGAGTCTCTTCCCTCCTTCCTTGTTTCATGCAATAGTTGTTTTGGCTCCTCCACCGCTCTGCGCTGACTTGCTGTAGCATGAAACAGTGTGGTGGGAGGGAGGGGGGTGAAGGGGGAGAAAAAGTTGTGGAGGCAAACTTTCAGCTCAGCTCAGTGTTTGCGTCATGTAGCCTACTTCTGCTGGAATAATGTGGCAGGCAGGAGGCAGAGCAGCGCGCGCCGTGCAGGAACAGTCAAACGTCGGTCCTTCCAGCAGAAGAATAGTCACAAACAAACCAGCAGAGCAGAAGAATGACCCCGTTTGCTCGCTGAGACCAGTCCACGTTGCAACTTCTTACTGATAAGTCTCCCTTTTTTTTTCTCCAGGAAAATAAAAGGCACAAAAAAGAAGACGCAAAAGTAAACAAGACGTCTGTTCTCGCTCTCTCTTCCTTTTTTTTCTCGCTGAGAAGGAGCTTTTCCAGCTCTGCACCGCAGAGGTTTAAAGGCTCGCCTCTCTCACTCTCTCCTCTCTCTGGTATCCAGCAGACTGCGCTCGGAGCCAGCCCGGGCTTTATTATCAAAGCGCGTGCGTGACGTCGCACAGAAAGGCAGGACCAACGGCGCGCGGTGATCCAATGGGAGCGGGACTCTGAGCTCAAGCAGAAGAAGAGGAGGTGGAGGAAGAGCACGAGAGGAGAGGGGGCGCCCAATTCCGTCTTGACAGCCAGAGACAGTCAGCTGACCGACTTCCCTAAAAGCGAAGGGGGGGAGGAAGGAGGGGGGAGGGAAAAAAGAGAAGGGGAGAGAGAAGTCTGTGACGCGCTGCTCCTTCACGCGCTTGGACCGTCGTGAGATTCTACAGACTCCGGTGCAAGAAGCTGAATGAAGCGTCCCAGACTGACTAACTTAAACATGTTGACCTGTTTCTGTTTTATTCCAGCTCTTGTTCTTGTCTCATTTATGATGCAGCATTCACTGGTGACGCTGGTTTCTGTCCATCTTCACAATCAACGATCTGCCCAGAAACAAACTCCTCTTTCCATCATCCATCTTTACACAAAACTGCATTTCTCTGAAGTCTGAGCTTTCCACAAATTAAAGCTCCACAGCTGGGCGATGTGACAAAAACACTTTATTTAACACTCTTTACTAAGTGTTTTTGAACTTTTTTTTTCTTTTTTTGCAAGCAAAGACACAATTTGATGGTTATGAATCTCGCTAGGAATATTCAGTTGTTTAGAGAATAATAAATAAATATTTTACTCCACCATAAGTAGTCATATATTAATGGCTTGTTTGACCCATTAAACTGAATTAAATGTATTTGCTTTAATAAAACCGACAGACTTATTTCGGAGTGTCTGATTGCGCCAACTCAGACCGGAGAGAGAAAACAGGCTCAAGGCTGCCCCTGCGTGGGCAGCACGTGCACACCGCCCGAGCCGTGGAGCTGCTGCTGATGTTGATGATGAGGGTTCCGTGCATCCCCACGCTCCTTGTTCCGTGTGGAAGGTCACATCCTGCAGTGATGACTGGCAGCAGCTCTTCTCGGGCACTTGTGATGGAGGATAAGAGCAGAGAGACGTTTGTTCTCGTTCTTTTTGTAAACTGTCGAACAGTTCGGGGAAAGCTAGGGAAGACTTTTTACAGAATTACGTGCAAAACTCATGTGATCTTTGTCTTAATCTGCTTTTAAATAAACAAAGAAAGAAAGAAAAAATCACTTCTATCCCAGCCAAAATAAACTGTCCGTATAAATGAGCCAATCTGAAGAATTGATCAGATGATAATTTCCTTCCCAGTCCATATTCACAGCTGAGCACGTGCAGCAGCGTATCGATCAGGCAGGATGGAGGAAGAAGAGGCTGCCAAAGATGACATGCGATAATGAAGGGCTCATTTGTTTGCCTTAAATTCTTAATCAGTTTGACGCGCGTGCGTGAGCTGGGATCCATGATTCACTTTCTGTGTTTGTGTTTGGAGTTTGAGCTCTGAGAGAAAATCTGAATCTGATTTAAACTAATAAACACTGGAAATAAATTATGTTTCATAAAGAAAAAAAATAGTGTCAGACATCTATAGAGAGAGACATTTATTATTATTATTATCATTATCATTACTATTATTATTATTATTATTATTATTGCTGTTGTTGTTGACGTCGTCAATAATTGAGTGTAATAAGTTTATTGGAGGAATGACAGTCATGAGAGGTGTTTTGTTTTCAGCTCATCTTTCTTTTATATAAAAGAAGGCCTCTTCCGGTTGGACTTTTTGTTTTATTTATATGACAGCCTGCATTAATTTAGAATAAATAAAAAAATAAAATTCCACCTTGTCCCTTTTCTTCCCAGAAGCCTCCTGATGGTTGAGCTCCTGCAGACGCGCCTCTCAGTCCTGACGCGCTCTGAGCGCAGCGTGTCGTTCCGTGCCGTGCCGCGGTGCCCTCGAGCCCCTCTCTCTCCCATCGAGGCCGAGCCGCCGGCAGCCCCCTTAATGCTCTCCAATATAACCCGAGACCACCGTCTGATGGATCCAGGCGGGCCTGCCGGCGGCTCCAGCCCCCACTTCCACCTCCTGCTCTGTAATCACGAGCTGTAATGGAGAGACGAGATGTTAAAAAAAAAAGAAAAGAAAAAGCGTGCATGTCAGCAGCATTTCGGTGGTTAATGATCTAAGTGATCCGCGTGCTTATGGACAGCGGGAAAAAGTGTTGATGCTTGCTTCTTTGGCCCTGATGAGAGTCCCATCCTGCAGATTTTAGGAGTGAATAACAGAAATAAAATCACCTTTAAAATGCCACATTTAACAGTTGACGCGCGGAGGCTGCACAGCTCCAGCTGCAGCCGGGCCCGCTGCTGGCGCACGTGAAGGCCCCTGCTCGGTGTACAACACATGGGGGGAATGCCACCTCACATTTATGGACTTGTGCACGCGAGGCTATAATGGAGCTACAAGGACTTTTTTCACCAATTCTCTCTCTTTTTTTTTTTGTTGCGGAAAACAAAGCTGTTTTTATTTGCGCTTCCTATCAGATGAGTGATGTCTCCTGGGAATGTTGCCGAACCGAGCCGGGGTGCAGCCGCTCTGAGGGCCCAGTGACAGTGGGGGAGGATGAGGGACGGAGACGGTTCATCTGCAGCGCTGATGCGCTTTGACGCACGAGGGACAGGAGAGGCGCGCGGAGCGGACGCGCTCCTCCAAAAGTTTCTTTCACAGATTGCTGCGTGTTTGAAGAAGACAGCGGGTTTCTACAACTTTATGCCTTTTTTTTATCTTGTCTGGAGAACAACAAGCTGCTGTTTGTTTTGCTCACGTTGTTTAAATGAAGTCAAAGAACTTGTTTGCGCAAAATACAAATCTTAGCGCTCGTCGATTCATGTTTAATATTTTATTAAATACTTTTAGCTACTCCATTAATGCATTTGACACGGTATGATGTTTCCACTGATTAACTTAATAATACTGTTGCTGTGAAATATTCAAGCTGTCGGTAAGGCAGCTTACATTTGTCTCAGTTTGATCACGCGCGTCAATAATCTACATCCTCTTTTTTATTTATTTGTTTTTTTTAGAGATTCTGCTTTGCTCCACCCTGATCGATTAACTCTTTGAAAACATGTTTTATTAAGACGTTTGGAAGGAGGCCAACCTCTGATGAAGGCCAAACATCATCGTCAATCACTGACTGATTGGAGACTTTCTTTTCTCTCTCTCTAAACAAGGTGAGATATGAAATATAATTGATTTTAACAATGTGAACCCAACATTTGTATTAAAATCCCCCTTTTATGTATTTTCGTGCTCATTTACATTTTCTTTCGTGTTTATTTCCCGACAGTTTCACCTCTCAGCCTATATATAGAAAAGGTAAATGTATTTGCAGACAGAAATAAGTTGATTTCTGGTGACAGAGCGCCCCTAGTGGTGACTCCTCTCACTGCAGGAAGCTGAGGTTTCTCATCAGTGAGGAGCAGTTTTTGCACAAACGTCACCAGACTTGTGTTCTTGAAATGACTAAGAGACCTCGAGCATATAAAAAGCTGATAAGGAGGCCAAAGTATAATTGCAGGCCTTTCCTGAGTTTAGATGTTCCTGATTGACATGTAGTAAAAAAAACAACAAATGAACGTCACTGTGCACTGTACTGGCTTAATGCCAGAGGAAATAGAAGAAGATGAAAAAAAAAAAGGACAGTAAATCTGCCTGTTGCTGTGGTAATTTCATTAATGTAAATTGCAATGCTATATGTACGACAGGTTTGGCCTCCTTCCAGCTGGCTCTTTGCTGAGGCTTGGGCATGATGTTTGGTTTTATCACAACTGGCCACCACACGACACCACAAGGGCCAGATATCAGAGTGCAGGCATGACATAATTAAAAACTGTACTCTCTGCTCGTAACTGCAGTTTACACCTGTGTTTTCTGCACCAGCAACTGGCTGCTTCAATTCTGAAGAAACGTATCATGTAAACCATGAACCATAATTAAAAACATACAGTATTTGCTCACCTAACTAATGCCATAAGTCTTGTGTTGTTCTTAGAGCTGAACTGTCTCACTTGAATTGTTCCCATGTCTCTGAGTGGCATCTATTTCCTCCACAGACCAGATTCTCTGGAAGACGTTAAAACAAATCTTCATTTAAAATCTGCAAAATATGTGTAACTCACACTTGAGTGCACAGCAACTGTAGGTCAATAAGTTAAAAGTAATGAGAGTATTTTAAACTATTAAAATCAAACATTAAAAAAATATTCTGAACTACATCAATGATGCCGTAGTTTTTCAGATATATCATTGTGAAACTGAATTGTGGGTCCACACTAAATGTAAACAAAACACTCAGATGAATTTGCCTGAAGTTAATCTGGTAATTCAACAAATCTGAGCTTAATAATGTACAAGTACATCAAAAGTGTTGGACTTCTCCATCTCAAATGTCTCTTCCATGGACATCATTGATCTACTTTTGGTCATTTGGGCTGTTTCTGTAGGTAAACAAATGTAACTGGCAGCCATTCACAAATTTTTTGGACACATTTTTAATTCAAAAATGCATGCATCTATTAGATGAGAAATTAATGTTGTTCCTTCCCTTAGAGATGTTTAATCTTTAGTGAATTTGTAATTCATACATGGTTCGGTGTAATTCTTGAGGAGATTTCTTTACAGCCTCCCGTCAAATGTGTGCAGCATCAATATTTATGATGTGCTGTTCTGTTTTGTCCACTGAGCTCCATCAATGTTTGAGTGTGAACTGGTTTCAAGGTATTTTTTTAGTTTTCATTAGATTTCTCTTCTCGTCTACTGTCCTGTCTGCTCCATCAGTCGTAAGATCCAGACCTGTTGTTGTTATTTAACATTCCTCTAAAAATGCAGCTCCCACTCTCGACTCCTTCTTTCTCCTCTCTCCTTCTCTGTCCATCTACTCCTCTTTCTCAATGACCTCCTTGCCTCTTAGCTCCCTCACCCTTCTCCTCTGGTCCTGGCCCTGGCCCTACCCACCCTGGGTCATTTATCATGGGCCAGGAGGGGAGCCCCCGGGCCTGCAGGCCTCTGTCAGCCCCTGCAATCGCCTCTTTGTGGCTCCCAGCAAACAAGTGTTGGATCAGCAAAAGTCTATTAAAGCCTGGTGGGCCTTTCTCAGCCAATTGGGTTTGGGTCACTGAGCTGCTCTCCTTGCTGCTCCGAGAGCTCTTTGTGTCGCCGCCGTTCGCTGACACAGATCCCCACAAGATTAATGATTCTTAGCAGCCATTTGGGTTTCATTCACAGGGTCCTTCTCTCCATCTCTCCCTGTTTGCTCCACTTCTCTTGTTCTTGCTTCAAACTGTCCTTTCCTCAGGTTTCTTTCTGCCTCCTAATTTACCACTTTTCACTCAGTGATTTAGCTTTTAATTGCTCACCCAATCATTGTCAAATGTTTGTTTCTTCTCTTTGCAAAAGAATCACCTGCAAGTGTGATTAAAATGCACAGCCCTTATTTACCTGATATTTGCACTTGAATTTTGCTGCCTAAAAACGAAAAGTTTTTTTTTTTAGTTGTTTGTTTTAAAGTGATGAGCTCCTGTCTGATTTATCCGAAGGATGGTCAGAAACAGATCCACATTACAGCACTGGCAACCTTCCCCGCAGTGTGCCTCAGGAGGCTCGGAGCAATTTGAAATCCTAGAGCCACTTCCACAACTTCCATGTTGCCATGTTCTCGGTGTAGTTTCCAGTAATTACTGCAGGTTAAGTGCACGTCCCGGAGCTCAGTGGAGGCAGCTCTATCCCTCACCTGGGACATGACTCAGCACAGTCCAGGTCATCCGGCCATTTCCCTGACCACTGGACCACACCCCAGCCTACTTTAAACCCACAGGACAAGCACTATTTATGAACGTCTCGCATTTACTTCCATCACGTAATGTAATGGTAGTTTTATTTACTGGCTGGACTGTTTGCACAAAGACAGCCTCACTCTGACATGTTTATCTCTCAGAATGATGTTATGCATAAACTTTTTTTTAAATCACAGAAGAACTTCATAGGAATTATAGAGAAAGTTTCATGTTTATTG
>NC_056508.1:27240869-27263323 GCF_014905685.2 Nematolebias whitei | reverse complement strand
GCTTTCTGAAAGACTTCCACATTGTGATATTAAAAAAACACAACTCCAATTTAGAGATAATATAGAGTTTTCAAATCAACATGGATTGGTAAAAAGCACTCTGTAAAGCTAGAACTTTATATTATGCATCTTTAATTTATAAGAATAAAAATAACCCCAGGTTCCTTTTCTGTAACATAGCCAGTCTAATGAAAAATCATTTCTCTGTTGATTCATGTATCCCTAGAACTATAAGCTGTGATGACTTCATGAGATTCTTTATAAATAACATTGTTTCAATTAAGGAAACAATTCAAACCAACATTCCTAGTATTGCTTCTGGTTCTGTGTCAGATGAGACAACATTAAAAATGTCACTAGAAACCTGATTTATGTTTGGACTTTGCCCTGTTGATCTCTCTCTAAATTGTCAAAAATAATAGCTTCATCCAAACCATCCACATGTCTGCTAGATCTCATCCCAACCAGACTATTCAAAGACATATTTCCCTTAATTAATAACTATGTCCTGGATGTCTCCCTTTGTCTCTAAATGGTTACATACCACAGTGCTTTAAGATGGCTGTAATTAAACCTTTACTTAAGAAACATAACCTTGACTCAGGAATTCTAGCTAACTATAGACCTATATCTAATCTAACGTTCTTCTAAAAAATTCTAGAGAAAATAGTTGCTGGTCAGTTACATGATCTGCAAAAAAATAATCTGTTTGAAGAGTTTCAATCAGGTTTTAGAGCTCACCACAGTACCGAATCTGCACTGGTGAAAGTCACTAATGATATTCTCGTGGCCTCTGACAATGGACAGGTGTCTACACTGGTCCTGTTAGATCTCAGTGCTGCATTTGATACAGTTGATCATAATACTCTACCACAGAGACTTGAATATGATATTGGAATTACAGGAACGGCTCTAAATTGGTTTAAATCATATTTATCATATAGATTCCAATTTGTAAATGGAAATAATGAATCTTCATCATACACCAAAGTTAGTCATGGAGTTCCTCAAGGTTCAGTGCTTGGACCAATACTCTTTACCTTGTATATGCTTCCATTAGGTAATGTTATTAAACCACATGGAATACTTTTTCATCGTTATGCTGATGATACATAGTTATATTTGTCAATGAAACCCAATGAATCCAATCAGCTACTTAGACTACAAGCATGTCTTAAAGACATACAAACCTGGATGACTCTAAATTTTCTGCTTTTTAACACAGACAAGACCGAGGCTTTAGTTTTTGGACCTGAGCATCTTAGGAATACATTTTTCAGTCTTTCACACTCCTTGGATGGCATTAATCTGTCCTCCAGCTCTAATGTTAAAAATCTTGGTGTTATTTTTGATCTGGACATGTATTGTATCCCCTACATTTATGTTACTAGAACCACCTTCTTCCACCTGCGTAATATCACTAAAATTAGAAACATCTTATCTAAAAATGATGCAGAAAAACTGGTTCATGCATTTGTCACGTCTAGACTGGGCTATTGCAATGGTTTATTATCTGGATGTCCTAATACTTCTTTAAAAAGTCTTCAGTTGATCCAAAATGCTGCTGCCAGAGTCTTAACTGGAGTTAGTGGGAGAGATCATCTCTCTCCAGTTTTAGCTTCTCTCCATTGGCTCCCTGTCAAGTCCAGAAAGGAATTCAAAATCTTACTTCTAACCTACAAAGCCCTCAACAGCCTAGCTCCATCTTATATTACAGATCTTATTGTTCCATATTTTCCTAACAGAGCACTTCACTCTCAAACTGCAGGTTTACTTGTGGGTCCTAGAGTTTCCAAAAGCAGAATGGGAGGAAGATCTTCCAGTTATCAGGCTCCTCTCTTGTGGAACCAACTTCCAGTTTCTGTCCATGAGGCTGACTCATTGTCCAGTTTTAAGACTGGGCTTAAGACTTTCCTTTTTGATAAATCCTATAGTTATGGTTGGCTTGTTATGCTGCCTTAAGCTTAGACTACTAGAGGACAAATTGACCTAATTTCCTTAAATTAATTGTTAAAATTCTGTAGTTTTCATTTGATAATATTTCTATCTTAACAAGTGATTCTTGACCTGCTATTGTGTATCTGTTCCTCTCAAACCCAGCTGGTCAAAGCAGATGCCGCTTGTCCTGAGCCTGGTTCTGCTAAAGGTTTCTTCCTCATGAGGGAGTTTTTCCTTTCCACAGTTACCTTCATGCTTGCTCAAAATGAGAGTTCTGTGATGGAGTTAAACTCAAAGCAGTCTGCTCCTCAGATAAATAGTGTTAACTTATTATTTTTATATGAATGTTTCTGTTCAGTGCCCTGAAATGACTTTTGTTGTGACTTGGCGCTATATAAATAAACTGAATTGAATTTGAATTATTTATCCTGGCAGTTTGCTGATAACTAACAAGCTTTAAATATGGCCTGTTTGTAATTTGTTTTTTGTCTCTCCCATGATGGTCATCTTGCACACCTGTGTAGGCAACCAAGTTTCCACCAGCTGAAGCAGGTATAACATCCATCCATCCATCCATCCATCCATCCATCCATCCATCCATCCATCCATCCATCCATCCATCCATCCATCATCTTTTACCCACTTCTTCCTTTTCCCTGAGTGCCCATGTCCAGCTAGCCCTGTGTGAGAGATGGGGGACACCCTGGACAGGTCTCCAGTCCATCACAGGGACACATAGAGACAAACGAGACAAATAACCATTCAGTCTCTCACTCACACCTAGGGACAATTTAGAGTTACCAATCAGCCTAACATGCATGTTTTTGGTCTGTGGGAGGAAACCAGAGTAACAGGAGAAAACCCACGCATGCACGGAGAGAACGTGCAAACTCCACCCAGAAAGGCCCCCGGACAGGGATTTGAACCAGGGACCTGTTCGCTGAGAGGCAGCAGCTCTACCAGTTGCGTCACCGTGCTGCCCATTGGAGGTTTTCTAAATTACAATTTTTGGGAGTACAGTATTGTGCAAAAGTCTTCTTCGTCTCTTTATATTTTTGCTCCTCAGCAGTCAGACTTTCTTGTAATCTTTTAAAGTGGTCTAAGTAAAATCTCTGCAGTCTTTCAGAACATATTTTAAAGCTTTCTTTGGGCTTCAGCTGCTTTATCTTATCTTCAGTCCAGTAACTGACCATTTTCTAAAATAAATATTTTTTTAATATCTTATGCCACTTAGCTCTGATTTATAAATGATTTAGATGTTAAAAAGGCTCTAAACTCACCGGATAGTGTTATAACAGACAACATGGCAAGAGATCACCTCTAACTTTTATCTTTAGGAACTTTGTTGCCAACAGCCTATCAAATATTTATTATTTGTTTGAGTCACATTTATAAAAATACACATAATAACTCCGTAAGACAGGCATTAAACAGTATTTTAGCCCCAACAAAATGCTTTGAGTTGAAAGTGATACAACTGAAAACTAAACATCTCATGTTCTGTGTCGTCTTTGGGTTTTTCCTTTTGCTTCTTAATGTCATGACTTTCAGATCCGGTCCATCTGATGCAGAAAGACGATGTTCAGTTCTTTTGTCCTCCACTTGTCCATTTTCCCCATTTAAAGGAAACACCACCCAATAATACACTGTCAGGACCAGACATTAAACAGAGCATGAATGAAAACGCAGCAACTGAAAGATCTCAAGAAAGTATAAAAAAGTGCTGATCAAGACCACAAATTTACAAGAAGGTTTGAATCTTTAGCAAAATTTAAAGTAACAAGGAAATGGTTTAAAAGTTTTGCACACTGTCGTATGAGAGTGGAGCATCTGAGAAGATACCGTATTTTTCGGATTATAAGGTTCACTTAAAATCCTTTAATTTTCTCAAAAGTCGACAGTGAGCCTTTTAATCCGGTGCGTCTTATATATTCATTCTGGTTGTGCTTAATGACCTCAAATGGATTTTATGTGGTTATTGTGAATGAGTTGAATCAAGTTTGACTTATCTGATTGTTTTGTTTCACTTAATGCACCTTATAATCTGGTGCAACGTATAGTCTGAAAAATATGGTAATTGACAACGGTGATTGTAAATCTGCAGATGAATGTGCTGTAGATAAACTGGTTATCCTTGAAGGATTTCTCCTGATAAAACATTTGAGGAGGAACAAACCACCCTGTGAGCTCGTGCTGGTTTTTGAAAACTAAATATTTTCCCCCTGTGAGCCCGTCAGCGAGGCCCAGCCTCTCGCTGTGTGTTTACAGCGTGTCTGCTTTAGGACTGGATGGATGAACCCTGCCTGCTGCTGTGTCCATCTACCTGGCCTGCTTCCTGTCTGATTAATGTTCTGCGTGTGCGTGTTTGTTTGTATGTGCGGCTGTGTGCAAATGGTTATAGATGGGACAACACCACCACGCTGGCAGTCTGAATCATTACTCACACAGATAGGGAGAGACCCGGGGCAGAGAAACCCCAACATCCTCCACCTTGCAACACAGCTACACTGGCCCCTGTGCACACACCTTTGTGTTATTCATGTTTTAGCAGAGAGTCTGGCATTTCACCAAAAACTCCTTTTTTATTGAGATACTAAAAGGATTCACTCAAGGAGAGGAAGGAGTTGGTTTTCTTTCTGCCTTTTTTTTTTTTTTACTTTTTTTTTTTTTTTTAGCTAAATTTTACTCCTTGCAAAGTAAGCTGCCTCAGTAGGTGCATGCTCAATCCCAGCATGTTTACTTTGCTTACACAGTTTAGGGATTTTACTTTTTTTTTTTTTCCTGCATGAACACTTAAACATGCTATGAAGCTTTAAATATGACATTTAAATTGTTTAATCAAAAAGCTGTTTTTGTTCTTCACACTATGTTAAATTCAGTTAAATTCAAACATATTTATTAATCCCACAGGGAAATTAAATGTTGTAACTCATCATCCTGGTTTCATTAATGAGTTGTTCTAGATGCTGATGGATGTGGGCAGGAAGGATCTCTTATAGTGGTCTGGCTTATCTGAAGAAGCCTCTGACTGAAGACACTCTGTTGTTGTATGACGGTCTGATGAAGAGGATGCTGAGGGTTGTCTATACTGTTCTTCATTTTATGAAGAATCCTTCTTTGTACAGTCATCTCCAAAGGTTGTAGAGGAGTCCCCAGAACTGAGCCAGCCTTCTTTATGAGCTTGTTGAGCTTTTTTAAGTCACTTGCTCTGGTGCTGCTACTCCAGCAGATGATGGCAGAAGAGATGGCACTCTCTACAACAGACTGATAGAAGATATGCAGCATCTTGCAGCAAACACTGAAGGACTTCAGCTTCCTCAAGAAGTACAATCTGCTCTGTCCCTTCTTCTTGTAGCTGACTTCACTGTTTCATCTCCAGTCCAGTCAAATTTTGAGCTTTGAGATGTTAATCAGCTGTTCCCAGTTGTTCAAAAAAATTAAAAAACAGGGCAGCACGGTGGTGCAGTTTGTAGAGCTGCTGCCTCTCAGCGAGCAGGTCGCCCCAGTTCAAATCCCAGTCAAGGACCTTTCTGGGTGGAGTTTGCACGTTCTCTCTGTGCATGCGTGGATTTTCTCCAGGTACTCTGGTTTCCACCCACAGACCAAAAACATGCATGTTAGACTGATTGGTAACTCTAAATTGTCTCTAGGTGTGAGTGAGAGAGTGAATGGTTGTTTGTCTCTATGTGTCCCTGTGATGGACTGGAGACCTGTCCAGGGTGTCTCCCGCCTCTCGCCCAGCGATGGTTGGACATGGTTACCAGTGACCCCCTTGACCCGAAAAGCAAGAAGCGGGTAAAAGATAATAGATGGATGGGGGAAAAAAAAACACCTTGTTGCCATGGTTACGCATCAGAACAAACGTCCAAAAGTAAAAAAAAGTTTCAATAAAAATCCTTCCAGCTGCATAACATCTGATACCAGAGGAAATAACCATAAAAAAGCAATTTACATCCAGAAAAAATATAAAGTTTTCAAATATCTCATAATGAAAGTAACAGAGCTGCTCCAACATGGAGCCACTTGAGCAGCACGACTCTAGAACAATTTTGTAATTTCAGTAAATTGTAGATATTTACTATAGTACCAGCAACTATAGGTTGCCAAAGGTCCACAAAATAACAAAAACAAAAAAGTTTTCATTCAGAGTTTATAATTGTGCAGGAATCAGAAACCAATGTTCACAGCAATTTTGATGATTTCACAATTAAATTGCTATTAGTGTTTAGGATCAATCACAATTGTTGGTGTTCGTTAATCAGAACTTGTGAAGGCTTCAAATTTTATTGCTGTTATTATGACACAAGAGTCTTAATCTTAATCTGAGGTGCATTTAAAATATAAACTTTAAATATTATTAAACCAGTAACTCCCAACAAAAGTTAACATTCTCACAATTAAAGTTTCTAACTCAGAATTTGCAAGAGTGCAAAAAATGTGCCTATGAAATATTAAATTCAACAAATATTGGACAACTATTTTAAACATATCTAATTACCCCTACAGGGAAAAAAACCCAACATGAGACCAGATGTGATCCCACAAATACGTAGAAAATCTTTCTAAATTCCATGTTTCACATGTTCATTTAACATGATATCACATGTAAAAATGTGATTTTTCACACGAGATTCACATTTTCTGTTCCCAATTTACACAAGAAACATGTCATGCATGTCAGGATTTTGGTCCAGGTTTAACTACTATGACAGAAATTGTTAAATGCCCATGAACCATGTGTTTGACTTGGCAGAGATTAATTGATCCTACATGTACAGCTGGATGGTTGAGGTCATCAGTGTCTGCATGTGAGCTGTGAGAGACGATAAGCTTATAAAAACAAGCCTCACACGCTGCCTGTGGCAGATTCTCGTGACTGGGCTCATGCATGTAGAACTTCTGGACATCTGTAGCCTGTGGTGAAAATCTGAACCTTTCAAGTAAAACCAGTTAAAAATCTTCTTGTCCTCGAATGTGGCTGCTTGGAGTAAGTAAAACGAACAGAGGATATTTTATCCAACAATGCACATGCGTATGTCACACATACTGTTTGTCACATTAATTTAATTTAATTTCCACATATGAAGTTCATGGGTTCATGGTGTGATGTCACGAGCGCCGCAGTATGTCCGCACTGATGGGAGCTCCACTTGGACTCAATCTTTTTTTGTTCCTGTTGTTCTTGTTTTAACTTATTTTGTGTTTACACTGCACACCCACGCTACAGGTATGAGTGCAACACTTTGTTGTTTCTTTTTTGGTGAGACGGTTCTTCTCGTCCTCAGCATTTCATTGCATTGTTGACCTTGTGATGATTTTTGCACATGACCAATAAACCAAACCTGTCCTCGTGTGGTTTC
Source organism: Nematolebias whitei (assembly GCF_014905685.2). Classification (NCBI taxonomy): domain Eukaryota; kingdom Metazoa; phylum Chordata; class Actinopteri; order Cyprinodontiformes; family Rivulidae; genus Nematolebias; species Nematolebias whitei. The sequence continues at coordinate 27,256,025 of NC_056508.1, read as the reverse complement.
TCTGTGAAGGAAGCAACAAAAGCTTTGATGTAAACAAATATGAACAAATACATTTTTTGACTCTCCAGCATTAAAATTAGAGACAAATACAGCATGTGATGTGTTTTATATTATTAAAACTTAAAAGGAGCATTAAAAAAAAAAATCTCTTGTAAAATAGTTGTTGACAAATGAAGAATTTAGCCAAATAATTTGTTTCATGCACTGATGAATGTTTCCAGCTGTGTTTGCATCCCCCGCTAGTTTTGTTCTTTACTTCTTTTTTTTTGTTGTTGAAGAGGAGCAGTTATAAAACTGTGAACCCAAACAAGAGCGTTAAAAAGAAAACATGTTGAACAGCTTCACTGCCAACAGGAACAAGCATAATCGACTACAGAGATATCAAAACAAATGTGTGTGTTTTGTGTGTTCATACATTTGATATCTCATAAGGTGTTTCTGCTCCTCAGTGCAGGACGTGTCTGTTTATGTGCATGAGTGTGTAGCAGAATCTATGCGTGGGCTGGAATGGGTGTGTGTGTGTGTGTGGAGGTGGTGATGGGGGGGTATGTACAGGAAGAGAGCCTGTAAATAAATCTGTTTGGGGATTGGGGGTGTGGGGATGAAATATGGTCCCAGGGATGTGGAGCAATGTGAAAAACTCGGCAACGCCAGGGAATAACAAATCTCCCGATGTCGCCTCTCCGCAAAATAAATACACTCCCCTGTACAAGTCATCCATCTGGACTATGAGTCGCAACAAAGACGCCCCCAATACAACACACACACACACACACACCTAGAAACCATGCTTATTTACACACTTATTTATTTGCTTGTTTGTTGAATTAGAAACTGCATGCAGGGGGTTGGAAAGTTCTTTATTTCTTTATTTATTTTACAAAATGTGCCTTTTGCTTCCCACCCTCCCTCTGTAACAGGCTGCCTGCGAGGCACTGAGGGGTGGCGGGGGATTTGTGGGTCGAGCATTTTACCTAATGATCAATCACGGGGGATTAAATGATTAAATTTCAGCTTTGACAATTTAAAAGTGTCCCCCGCACAATGTCAACCGAACAAGGGGAAGGATGAAAGATTCTACCTGCAGCGATGGATCAGAAGCATTCAGCATCCGATATATTACAGAGAAACAGTGAAAGTGTATGTGTGTGTGTGTGTGTGTTCTTGCTTGGACACTTTCTCCCTGACATTTAGGCTTTAGCAACAACAGTCACCTCAGTGTAGGGCCAGCAGATTCATCTTCACTTTATCTAGGCCTCCTCAGCTCCAATAGCGTGTGTGTGTGTGTGTGTGTCCTTGTTTATGCTACTTTGTGAGGCCCATTTTTCCAACTTATACTGCATTGTGAGGACCAACTGCTCCTTATGGGGCCCAAAGCCCGGGCCCCATAAGAAGAAGTCCCGTTGGTGGGTTAGGGGCTAGGTTTAGGACTAAGGTGTGAATTGAGGATGTGTTAGGTTTAGGGTTAGGTATGTACTGGTAATGGTTAGGTTAAGGATAAAGGTCATGGTTAGGCTATAGAAATGAATGAAAAATGAATGGAAGTCAATGCAAAGGCCCCATAAAGATAGCAAAACAAACCTGTGTGTGTGTGTGTGTGGTAAACATGTATCTGTGTTTACATAAAGAATCACCATAAAACAACAGCACAAAAGCATTTGCAATAAAAGGCTGCATTTTTTGGGGTGATCTCCAGTTTTCAGTTTCTAATTAAGGTCTGTTCTTTTGGCTTAATTAGCTGACACCGTGTGTGTGTGTGTGTGTGTGTTTGTAGAGGTCATCCTGTTCCTCCCAGGAATAAATATTAGCCCTCGTTGTTTGCAAATAGGTGATGTATGGTGGTCGTATCTCTCGGTGATGAATGTTTTTTAGAAATTTCCTCTCCTTTATCAATTGACTAACAAAGCCATGTATCACTGCCACTCTCTCCCACTCCCCATATAAATTAAAGAACCATCTCTGTTTCTTTCTCGCTCTCATCTTCCCTGCTCCCCAATTCCCCTTTCATTACTCCCTTTAGCTTTGTTCGTTTTATTATGTTTTGTGCAGTTTACCTCGTTTTACACACGTCCAACCTACAGGAGTTGGTGCTCTGAGGTATTAATGCAGTTTATAGATGGAGCCAGTCTTCAGTTTCACTGTATAGAGAAGGTGACAATGATTCTCATGCCTTGCAGCATGTTATTTGATGCTCTCGTTACCAGGAGTCGCATGACATACTAAAGGATCAGCATGAAGGGAAACATGTCTATGTGTTCCTCCTAATCGTGGCAATAGTCTCAATGTGCTGTCTTTCAGCTGGGCGGTGTGGAAAAAAGCTACAGGCTGGATCACAAGAGGATGACAGGAGGCCGATTATGCCAGAGCAACATATTGTAAACTACTTATCATTACTGCAGCCATCCCAACTAACGAGCGAGCCGGAGATTAACAGGAGCAGAGTGGGGAGCCATCTTAATCAGGAGGGCTGTTTGAACGTGGGGCTCTGTCATTAAGCACAGCTGTAATACAGCAGAGAATGGGAAACGCTGAGCTGTAAAGCTGCACCACGAGGCTGGCTCACGTCCCAGCCTCGAGCTCTGCAGGGGTCTGCTGCTCTTCTCATTGGCCGTTTAATCTCAGAATGATCAGGAATAGAAAGATAAGGGCCCCAAATATTCAGCCATGTTGAACGATTAGCCTCCATCAGAGAGGCTCCAGGCACAACAACACGGTTTAACTTCAATCTGTAAAATACAGTGGGGGAGTGTTAAATGTGTGATTCCTACTCCTCTCACTCTTTCCGTCTCCTCTGCTCTCTTTACACATAAACACCCTTTTGTCAACTCCCTACCCAACATCAGTGACTTTACAGAGAAAACAAACACATCTGTAGAAATTAAACTCCTTAAAACACACCTCAACACAAATAACAACTTCCAGGAGGATGTGCTTTTCTTTTCAGGTCAGTGATTTGGCTGTTTAGAGACATATACCTGTATGATGGAAATAATAACCTAACTCTTTGCTGTAATTTTCTTTAACAAATTGCAAATAATAAATTACTGTTTTTTATAAACTAAAACTGTAAAATACTTTACAAGTTACCTTGCACAGGCATATTTCCATCTGTCCCAGACTCTCTGTTTAAAGTTTTATGAATAGCTTCAGAACAATTAGTATCTTACCTGTTGTAGATCATTAAATGACCTCAGTTTGGCGAAATAGTTTTTTTCATAATGGGGCTACAAGGGTTGGGTTTTTGCTGCTGTTTGTAAACAATTCAAATCACACAAGCTATTCATGCAAACTTTATTTTAACAGTGTTTACAGTGCTGTACATTTTGCATTGCTTAGTTATTTAAATGGGATTTTATCATTTGTGAGCATGAATAGAGGCAGCAGCTAATACTTTGTGGGTACTTCTAGGAGTAACATCAGTTTGAACAACAATAAAATACCAAACTAACAGTGATGTGAAGGTTGATAAAATATTTTTTTATGAACGGATTGAAAGTTTTTGAGATTGTAATATATTTAAGACTGGTCTGAGCTTGTGTTGGAATAGACATTAGCTCAATAATACGGTCAGAATTAAACTATTTGTCTTCAGACTTGGGTCATTCAAAGAGCTATCTACAACAGGTAAGATGATATTCTTTACATTTCTAAAGAATCTTACTTCAAAAGATCTGAATTAACTTTTTAACAGCTTCATTCTGTGTTTCGCTGATCTCATTTTATTTATAATTCATTATGAGGTTGCTTATTCTGGGAAAATATTTAATCTGCAGGCATTTTTGTGAGCAAATTGCAGCAATTGGTTGCATTAAAAAGCTGATACTAACAAATGTTTGCCATTTATCTCTAAATAAATCATTGCGAAGCTGAAATTCATAAGCAAATAAATAAATCTTTTCCAACTCTGTTGAGCTTTGTTTCAACAGAAGACTTATAGATCGTAACAGATTTAGATCTCCCTCCTTTCCCACCCCAACACATTTTTTTTTATCTTGACCATTTGTTTTCCATGTTGTCATTCAGAGCATCTTGTACATCTCTTTTTTTAAAATAAGCCACTCTCATGTCCTGCAGATGGACAGGCCTGAGCTGTCTGGACAAGCTGTAGCTCCCCCACCAAAAGCTTGAACAATTGGAGGTAAATACATTGGAGACAGCCCATTTGTTTTGGGCCGGCGGTGATGCATGCTTTTGCAGTGAGCAGCACATTTTTACCACGCAGCCCAAAGCAGCTGTGAGTAATGGACTGCTCTGGCCTGTCCACTCATACTGCTATTTTTATTATTGTCTCCCTTATAGTTTTCATTTTTCATATCAGGGAAAGGGAAAGAAAGAGACTCCAATATTCCCTTCAAGTGAATACTTTTCTTATACAGAGACAGGAAGTGAAGCTCTACTCTTCCTCCAACCAGTTCAGCTGCTTCCATCATTTCTGTTTTATTGTAGGGCTCATAAGTTTTTTGGGATGCCAGAAAGAGATAGATAAATAATGATCAATACATGGAAACATAATTCAGGATGATCGATTTTCATGACTGTGTTTCAGTAGCATGTTGTCTGATTTTACCTCTAGACATCAAGAGGATCTCCATGAAGGAAGATCAGCGAGCCTGAATAAATAAATACAAAAAAGAGGAAAGACAATGTAAAAAGTGTAGCCACTAAGCTGAAAATGTGTGATTCTGACTTTGAAGATGATTCACTAAGCTAAAATTATCTGCTGGTGCTGGCCCCAGGCAGAAGACTAGTGTTTTGCACGAGTAGAGCACCTATAATAAGGGCTTCTTCATTCCACTGACAGCTTTACAGAACCTGAGTTATGGAGCCGTGGCTATGATGCTTGTTAGGCCTTTGCTAGGCTTCACACAGGGTTACATTAACACACCTCACCTCCTTCCCCTGCCCTTCCACACTGCACACATAAAGGCATCAAATCATGCTAACATTTACGAGGAGCAGACTTGCAGAGGCTCCGCCTCCCTTCCTTACAGATGTTTCTTGTTAATTGGAGTTATTTGTTCAAGTTGTTCAGCTGGTGTTTACATCAAATGTATTACATTTATTTCCTTTTTCCACCTACACATACTTCTCCTCCACATGCACACCAGCCAGACACCATCTCCTCCTGTTTCCCCCCCACACCTCCCTTCGCCCTGCTCCAGTGCTGACAGTATACTGTAGCACGGTCCTTCTTGGTGATCCATCTCTGTCAACCTGTTAAAATGATAATGCCAATTAAAGCAGAGGAGTAATTGCCCTCTGTTGCCTTTAATCCCCTGCAGACCCCCAACAGGAGCCACAACTCTAAATATGAATGAGACCTCGGGGCCCCCCTAGAGGCCAGTGCCTGGATGAGGACAGTCAGACGAGCAAGGTGGGGAGGTTGGAGGGCAGAGCTTGGGGGAGGAGGGGTGATTTGTAACTTTTAACCTCCACTGATCACCGATGGCCTTGACAAGAAAGAAGTGGAGGGGAAGGGAAGAGATATCGCAGACAAAACACTCAGCCAAAGATGCTGGTAATTGTTGCACATGGATGAACACACACACTTGTTCAAGGTCGCTGTCACAGGACTTATGGCCCTTGCCACGGTGCAGACTCTCAGTCTGAGGAGCCTAATAGGAAGTGAAAGGACTATCTGGCAGTGGACTGTGACGCCACTGATCAGAGGCGACACAGCTGCACTCTCAGGTCAGCCAGGCAGCTGTTATTACCAACGTCCCTATCACAAATTCAGGGTTATTGTCTTCAGATAACGGGCACAACACGAGATTTGATCTGAACATCTATAAAGTGATCTGTAAAGCTGGACGTGTTCTTGGTTTTCTAAAGAGAAACTGGTGGCTGGGCACAGCATCACACACAAAGTAGGTTTTTCTTTTACTTTCACTGTCTGCATAAACTGTGATGGACTTGCCACCTGTCCAGGATGTACCCTGCCCCTCGCACAGTGATGTCTGGATATGGGCACCCCCCGTGACCCAAAATGGAAGAAGCGGGTAAAGATAATGGATGGATGGATGGATGGCCACTGGTGCCCACGTCCAGCCATCACTGTACGAAATGCGGGGGACACCCTGGACAGGTCTCCAGTCCATCACAGGGACACATAGCGATAAACAACCATTCACTCTCTCACTCACACCTAGGAACAATTTAGAGTTACCAATCAGACTGACATGCATGCTTTAAGTCTGTGAGAGAAAACCGGAGTACCTGGAGAAAACCCACACATGCACGAATAGAACATGCAAACTCCACCAAGAAAAGCCCCCCAACCGGGATTGAATATGGTGATATTCTTGCTGAGAGGCAACAGCTCTACCAACTGTGCCACCGTGCTGCCTGAATATTTTCATAATTTAAAAAATAAATAAATAATTTAAAACATTTTTTTTTTGTCTGTATTATAAGTACTATGTGTTGTCATATGTTCCCATACAATGGGGAAATTGGTTCTCTGCATTTAACTCATCGCATCTGGGATAAACCTTATTTTAGTTATGTCTCATTTAAGTAATTTTAGGATAGTGACCTGAAACTCATTTGTCTTGTTGTTTATGGCAGTGATCCAGAGCTTTTGAAGTGAGGTTATTTTGAGTGTTACGGACACATGTTTTAGCTTTTGCAGAGAGATCTTTAGCCTGAGAGCTTCATTCTGACACACTGATAAGCTCAAGGCTAGTCTGAGTAGATCCATGACCAATTTTGACTGATTACATCTTAACACAACTTAATTTTACAAATCTTTACATTGGAATCAGTTTTTCTTTACATGGTTATTTATACAGTAATCTATGGTTATTTACCATGGTTATGGCCATCCATCCATTATCTTTACCCGCTTATTCCATTTTGGGTCACGGGGGTCGCTGGTGCCCATGTCCAGCAATCACTGTGCGAGGGGCGGGGTACACCCTGGACAGGTCGCAAGTCCATCACAGGGCCACATAGAGACAAACAAGACAAACAACCATTCACTCTCTCACTCACACCTAGGGACAATTTAGAGTTACCAATCAGCCTAACATGCATGTTTTTGGTCTGTGGGAGGAAACCGGAGTACCTGGAGAAAACCCACGCATGCACGAAGAGAACATGCAAACTCCACCCAGAAAGGCCCCCGGACCGGGGTTTGAACCAAGGACCTGCTCACTGAGAGGCAGCAGCTCTACCAGTTGCGCCACCGTGCTGCCCTATCACCAACCAATGTTAAATTAATGCTGAACCATGTGTGTGAGTTTAGAGAGTTGTTTTCCCTCTCAGAGACGAGTCTTCATGTGCAGCCGAGGTCACACTGATTCAGAGTCAGAGAGTCAGAGAGTCAGAGTTTCTTTATTGTCATTCGCACCTCATGTGGTACATGTGGTGGAGCGAAATTATGTACACAGGGTCCCAGTTACATCCAACAATAAAATGTATAAGAAAAACAGTAATGACATCTAAGATATGAACTAAGAAAAACATCAACTAAATATACACTAAGCACTCATAACATAAAACATTGAACATCAGCACAAACATGAACATGAGTCTGTGAGCAGATGTGCACGCATGAACACATCAACATTGAAACAGATCAGCAGCAACATGAAACAGATCAGCAGCAACATGATATGGTTTTTCACAGTGATTATTCTAGTTAGAGATTCATGAGTCTAACAGCCTCAGGGTAGAAGCTGTTCCTCAGTCTAGTGGTTCTACACTTAATGCTCCTTAACCTCCTTCCTGAGGGGAGTGGGGCAAAAAGTGTGTGTGCTGGGTGGGTGGGGTCCTTCATGATGCAGGTGGCCCTCTTCCTGCATCTGGAGGTGTAGATGTCTGTAATGGTGGGGAGACTGATTCCAACAGATTTCTGTGCAGCCTTCACCACTCCACTCCATTCGAGAGCTGATAAGGTTTTATAAAAACAACTCTTGCACACTGTCCGATGCAGATTCTCACGACCAGGCTTCAACGATGCATCTGTGTAAGCCTGTTGTGAACTCTGCCCTTGCAAGTAAAACCTGGATAAAAATCTTCTCGTCTCCTCGTGTGACTTCTTTTAGTAATTGAAATGAATAGAGGATATTTCACCCAGCATTATGGTTTGGAGATAGAGGCATGGACAAAAAGACAGGAGACAGAACTGGAAGTGGCAAAAATGAAGATGTTGAGGTTCTCCTTAGGAGTGACAAGGATGGATAAGATTAGGAATGAGATCATCAGAGGTACAGCACAGGTTGAACAACTGGGAGATAAAGTTAGAGGTGTCCAGACTGAGAAGGTTTGGACATGTCCAGAGGAGGGACAGTGGGTATACTGGTAGAAGGATGTTAGAAATGCAGCTGCCAGGAAAAAAATAAAGAGGAGATATATGGATGCAGTTAGAGAGGACATGGAGGTAGTTGGAGTGAGGAGAGAGGATGCAGAGGACAGAGTGAGATGAGGAGGATGACTGTTGGGACCCCTGAAAAGGGAAAAGCTGAAAGAAGATGCAGAAAAAGCTGAACCCACTTTAACAAGCCGTTAGCTCATTATTCTGGTCAAAACCAAACGTATTTCTTCTAACTGATGCCATTTAAAGAGCTATCTAAAACAGGTAAGAAATTGATTGTTCATGACCTTTTTCCACAGAACCCCTTGTCCAATAGTCCCTACCATTTCATTAATCTCATGCCTTTTGATTCAAAATAACCAACAGCAATAAAACCTAACAAATATAATACCAAAGTCTGTGTTTAAGAATGTTCTTTTGTCTTCATAAATGATTTTTCTTAATCCAGTATTCACTCATAATAATATTAGCATTGCTAAGAATTAAAAAAACTACAAGTCTGTGACAGTTGACACCCCATCCTCAAGACTAAACCAGCACGGCATTAGCTTCACCACCAACCAGGCCGCCACGACAGCTCATGCATCACAGCATGCTTATGGCAGCTCGTGTGGCGAGCATATGTGTTTGAGTATATTATTATTGCTCAGCTCAAAAAGTGTGTGGGAGGAGGGCAAGACACCAGACCGAGTGTGTAGGTGGTTGTTAACACAAGCACCGTCACCCTTTATGACTTGGTGACCCGCAGCAAAGACCAGTGGGAGAATGCAACAGCGGGGACCATGAAAGAAAAATCACACTGTTGCCTCTGTGTGATCCATAAGCAGCTTTTAAACATCTGAGAAACACTTGTGTAGAACACATCTGGCTGACACTGCCACCAAAACATCAGGAGAGCAGCTGACAAGCTCAACTGCACAGACCCAGTTAGCTCCATCAGAAGAGTGATGATCACCAGAGCCTCAATGTGACGATAATCTCTTCTAACTTCATCAGCACAATTTCCACCAGCAGGCCGTGCTTTCAATATGTTCTGCATTATGTAGTCCACTCACTTTAACTCAGTTACTGTAACTGTAGTAAAACACAGAGGCTCACACTGATCCTGCAGATCCTGCAACTCTGCACTGTGCCACGACACTTCAACGCTACGTCGTGAACTGGACGCCAACAGTGACTTATTACACGCGAGTACGCCGCCAAATGTATAATTACGCTCCTTTTGTTGCCCCTGTTGTTGAAAATGTAATTATGAAAGATGAAACACAGCCTTCAATGAGATGGCTGTAAAATAGCATAATTAATATGGGCTTTTGCGAGAACAATCCTCGCTTTACGGGAGCCCCACGTTGGCCGTGAAATTAATTAAGTGTGCCAGGATTTATGGCCTGCACTTGGAAATGAAGAGAATTAATCGCAGGCCGAAGATGGATGGTTGCTAGAAAATGATGATGCCCAGGACCATGTGTGGGGGAGGCGTCTAACTGCTTTAGGGGTACTCTTAGAGGCGAATAGAAGGTTTTGACATGATTATACACCCCCAGACAACAGCTGGACCAGCAAGAGGTTGGAGAACTTCTTATGGGTAGTTTGAAATTGTGCATTTTTCTTGCAACAACTTCCATCCACCTGCATCGATTTCCTGCAGCACACATAAGGCCCCATGGTGGCGTTGGTCTTGGCAGATAGGAGATTTCTTGGAGAACCAAGCAGAGTTGTGTTTGTGTAATTAACTGTCGTGAATGAATAATGTCTAATTTGTTATACTCTCCTTTATCTACTCTCCATTGAGGCAGAGGTACAATAACTATTTAATTGAACACAATTATGAAAATTGTTCTATAAACACAATAATGGATGCAGGCAACCGATTCAGAGCAAACATTAGGGGACAAGCAGATAATTATCGAGTATACTCACTACAAATATGTCTGAGCGTTTTGTGCGAAAAATTAGGATGTCATTTGAGAAATCATTATAATAAAAGGAATGTGTGTTTTATTTTTGTTTGTAGCACGGTTTATGGACATTGTCATGTGAGTAAAACAAATTAAATGTCTGTAATCTCTTCAACAAATATTTATTGGTTTTAAACCAGGTTCATCTTATATTGAAAACTTATAAAGTTGGTACCACTTTACAATAAGGCTCCCCTTATAGATGGCTAATAAAGAGTTCATACATATGTTATTAATTCCTCTATAAGCACTTTATAAATCATTAATAACTGCTTATTATGCATTAATTAAGGGTGACAGAGACAAAACTGTGCAGTTTCTTGCCAAATAGTGAATAAAATTTGCCACCTATATATTTCATCCAGAGTTGTTGTATTAAACATTTCACACTAAGTTACTACCTTGTAAGAACAACAAGCATTTGTAAACTTTTTTTTTAGGATATTATATTAGCTGTAGATACTTAAAATGAAGTGAAAAAATACAATATTATATGCAAAAAAATAGGTTTACAAATGCTTATTGAGCTTACAAGGTAGTAACTTAGTCTGAAATGTTTAATATAACAACTCTAGATGAAATATATATATAGGTGAACAGATTTGGCTCAATATTTGGCAAGAAACTGCTCAGTTTTGTCTCTCTGTCACCCTTAATTAATGCTTAATAAGCAGTTCTAAATGATTTATAAAGTGTTTGTAGAGGAATTAATAACATCTATATAAACTATTTATCTGCCATCTATAAGGGGAATCTTATTGTAAAGCGGTACCAAAAAGATAAAGCTGTTTTGGTCAGACATAAAAAGCAATACAGTTCCAGGGAATATCAACAAGATTTCATGCTAACTGGTAGTACTGGTAGCAAGTTCAAGGTTCTTTATTGTCATTTGCATCACACGTGGTACATGAGGTGGAACAAAATAATGTTCTCAAGCTCCCAGTTACACCCCAAAATATCAAAAATATAAAGTATAAAAACAAAGAGTATATAAGGATCAAAGATATACACTAAACACTAAAAATGTAAAATAATACGATATATTAAACAGCAGCCTGAACATGAGTCTATAGTGAGCAGATGGGTATGAATACAGCAGCATGAAGGCAAGAGATCAGCAGCATGGATAATCAGCAGCACAGATGTCACATATCAAATGTTGCCCTGCAACTGTAACAAACATGTTGTAGGCTTGAGTTGTAACCTTTGTTGCATTTTCTAAGGTTAAGTAGCTGTTGTGCAACCCTTGAATTGAGTTGACGCCAAACATTAATCAGTTATAAATAAATTTACGAGTTTCTGTTAGTTTAATTAAAAATCCGTGGTTCATGAAATATTTTGTTATCAAACAGAACCCCCCCCCCCCCACACACACACACACACACACACAAGAAAATGGGTTTTACATTTCATGATGGACTAACAATAATAAACATCTGACCAAACACTGACATACTCTATAAAAGTAGAGGGATTGAAGCAATAAAATTATTATAATTCAGCTCAGTTCCACCTTTAGCTCAGCTGTTAACTAATCTTCACATCTCTGACCTCCTACAATGTCCTTAGACCCAAAACAAGTCCTGGAGCACAACCTCCCATCCCTCCCACTGGCTCACCGTTCAGTGTGTTGTAATAATGGAAGGCTAATTACCCTCCTCTCCTGTCCCTGGACAGCGCCACTATGTCTGGGTTAGGTCTCTGTGTGGGACGGTTCATGGTGGTAATTAGCTTCATGCACACACACATACGTACACTCACAGACAAGATAAATGAAGGCTGGGTGGGTGTCTGTTGTTGGACACTTGATTGGGCAGGTACTCGGGGAGTGTCTTGGGCCTCCAGAGCATGTCCGCTCTGATAATTATGTGCATCCGTGTGTGTGTGCTTCTCTGCTGAGAAGGAGCTATCAACTCCAAATTGCTGTCTCTTGTCTTATTGTCAGAGTGATTATGAAATATTGTTTAATTTACTGGGTGGTAGAGTTTCTGAGGTGGTAGAGATTTTGATGAATAGGACCTTTTTATTCCTTTATTCCCTTTATTGTCAAGTGGTGAGGTGTCAAGTGTGTTGATTTGCTGTATATGTGAATAATACACAACACACACTCATATAAATCACAGTCCCTGCATTCTGTGTTGAAATCCTGTGGTCAATGAAACTTTGATTCATATAGTGATTTTGTAATTTAAGTTAAATTTTCATAATGGGAACGTCTTGCATTTTGAGATCAGTGGTTATATTAATCCTGATAGAAAGTAAAACCATCAACAAGAAGGGGTACACTGATTTACCCTGTCACTGAAGGATTTGAGAAATAAATGTTTATAGTTTTAGACATTAGTGTTTTTCTAAATTGGAATTGAACAGAGAATGCAAGTAAACCGTAAACCTTAATGTTGTTGGTACAAGATGTGCAAGCTATTCAAGTGTTATATTGTGTATGAGAACAGATTCTGTAGGATTTCATCCACCACCAGTTGCAATGGCAGAGCCAGGGGGTGGCCATTGGTGGCCTTGGTCATCATAGACGAACCTTAAGCCACCCCAATCATTTGAGGAATCTATACTTTTAGGCTATAACTAAACTATAAAACAGTCTCCTCAGATGGTAGGGGTATCCAGTTTACATACAGTATTTTCTTCTTTTGGCTGCTCCCTTCCACAGCGGTCACCACAGATAACTAACTCACTTGAAGACTTTACAATTGTTTGTACGCCAGACGCCCTTCCTGACACAACCACAGACCACCGAGCTACCACATCTCTCTGTGTGGAGCAGAGAGCTGCCATCTAGGACACCCAGGGGAGCAGATGGTGGAGGTTAAGGGCCTTGCTCAAGGGCTCAGAGTGGGACAAATTAGGGGGTGCTTCACCTTTCTCACCCATATTCTGATGCTGTTGGTCCGGGGGATAAAACCAGAGATTTTTCGATCACAGGCTCACATTCTCTAACCTCTGTTCCACCACACCCCGACTACTAATGGCACCTGGTATTCCCAAGCAGTCTCCCATCCAAGTACTAACCAGACCCAACCCGCTTAGCCTCTGAGATCAGATGAGATCGGACATGTTCAGGGTGGTATGGCCATAAACTGGTGTGTCCCTAAAGGAGCTTTTCCTACACCTAGATGCAGCCACACACCAAAATGGAAGTCGGTACCTTTCTTATTTTTCAAGTTAATGTGCTCACAACATGCACGAACGGACGGACAGATAGAGGGTATTTCCAACTACCCCCAATTGCTCTGTTAATGGGGTCAAAAATATAGTTGGAGGAGGTGGTACAAATAACTTCCACTACCCAGAAATGAAGCCAATTTTATTATCCATCCATTATCTTTACCCGCTTATTCCATTTTGGGTCACGGGGGTCGCTGGTGCCCATGTCCAGCAATCACTGTGCGAGGGGCGGGGTACACCCTGGACGGGTCTCCAGTCCATCACAGGGCCACATAGAGACAAACGAGACAAACAACCATTCACTCTCTCTCTCACACCTAGGGACAATTTAGAGTTACCAGTCAGCCTAACATGCATGTCTTTGGTCTGTGGGAGGAAACCGGAGTACCTGGAGAAAATCCACGCATGCACGGAGAGAACATGCAAACTCCACCCAGAAAGGCCCCTGGACTGGGGTTTGAACCAAGGACCTGCTCGCTGAGAGGCAGCAGCTCTACCAGTTGCGCCACCGTGCTGCCCTGCTGCCCATCATTCACTCTAAAATACTTATTGAATAGTTTTCTGATATCAGTAAAACTAGATCTTAAGCAACCCGTTAAAATACACCAGAATGCAGGAAATGACATCTACTTTATTAAAAAATTTCCCGTTTGTGCTGCTAATTAAAACTTTTTATTGACCTCATGCTGCTTTGTCAACTTTCAACATTCACCTCAAAAATAAATATATTAAGAATTTTAATCATTTTAATTATATTGTTCGCAACTAAAACCTCTTTTATTACAATGTGCTCCTAAACTCATGTGTCCATAAATGAAACAATGAATTAGTCATGTAGAACAAGCAGAGCAAAAACAGATAATGTACTTTAGTTTTTAGAAAGTGAGCAGACGCACACATGAATGTAAGCGGGAGTGAGGATGGTGCAGGCCCACTCTAATTGATTATACTGCTATCGACAGGGACCCAGAAAAACAGGCACTCACTTTCTTCTTGATTGAATTAAACACCTTTTATGGGACAAATCGATGGGACGGAGATTACGAGGGGTGCTGGGGGTGGGATAAAGGAGAGGGGAGAACCGTGTTATGATATGTAGAGGTGAGCTCTGCCTCTGCTTTCCCCTCGCTGCCTCACACACATGCAGGCTCAGTGGAGGACAGGTGAGAGGTCTGATGCCATGTTGTAATTCAGGCAAATCAATGCTTTTAAAGCATTTAGCAATGCTCAGTGATGAGGTACAGTCAGAATAAGCCCGCCAAGCAATATGCACCCCAGACTCAAATCAATCATAATAACAGGCTGAGACAGAGCAACGACTGGACTCCACTCATTCATTCTCTGCTTTTACGATTTGATCAAAAACGAATAGTAAAAGGAGAACTGCATATCAAGCAGCCACTGAAAGTAGGAGAGAGGAGTATCTGCTCTGGTAAGAACTCAGTACGGATTCAAGCTCAGAACAATCTTTTTCTCACAAGACAAATGTCTGGTTCAAGGTTCATGTTGCTGCACTTGAAACAGGGTGTTTTGTATTTTTATAAACGTATACATGACACAAAAAAATATTACTAATGTGAGCTGCTTTAAATGTGTGGATGATGGGATATCTGACCTAATGCTGTCACTTACAAGGACCAACATAATTAAATATCTATCTATCTATCTATCTATCTATCTATCTATCTATCTATCTAT
>NC_056508.1:27232162-27240859 GCF_014905685.2 Nematolebias whitei | reverse complement strand
CTATCTATCTATCTATCTATCTATCTATCTATCTATCTATCTATCTACCTACCTACCTACCTATATATATTTGTCTATAATAGCATCACTGTGGCAATATTAATAAACAGCATCAACATTCTGAGAAATTAGATCTCTGCAACATTGTGAATGTTGTGTTTTATATATGGGACATCATTTTAACATAGTTACAGTTGCACATGTGTTAGCAAAAATCATAATTTTTACTGAATCATACGTTTTTGTTATGCCAATCTGGAACTCTTAAATCTCCTATCAACATTTGCAAACCAGCAAATTTAAATGTTGAGCTTTTATAATGCTGTTAGATTTTATTTTATAATGACAAGTTGTTGTTTTTTCCCTCTCATCATTTGCAAACAGTCTTTTTCCTTGTGTTCAGACTGGTCCATATTTAGCTGTCTTTATGACCTCATCACTTTCCATTTATTTTTTTGCTCCTTGTTTTAGTGAACAAGTCCTCCAATATGTTTTTGGCTGGTTGTTTATACTCCTACAGTAAATACTACACTCAGGAGGGTCTTGCTAACTATTCCCACCATGGGCAGATGGAAATGTTCAATATTTCTAAAATGACTCATATGAGAGTTTCTTCATCCAAATAAATATAAACCTCAATTAGTTTCCTAATACAGCACACAAAACACACTTGCATGCACATATGTGCGTACCCCCCCCCCCCCACCACCACCACACACACACACACACACACACACACACACACACATATGGAGTTTGATACTTGGATATTTTCCCCCCCACTTTAAAATTTTGTTGGTGATGTGTAGGTAACATTTTTATTAATTAAAGTTTTAAAATAATTGTTTAACAAAGCAAGAGGGTCATTAATGGACATCATTCCCCAAAGTCTTCTCTCACGTAACATTTCCTAAAATCTGTACAAATGAAGTTGTAAGCAAAATCACCCTTTTTACGGATAAAAGACTCAAAGCTGATGGACACTGAACATTTATTGCCCTCAGGCTGCTCTAAGATATTAAAACATTGTCAAAGATGCTTGTGAGTGTTTGTTAAACTTTGTTCATGCCTGAAAACAAATACACGTACACAACACCAAATGTACAACTACTCTCCTCAGACTTGTCCTGCAAAACAACAACAACAACAACAAGAACAACAAGGACAACAAGAACAAAACATCTAACAAGGTTGAATCAGGTCCTCTCGACAGATTCTTCTTTGTTGAAACATTTTGTCTTTTATCCAAAAGACTTCTTCAGTCTATAGAAGAAGTCTGACTTCAGTCTTCAGGCTGAAGAAGTCATTTGGATAAAAGACTAAGGTAGTTTTCACACCTGATATCCAGTAGACTTGTTTCGATTGGGGACCAATATTCAGAAAATTTGTTTACATTTTCAGCCGGTGAGGTTCACATTCACACTGCACTGATTCAGTCGGGCCAACCTGTTCCCCCCTCGCCTGTGGTGGCGCTGCATCAAGAACTACTGAAGGAAACGACAAGAAAACCTCTGAAGAAGACACTTCTTCTGGAAATAAAAACAAAAACGGAGTGGCGTCAAATTTTTTGGCAATTTTAGGATTTCTGTTTTGTCATTTTTCAACAATGGACTCAGCATGAGCGGAAGATGAGGCAGAAGACCATGGAGAATGTTGTTTTTCACACAAGACGGCTGAGACGGCGTCGTATGAGGTATGAGAAATGCGTGTTTGTTTGTCCTGCACTGTAGTCCACTTCCTGCTTTTGAAGCGGTCTCCGGTCCGCTTTCATTCACACTGCCCTCGAACCACACCAGAGTTCACTTCAACCGAACCGAGACCTCGGTATTTCGGCGGACCAGACTTCGCTTTTTTGGTCCACATCAGAGTTCGATTGCACATTCACACCTCCCCAAACGAACCGGACTTTCTAGGCAAATGGACTAGAGTTTGATTAAAGCGGACTAAACAGGGCTGGTAGGCACCCTAAATGTTTCAACAAAGAAGACTCTTTCCTGACTCAACCTTGTTAGATTCATCTACCTGGATTATTGAGCAGGCACCAGGACAAACACAAACATATTTGTTTGAAATGAGCAAGTTCAGCACTTTACAAAGAGGCATGACATCAGATCTAGGTGATATCATCTCCACAAAACTGAAACAATCAATACAACTGTTGATCACCTTTCTTCTAATTAGCCCAGACTGACCACTCCTTGATTTTATTAAACTTAAGAAGCAAAAATCTGGACATAATGAGCTTCATGACATGTTGCTGTAGGGACAATCCCTTCCCCGTCACAAACCCAAATAAACTTTTCATTAGAGCAGAGGGTCCACTATGACCACATTAGTCAGTGACAGAACCCTATCCCTGACCCCTACAAACCACCACACTCACTTCACAGTGGTTCTGAGCCAATCAACGCTGCTGTCAACTTCCACCAAACCAATTAAAGTGTCTAATGAGTGTCTTGTATAACACTAACATGGCTATTAAAGAGCATTTAAAGAGAGTGCAGGGGTATCGAATGAAGGGCTGCGGGTTAGAGTGTCATGGCTTATTAGTATTCAATCAGCGTTTAGTTTTCATTAAAGCAGCATTCATGAGTGCCTCAAGTATCTATAGATACAATACCAGTGATCTGATGATTCACAGATCCAAGACTTTATAAACAGCTTTCAATCCGATGAGAACAACCCCACAGTGGGGAAAAAAACAAAAACACCTCGGTTTTCCCTTGCAAATCCAGAGATATGCAGGAAAAGTGAATAAATGAAATGTGTGAGGGCTGAGTTTGAGAAAACAGTGACTTGACAGTATGCAGGCACTCGGTTTAATACCCATCCATAATATTGCTGAGGGAACAGGCCCAAAGCGCTACTCTCTTTTATTAGTCATTCTCTGGGATTATGGACACATTGCTTCCATTATACCAAAGAGAAAGGAGCAGGAGTGCTGTTCCCCCCCCCCCCCCCCCCCCCCCGGGGACGGTCAGATAGACAAACATTAACATACGCTCTGTGACTAAATTTGATTTAAGGCCTCAGTAGGTAGGTGTTATTCCAAACACACAGCATACATGAAAAAAAGCTTCCACCGATTTCAAAATGAAAATGAAATTAATAATCCAGAAAAAAAAAAGCAAAAAAGATTTGTAATGAAGGTGAATAAAATATATTAGAATACAGACATTGGAATATTTTGTTGTTTGTGTTACCATGAGACTTGTTAGTGGCATTGTGATCTTTGCAATTTTAAGAAATTGAGGAAATCTACACAAATATTCTAATGTGCAGCCAACAAGACGTACGCTGGTGTTGTGAGTGATGCAGTGAGGCTGATGGATGTCAGCAGGATAAATAAATCTGGACAGATTAATTTGATTTGTCTTAATGCAGTCATAGTGTAGCACCCTCACATCGATCTTTCATGAGTTCGCTTGTGAATGACAATGAAATGTAAAACAATCATAGATTAGATTGGATGAGGACAAAATCTTTCTTCTTTCATCTGCCACCAAAAGGCTGGTGAGAATGTTTTTGCATGGGTGTTTGCTTGTCTGGCATTTTAGCAAAATATCTCATGAACCGTTGATAAGATTTTCACAAAACTATCCGAAAGTAATCATTGGATGTACATTTACAACTGGCTAACTTCTGGAATCAATATATTTCAATACGGCCACTACAGCTAAACACAGCAACCTTTGCAAACAAAAAAATAATATAACAGTTTATTTTACAGATATTCATATGTCATATATTCATGTGCTAGTCGCTGAGAGTTATCTTAGTGTTAATGCCCAAAATCTATTTGATTTTAATAAAACTTTAAGAATGTCACAAGAATGGAATACCCAAAGTGAAGAAGCTGATGATGAACAACTCAGACACAAAAATATAATTTCAGTGCTTTTATTTACAGTGAGTAATAATTCAGGAAGAAACAGGAACCCTGGGGAGCAAGGAGATGGGTCAGGTCCAGAGTTCAGCAAAGGGGGTTTACTCATAATTCCTTACTGGTAGATGGTTGGTGATTCCAAAGTCCTGTACACTCATATCCAATGTGCTCAGGAGGGCTTGTGGTTGGAGGGCGAGGAGAGCATCTGAAAGGTGCACTGTTAAGGTTTCCAGAGGAGATCCATATACTCAGGTAGGTCTCAGGAGGGTCACTGGAAAGATCACAGGAGAAAGGTAAGTAGTCACACGGCTTAGAGATTCACAAAGTAGGGTAATGCTCCAGCGTTGAAGGAGAGTCGTCAACTGCCTTATACCCCCTGGAGCCTCATCAGGACACACAGTCTGCAGGTGTGGAAGTATGGCGCCCTCTGGTGACCAAAGACAGGTATGGAACTGGAACGCCCACCAAAAAGCAATAATAATTGGATGTACATTTACAGCTGAGGGCAGAGGGAGAACAGAGATTAAAGCTATGTGGTGATAGATAGCAGCTCCCTGCAACCTTAGATGAAAAAATGGATCACAACAATAACAAGGTCACCACAGCCAACTGAATTAAAAACACACACGCACAAACAAGGCTACAACTTTTTATTTTTTCACAAATATTGGGCTAAAATAGGGGACTGGTGGCGCAGAGGTTAGAGAAGTTGGGCCTGTGATCGGAAGATGGCCGGTTCAACTCCCGGTACCGTCAACATCAAAGTGTGTGTGGGAAAGGTGAAACACCTACACCTGCCTCCACTCTCATTTGCCCCACTCTGGGCCCTTGAGCAAGGCCCTTAACCCCCATCATCTGCTCCTCAGGGCACCTTAGAAAGCAGCTCTCTGCTCCACACAGAGGGCTGTGGTAGCTCGGTGGTCTGTGGTTGTGTCAGGAAGGGCATCCGGCATAAAAATAAATCTTCATGCAACAGTTTGCTGTGGCAACCCCTGAAGAAGGGAGCAGCTGAAAGAAGAAAAAAAAAGAGCTAAAATTTAGTGTGAACATTGTGTTATTAACATTCAAAGCAACTGTTAGTTAACAAATGGTGCAGGATGAGCTCTCAAAATATTGCAAGAGACCGCACATGAGATTATTTTCAAGGGATGACAAAAACAGCTATAACATATGAGTGAACTTGATCTATCTGTCGAGAAAGGCGGCAGGTGATATGCAGTCCTTCAAGAAATGGTAAACAGGAATTTTGTGTAAAAATGGGACTCACTTTCTTACAAATCAAACCGTGCGTACGTCTGATCTTAAGCTCAAACTCATTTCCAGACTGTCTTAAACTACTGAATAATGAACGGTAAAGCTAATATTTGTTCTTAACCATTCTTTAACACCTACTTCTCCTGGAAGGTTGTGTGTGGCTTACAGGTAAACATGAGACAGCCAAACAGCAGAATATGGTTGGGGCAAGCTGACAAACTCTCTGTTGGTTGACATAAACAATAAATATCACTCAATAATAGATGGATGTAAATTGTATTGAGAACAGAGGGAAATTCAAACTTGCAAATTGTCACACAGTGATGGCTAGATATGGGCACCAGAGACCCCCATGACCCAAAAAGGAAGGAGCGGGTAAAGATAATGGAAGGATGAACTGCACTTACTGGTATATAGCACTTTTCTATCTTATCAAGATACTCAAAGTGCTTTACAACACAATCTGTGCCCCCATTTACCCATTCATACAGCACTCTACTAGATCTCTACAAATAATAATCAGAGCTTTATCACATTCATACACCAATGGGACACACATCGGAGGCAATGAGGGGTTCACTGTCTTGTCCAGGGACACTTTAGCATGTGACTGCTGGTGGAATCGAACCCCCAGCTCTTGCATTGGAGGACGACTGTTCTAACCACTCAGCTACAGCCGCCCCTGTGGATTGATGTATAGATATAATAAAATAAAAACATAATGCAAAACAAACATTTGTTCCCACTTTATTTATTTATTTTTAATCTGGCTCAAAATTAATTTATTCATAAAACCTGAACATAAAAGGCAACTTTGATTGTTGTGGCCAAGTGACATCATGAGCTAGAATTCACGTTCACACATTCATCATTTAATAACATCAAGATGCATGAGCATGAAAACACGAGCAGGTGAAAGTAGCTGTCTGTTGACATCAATTGAAAGGATTAATGTGACCCAACAAATCTTCTTGTTTCATTTCCTCCTCTGCTTCCGTTATGTGCTTTTAGTCATTAAGGCTGATACTTAATGATGGACACCCGGTTAAAGTGCCCCCCAGTCCATTGCTTATCACCAACTACTCTCATATGAAAGTAACAAATGCACACATGCTTGTTTGTGTGCACTCACACATTTTTATTTACTCTCTTAAACACACAATCATACTGCCCAGCACCACTCTCCTTAAACCCAATGTGGGCATAAATTTTTCCAGCTGTGACCTAAAAGACAAATAGCTAATAAAAGTGCCAGCGGTGCTCACATGTGCATTTCAAGTACAATCAAATCAATTTCCTCTAAGTAACCATAAACATGCTCTCTTTTAAAAGGTGTGTGAGGGGTCCCATCATCCTTAGCCTCCCTGGCCTGCTCTTCCACCCAAGAGGTCTTCCTGTAGGGGTCAGCATCAAGGGCTAATCTGTCTCAGGACTCGCTGTAGCCCTGAGACATGGAGGGAAAGAGGGAGCAAGACTTCAGCAATGTATCAGCGTTATAATCACAAGACTATGTCCATTAATCAGTAGCGGGCAGCTCAGTGGGAAAAGGAGTGCCTGGCAGGGGTTCTGTGGAGTCACTCTGGTCCTGCTGCAGGGCTCAGGCTGAGCTTGAGGCCTTTGGAGGCTTGCAAAAGGCCCATGTAGGGGACTTTGTTGTACCACTGTAATTAATCAGAAACTGCAATGACTCTAAAAACCCCATAAAATCTTAAAATCTCAAAGATTCTGCCCTCTGTGCACCCCTGTTTCTTCAATTGTATATGGCTTCAGATTACAATAACCCTGCTCGTTCGTACGCTTGGTGAAGGATTAGAATTGGAAGTGACCATATGTACGACTTGCATACATGTACCGTAACTCATTCCTGCCTTAAAACCATTCCCACATTCTTCTTCATCCCCATCGTCAACTAAACCTTGGGCCTCCAGCTCCTGGGAGTTGACACTCGGCTCGTACAAATCCAGTTAATATTCAACGGCTCATTAAAGATTGACTGTGAGCTGCAAGAGGGAGGGAAAAGTCACACATATATACCAGGGCAAAATCCTACCTTCAACTAGTAATTGCACTTTATGGAGGAGCTTTTGCCCTGCTGCTCCCCTGGTCCTTGTTAGGGAATGTTAGGGATGTATAGATCTGACGGTGAAACACCATTGTAGGCCCAGGCTGACCCGGATCCACCCAAGCTATTAAAGCCAAGTCCAGGCAATCAGACACAGGATTGTCCCCCAGAGAGGATGGTTCATTTTTGTTGCTGAAATATTTAGGAGTCAAAGTATGCCCTAAGAGACAAGAAGTAGATTTCCTCTGTATTTATGCTGGAGGTGGTAATCCCTGTACATCCCAGTTCAGGTGCATTAGTTTATTGATGTTGGAACGCTCACTATGGTCCAGGTGCATCTTGCAACAACCAAAATATCATCATTGTTGACATCAGTATTGAAGGCTTTAATTTACCCAGTTATCTATAATGTTTTGCTTTCATTTCATGTTCTTTACATCTTCTTTTCTGTTCCACTCTTCTGTTTCCTTGTCTAACTGACCCCCAGTGACCCTACCAGTTTCCCAGGAGTCCCTGGCTGGAGCAACGCAACAAACACAATTTTTGT
The DNA here is from genome assembly GCF_014905685.2 of Nematolebias whitei. Classification (NCBI taxonomy): domain Eukaryota; kingdom Metazoa; phylum Chordata; class Actinopteri; order Cyprinodontiformes; family Rivulidae; genus Nematolebias; species Nematolebias whitei. The sequence continues at coordinate 27,233,110 of NC_056508.1, read as the reverse complement.
AATGTCATTTGCAGCCCGGATGAAGGAGAGAAAGTCCTGGCTGTCAAAAGCACCTCAACACAGCAGCGAAGAAAACACGAACTGACACATGACAGATTCTTTGGTTTGTACAAACAGACAACTCCGCTCACCTCTTCCTACCTCAGCCCAGTAGCACCTTATTTCTTTTCTTGACCCTGATGTCTTTTCCTCAAACCAAATATTCGCTTCTCGCTCAACCACTTCCCAAACATCACGCCCTCCCCCTCCCCCAGAGGAATGTCAGTTTCCTCGCTCTCACCGGCTCAAATGGGCAGAAATTACTGCATTATTAAGTATGTGTGAAGGAGCAGAGTCACCTCATCAGACTTAATTAAATCAAACTATCACATGACATACACGGGCTCATGAACATGATGCACAAACAAAATGTCTCATGTTACTGAGGACAGTTTAGGGTTTGCTTCATCCTTTGACCTTCTGTTTTGTTTAAAAACAGGAGTCCTAAAAACTTCAAGCACCCCTGAGAATTGTGAATGTTTTTAATGTAATGTTGTATAAAATGAGCCTGCAAACCATAAATTTTTGTACAAGTCCAATAGATAAGATGAATACCGGATTGTACAGATTTTACGTCGTTCTGGAGTATAGGTCGCATCAGTCAAAAGATGCCTCATGAAGAGGAAAAAAAACATATATAAGTCACTTTGAAGTATAATTGTCTAGAAGTGTATTTCACAAAGTGCAAGAACAGACATTTAATGTGAAATAACACACAGAGCATACCTGGGATCCTGAACAGGGTTAATTAACATAACAAGCCAATGAGTCCGACAAACAAGTTACCGGTGAACTCATCGATCTCATTCCACATCACTGAATCATTGAATTCTTGATCCTCTGTGTCGCTTCTGAACAACTCAGCTAACTTTGGAGGAAGACGGGGGTGGGGTTAGCAAAAAAGGAACA
>NC_056508.1:27206522-27231762 GCF_014905685.2 Nematolebias whitei | reverse complement strand
CCCCCGTCTTCCTATATATGTGGTTTTCAAAAGCCTAGAGAGCCCTCTTGTGGCTGCAAATGGTAATGTTTAGTCTTTGGTTCAGGTCAGTATGAATGAACATTTAACGTGTCAGTCAAAAATTTAGTCATGAATACGAAAAAAACGTATATAAGTCGCTTCGGACTATACGCCGCAGGACTGGCCAAACTATGAAAAAAAACTGTGCCAAAGTCCGGAAAATATGTTTGTTTTTTTTTCTTTTGGCTGCTCCCTTTTTTTTAGGGGTCGCCACAGCGAACTAAGTCGCACGAAGACTTGGCAGTTATTTTTATGCCAGATGTCCTTCCTTATGCAACCACAGACCACCGAGCCACCACAGCCCTCCGCGTGGAGCAGAGAGCCGCTATCTAGGACACCTGGAGGAGCAGATGGTGGGGGCCAAGGGTCCTGCTCAGGGGCCCAGAGTGGGACAAATGAGGGTAGGGGCAGGAGTGGGTGCCCACCTACCCCACCCACATTTTTGATGTTGTCGGTACCGGGGCTTGAGCCGGCAATCTTCAGATCACAGGCCAACCTTCTCTAACCTCTGCACCACCACCCCCCCGACTATAAGTCGCAGGACTGGCCAAACTATGAAAAAAACTGTGACAAAGTCCGGAAAATATGCTAAAAGAACTAAAAAATAAATAAACTGAATAGATTATTTAGTGTTAATAACTATACAAAACATCTGAGGTCATATTTCATTTCTTTATGTGTGTGTTTATACAGAGTTGCTATTTATTAATTTATTTTTCGTTTATATGTTTTTTTGTTGTTGCAATGTTTCTTTTTATTTGGCACCTTAGATATTTGTTCCCTCATTTTTAGTCCAGCTCGAAGCTGTATTTAGCAACATAATTTAAAATTACTTTTTTTTTTAATATGACAAACATGAACCTCAAAGACCAGCAGGGAATTTAAAGGCAAAGTAAAAATCAAGCGTTTCCAAACAATATGATGACAATCATGTTTGAGCTAAACTTTTGCTTCATCCAGATAATAAGAATCTTTCAAACTGTTTTAGAAAATGTGTCATGGGGAAAAAAAAAAAGGTTAAATTAATGAAGTTAGAAAAACTTTGATTGTTTTTGATGCTCAAAAAGCTAAAGGAGCTAAAACCTTTTGTAAATAAGTTAAATTACCAAAATAAAATGCATAGAATTCTAGAAGTAATCAGTAAATAAAATTCACTTTTCACTCAGCAAAACAATGATGCAAAAAGGGGGGAAGTAAGCAGCTGTAAGCATCTGTAATGTTGTTTGATGTTATTAAGTCCATTCTGTGGAAAACACTGGACAAAAACTGTTACAGGTGAGCATGGCAGGACTGAAAACCCCACAAAGCACCCATACTCACCTGCTTTTAATAAAATATCACAGGAAATAAACAGAAAAATACCATCAAGAATACTATGAAATTAAGTCTGTATGTATACTGTATAAGACCCAATTAAACTTTTGGTTTGAAATAATCTGAATAAGAATGATCTTCAAATTTAAAAAATAATGTATCCATTATATAATTCATAAGAAATGTTCTATCTGTGAAACATGAAAGCAGTAAAATAGTTTGGACTATTGTTCTGCATCTGAGCTATGGTTTGACAATTAATTTTTATTACACTTTTATTTCGCTTAATTTTGAGAAAACATTTCAAGAGATTTTTCGTTAATCAAATTTTAGAAGGAGGAGAATCATTAGCAGCAAGGCGGCACGTAGTTCTTAAAAATAGATCAAAGTGAAAGGAAAGAATGTTTTAAATCAATCGACTAGATGTTAGTTGTTTGTTTCTATGAACAGAAATGGGCTAAAATACCTCCAAGATGATGTGAAGGACTGATTAATACTGGAAGTTTTAAGTTGCACTAGATATAATTATCAATTCTTCTATAGTTTAGTCAATATCGTGGCAGCTGCATACAGCATGCATACAGCGTGCACCCTCAGGACATTATTACATGCAGTGTTCCCTCGTTGAGGACCAAATGTGGCAAAAGGGCGTTCTCCTACTCCGCTCCTGTTTCCTGGAACACCTTGCAAAAAGATCTGAAGCTCTCGACCTTGACCTCTCTAAGGGATTTTAAACATCTGTTAAGTTCATGGCAAAAACCAATACATCATTTTATAAAGTAACTGCTTTTTTGTGTCGTTTTTATAAAATTTCTTCTATTTACTTTTTCATTGTATATGTTTTTTTTTTTTTTGTTTTTTTTTGGCTGCTCCCTTCTTCAGGGGTCACCACAGAAAACTGTCCCGTGAAGACTTGGCAATTATTTTAATGCCGGATGCCCTTCCTGACGCAACCACAGACCACCGGGCTACCACAGCGTGGAGTAGAGAGCTGGGGAACAGATGGTGTGGGTTAAGGGCCTTGCTCAAGGGCCCAGTGTGGGGCACATGAGGGTGGAGGCAGGTGTGGACGCTTCACCTATCCCACCCACATTTTGATGTTGTCAGTACTGGGAGTTGAACCAGCGATCTTCTGATCACAGGCCCACCTTCTCTAACCTCTTCGCCACCAATCCCTCATTTTATACATCACCATTTTATATGCTTCTTATAGGATTGTCTGTTGCTGTCTGTACCTCATCTGTGTTCTTTGTCTAAAACAGGTCTCTCTTGTAAATGAGTCCTCGTGGCTCAGTGAGACTAACCTGTATAAATAAAGGTTGAATGAAAAAAAAAATCAGCTACTGAACTTATCAAATATTTGCATAGTAATTTTCTGTGTGTATCAAATGCACAACAAAGCAAAGTATTTTTCCACTTTTGTCACTTTCCTTCAGGGCTCATGCATTGAAACCTTCAGTTTCTTCTATTGGTCTCATATAAAAAAAATGGTGCACCCTCTCAATCATGGTCTCAATCAATGAAGATGATTGGACCAGTGAACAGGAACACATTGGGTTATAATACCTCCGACCTGTTCTGCACCTGATGTGACCCTCAGCCACCCGAAGTCTGTTCACGTCCCATTTGTCACGGCAGCTTTTATTTTTTCATGAAGCTGTGGGGACAAGATTGAATGGGCCGACATAGAAACATGATTTTCAATACTCACTGTGAACTCACCGGAGGCGAGTTTTTGCCAAATTCTATCAAAGTGAGCAGCTATTAAATGACGATAAAAAGACGGGACATCATTTTTCATAACACAACAGTATCCCCAGGACTAACCCATGATTCACTGTGAAAACGTGTCACTGGTGGCAACAATGCAACAGACAATGAAGTGAGTGTTTGGAATAGGAAGTTACCGTATCAGGGGGCTGCATGGCGCGTGCAGAGGGCCAGGTTCATGCAGCCACTTGCACGTACAGATGAAGAGGAGCCGTCAGAGCTGCTCTTCTTCCCACGCTAAAGGCAGAAGTTTGGCGGTTTGCTGCAGTGATCCATATTGACGCAGCTGGGTGTGGGGCAGTGAGTGGGCGAGAGGGGGTCCCAGTGGGCGGCAGGTCACGGATCTTGGGTTGACAAAATATCACCATCTCCCACAGCAGAGAATAGTGTGTTCAGCGTGTAGGATGAGAGCTGGTTAAAGTTTAACTAGCCCCATCCTGTTGTCTGTATCCCTCCATCAGCCGGTTTGAGTCAGGCCCAGCCCTGTGGCCTCCACCCCTGACAGACGTGATGGATCTACTTCCCATTGTGCCCTGTGAGAGGGCCGCTGCGACGAGGCACTCCTGGTCACACTGACCTTCTGAGGCAGAGCGAACAACACATTATGACAACCTCCACTCCTCTCATTCAGAAAGGCAAAAAGAGAACACATGATATAAGTTCACTTACCCGCCTACATGAGCCACTGCTCTCCTTTTTTAAAATCAGTTTGAGTCTGTTTTCACCCACAGCTGCCGTAAGAAGTGCAACAAGAATCCTTTAAAATCTGTTCAGGGAAATAAAAAGAGCAGAGAAAGTTGGTCAGAGAGAAAGAAAAACGAGAGGCGGAGGAGAAAGACAGCGAGCAGCTGCGTGGAGTGACAGGGTGTGGTGTGGATGACTGATGGTGCTGGATGAACTCCGGTTATTGACGAGTGATCAGTCATGATCCATGCCATCTCTGCCCCAAATCACATGCTCAGTAGCACAACGTGCCATAAAATGGCGATGATTTATATTATGTAAAGCTCACATTTATAAATATTCAACTTTTATTTAATAATAAAAAAAATAATAATATTCAATATAAAATGGAAAAATTAAGAAAAATCAGTTTGTTTTTTAGGAATGTTGTAGTTTTTGTTATGACCAACATTGCAACAACTAATTCTCAGGGATTTGACCAGTTGATTTCAAGAGAAACAAAAACATAAAAATGTCAAGAATCTGTGAGGAGTGATCTAAAGACCGTTTTAGGCAATTACAAACAGAAAAAGAAAAGCTCATTGGTAACAGACCTCCCCTTGATTACTCCGTGTTCCCCCGGGTCAGGCTAGTAGAGGTAATTTTACTGGTTAGTTAAGCGAACAGGATGTCCTCACATGAAAACGTAATGATGCTGAGGACACGGGTCAAGCTGAACACTTGCAGGAAATATTTGCTTGTTTGAGACGGTGGGGTCAGTGCTCCACCCATCTGGGTCCAAACAGAAGATACCGGGTGTCAGCAGGCCCGCCTGAGTCCAGGGACGTAACGGTGGATTGGACTGTGCGTGTGTTGAGTTGGGGTGGTGCGAAGCGGTGACACGCTCATGTTGCACCTTTCTCAGCTGACTCTGAGAATATGTTTGCGTGGGACAAGTCCACCAAGACCCATCCATCAACCAGGTCCAAATACGCCCTGCGCCGCAGTTGACACGAGGTTAACAACTTGACACTGACGGAGGTGGGCGAGGCCTTTGGCAGAACGAAGACCGAGACAGAAAGAGAGATGGATTGGACTGTGATGGACGTTCAATTAGAATTATTGCAAATACTTTCATTTAGCAGAAAAAACGAGAACATTAACAGTTATTTGTGCTGCCTGACAAGGGAGTGAATGCAGCCGAGCTGCATCAGTTCTCAGTGCAGACATGAAAACAGGCAGCGATGAATCTCTCCATGACCTTGTCTTCAGTTCCGAGTGTTGCTCGTGCACTAAATAGACAAGCTTGTCAAGCCTACAGCCAGAGATGAGTTATGCTGGAATTGTTCGCGAAGACATTAAACTTCCTTCCTCTCAGTAATCACCGTGCATTATTACACATTAAACATGCACTAATGTACAAGTGATCAATTCTGCGGCAAGACAAGAACTAGAAAGTGATTAAAAACTTTTAGGAAGCATTGATTTAAAAACTATTTGTAGGCCATGTGGAAAGAAGAAAAAGAAAAGCAGAAAACACAAGCTGCAGATACAGTTGTAAATCAGGAGGCTGATAAACGGCTCAGGCTTTGTCCAACGCAGGCCGAAGATGTAAAGTAAATCTCTGAGTGGCCCTGGCAGCAATGCAGGTGGAGAAAAGCGCCTGGGAAATGTAGCGTAATCTCAGCCTCAGCCACGTTATCGGCTGGGCTTTTTAACACAGGGGCCAATTTAATTGCACTTAAAGCAGAATGGCAGAACATCAATCTTGATGAGTGGATCTGCATCACGGCTCTCCCAGGCCAATCTATCACTATCTATGCCTCTGGGTACCCCAACCCCCTCCCAATACTAACACTCCCATACATACCCATGTTCCCTGGGCATCCCATCTGCATGCTCCCTTTGTGTTTTTTTTATTTTATAAAATCTTACTTTTTCACGTTTTGCTTTAATCTGGAGATTTAATCCACAGTTTATTCAAGCACATTTGTAAAATGGATCATGTGTATTTTTCTCCGTCAAAAATTGTGTTAATAGGCACATAGGCAGTATCTGATAGGCGGTTAGTTACACCATTCAGTTTGTTTGTACAAAAGATATCAAATAGCCTTTAAACTAGTTACTAATTTCCTAAAAATCTGGGCAAACTGGATTTATGCAAATAGTCTAAAACTGTCTAAATGTTGTGAGTGTTGTCATGTGTTAGACAGTGCAAAAAATAAAAAATAACAAAACAAACTTCAGCATTTAGAGCAGAAATGGTGCTATGGCTACATAGGGAATGTAGTTTTTGTAAAATAATTTTCAAAACTGGTTTTAGTATGTTCATACTATTTGATACAGGAAAACAACTGGATGAAAATTACAGGAAGGGATATCAAAATGTCAAAATCTTAAACAGCTCTTCTACAAAGCATTGTAGTCGACTCTCAGCTACTACCACTCCAAATTTCAGCTCAGTATCTGTAAAAGTGGCTAAGTTGAAACCATTCCTGTGATGTTTTAAAAATCAATTGGATGTGGCAGCTCTCCTGAATTGGTCTGACAGATATTTAATATTGTCATGAAGTTATTAGTAACAACTTCATGACAGGAGAAATGTTTAAGATAAAACTCTGTGCCTAATTGAACAAGTATTTTAAAATATGTCAGGCACACTGGAGTGTGGATCAAAGTATTTGCACATTTTCAGGAAGTTCAGATTTTTTCTTTTGAATAAACTATATTTAAGAATTTGCAAAGCAATATAAATATGACCTACTAAGTTAAAGTTGATTTAAACAGCCACAGTAAATACACTCACATGTTTATTCCAGCTGAACGTCCTGCTAGAAGTGTCCCAGGCTGCACAGGAAGTGCTACAGTTAGCTAATACCACCACTATTGGTGCTTGCAAATAAAACTGTAAATACAGTAGTCCCTCGATTATTGCGAGGGTTATGTTCCAGACACATCAGCGATAGGTGAAAATCGGCGAAGTAGGGACGTTATATTTATTTTAGTATTTATAAATATATATTAAGGTTTTATCAACTCTTCCCATACTCTTGCAATGTTCTTTACAATGTTCTAAACTCTAAACACTTTAAAAGAGCACAGTGAAAGAGAGCAGGCGGACTGATGCTACAGTTACTGAGCCAATCAGTGCTTGGGGGCAGACTGGCCATCGGGAGCACCGGGACATTTCCCAGTGACCTGGCCCGCTCAGTGACTGCCGAGGGGCTGGACCAAAGACTCGGTATGGGTCAAGCTTGATTATTTTAAACAAACAATCCATGCCACTCACTCAGGTATCCGCCTCACTGTGTGTCTCTGCTCTGCTTTGACAGACAACCTCAGAAAGAGAAACGAGAGGGTGGGGTAGGGTCTGTCTTCCCCATCACCACTGTTTAGGGAGGCGAATATCTGAGTGAGCAGCATGGATTGTTTATTTAAAATAATCAAGCGCGACCTGAACCGAGCCTTTGGTCCAGACCCTCGGCAGTCACTGAGCGGGCCAGGTCACCGAGAAATGTCCCGGTGCTCCCGATGGCCAATCCGCCCCTCTGCACAATGCTCTGGTTCGTCGCCTTCCATCAATCAGCCAATCGTGTGTTGTGTACAATATTACGTTGAAAACCCGTGAAACAGTGAGTCTGAAAAAGTAAAACTGAAGTAGCGAGGGACTACTGTAGTAATAATAAAACAGCATTTTCATGAACCACTCTGAAAATTTGAAGTAAAATGGGACCAATCCTCTTTGGCTACGTCCCCCCTCAGGTTAAATGTTAACTCACCAGAACCTTTTCTCTAAACTGAGATCCATAATTTATTATTATTGTTGTTTGTGTCAGTTACACATATTTTCTACATAACAGTAAGTAAATGAAAGTAAGTGGGAAAAACCAATGCAGGCGTGTTCTTGTTTTTAGTTTTCTAAATCACCATACAACCTAGCTGTTTTTTTGTCACATTTTTTAATACCATTTTATTTTCACTTGTTATTCTCAATTTGTACGCATCCTTTATGATTGTCTGTTGTTGTCTTTATTGTCCACTGTTGTCATCACTCTTTATTAAAATCAGGTCTCTCTTGTAAATGAGTCCCCGAGGCTCAGTGGGATTAACCTGTATAAATAAAGGTTGAATGAAAAGTGCATGAAAAAGAAAGCGGTAATGGTTACGTCTTCACTGTAGTTCTGTGGTTTCAAAACAGTAACTACCTCCTGTGTCAGAAGCAACTTGTACTCTTAGTGGCTAAAACACTTAAATGCAGAAAGCACTGGCCCTCATCAAGTCCATAAAGAGAACTTTTCCAGCATTGAAAGGTAGGGACAGATCCTGTAGTAAGAGGAGTAATCACCCCTTAATGCGGTGGCTCCTTCAACCACTCATGTTGTTTCTATCCTCCCGCCCTCCTCCCTCCAAGCCCAGCTGCTACATTAGCAGGGATAATAAATGAGACTCCAGCATCACGAGCATAAACTTTTTATGACCCACCTAACCAGCCTTATCAATTGTGGATGTGATTACTCTGCCAGGTGACAGCTGCAGAGAAGGATGGACGTGGTGGTGATGGGAGGGAGACCTGAAGAAGCTTTTTCTGGCCAGAAATAAATAATTATTTAATATACCGCTCATCAAGGAATGATGAGTGTGAAAAAGCCAAGACGGGATTAAAAAAAAAAGGAAAAGAGGCTTAAAAATGAGAGTAAAATGAGTGAGGTGAGGAGTGGGAGGATGGGAGTGCCTCAAGTGTTGAATGGGCTGATGAGATGGAGTGGACAGGCTGGATGGGTCCGGTGAAAGGAACCTGTCTCTTCTAACATGCTAACTTTGATATCGAGTTTAAACGCAGCAGTCAGCAGTACTGTGGAGCAGCAGTTGGTTAAAACTTTCACTGACTTCCAGCAGTGACAATAAATAAAATTAAAGCACAGGGGTGGCAGGAAATCCTGCTCTCTATTCCCAAGGAAGGACCCCACTCACCCAGTACACACACACTTGTTGCCTCGCTCCCCTCAGGCAGGAGGTTGAGGAGCATTCATTGTAGAACCATTAAACTGAGGAACAACTTCTACCCTGAAGCTGTTAAACTCATGAATATCTAACCAGGATAATCAATGTGAAAAAAAAAATTACTGTAATGTCACTTTGATTGTTGATATGTGTTGCTGATCTCATGCTGCTGATCTCATGCTGCTGATTTATATAATGCTGCTGTGCTCATTCGTACTCATCTGCTCACACAGACTCATGTTCGTGCTGCTGTTGTTTGGCGTGTTGTTTTTGTACTATTAGTGCTTAGTGTATTCTTAGTTTAGCACATTTCTTAGTTCATATCTGAAATATACTGTTTTTCTTTACAATTTATACTTTTGTTGGATGTAACCTGGGTACACAATTTCGTTCCACCACAAGTACCACATATGATGAGAATAAGTATAAAGAAACCTTGATCTTATCCTTATGCAAGGAGCAGAAAAATCTAAAAGCAATTAAAGGCATAGCTTTTCTTGAATTGCTACACATTGACCTTTCATGGCTGTTTGAAGCTAAGATCAATGCAAAACCTTTGGAATTACGTGTATCCACAGCTGTTCACATCTTTCACATGTTCAAAATATTTGGTGCATTAAAAAATGCAACTTGCGATAAAGAAGACTCTGAAAACGTGATCCATCTGAAATCCTCCAGATGACAATACATTCAAGTTATTTAACTTGGCTATTTTTTCCACAACTTCCAAATCTTTAGTGTTATTAAAATAATTTGTAATGTTACGCCATAGTAAATTTGTTCTTTCCAAAGCTCTTTTTTTTAACTTAACCCCCAATTCCCCAAAAGTTGGTAGATGTTATAAAATGCAAAATAAATCTGAGTGTTATAGTTTGCAAATCTAATAAACCCATATTTTGTTCACAATGGGACACAGTAAACATTTCATCCATCCATCCATCCATCCATCATCTTTACCCGCTTCTTCCATTTTGGGTCATGGGGGTCACCAGTGCCCATGTCCAGCTATCACTGTGCGAGGGGCAGGGTACACCCTGGACAGGTCTCCAATCCATCACAGGGACACATAGAGACAAACGAGACAAACAACCATTCACTCTTTCACTCACACCTAGGGACAATTTATAGTTACCAATCAGCCTAACATGCATGTTTTTGGTCTGTGCGAGGAAACCGGCGTACCCAGAGAAAACCCACGCATGCACGAAGAGAACATGCAAACTCCACCCAGAAAGGACCCCGGACCAGGATTTGAACCAGGGACCAGCTCGCTGAGAGGCAGCAGCTCTACCAGTTGCTCCACCGTGCTGCCTATTAAACATTTCAAATTATGTTTTAATTAAAATAAGGTAATTTTGAATTTGATAACACAAACACTTCTTTAAGAATACAAGACAGGAAACAAAAGGTAGTAAAAGTATTAAGCACAGAAGAAGCCACACATGAACCTCATCCAGAAAAGATGCTGACTTCTCTGGGCCAAAGCATGAGAAGCTGAGACAAAGTGAAAAACTGTTCTTTTGTCAGACAAATCAAAGTTTCACATTCCTTTAAGAATCCACAAACACCATGGAGAAGGACCATCCAGCCTATTATCAGTGCAATATTAAAAAAACTGCCTCTCTGATGGTATGGGGGTGCATTAGTGCTTAATGTACACACAGTTTACACATCCAGGAAGTCACAATTATGAAGAAAAGTATTTAGAACAACATGTTTCAATCCATATGACATTTTTCCGAAAGGGCCTTTCATTTTCATCAACATGATGCTAAACCACAGTCTAGCTTCATAAAATGAGTTCAGATAGTGAGCTGCCTGCAGCACAGACCTCACACTAATAGAAATTTGGCACATTTTGAAACTAAAAATCCAGCAAAGAAGAGCCAGGACTGCTGTTAGAATCCTACATCAGACAAGAATGAGATAACATTTCCCACCAAAAACTCCAGCAGCTGGTCTCCTCAGTTCCTAAATGTTGTTAAAGATGAGGAGGTGCTTCACAGGCCCTGTCCCAACGTTTCTGAGATGTGCTGCTGCCATAAATAAAAAATAACCTCCCCCACCCCACAAAAACAATGACATTTTTTAGTTTAAACTTTTGTGTCATTGTGAACAACATATGGTTTTAAAATATTTGAAAACCATTGCATTCTCTTTTTATTTCCATTTTCTACACCATCCCAGCTTGATCAGAGTTGGGGTTGTAATAAACAGGCACATTACTACATAAGGAAAGTTCTTTATTGTGCATATTTTTTGAAATGCCCAAATGAGATTTTAGGAGACAAGCATCTGAAAAAACCCACGTGTGGAACATACTCACCATTTTGTTTTTAAACAGTGACTGTTCTTGTGCCGGGCGGCACGGTGGTTCAGATGGTAGAGCTGCTGCTTCTCAGCGAGAAGGTCGCCGGATCGAGTCCCGGTCGGGGACCTTTCAGGGTGGAGTTTGCATTTCTGTGCAAGCGTGGGTTTTCTCCAGGTGCTCCGGTTTCCTCCCACAGACCAAAACCATTCCTGTTAGTCTGATTGGTAACTCTAAATTGTCTCTAGGTGTGAGTGAGAGAGTGAATGGTTGTTTGTCCCTGTGATGGACTGGAGACCTGTCCAGGGTGTCCCCCGCCTCTCACACAGTGATAGCTGGACATGGGCACCAGTGACCCCTGTGACACAAAAAGAAAGAAGCGGGTAAAGAAAATGGATGGATGTTCTTGTACCTCTGCATTTTGTTCATTCATTTTGAATCTTCTGCAGTAAGAAATAAAGTTAACACCTGACCAGATTAACTGCACGACTGATAAAACGGACGTACAGCGTTGTAAACACGTGTGACACGTATTCTTTGTTGTGCTTTGTTTGCAAACGACCAGACTACTAGATCCGATTAAAGGTAATTAAAATGAGAAAAACACACCATCAGTTCTAATGCAGCTGTAATGATGCCCTAAGTGGAGCTAAACGCTAGTTCCCTCCTCTTTCACTTCTCTCTGCTCATCCCTCCCTCCAGCTCAGCTGTGGTTACTGAATCATTAACCTGCTCTGCGCGGAGGATGTGCTGACAGAACATTCTGTTATTGTGCTCGCAGTCATCTTCAGGAAATCAGGGCTTTCCCCTCCTGTCGAGGTAAAGGACCACCGGGTGATGAGCGACCAACCCTCTCTGTGATTCTCCTTTTATTTTGTTCTTTTCTTTCTATGCTTATCTCGTTCATTTCTGCCTCTTTGCTTTGTAAATTCCTTTTAAACTGCTATAGGAAAAGTTTAAAAGCAAAACAAATAATAAATACTGTCATAATTACAAAAACCACGCCTGCTGTGAAGCATTTCAGGTTTTTATGCTTCATCCTGTTGGATGCACGATCTGTTGTCTTATTTTTGTTCAGTTCTTTGTGAATGTGTCTGTGATGGAGTGGACAAACGGAGCCATGAGCAGTACTGACTCGACGCTTCCTTTACATGGCAGCTGAAAGAATCCAGTGATGTATCAGAGTCAGCAGAAGCATTGATCAGAACCTGGGTTAATCATTGCTCCGGGAACCCATTGGAGAGACAGGCTGCCTGGGGAGGAGGTAAGCAGGACGAGTGGGCGGCTGCTCCACATGAGGGACTGCTGGTGAGAAGGCATTATCTGTTGGTCTCACTAAAGGACCATCAGTTGTCCAGAAGTTCAGTTTTCCACACATTTTAAAACGATCTAAATTGGATTAGAGGCAGTTTTTTTCTTCTTCACTTAAATATACAAAAGAGTGAAAAAAGGTTCAATAATCAAATAAAAAATATATATTGAAATCAAACATTTTTATTTAGACCACTTGTTCAAAACATAAAGCTCTTTTTGGCTGATATTACAACCTCTAACCATAAAGACAAATCCCACAAGCATGGAACACTTAGATATTAGCTTCTATTCCTTATTAGAAATAAAAGCTCAGTGATGGTGGGGAGTACAGTTACAGTTATGTAATGTGCATGTATCTGTTTATACTCATGTATTTGTCTGTATGATGTTTCCCAGAGATTAGTTCTGGAGACTTTTTTTAATTGCCCACTACCAAACAAGATGGTCCATCACATATAATGGGATTTGAGCAAAAAGACAAAAACATTGTCATTTTTAGACATAAAATTATTTTAGATTAAAACTTTGTTATGAAAAGTGGCAGGTAATACATTTCTTACAGAATGCTGCACATTTTTTCCAAAAGTTCTCATCCTCGCTGATGCCGATTCCTGCAGGCTCCTCAGCACTGTCAGATTGTGCTGTGTTATCTTGGTGGTGCCATTTGGGTTGTTGAAATGGACAGTAAGCATTTTGTCAACAATATGAAATCCCAAGTACTCTTGTTTTAATGAAGCGATAGTCTTTGATGTCTTCCACATTTACTGTCAAGAATAGTGATCAGTATTAGCTTTTGAAAATCAGAAAACATTTAGCCTTTTTTCAAATGCACCTACCCTGAGAAGCTTGTTTGGTCGCTGTTTTTCAAAAAGGGGTATAATGTGCACCCATTTTCATCTACAATATCTATGAGTGTGTATGTCATTCAACAGTTCATTGTTTTTTTCTGTCTGGTCAAATCTAATTTCTATGATTGTTTTTTTTTTTTTTCCAGTAGCCAGATTTAGGAAGTCCATTGTTCTAAATGTCTTTCACTCAATAACTACAGGTTGTTTCTTTATGGCAATAGTTACAACACAGTCCCAAGGGTCTATGAACATTTTTTACAACTCTAAGAGCCAACAAGTCTTACGCCATCAGCTGTGAAACTTTGTATAGATAGATGTATTAAGTTTATGTCCAAAACTGGTTTAGGCACAGACTCTTACTTCAAACTGTTAAAATAAGCATAATGCCTTACAGAGTTTGAGCCTATCTTATCTGAGAGCTGTCAGGATTTACTTGCTTCCATAAGCACATTTCTTAAGCTTTTTACCTATTGTACAGTACTGACATGATCATTTTTTTAAGTAATAATAAAGAACGTAATCCACGAGAAAATATGATTTTATTTATTTAATTTATCTTTGGTTAATCAGGTGAATCCTACTGAGATCACATATCTCTTTTGCAAGAGAGGCCTGGGCCTGAAGGCAGTCCAACATGCATGTTTTTGTACTGTGGGAGGAAACTGGACTACCTGGAGAAAACCCACTCAAACATGAGGAGAACATGTAAACTCCACACAGAATATGTTCAAATGCAACATTATTTGTGTTAAAATAAAAAACAAGACACCTGTGCTCGGTGTGTGCATGCATCTGGATGAGTGTGATGGTATGAAAGGGCTATTGGATGAGCAACATCGTCCCTTTAATGTCCAAAACGTAAAGGCAATGAGAAGCCCGCTCTGTTCTGTGTCTACTCAGCAGTACTCATTCACTCCACAGAGCTGCACGAGGAGTTGCTAATTCAAAAGAAGGCAGAACAAACAGGCTGCGGGTGTGAGGGACAGCAGTGTGAGTGGAAGATAGACAAACAGGACAAAAACAACTGCCAGAAGCTGAGAAGATACAAAAACTGCATCAAATTATCTTAAAAAAAACAACGTGTGATGAAATGTATATTATTCCAGAATACAAATCACAACAACTTCTTTACGGATTTCAGTTTTCTGATGAGGCCTAACTTTTGCCTTCTTACATCATCCTCACTGGGGCCATCATCAAAGTCCAGGAAACA
This sequence comes from Nematolebias whitei, assembly GCF_014905685.2. Lineage (NCBI taxonomy): Eukaryota > Metazoa > Chordata > Actinopteri > Cyprinodontiformes > Rivulidae > Nematolebias > Nematolebias whitei. The sequence goes on along the minus strand of NC_056508.1, from coordinate 27,217,271 downwards.
ACACGTTCTACCTCTGGAAGGAATGTCAGCAATGGATGGAATGGAAGGATGATGTGCACCAGAAAAACAACACAAAGGGAAGAGAAGCAGGGCAATAAACCCCCCACATTAAACCAAGAATCTGCTGATGGCACGCAAACATATACACAAGCTCAGAGAGATAACAGAGAACCTGACAGGTACATAAGGCCATCACTTCTCCTTTTCATGCCTGGTTTTGTCCAAAGGTGTCCCCCTAGCTCCTCCTCGCTGCCCAGCCAGCACTCGTCAGGCAAAGAAGTCATTAATGTTTAGCTGGGCAGTGATGACAGCGCTGACAGCTCCCATCTGTCTAAGAGGACAGGACGAGAGACAGGGACAGCCCATCAAAGGATGCCACTTAAACGAGTGGGAAGGGAAAATGATGAGAGGAGGGGGTGAGGCTGGATGAATAGAAGCAGGCCCCGTCTTGAGTAAAATGAATACACTGTCATCCCCGTCCTCCCCTCTGTTCCCAACTTTCTGTCCATCCACCTACATGTCCACCCCTCCCTCCCTCTCCGCTCCTCTTCTCGTGCTTGTCAGCGGTTTGATTCAGTACCTGCAGGTTGGTTACTCATTGAGCTGGGGAGGAACTGCAACCGGTGGAGGAGCATGGACGACCACCGCCAACTGGAGCAGTGGGGTGCGCTTTGACTGACAGATCTGCCCGCATCGAACGTTCCCTTCTGCAAAGACACAAGGTACAAAGTGCAGGAAGTGGAGGGAGGTAAACCGCTTTGAATACAAATGTTGCACTACAGGGGCGGTTAATAATTGGGAAGTGTTGGACTACCAGTCTGAGAGACAATAATGCTGGGCTTTGTTGCTCAGGCTCTGATACTACGGCCAGAGTGAGAGAACATTTTGAGCTGCAGATACTCTCATTCTTCTAGACTTTTCCTCGAGATTTAAAATTGTTTTCTTCATAAGTGTCCAAGACAAACATGAACTAAAAGCAACAATCATTACAACACACATTCATGTCCTAAATACAATAAAAAGTTCAGATGAAATCAAAAACAAAACATGGTCACTTCAAAAGCAAACTGAAAAGGCCTCAAACTGATAGAATATTATAGTTTAACTAATACGTGTGGCTCAGTGAAAACATGTGCGCACAGATTTGTTTAAACCGAGTTGAAATAATACTTGGAGCTGATAAAACATCTCAAAATGTATAAACGGAACAGAGTAAACCACAGTATCATCAGTAAAAAAAAAAAACATGCATTTGAAATGTCTTTATCAAGATTGTTAATATACAAAATAAATAAAAACAACATTCATTGAAGGAATGTATGTTGCTTTCTGTCTTGCTTATCAAACAATTCAATTAAATTTAGTTTATTTATATACAGTCAGAGTGTCATAGTCATATATATATATATAGTGATATATTTGTATGACCTTTTGTATGACCCATATGTAGTGAACTAGGCCTCAGGTCAAATCTGGCCTTGAGGGGCCTTCCTGGAACAAGAACTGTATTTCATTGATTTGAGTCCAGAAACACAAATCAAGTCCATCCAGAAGACTTTTTAAGTGTCCTGCACTGATCAATTGAAAGAACACTCTCTTTTCTATTATCATTACTATTTTACAAATGTTTGATAATCAAAGTGTTTTTAGTTCAAACCATTTTTAGATGTTGCAGTGAACTAATCATTTTTAATTAACTGTGAAACAGTAATAATGATTTTTAATCCTCATGCAAAGTAGAAATCATGTTAAGGTCTGTTACAGAGTAATTATGCATTTTCTGATTTTCTGTCTTTGAATGAGCAAGTGTAAGTTGGTCCAAGGTTGGAGTCAAACGCAAAACAAGTTGTTGGAACGAACTGTCATGTTTTTAAAATCCTCTCAGACGTAAATATAGAGGCTGGCACCTGTTTTCCCCCAACTCGTCTAAATATTCCTCTCGTCTGTCTGAAAAACATTTTCAATCTGTTCCATAACATTCTTGCTGTTTTTCTGACTCTTAGTGACCTCTTACGTCACAAAAACACACCCTGTCTGGTCGATTTTGACCAATCAGGAACCTCCCAAGTGAACCGGAAATAGAGCTCTTTAAATGTCGGTACTTCCTAGTTCAAACCAGTTTTCAGTCGAGTCGGGTGGAGAGTCGCTTCAGGCTCCGGCTTCAGTCATTTGCAGCTCCAGTGCTGGGAAAACAGGAAAATCCCGACATGATCCAGAGCTCTTCCGAGTCTTGTGGGATTATGACATCTTCCACCTCTGAGTAGAACTCCTGACGGACTCACTCCTCTTGTGAGTCCACCAAGAGGTGAACCTGTGTCGGACGGAATACCGTCACTGCTTCGGACGATTCACAGCTGTTCCTACGGAGACGCTGAAAGGGTGCGTTAAATGGAACTCCGTACCAGTGGAATCACCTCCTCCAGGTAAAGAGTTGATTTATACCACCTAAGTGTACCGGGGAAGAAGCTGGGAACTCACCGGAGAGTGCCGTTCTGATGCCGACACACACACATTTCCCTCATCCATCCTTTCACTCAACTTAAACTTCAATTTCCATCTTTAAACTCTTCTATCTGCTAGAAATCATTCCAGGTATTTTTAGAAATGTCTGTTGTGAAGTTTTTCAACCATCGCCGTATGGTTAATCAAATTGTACAGCTTGCTAAATTAGCCATGTTGTTGTTGAAATCATTTTGCCAAATTAATGTAAATGTGTGATGTGTTTAAATCGTTTTTAAATAAATGACCCACTGTCGTTGGTGAGTCAAAGATAAACACGTTTCCGTCCACATTTAATTAAATTCAATGCACGTTATTATTCAGTCCAGAAAAATGAAATAATCCGTTTAATTTATGAATATATCATAGAATATGTTCATCTACACATATACAAGTGAAGGTGATATATCATAGGGAGTCATATATAGTCATATTAGTGTCAGATCACAGCAGAAGTTATCTCAAGGCACTGTACAAAAACATTCATTCTACATACAAATACAAAGCCAATTAATACAGTTCTCTATCTAAGGAAGCCAGCAAACTTGTTGAATCTTCACTTTGTTGCAGTCTCCCATCCTGAGCAAGCACAGTGGCAACAGTGGAAAGGAAAAACTCCCTTTTAACAGGAAGAAACCTCCAGCAGAACCAGGCTCAGGACAAGCGGCCATTTGCTTTGACTGGCTGGTTTGAGAGGACAGGAAGGAGAGACAAACACAGAATTGCAGGTCCAGGTGTACCTCAAAGACAAAAAACACACGTCAAGGATAGAAAAAATAATTACAAATACAAAACAGGTTGAGCAGAGTAAATACAGAAAGTAGCAGAGTGAAGAGATGTGGTCAGCTTGTCCTCCAGCAGTCTAAGCCTATAGCAGCATAACTCAGGAACAGCTCAGGAAACCCAAGCCGACCCAAACTATAGGATTTATCAAAAAGGAAAGTCTTAAGTCCAGTCTTAAAACTGGACAATGTGTCATCCTCATGGACAGAAACTGGAAGTTGGTTCCACAAGAGAGGAGCCTGATAACTTGAAGCTCTGCCTCCCATTCTGCGTTTGGAAACTCTAGTAACCACAAGTAAACCTGCATTAACATGAAGTAAAATGGTGCACAATCTGCTAGTGTTTATTGCATGTGGCATAAATGCTCAATATGTGTAAAACTGGCTGATTTATATCTGTTTCTGTGTTTGTTATGTTGGTTAGTTGTGATGGTCATGTTGACTCAGACTGACTCCAGACGTTACTGGCTTTTACATTTAGTGATTACTTTCTGGGTTTTAATTTAAATCTGTTCACTAGCTCATGAGATTTTTGCTACCAAACACAAAAACACATGCATACACACAACTACACAACATGATCGCCTTTCAATGCAGTGGACAATAACACAAGTGGTCCCTAAACTGGTCCCCATGCCTACACTTGAAGTAACTGGAAGAGAAACTGTCTGCCTTCACATATGAAGTTCTGTTCAAGACTTTCTGCAATTTCCAAACCACCCAAACTTTACTTTTTTTTTTTTACTATACTAGTGAGCATTATGGTAAATTACTGAGAAAATATAGAATAAAATCAAATTGTGTACAAAGTGTGTCTGTGTGTTTAGGTATTTCTGTGTTTGTGTTGATCTAACCAATGTTTCCCTCCATCTTTCCAGATCCGTCGCAAGTTAATTGAGAAGGTGCTTTGACTGCCGTGACAAGTTAAGTAGAGGGAGCGGAGCCATTGTCTTTCAAATCAGCTGTCAGTGTGTTTCTGCTGTCAGCAGTTTCCCTCACTATACCTGCCTGGTTAATCATCAAGCAGCTCCAAGCTGCTAGAGATGTGAGCCCACCTTCACGCCGACACCCCCATCACAACAGGACAACATCTGATTGACAGATTAGCAAGCACCGGCGCTTTTTTTTTTTTTTTAAAGACGGGGGAAAACAAGGTGGAGATGAAGGATTGAAATTGAAGGGGACTTACGAAGGAAGGATGAGGTCAAGGAGGTGTGTGCTTGTGTGGGTAGGTATGTGGGACTGGAGGTGAACAAATCCTCTGCATGTGTGCATGGAAAGAAGCAAGTTGTGTTGTAGAAGCTTGGACAGTTTGCATGTATTTTAATCACTGAAAAGCAGAAAAGACCCAAGAACATCTGCTGGACTGTGCAGACGTGAGTTGTGGAGACCAAGCAGATCCACAGTCTTCAGTCAAATTGCCTCCCCTATTGAACATAAATGCATCTACACCCTTCTTTTGGATAAGGTTATCCCCACTCCAGTCCTCTTCCCTCATCTTATTCCCTCACATGTGCCCACTGAGGATTGATTTCAAATAGAAAAATTAATAGGAGAATAATAGCCCTGGGCATTGCTCTTTTCTGTGCACATCTCAGTCGGTCCACAGGGGTGGAGGGAAGGTGGAGTTAGATTTTTAGTATCATATCCCCTCACTTGGCTTGGTATTCTGCTGTGACACAAGTATATACACACATGCACACACACAAGTAGATATATATATGTATATATATATATAAATATATACACCCACTTGTACAACCCCACCTTCTTCCACACCTTAAAGGGCCCAACTTTCAAATATTAGCACAGTGGCTGTGTGGATTTCCCATAAATAAATAAATAAATGAGGAGGCGATGATTAGCAATTCTCCTGATAGCTATGTCAGAGTGTTTCATATTCATTTCCACTCGGAGGAGAATATTTCTGCCGAACCAGTAGTTTTGAGAACTTTTGAAGCTTAAAGGCCAAGAGGAGCGTCCTAAAACTGGTCAGATGAGCTCCTTATCCTTTTAAAGTCAGACTCAGGACAAGACTGGAACAATCAAAAGAATCCATTTGTTTTATTTTTGTTAATATAATTACTGGTCAGGAAAGTGCACATGGTCGTCATCAGAGTTGTTGCAATTTTGAAGTTTTAAAGGGCACAAAGATACACACACACACACACACACACACACGTTTCACTTCAGCTCATGCAGGACCAAGTTGTCTGCAGGTGTTATTAAATCAAAGTTGGCTTGATACTCTCAGGGTAGCAACATAAAGTGTGTGAGTGTGTGTGTGTATGTGTGTGTGTGTGCTCGTCTGGGGCAGGTTGTTGAGAGTTTAAAAGCGGAAGAGGAGTTGGTGTAGAACCAGCATTGATGTCGGGGAAGCCTGCTGGCACTTTCTGTTCAAACATTAGAGGACCGACCTGCCGAGCTGCAGCATCCGGGCATCAGGATCCTTGTTTTTCCAGTTTCTCCTGACTTTGAGGAATTTTTCGGTGAACAAACTCCCAGCGCTCTCTCCTCACACCTCATCACAGATACCTGCCTCAGCAAAGCTTGAGAAACGGACCAAGAGAGACATTTACAGCATTTTCAGTAGTTCCCGTCTGTATCTAGTCCAATTATTTAAGGTGAGACTTGCTCTGAAAGGAGTTAATCATCATAATAGTGAAATGACTTGCACAACACCCAACCAGCCTAAACTAGTCGGGAAACACTCTTCTTGTCTTTAAAGAAAATCAGCTGAGAAACAAGAGAACAAAAAGAACAAGAAGGAGTTCTCTGAGAACGGGGGCTTTGCTGAGTGTAGACTTGGACACATGCAGCTTCCAACACCTCCCAAGTGTTTGCAGAAACAAGTGGGTGATTTTTGTCAAACAGCCACTTCAACCAAACCAAGGAGCCTGAACCTCAAGGGTTCATGGGATGATGTGCTTCAACCACAGATGAGTTTTCTGAGATGCCCAGGTCAGAGTGATGGCACTTGTTACAAAACAACCCAGCGTCACCGTGCCTCCCTGTGAGCCTCTGGGTGCATGTTGCTTTAATTGCTGCCTGCAGACTCCACACACCATCTTCAGCTTTCATCAAAGAAACCACACTCTGTACTTTATGAAATTTTTATTCAATGTGTTCCCTTCTCTTCTCCCCCTGCTCTTTCTTCCTATTCTTATTCCCCACCTTCAGCTCCCCCTTCTTCCTTTTAAAATGTGCCACCAAACAGACAAGAAAGACTTCTCTCTGCCATGTTTTTCGACTCGACTTCCTTCCTGCCTGGAAGCACTCGAGTATCTCGTTAGTTCTCCCTCTGCTAACCCCACTACTCCATCTGCCAGGAGCAACAACCTGACTGTGGAAGAAATGGAAAAAAGCATATAAAGGGGTGTAGGAGGGCTTGCAACAATAAATTTGGTGGTTGAGATCCTCTACAGAGCTACATGGAAAACTGTAGTGACTATAGGAGACCTTAACGAAACAGGGGGAAAAAAAAAGATGTGAGAATTTTTCCCGGCCCTCTTACGATGAAGACAGAAAACCTTACGTTTCATCAGAAACGTCAAAGTTCATGCTCAATAATCCAGGTAAAAAATGGACTGTACTTATCTAGCACCTTTCTATCTTATCAAGACATTCAAAGCTCTTTACACTACAATCTGTGGCCTCATTCACCCATTCATACAGCACTCTACTGGATCTATACAAAGTTAACTGAAGAAATCATTCTAATCAGAGCTTTATCACATTCATACACTGATGAGACACATCAGAGGCAATGAGGGGTTCAGTGTCTTGCTCAGGGACACTTAGGCATATGACTGCTGGTGGATTTGAACCCCCAACTCTTGCATTGGAGGACGACTGCTCTAACCAGCAAACTGGTTGGTCCACTATGGGAGTGTGCTGCTTGTGGGACTCAGATTGTTTGTGGCTCCTCGGACTGATGAAGTGCTTTGGATGCAACGTCTCAACAACAAAAAAAGCAACCGTCCAGATGACCCGACTGAACTTTGCTGGGTTTCGTCAGAAAATTACCAAACTTATTGATGCACATCAGATTCACTTCACTCATTTCTAATATACAAACTAGAAAACTCCACTCTGCAGCAACGTTTTAATTCAGACGAGCAAATCCAACATTTTGACCTCGCCGTTCTTTTTAATGCTTTTGCGGACACTCCGGCAGCCATCCATCAGCAGTGAATGTTGTGATACCCCCCCCCCCCACACACACACATAAATCACACCACCTGATTTCCGGGGCCAAGGTTTAAATAATTAAAGAGCTTTATTTTTTCAGGATTTAGCACCCTCTGACAGTAGGGCTGACAAGAGAGAATGAGATATACTGAGAATGGAGAAAAGGTTATTACACATTAGAAAGACACAATTATGACATGGGGGGGGGGGGGGGGGGGGGCATCAGGAGTAAATCGTGGAACCAAAGACGAAGATAAAGGCGTTGAGGTGCTGCACTAAAGCTACTTGATCTGTATGTAAGGAACTTTATTTGCCTGTTTATAAAATAATAATTATCTGAAACATTTACACATCAACGGGAAACAACAGACACAAATTGCATTTGAAAATTAAAACAAAAACACCTAGCAAGAAAAAAAATATATTTTTCATCTTAATATGCCGCCAATTTCTGTAAGAACTCAAACTTGAACTAAAAATTAAATATGGAAGTCATACTCCTCCCCGCCCGTTCTTTTTCTTAGTGAAGACTAACACAGACACGACATGAGAATCATAAAACAGCAAGTTAAGATTTAACTTGCGTCACATTACCATCGGCCTAAAAGTGAAGCTGTTATTATTGTGGATCAGCCATTATGATTAGAACAATACAGTTCTACTATTTAGACACTTGTAACATTATCTGTATGCTTCATTTAATCAAAACCCAAATGTTAAAAACTAAACTTAGGGGAAAAAAATACACTCAGGAAGAAATACTTCACAAAACAACTGTGCTTGTGGATCTGACAGGGACAGGTGGAACTGTACTGCCCTCCTGTGGGCACATAAAAAACAACAACTGATGGTTCTTATTCACGTGTAGATGCAGAACATGAACTATTAGCCCTATGCATTGTGGAAGTCAGAAAACCAGAAGGCACAAGGACACAAGGAAAGAACATTACATTGAAGCAAACACTTGTCTCTGGTTTTATTTAACCCTCGTATTCTTTCCAGTAGAACTCTGAATAAATCAAAAACATACCTCCTCACACACAAAGACAAACCAGAAATGGCAGTTAAAAACAAAAACCAACTTCCGTTAGGTGAAGCACCTTACACAAGTAAATCCCCTTTTCCAATGAGTGTTCAAATGCTAATCAGGAGTACAGCCTTGCCAGTAGTTGGTCATTTGCTGGCACTAGTAGACACCTAGTGGTCAAACCATCAAGTATTGTCAACAGGGAGTTTCAGCACAACTTTGGAAGATTTTGGTTACATGACACTAGGCCATTATTGAATAAATGACAAACATAGTTACTAAACTAACTATAAATAAAGTGAACAGACTTTGTTGAGGGGAACAAAAGATGACCACATCAGAAACACTGTGTCACTCCTAAATCATTCAGCACGTTGTTGTTGTTTTCAAACCATCCTGCCTGATTTGTTATTTTGATGATTACACCTGGAGATTCAGATATGACACGACACCCCTGTGAAAATAATTACCCAAAGCAGTTCAGTTACACCAGATGAATGATGATACAGTGTATAGTTGTGTCTTTTTAAGACAAGTTTCTTCTTTTTCCCCCCCAAGCTCCTTATCCTGCTCGATTGTTCTTCACACTTCAGTTGTCCAGAAGAGAACGCTGTAACGCCTCCTGAATCATCGTGTTCTCGTCTGTGGAGTAATCCTGCAGAGTTATCAGCATAAGGGAAAAGGTTACCCAACATCCAAAATGACTCGCGTCATCATTTATGGATATAAAAGTAATCTAATATTGGTGTTTACTTACCACAAATGTGTCATAGGAGAAAGTGTGTCTGATCTTGAGGTGTTGGAAAAAGTCAGTGCTCCTGTAATTAGGGTCTCCCCAAGGCATTGAGGCACAAATAGGGCACACCTAAACAAAAAGAAAACCCATAAATGTGTTACTGGTCATAATGATGCTCTCCACTGGGTCCCTGTCAAATTTAGATAAAAATTCAAAATCTTACTTCGAACATACAAAGTTCTCAAAAACCTAGCTCCATCTTATATTACAGATATTACTGTTCCATATTTTCCTAACAGAGCACGTTGCTCTCAAGACTGCAGGTTTCCTTGTGGTTCCTATAGTTTCCAAAAGCAGAATGGGAGGCAGATCTTTCAGTTATCAGACTCCTCTGTTGTGGAACCAACTTCCAGTTTCTGTCCATGAGGCTGACACATTGTCCAGTTTTAAGACTGGACTCAAGTCTTTCCTTTCTGATAAATCCTATAATTAACGGTTGGCTTGGGTTTACAGAGTTATACCTTAGTTATGCTGCTATAGGCTTAGACTGCTGGAGGACAAATTGACCATATTTCTGCACTCTGCTGAGGTCTTTACTTGCTCTACTTTACCCGTTTGCATTTGTAATTATTTATATCCTTATGTGGTTTTTTTGTCTTTCCTCCAATAGAAAGTGCATCTGGACCTGTCATTCTGTGTTTGTTTCTCCTTCCTGTTCCTCTCAAGCCCCAGTCGGTGGAAGCAGATGGGCATTTCTTCCTGTTATGAGGGAGTTTTTCCTTTTCACTGCAGTCTTTGTGCTTGCTCAGGATGGGAGACTGCGATGAAGTGAAGATTTAATGTGTCTGCTGGCTTCCTTAGATAGAGAACTTTTACTAAGTGGCTTTTATAATGTATGTGATAAGAAAATGTTAAAGAAGTTTGGTACAAACACCAGCATCATTAACTTTTAAGGTGCATCATTGCGAGCCTGCTGACAGGCTGCATCACAGGGTGGTATGGGAACTGCACCAGTCAGAGCTGGAAAGCACTACAGAGGGTGGTGCAAACAGCAGAGGACATCATTGGTAGCAGTCTCCACATCATCCAGGACACCTACCACAGCTGATGTCTGTGTAAAGCATGCAGCATCATCCTGAAGGACCACACCCACCCAGCACAAGGACTCTTCCATCTACAACCCTCAGGCAGACGATACAGGAGTCTGTCATCGTGCACAAAAAGACTCAAAGACAGTTATTAGCCACAAGCTGTCGGATTACTGAACTTTGATCAATAACACTGAACTACTGACAACATTGCACTAAGCCACATCTGTGACACCTAATGTTTATTGCTGCTGCACAGTGTGGTTGTATGTAGGGCTGGGCCATATATCGTTCACGAGAATACCGGTAAAATAAGCTTGCCCGGGAAAATAAATTATATCATGATATGCTAATTTCAGGACGCAAGTACGATAGCGCTCCCCCCCCCCCCCACCCGTTGTCTCGAGGTTCTTTTTGGAGAGTATA
>NC_056508.1:27189411-27206422 GCF_014905685.2 Nematolebias whitei | reverse complement strand
AATAGAAGTGGGTCTTCAAGCGAGACTTAAAGACTGAGAGTGTGGGAGCCTGCCGGACACTCAGTGGCAACTCATTCCACAGTCGTGGACCTGCAACAGAGAAAGCCCTGTCACCTCTGAGCTTACGACGGGTTTCTGGGACTGAGAGAAGCATCTGGTCTGCTGACCTCAGAGAGCGCGGTGGGACATATGGCTGCAGAAGATCAGTGAGATAGGATGGGGCGGAACTGTTCAGTGATTTAAAAACATACATGAGAATTTTGAAATGGATCCGAAGGTGAATGGGTAGCCAGTGCAGGGAGGCCAAAACTGGCGTGATGTGCTCTCTATAGCCTGTACCAGTTAAAAATCGGGCTGCAGCATTTTGGACCAGTTGTAGACGAGCAATGGAGGACTGACTGATTCCAAACAGAAGTGAATTGCAGTAATCAAGCCTAGATGTTATGAAGGCGTGGATCACTGTCTCAAGGTTCTTTTTGGAGAGTATAGGCTTCAGCTTAGACAGCCGTCTCAGCTGAAAAAAACAGGATTTGACCATCATGTTTACGTGACTGTTGAGTTTTAAGGACGGGTCCATTATCACCCCCAGATTAGTCACCTTTTGTTTCTCTAGCGGGGCTAGAGAGAAAAGGTCAATGTCATGGTTCATGAGTGAGCCACTGGGATGGAACAGCATGACTTCAGACTTCTTCTCATTGAAGCTTAAGAAGTTTAAAGCCATCCAGTCCCGGATGTCAGCCAGGCAGTCAAGAAGAGGCTGAATAGAGCGTGTGCCTCTGTGCCTCAGGGGGAAGTAAATTTGGCAATCATTGGCATAGAAATGAAAGGGTATGTCGTGTTTGCGGAAGATAGCACCTAGTGGCAGCAGGTATAAAGAAAAGAGAAGGGGACCGAGGATGGACCCCTGCGGTACCCCCCACTGGAGTGCGGTCGATGCCGAACTAAAATCTTTGATATTGACACAGAAGGTTCTGTCAGAGAGGTAGGACCCAAACCATTTAAGGGCTGACCCTGTGATGCCCACCTCGATCTTGTGGTCGATGGTGTCAAAAGCAGATGTAAGGTCCAATAGGACAAGCAGCACAGAATCACCTGCGTCTGTGGATATGAAAATGTCATTAAAAACCTTCAGTAGAGCAGTTTCACTGCTATGGAGAGATTTGAAGCCAGATTGGAATAACTCAAGGATAGCGTGATCCCCCAAAAACTGTTTCAACTGAGACTCCACAATTTTTTCCAGTAGTTTAGAGGTGAATGGGAGTCTGGAGACAGGCCGGAAGTTGGACATGACTGAGGGGGTCAAGGTTAGGTTTTTTCAGGAGGGGCTGGACAGCAGCATGTTTAAAAGTCTTTGGCACCACACCTGAGGATAAACTGCTATTCAGAATAGCGAGGATAAAAGGACCCAGGGTAGGAAAAACTTCCTTTAGCAGTCGAGGGGGGACCACATCAAAGGGGGAACCAGATGGCTTCATGCTGCACATTACCTGCTCCAGAGAGGACAGAGAGAGGTCAAACACAGCCACACACTGAGAAGGGATGGACAGATCATGAGCTGGTGGAGAAATGAGTGCCCGGGTGTTTGCCACTTTTTCTAAAAAGAAATGGAGGAAGTTCTCACACAGCTCAGTTGAGGCTTCCAGAGGTGAAGGCTCACTGAGGTGTAGAACTGAGTTCAGGGTGGAGAAAAGAACTCCACCCATATCGCCCACCCCTTGTTGTACGTCACTACCTTCCCATCATAATTCAATTAATCTCAATGCTACTCACTACCTGTGCAATAACTAGTCACACAACCTGTGTAGTATATGTTAGTTATGTGCAATACATATGCATTTAAGCTTATATTACAACTTATGAATTACTTATTCATACAAATTCATCTTACTTGCACTGTGTTGTTTACCCTTTTTCTTTTGGACCTTGTAAATATTATATTACTTTTTCACTTTTTGATACTTTGTTTTGTACCCTTATTGCATGCTTTAGTATTTCTTGTTTATTTGTTTGTGTATTTTTAGCGAGTTGATTCGGTTCTTCTCATCCTGAACATTTTATTGTACTGCTGAACTTGTGTTAACTGCATATGACAAACAACATAACTGAATGTTTCTGTTCAGTGCTCTGAGACGACTTCTGTTGTGACTTGGCGCTATATAAATAAACTGAATTGAATTAAACAAACAGTAAAACATATGGTGTGGAGCTGGAGGAAAACTAAGGGGATCACAATATAATGTGCATTTCTTACCACTTGGCGTGGATCTCGAGCATGTTGGGAAGTGCAATGTTCAACTAGGCCATCCTGATCCAGGTTCTGGCAGTTGCAGTAGGGGCAGGAGAAAGTGTAGCGATTTGGCACTGGACTGTGAGAAACAGAAACACTTTGCCGTGATATTCATTCATCATCACAACTGGACACAACTGAATACATTTTCAGTCAAACCTCAACTTGGGAGCCTTTTGAGCAGCTTGTACAACAATTTAGTATAATAAAGTACAAAGAAACTTATAATGTCCAGTCTTCCATTCTCTCTTTGGTGAGCTTTTAGCAGAAAAATATGGCTTCATTTACTTACAGGCACCAACATGCAAACACTGTACAGGCAGTAACTACAGCAATGCCTGCAGGCCATTATACAATGTAATAAAAACAAATAAAAACTTGATTGATTTGTTGATTAGATTTACTTTCATTTGGCTTTTCTAACAACGGTGTGAACTCATGGTATCTCAGTTTCATTTCATTTTCTCCACATCTATTCCTACATTTCCGCACCAAGTATTGGCACAGTATTTTAACAACATAGTGAGGTTGAGCATCCTCTTCAAAATACTGAAAAGATGTCAAGCACTTCAGGTATTTATTTTGCCCAATAATAGACTGTACACATGTTAAGTTTCATCACGGTACATGCATGCTCTGTTGGAATCACAGTAAGAAACAGGCACAACACAGAAGTGGAGGATTATTTCAGCTTCCCATCAACATTTCAGAGGAAGCCAACATACTATGTTACTGAATAAATAAGACGGCTGTCTAAATTTACTTTCACTTACAGTTTTACTTACAATAATGAGCTGTGGTACCTTGTTGTTTTTCTCTGCTTCTGAGCCAGATGACTTTTGACTAAAACTGTATGAACCACAGCAGAAAATCCAGCCATAAATTGGTGTTTTGAACTGCTTAATTTTAGAGAATGTTGAGTGTTTGTTAGCATGAAATAATGTTTTAGATCAAAATGAATTGGGGAAAAATTAAAACTGTAGAAGAACTAAAAGCTTCATGTGATGCTGTGCCAACTCTCAGTGGTGATTGTGTGATGATTGTGCCTTCAGGGGAAAGAAAGGATTGTGTTTTTCTCAACAACTAGTACACCTGAAAATTATGCTAAAAAAATAGGCCTTCAGGAATACAACAATGACTCTCTGGTAAGTTCAACAATGGAAAAAATTAAAAACTGCCATGCTTACACAGCAGACCGTTATCTTTACTCTTTAATATTGTGTAAAATATATAAATATACATTGCACAGTGGCTGATTTTGTCAATTAAACAAATCAGAATGGAGAGCAAGAAATAATAATGGTAAAGTAACTAATGTATAGCTATCTTTTAGCCTCTGAAACACTAGAAAAATGAAACAGGAGGCTCTTGGAACAAGCTGTGTGGATGTGAATAATAACAGGGGTACACATCTCCTTTTAAACACTGAGGATGTGCCTAATGCAGTCTGGAAATTAAATAGAACCACAAAACAGTAGGTATTACAAATAAAATATCATATTACAAACACTACATGCACAATATCGTGTCCAATACCACTCTAGAGACTAGCAAAATGGTTCAGATTGTCCTCATTATTTCTCACCTAATAACGGCAGGCTGGCTTTGAGCAGTGGTCCTCACCCCCTCCTCAATGTACTCCTGGTATTTTGAACAAGTTGCTGTGTGGGTTCTCATCTGAGAGAGGCCAACCTGACGCAAAGAGAGAAAATATCAACTATTGTTTTCAATATAAACTCTGTATCTATCTTATTAAAACCTAACTTCCAAATTTGATTATTTAATTTTATCATGTGTAGATATGATAAACTGTCAGCCTCCATGGCTGCACTATGCTCCCAAACTCAGTTTTCATTCAAACTATCAGAAGTCTGACGTGTTATTTTACATTGTGCACATTAATAATTAAACGTACCTGAACTCCACATCCCTTACAAGCTGCCACAGATGACTGGATGAGGGCCTCCAGGTTAGTAGCTTTAGTCAAAAGCCCTGGAGTGGCCCTACATACTGCACACACGGGTTTTTGTGGACGCAAACATTCTTGCAAACAACTCTGGCAGAACCTGGCAAGAGATAAGGGAAGGAATCTTGATGTACAAGTTATGGGGAGAAAACACATTAATTATTAATTATATTTCACTTTAACCGTATTTAAAGTGGAATCTCTAATATGTTTCGTAAAACACCGCAGCACACCGTGCAAGTAAAAGTCGATATTTTTCCGTTTTTGTGCTGCCGATTTGAGCTGCTTGTAAATCCGACGGAGAGTCCCCCTAAAGGACTATGGGAATTGTAGTTTTTACCGTGCTTTCATGAGTTACAGCAACGACAAGCAAAACTACAACTCCCGAGCGAGGCCTTCTCTTTGATGTAAACAAAACTGAAACTGATTTAGCCACCTAAACTGGTTTTTGTTACTTATCTACACGAGCGACACAGATCTGTAGAGTCTGAACACAAGCAGACGCACGCACGGTCGATGTTTTGCGAACTTAGGTGTAAAGTGTCTTTAAAAATCAAGCCCTTCTTCGTATTGTTTTTAACTCGTATCGTTGCATTGCTGGTGGTGGACGTGGGTTACATGGGGGGGGAGGGCGAACGAAAATAAAGCGAAAATACTCACGTATGGCCGCATTGTGTCGTTACGGGACTCTCAAAGATTTCGAGACAAACGGGACAGATGAATTCCGACACGTCGTTGCTCTCGTCGGGCACACTTTTCTTGCGCTGTGCTGAGCTGAAGCCGCCGAGCATCGCCATTTCTTTTCTTCACTGAGTCAGTCCCGCTAACAGCCAGGCAGCAGCGCCAACCGTCACCGTAACAACGTCACCGTAACAACGTCACCGGGCTCCGGTTCCTTCTTTAAGCGCGAGACGAGGGCGGAGCTAATGGGAGCTGCGAAACACTGGTCAGCGTCAAAACCTCAAAACAAGATTATTTATTCCAAAACACCCTTACAGTCATATTTATAACAATATTTATTATTGTCATTACAAACAAGTTGAATTTATGGTTTCTCGGCTAAGTCTAAATTCAGTCCGAATCAATACTGTTGCTTATTTTATTGATTTTTTTATTTTTATTTTATTTACCTGAGCAAATAGGTAATTTACTAACTTAAAAACAATCTTACATAATAAATGCACTCATTGCAAACTATGAAATCAAACGTCTATTCATCCCAGGGCTCAATCAACCAAACATAAAAAAATGTTATTCTGATGATGCAGTTTGAAAGAGTGTACATTAGTAGATTTCCACATTTATCCAACGATCCATTCATTGTAACTGTTTTCTTCTCCAGGTGATGGGAAGATGGCATCTTCAGCAGCCACCATGACTGCAAGTCCACCACAGGAGAGAGATGCATGTGGCAGACCATCATCAATCATTCTCACTCTTACCCACGCCTAGAGACAATTTAGTTACCAATTAATCTAACATGCGTGTTTTTTTGGTCTATGAGTAACCCACACATGCAAGGGAACAACATACTCCACCCAGAAAGGCAGACAAGGAGACAACCCTGCAACCTTCTAGCTAAGCGGGGACCGCTCTAACCACTGATCCACTGTGTTGGCCTTTTCCCCCCCCAGATTTATTGTACAGTTCTGACTGCAGGCATGCACTTGATGTACCATAAAAAAGCATATTTTCTGCATACTTCACTCAACAAATCGGAGTGTGAATATTCACTAATACAGTACAACAAAACAGTCTTGATCCCAGTCAGCTCGTCCATGGGTGTCAGCATCGATGACCTGTTTTCAGTCCTATCGGCTGTTTCTCTTGAGAAAACAAACGGTGACTTCAGTTCACAGAATTTGCAACACTTTTAAAGACACAATAACCAAAAGTTTGAGAAAATTGAGCAAATATGTTTTATGATTGTTACAATAAGTACATTTAAATAGTGTAACTGTTACCCTTCCTGTACTGTTTAACTTGCCAGTGGCTAATTTGCAGACTTAGTCCCTGATAGGCTTTTAAGAAAATCAAATGTCTAAAATTACAAATTTCAAACCGTACACTCCTAAACAAATGGTAAAACTATTGAGTAATAATAATAATAATAATAATAATAATAATAATGGCCCAAGTGCTGGGGAGAGGGAAGTCTGGGCCTCCCTACTTAAGCTGCTACACCTGCGACCCGAACCCGGATAAGCGGAAGAAAATGGATGGATGGATGGATAATAGTAATAATAATAAATAAAACATACACCTGAATTTTCCCACTGACAGACAACAAAGATTATTTCTATTCTAAATGAAAGCTGATAATCCACAAGGACACACACACACATATACAAACGTGTCTTTTTTGTCCTGATGCATGCTCAATAATCCAGGTACATAAAACTAACAAGGTTAAGTCAGGTCCTATTCATGTTTTAGCCATAAGACTTCTGTATAGTGTACGTCAGGTTGGCTTTTTTGGATTGTGAAGTCTCAGTCTCTGAAGACATTTGGAAACTGAAGTGTACTGCAAACCCGCCCACATGGACCAATACTTGTCCACTCACATTCTCACTCAAACTAGGGACAATTTAGAGTTACTAATCAGCCTAACATGCATGTTTTTGATCTGTAAGAGAAAACCCACGCATGCACTGAGAGAACATACAAACTCCACCTAGAAAGGTCCCGGGCTGGGATTTGAACCGATGACATACTTGCTGAGAGGCAACAGCTCCACCAACTCACTGAGCCACCGTGTGTGTGTGTATGTGTGTGTTTATATAAATATATAATTTTTAATTAATTAATATATAGTTATATATAATTATATAATGTTATATCTAGTTATAAATATATATTTACATATGTATTTTATGTATAGCTTTATATGTAGTTTTTATTGATTGTTTTTAACTTTTGCATAGTAAATCACTTGTAAAATGGTCTATAAATAAAGGCTGATTGTTTGATTGATTTATTGATTGATTAATTTAAACCATTGCAAAATTCTCACTGCATAAATATATAGCTTAAACCGCTGGCTTAAACTACAGTACAGTACTCCAAAGTTTTCATTTAGAAAACTGGAACTGGTCCAGTTCCAGATTAACACTTCACTGTACACTGGGCAACAATCTTCAAGGGCCTCATCATCACGACCCCAGAACCACCATAATCTGGCAAAATACAGAATAAATTACCATAATATACAGTACATATACTTAAAATTCTAACTATCAAGTGTATTTTTATATATATAACTCCAAATGCTCATTGACACAAATCATCAAAACTGAATTAAATTGAAAGCACTTCATATGACACACAACTGGAGAATGCTTCGCGCAAAGGGTTGATTTAAAAATATATATTTTTAGAATAGTATTTTACAGTAAACCATTTTTTATTGAAAATATTACATATTGGCATTGTATTTTTTTAATTTTGATTTACAATGAAATGAAAACTATCGTTCGGTATCGTTGCACGTGGGTTCTTGACGTATTGCGCGTCAGTTCTTTGCGCATGCGTACTCCAAGGAAGCAATTTAGCTGAGGAGGCGTAGCATTAGCTACTGTACTAGCACTTATTAAAGGTAAGGTGTAAAAGTTCTGGCGTTTAAAATGATGTGCGCTCTTAATAGAATCATGTTTTTGGTCGTTCGTATACGTTTCATATAATTATAACTGTTCGTGTGTTGATAATTTATCTCTAAACTAGTGAATTATTTTTGGGAAGCGATGAAACGCCCTGCTACTATTAGCAACTGTTAGCCAGCTGCGCTCAAATAGGCGTTCTCTGCTGAGCTTGGATGGGTGTTTTTGCCAATGACTTTATCTTGTTTGAGTTGCAGCATCAACGTAATAACTGTATGGGGTTTCTTTTGCCTCTCGATGGTAGTTAGTAAGTTATTAATCATTTCGCTTAACACATAAGCTGAGGAGTGTTAACGTTGCGCTAGTTCGCTATGCGATGTGCACTGAAACCGATTCTGTGATGAAACTGGAATAGCCAGTCAGTCTCCCAGACAACTGAGTGTACTTTCTGTCTTTTCCTGGTCTTAAGCTTCATAAAGCAGAATATATTTATATACACAAGTGTAATGCTCTGTGGTGGATCCAAGTAAAGCTAGTCGCATATGATTTTAGGGTTTAGGCAGGCAGTATCGATACCGGTTCAAACACATTTTGAACGTGCTAACCGTGAAACCTAAACTTGAAAATCCCACTTTCTGTTTTGGATTTCTTCAAGTCCTTCTCTTAATGCATTTCAACATGATTTTAAATCTCTCTGATTTGTTATTACTGCATTTTCTGGAGCAAATATACACCCTTAGTAGAAATGGGGTTTCTACCTTTTGGTGTTTGTTTCATTTAAGTATTTATATTTTTATGCATGCTTGTGTGATTACAGCTTGGAGATGGCTGAGGAGATCCACTTAATGTCTACTAGATGAATGACCTCAAACTCTACAAATGCTGGAGCCAAAGAACTGAATAGATTCAACTCTGAACGAACAGAAGACAAAGCAAAATTTCTTCCTTACATCATCGTGTATGACACAGATGTTTGCCTGGAAACAAGTTGAGTTTTGAGCCTAACTAGACATGTCCATACAAAGACATCCGTACAGGCTTCTGCCCAGCTACGTCAACTGAATACACTAGAAAAAAAAGTTTTCCATGTATGTAGGATGTGCCTCTGAGTGGACACAAAGTCTCGCTCCTCTGCCACTTTTCCATAACATTGAAAGTTAGTGGGTGCTAGTGTGCACAGTAAAATATGGTGGCTAAAAATGGTGTTTGAATGTGGCATCCTGGTGCAGGGAGTGCCTAAAGGGGTGAGGCTCTCACGGAAAAGATTAACAACTGAAGGATAGTCTGTGGCAAATAATGGATGCCAAGCTGAAAGAGGATCTGTTTCGGAGGTACGTGACTGCTTTGGAAAAGCGTCTGGAGGAAGGTGGAGGATGTACAGCAACTGGAACTACACTAAATGGAGACAAAAACAGAAACAAAGACGGTGAGGCCCTACTCTCCACTGCCACCGCCCTGCTTGGAGCATACCAGCCAGATCCTGGACAGCGATTTCGCATGGTGCGATTCTATGAGGTAGTTGAGAATTCCCTCCGCTGCCAGAGAGGAAGTAGTCTGAAGAGCCTGGAGAGAGCGTTCAACACACTGGAAACCGTCTGCACCAACCTGTTGCTTTTCCCTTGGAAAAAAGAGTTCAGGTTTATAAAGGTGAGTTTAGTTTATTATGTTACTTATAATTATTAAGGAGTTCAGAAATCCAGAACCAATGTTTGTTAAATATTACACAGGCTATAGCATCAGTAAGAAAATGTTTCTATCCACACGTTGCTCTGAGATTCTCACATTATGTTTTGACAAGATTCTTCTCTAAAGTTTCAGGACAAACAAGTTTGTTTCCTAGTGCATATTTTTAGCACATGTAGACGTACCATATTTTGTTTTCATACCAATAATAGTTGAATGCAAAATTGGTTATCATCCTTTTCTGTCAAACTTTTATTACTGATTACAAGATGCTAACTGAGGCCAGTGTAGTTCACAATAATAAACTGTTTAATTAAATTAGTTTGTTTTAATTGCCAACCTTTTGCCGACCCTAGATTAGATTGCAATTGTACACTCGAATGAAGTGTGGACAGAACATTAGATTGTGCTTCAGCTCTAGAAGTACAGTTTTTACAGGGTGTTACAGTTTAAAACATTTTTTCAGTGTATAAATGTGTAATTCTGTCTTAATATTTAGAATATTGTCTCTGGTTAACATCCAACATACTCCACATTTACCATTATCAATCCAATATGAGCTATAAACAAAAATAATTTATAGAGTTATTGTTGAAAATGAACTAAAATCAGCAATTTACTCTGTACAGTTCTTGAATAACTCTGTAGAACAAATACTTTCAGTTGAGTACAAGCTTGACTTTAGTAAAAAGTATTTTAAAAAAATGAGAATTTAGAAAACAAAAGAAAAAACATGTTTTTAAACATTACAGTGGAATTAAAAAAAAACTTTATTATTAGATATTGCATTGTTACTCCGTAATATGTTAAAGAATGTTTTATTTGAGATTTTTATCTTTTTATTTACGAGGCACTAATTATGATTTCCGATGTTGTCTCTTTCAGACCTTCACTGGCCCGTATGTGTACCATCTTCAGTCTACTATTCTTGATTCTGAGCTCCAAACTCTAATGCTGACCATCGGATATTCTCGTGACCATGATTCGCAGTTTACATTGCACGAGCACCAAGGTGACACAAATTATCTCCGCCAGCTAGCATTTGAGCTTTTCTTGGCCCAGGCAGAGTGTCGTCTGCTGGGAGAGGTAGTGGCTCTTGCCCGTGGTTCAGCCTCAGAGCTGGAGGCTCTGGAACTCCGCAGAGGTTGCAGAGATGATGCTGCTGGCTGTGCCGAAGCACTCCGCAGACGTGACAGCCTTGGAGCAGATATGGCCCGATTGTCTGTGCGACCGCTGGATATAGACAGGCCTCATGCCCATCAACTGAGGCGGGGTAGTCGACCATCCAAGTCTGTGGATGTTACAGATGGGGCTGGTCACTGGCATGCAGCTGTTAACAAGCCTGTTTTGAAGGCGTCATTGAGTCTAAGGAAGGAGCCTCTATTTGTGGATGCTGAGGAGGATATGAAGGATGAGATCATCAGGCCCAGCACCTCAGCTTCTTTTTTCTCAGTTGCAGCTCCACCTTCTTATAGCCCCGTTGCAGACTTTTTCCCAATTCAGTCACCTACCCCAGCTGATCCCTACACATCCTACCATCTGTCCTCTTTAGATGAGATCGACCTGTACACGGAAAAAGGGGGTGCAGGGACTGGAGGAAGGCAGATTCTATCCCGACCCCCATTCAGAGAACCTCGAGATGCCAGAGATGGCTGGCTGCTTAAAACTCATTGTGTCAAGTGTCAAGGTTGTGGACTGGGTTGTTCAACAATGACGTCCTGCCCCAGGTGTGACATGATTCTTTGCCCTGCCTGCCATGATGTGGACCCTTCCCCTTGCTGTGGCCTCCAGGAGTACCACTCCAAATCTCCACGACCCCTCGATGGATACATTCCTGTTAAGGAAAAGCTCTCCGTCTACTCCAACGCTCATTCTCACTCCCATCTTCATCCACATCCCCTAACATTAACTCATTCACATTCTCATCCCCATCCTCACCCCCAGATGTTGGAGAAACCCCTCATGCCCACCAAGCTCTTTCCAAGTAAGTCTGCTGCTTTGACAACACCAAAGGGAGGCAGCAGTGACCGACTCAGCATGGGGGGATCACGGTGTGGATTTTGCAACAAGCCAGGTGCTTCACACACCTGTGTGAACTGCTCAAAAGTATCATGTGACTCGTGTATGGGCTTGTATGCAAAAGATATGTGCACCCGAAAGAATCCTCAGCACAGCTTCGTGCCCAACCATCAGCTCAACTTTAAATCTGGCACCATATCTCACTTAGTGTATCGATGAATGAAGTGGTTGGGCTGTTCATCCTAACATAAAGTGTAGTCTTGCACTATTGCTTCACCTTTCATCATGTTTACATATTTCTTTTTTTTTTTTGCTTTCTGTTGTATCTTTTGGTCTTTTATTTTTTTTTTCCCATTTGTACATTTTTCTCTTACTCTGTGGGGCCATGCAATGCACATGCCACAGAGAACGATATCATCCACCCATCTCTCTGCCTTGTACAACTTCAGGCCTTTTGTCCATTTGTTTTCTCTTGCAACCTGCTCTTGAGTAGTCGTGTGATGTTGTAGCGCTTCCCAGTGTTCTCAAACTTTTACACTCAATCGGGAAACTGGAAAAGAAGGTTTAATTTTATTTTTAATGAAATCAATCCAAAAGATCATAATATACATTGCCTAACCTTTCAGCTAACAAATCCAATATATGAATATTATATATATAGTGTGCGTGTGTGTGAGAGTGAAAGACCTCTGAGCTTGCATTGTGTTTAAAAGTATATTAAAACTTGGTAAAAAAAAAAACGTAGGGTAAAAAACTTACACTGGAAGACTATAGTATATATTTTTATTCTCTGGAACAATGTGAGACTGTTAAACAGACTCGATCTGGCAGTGGGATTCATTTAGAGTATTTATTCGTGTATGTGGGTGTAGGATAGAAGATATCTCAAAGGGATACCGACAATGGTCAGAGGCCATGTGTTCTCTTTAAAAGATTATGCCGTGTAAATGAACTCTGAAACGTTTGTGATTATAAGGTTGAGATTTAAACGCTGCTGTTGAACATAGATTCTTTTAGATAAGTACAGATCCATAACTCCCCTGTCGATGCACTCCTCTAACCTCCATGGCTCATGATCTCCCCTTCCCAGGGTAGTCTCAGTCAGTCTCAGGTGGGGTCGCAGGAGCTTTTCATCTGGGCCACAAATCAGGGGACTGCAAAACTGCTTCTTGATGGTTTTAGGTTGTGTGAAAGTTTATACTCTGTAGTTTCTGTCTACCTCAAATACCATCAGCTTAAACACCCAGTTTGACATTGCAGCTTCAAACTAGCCTCAAATCAACAGAACAACACCATGTACTAAACTTGTATGTGATTTGCTACTCATGTGTTTGCTTAGTGGACCATGTCCTCTTCCAGTCAGCTGCGTCAGACATCTTTAGAGGTTTATTGTGTTAATGTGATTCTGCCATCGCAACGGTTTAGAAAATATTCTTGTTCGACTTCTGGTTTTAGTTTCTGTGTTAGTGAGCTGACATGAGCTGGACCGCCTGTGAATTTTAGTCACGTTTCGAGTGACCACCTTGCTACAATTGGCTTGTGAAGCATAAATTATTCATTTACTCTGTTTTAGTTACAAATGCGTGTTTCTTTGTATTTTTTTTAAAGATCGAAACCGCTTGTGTTGCAACTAAGTGAATCACAAACGGAGCTAAAAGCATTAACATTTGAAGCGTCACAAAGAAAGTGGTTATTACACTAAATTTCACCAAGATTTCATCTGCATGCAGTGCACTGATATTGTAGCTTTTTGTCTAGTTTGAGTTCTGAGAACATTTCAGCTCCTTACATTTTTAAAACACCAAAAGCTCTTTATCAGACACTTCTGAAAGCATATTCAGTATATATACTGTAGCTATATAGAATCGCTTACATGTTGTTTACACTTTTGTTCTCCATGTATGTAGAAAACATGCATTTTATATTGAAGTTGATAGCAAGGGCTAATGTAAAATCTCTTTTCATTGGAAATGAAGTCTGATTGCAGAGTGTTTGGGCTCCTGTAGCCTTTATGTTCTGTCAGAGCTAATTTTACAAATGCCTTAAGCTTGTTTAGCTCGCTCATTGGAAAATAATTTGAGAATATTTCGATTTTCAATGGTTTGTGTCTTATGAACCCACAATTCAACAGTCTCAAACAAAACTCACTCCAGTGATAGTTTAAAAAAAGTCAAGTTACATTTAAAGTGCTGTCAAATATAGATTATTTTTTAAACAAAGCACACCGGCAATGTTTTAATAAACAATGCAGTAGTATATATTATATACTTGTGTAACTTTTGCCTTAGCTGCGAAGTGAATTTCTGCTAAGAAATATCACCTGAACTGACATTAGATCAGAAATGAAGTGTCTGACGTCATTCTTCTTTTCATTACTTACCCTCAACTAATCTGAAAATTAGTTTTGTGTCTTAATCCTGTTTAAACTCTAAAAAGGCATCATTTGATATTAATTTGACATAGTTTTAGGGTTTGTCGACAGAAGTCAACATCGGCTAACTTGTGTGTCAAAGAGTTCAGTGACCTTAGGGGAAACGTGCAATTTTTCCATGTGACAAAGCCTTTTTAAAAAAAGTATTTAGTTTAATTATCATGCTGTTTCAGCTGCTCTGTTAGCAAATCATACCAGCAACAAAAAGGGGACTTTCAGAAGTTTTGAGCCGTGATTTTATTGCCAAATGAAGAACAACGGTCTCTGGAGTTATTAAATCAAATCGCCTGGATGTACAGTTGAAGTAACAAATCTGTGATTTTGCTAAAGTTTAGCCTTGTCCGTATATGTTGGCCTTGTTTTGAGCCTAGGAGGAAAAGGGTCAGCGTAGATGTCTGTTTACACACCGTGTGATGTGGGTTTGACTCTAAACAGACGAGTGATGACTCGCGTTGGACGTTAAAGGGCTAAACGGTCTCGAGGGCTGCTATTAGGTCTGTGGACTTACTGGACTTAAGTTATATGTTAATGGGGAGCCTAACCCTGACTTATTAATTCATCTCTAATGTGAAGTTCGCACTATGTTCACCAGTTGTTATGAAATGATAAAAGTTGGCAGATCAAAAGTAATACATGAAGCCATTTTAATATGATTGGCTTAACCAGCACCAGACTCACTCAGTCATTGTGGAAGTTTCTCTTATTTTTGATGTGGTTAGTAACTGTTATTACCAGTGGTGGTGTGCTTAGGAAGCCTCATTACCATTCCCTGGTTCTGTAACCTTTGTCCTGGCATGTGCAAGGCCCATACCCATGTTCCTTTACCCCCCACCCACCATGGCACTGAGGATCATTGCACAACGTGTAATTGAAGGGGAGATAAACTTAGAAATCGTGTTGGGCGAAAATGGGGGTGGAATGGGAAAATAGCCAAAATTGTCCATTGGTAAATATTATATAAACAAGCGTACAAATCTCTATATATAATGAAAGAAAATGTAAATGAGATTTTATAAAATAATTTCAAGAATAAAATACTTTTAAAAAGACAACGTTTCTTGTGTGTTTGTGGGATTTTTTTAAACTGTCAAATGATATTTATTTTCTCTGTCACACCCGTTTGATCCATTTCATCTGGAGAACCAGGAAGTTTAGGAATAATATCGTGTTTTTTGGACTATAGGGTGCATTAAATGAAACAAAACGGATAAGTCAAACTTGATTCAAGTCGTTCACAATAACTCGAACATTGTTCAGTTGGACCACCTTAAATCGGTTTGAAGTCCGTAAACAACCAGAATTCATACAAAAAGGCTCACTGTTGATTTGTGAGAACAATTAAAGGGTTTTAAGCACTTCATCGTCCTAAAAATTTGGTACTGTTTAAAAAAAAAGTAGTTTTATAATAGAGGTTGTGACATTGTCAGTTCTCTCTGCTGACCACCTTACATTTCCACTTGGTTCATGTCTTTGTTTCTTACAGTTAATACAGATGCAGTAAAGGAGAACCATCTTTTTACCTCCTTTGTATCTTCACAAGAACGACAGCGTTTGAATCTGTCAAGGCTGCAGAGGAGCAGGTCTTTTTATTTTTCAAATCTGGCCACCAGATGGAGATAAAAGCCAAAAAGTAGAAGAAACCTTTTAAACCTGAACATGACAGATATTATATTGAGCCGAGCTTCAACAGAGTTCATGTAAATTTGATCAGGTTTAAACTATAGTGCACTTTTTGTACAACGGATTTATGTTTGTTTTTTCTATTCAACCTTTATTTATACAGGTTATTCTCATCATATAATAATAATAACCCTTAAATTGTTTGTAGTTATTTTATATATATTTTAAACAAGGGGCAGATATAATAATTTTTTCTTCTTTCTGCACCCTTTTCAATGTTTTTTTTTATTTTTGATTTTTTTTTCTTCTTTTAAATGAATGAATAAATAAATATCAGAAACAACATTTGTTAAGTCTTATTTGGCTTTAAAACACAATAAATCACATCATCAAACAGCAAGTATGGGCTTTCCTGTAAATCTCTCCTTTACTGCTGAAGGAGTTGAGAGAAGCACTCTGGTCTTGTGATAAATTTATTTGTAGCCAATTTATACGTAATATAACAGCAGCACAGACAAAAACTAAACAGAAACAAGCTTTAGATGTCCGACACTAAACATCGAGTTAGAAGTGATGAAGCTAAAGTACAGTTTTCATGTATCTAAAATGTAAAATGTGATTAAATCCAGATTGATCACTTCTCACCGTTCAAAGCAGCAGTCTGTCGTTGGCTACTGCCGGTCTTCCTCACCTTTCTCAAAACGAAGGACTGCCAGTAGACTTTACCCGTGTAGCAAAATAGTTCCTAATTCCCACTAAGGGAGGATTAGATAATAATCCATTTTATGTTCACAGCCCTAAACTAAACTAATTTAGTTCAAACCCACACAGTATCTTTCATCAGCTACACGAGGATCATTTTGGGATTGACACGAGCTTAAGATCTTAAAAATGTGTGTTTTGGCACAGGGAGATCTGAACAGAAGTCTGGTGCCTCTGTCAGTCAAAATAATCCACCAATCTGACAATAATAAGTGCTTGACTTCAATATTTATGGCTGAGATTATTCTCAGTAGGACATTAGCAGAGATGGACATCAGGAAGACATCTGAAGTGTCCT
The DNA here is from genome assembly GCF_014905685.2 of Nematolebias whitei. Lineage (NCBI taxonomy): Eukaryota > Metazoa > Chordata > Actinopteri > Cyprinodontiformes > Rivulidae > Nematolebias > Nematolebias whitei. The sequence goes on along the minus strand of NC_056508.1, from coordinate 27,189,760 downwards.
TGCATCATCCTGTCCTGTGGGACATCTCAGAGCTGTGCTGACTAACTCCTTCAGGGAGTCTCTGAGACGAGCGGAAAGATGATCGCTCACACGTCTCAACCTTTCACCGTCAGCTCGGAGGACCAGGAAAGCATTTAACATAATTACAGTAGGAGAATATGTTTAATTGTTTCCTGTGAACAGAGTGGCTGCCTGGTTTGGTGCCCAAAAATATATGCAAATAATTTTACACTCACTTTATTCACTGATACATTCAGCTTTGAACAGCGTTCTGTCTACAGTGACTTTTAACCCATGAGTACTCCATCCATCCATCCATCCATCCATCCATCCATCCATCCATCCATCC
>NC_056508.1:27178013-27189401 GCF_014905685.2 Nematolebias whitei | reverse complement strand
GTGTGGCTGGAAGGCGAGGCACGGAGAACATGAACCAGGACCATGGAACTCTGAATCCAAACGGGAGCCAAGAAAACAGGAGGACTGTAGACACAGAAACAAAGGTAAGTACTTCTCATATATTTTTCATATAATGGCCAAAAGCATAAATACCGAATAGGGTACAATGCTCCAGCGATGAGTCACACTGGACTGCAGCCTTAAATAGTAGCAGGAGCTCTTCAGATGGATGGCTGCCAGCTGGTGGCAATCAGCAGCCAATTAGAGGAGGAGCTGCAGGTAGTGGAACTCTCACAAAAACAGCTCTTTGAGAGGAATGGATTGAGAAGATCTGGTTCTTTTCAAAGAACTGTGAATCCCATCTCTAATTACAAGATCATCATTATTATGTTGTTAACCTATATTTAACCAGGCACTTCCCACTGAGATCAGTGATCTCTTTTGCAAGGGAGGCCTGGACCTGAAGCAGCTTAACATGCATGTTTTTACCACTGAGCTACTGCAGCTCTTGCAGTTGAGCTCAGAAAAGACTAAAACCCAAATTAGCCTCTCTGCAAACAAACTTTCTGAAACCAGGCAACACCTTGAGCAAATATGTTGAGCTGGGCCTCAGAAACTTTATCAACTACTGTTCTCATCTGTTTTAAAGAGTCATTGTCGAGAATTACTTTAAAACTGTGTTTTCAGTTTTTAATTTCTGAACTTGGGAGTTAAAAATCTGAATTATAACAGAACTGGAAATGCCCTCCTTCTGTCCATCCATCTGTCCCTGCACGTTCTCAGCATGATCATTTGAAACATGTGAGGTACCAATTTCCAGTTGTGTGTCGCTGCAACTAAACATATAAAATGTTCATTTTGAAAATTGAGTTGCCCCAGATGGCCCCCACCATACATAGAAAAATGTGTAATCCGGCCACCATATGAGGACACTTAGATTTCTAGATTTTGTATTGCTTAAAGTATAGTTTCTTCAAACGATTGTGGTGGCCCAAGATAAGGCCCCCATTAGCCACCCCCTGGCTCCATCATTTCACCTGTTCGTGAATAAAATAGCTCCCTCCACTCCCTCCACTCACCAGGATCCATCACTCTGTGCAGCCTCAAAAGCTTCCCTTTGTTCTTATACACATTTGAATATCTTGCACCAAAAACATTAAGGTTTACTTGCAGTCCCTGTTCAATTCAGAAAAAAACCTCATCTCAAAAACTACAAACATTCACTATTCAAAACTTCAGCAACAAGGGACATCGTTATATGTTTGAATAAGAATGAGCTCGACCGTCTTCAGTCAATCCAGATTGCTGCTCAAGAATTTTAACTAACACCAGAAAGAGACAACACATCACACCTGGTTTCATTTCTTAATACAAGCTACTGGTACATTTTAGGATTCATTACAAAGTTTTAGGCAGCACGGTGGCGCAACTGGTAGAGCTGCTGCCTCTCAGCGAGCAGGTCCTTGGTTCAAACCCCGGTCCAGGGGCCTTCTGGGTGGAGTTTGCATGTTCTCTCTGTGCATGCGTGGGTTTTCTCCGGGTACTCCAGTTTCCTCCCACAGACCAAAAACATGCATGTTAGGCTGATTGGTAACTCTAAATTGTCCCTAGGTGTGAGTGAGAGAGTGAATGGTTGTTTGTCTCGTTTGTCTCTATGTGGTCCTGTGATGGACTTGCGACCCGTCCAGGGTGTACCCCGCCCCTCGCACAGTGATTGCTGGACATGGGCACCAGCGACCCCTGTGGCCCAAAAATGGAATAAACAGGTAAAGATAATGGATGGATGGATTACAAAGTTTTAGTCCATCCTTTTAGAACCCTGTGAGGACTAGCTCCTGCTTACATCCCTGACCTTTTAAAACTACACATTTATTTGCACATTTTCAACCCGGAGGGGACAGATCTTTCAAAGCAGTGACCCGCAGGCTGTGGAAGCCTCTTCTTTATGTTGCTTTGCTTCTGTTGACTTTTTAACAAGCAGCTGAGACTCAATTATTTTGATAGACATTACATCCACACTGTGGAGTTTTATGTTTGTACTTGTTTTTATGCTCCCTGTTTTATCTCATGTTGTTTTTTGTTTAACATGTTTGGTTTACATTTTATGAAGCAAAAAGTGCCATTAAAATTAAACTTCCTTTCTTTAAGGGTCATTTTATGTGTGGTTATGACTGACGTGTTATTTTTTTTGCGCTAGTGTTATTTGGGTTTGTGGAAGTTTTACATTTATATTTATATTTCTTTTACTTTACTCCCGACGACATGTAGAGATGCCAAACATAATTTCATTGTACATGGGTACGATGACAATAAAAGTTCTTTCTTCCTATATCTCAGTTTTCTTCTCTTGTTGCAAAAAGTTATCTGCTGTTACAGTAAATACGTGAATGGGTTGTTAAAAGGAAAATAATTGGAAAAAGAAAAATGTCAAGTATATAATTTTCAGCTTAATTAGCAAAAATAAATAATGAAACAATGATATTTAACATATAGTCCAAACTAATGACTCTGGAAACAACCATCACAATGCAAAACATCTGTATTTTTTGCTGACTTCCAAGAACTGGAGACTACTCAGCAGTCTGTTTGAACCCTCCACCCCTCATCCAACTTAATTTTGCCTTCATGTTATATTTAGCAGATTTCATTGTTTACTGCATGTGGTGCTCTTTCGTGACAGAAACATAAGCAAACGAACAATTAGATCAGGGAAATGGGTAAAATAATTTGACTTTTAGACACTTTTAATAACGTATTCTTTACGACTGATCTTTCATCCTGTTTTAACAGCTGATCATTCAGCTCATTGTTCTTTATCTCGCACCACAAAACTTTTTGACAACTTTATGAGCAACAGCTTATGGAAGAAATAGATTTTTAACGAACTGTTCCCTTTCAACCCACAACGGATGGTTTAACTGGGACTGATGTTTGAGTGCCTTTGTGAGTTCATGAATCTAATCATGTTTTCTTTACCCATGCTCCGAGCCTTGTTCTACTCATCTGGTTCCATGTACCGAACATAATGAATATCTTACAGAGCATACATTATATTGCACGCTTCCCAGGACATGAAATGTTTTCCATTCATAAAATCAGTGGAGCATTCACACATAACTATGTGCCTTCATTTTGTTTTCACACTGACAACAGCAAAGAACATTGGATCGTCATACATTTTGCATAGATTATAGATTTTAATATAAAATGCTTATAAAATGTGCATTATGTGAACGCTGGCCTCGAGGATACACCAGTGTGAAAATCCAGCTTTACACAACCAGCATGTCTCTGTAAAACAAGCAAACAAGTTCTTTTTGTGCGTATTTTTTATGAAGAAGACAGAGGAAGAGTTGGGTTTTCAGTTCACCGATGGACGAGGAGCCGCAGGTTGACATTTGCAGATAAAATGAAGGGATGAGAAATAAAAAAAAGATGAATGGAGCGCAGTGATGCAACAGAGGAGAAATGGAATCTGGGGAATATTCAGGAAAAAGAGACAGAACTGAAAGATGGTGAGCTGAAGAGATGGGAATCAATGGGAGCAGAAGAAGAGCTAAACGGGCTGAGGGATCCACAGATATGGAGCGATGACAAACAGGTGTGTTGACAGAGAGAGGAACAGACGAGCAGAGAGAGTCTGAGGAAGGAAAATGACAGGAGATTAAAGAAATAAAGTGGATAAGAGCAGCACACAGGAAGGTTGAAGGAAGAGGACTTGCAGCTAAATGTCCAAATATGAAAACTGATAAATGACAGCAGAGATCTGGAACTTCAGTAAAACTTAAATGTTCGGAATGTTATATTGCATGTCCAAATCACATTAAATTATTTGATATGCAAATCAATTTAAAACAAAATACGAATCAATATAATTACATGCAGCAGCACGGTGGCGCAACTGGTAGAGCTGCTGCCTCTCAGCGAGCAGGTCCCTGGTTCAAACCCCGGTCCAGGGGCCTTTCTGGGTGGAGTTTGCATGTTCTCTCCGTGCATGCGTGGGTTTTCTCCGGGTACTCCGGTTTCCTCCCACAGTCCAAAAACATGCATGTCAGGCTGATTGGTAACTCTAAATTGCCCCTAGGTGTGAGTGAGAGAGTGAATGGTTGTTTGTCTCTGTGTGGCCCTGTGATGGACTTGCGACCCGTCCAGGGTGTACCCCGTCCCTCGCACAGTGATTGCTGGACATGGGCACCAGCGACCCCCGTGACCCAAAATGGAATAAACGGGTAAAGAAAATGGATGGATGGATAATTACATGCACTTAGTTTAACCCAGTCACATTTAAATTAGAGTTAATGAAATCAAAAAGCAATCCAATATAAAGCTGTAAGGACGAAACATTGATGCAACTTTACATCCCAGATCAACTAATACAAGATAAAGCATGTCTAACTTATGTTCACTTATCTGTCGAGTTATTTTTGGGAACTAATGATACAAGTTTTGCAGTTTTGTAAAACAAATTTGTTTTCATATAAGTAAAAGTTTTCAATTGCGCAGCAAATTATGGTCGTTGTCACCAGATTCCCCTCTTCACTGCACAACATATATTTTCACTTGTTCACACATCTGAAGTGATGGCAGACCAGTCAAGCATATACGGTGTGGCAGTTCTCGCTCTGCCCCCTTTTCCTATTGTTCCCCGTCTGTCTCTTCTCATCAGTCTCCCTGTGTGAGCCTCCAGATGTGCCCAGCTGTTGTGCAGCTGCAGCTGATTACTCTGCACACCTGTGATTCATTACTTCACTCCTCCAGCAGTTACCTGCGCTCCACTCCACCGCTCATCATCACCAGTCACAGCCCACAGCACATCACCAACTTGAAATGGGTCTAATGGTAGCTCGTTGCACAATCCACAGAACTTTATTTAATTTAGATATGATTGTTTTCTGACTGCAGCTGTTTAGCTGTACTGATTGTATTCAGGATTCTAAATGTATTTTTTTATGTCCGAGTTAATTAAAAAGATGATTTTTGTTAAAATCACATAAAAATAAAAACAAATCTACAAGAATAAATAGACCCCCACTACCACCCCCACTTCTGTTTGTCACTGCACCCCCACACTTTGATCACTGTCTGCTGTTTAAGCATAAATATTCACATCCAGCAAGGCCTTGTTGTGCAAACCAAAACGATAACTGACAGGAATAATTAAAATGTAATATAATTAGAGAGAACCAGCTGCTGCAGTTCAAACAGTTTTAATACAGCCGTCTATTTTTGTTTACTCACTTTCTCCTTGCTGGGAGTGACTGCGGGTTCCTATTTCCAGTAGAGTGAGAGGTAGTTGGTGGGGTGGGGGTGGGGGGGCGGAACCCCGGACAGGTTGCAAGTTCAGTACAGCGATAAGGCAGTCAATTAATACTCTCAGTTAAGACTCTGGCAGCAGCATTTTGGATCAACTGAAGACGTTTTAAGGAAGTATTTGGACACCCAGATAATAAACCATTGCAATAGTCCAGTCTAGACGTGACATATGCATGGACCAGTTTTTCTGCATCATTTTTAGATAAGATGTTTCTAATTTTAGTGATATTATGCAGGTGGAAGAAGACAGTTCTAGTAACATTTTTAATGTGGGGGATAAAAGACATGTCCTGATCAAAAATAACACCAAGATTTTTAACATTAGAGCTGGAGGACAGATTAATGTCATCTAAGGAGGGAGAAAGACTGAAAAATTAATTCCTAAGGTGCTCAGGTCCAAAAACTAAAACCTTAGTCTTGTCTGTGTTCATCAGGAGAAAATTAAGGCTCATCCAGGTTTTTATGTCTTTAAGACATGCTTGTAGTCTAAGTAGCTGATATGATTCATTGGGTTTAATGGACAAATATAATTATGTGTCATCAGCATGACAATGAAAATGTATCCAGTGCTGTAATATATATATATTTTTAATAATTTTAAATAATTTTTCTTAATGGAAGCATATATAAAGCAAAGCATATTGTCCCAAGCACTGAGCCCTGAGGAACTCCGTGACTAACTTTGGTGTATGAAGAAGATTTATTATTTACATTTACAAACTGGAATCTATCAGATAGATGTGATTTAAACCATTTTAGAGCTGTTCCTGTAATCCCAATTTCATATTCAACCTCTGTAGTAAAATATTGTGATCAACTGTATCAAATGCAGCACTGAGGTCTAACAGGACCAGTATAGACACAAGTCCATTGTCTGAGGCCATGAGAATATCATTAGTGACTTTTACTAGTGCTGTTTTTGTGCTATGATAAGCTCTAAACCCTAAAACCTCAAAAAAAAAATAATAAAATGCTATGTTGCCATCATTATATGTGTCCATACAATGGCAAAATTAGTTTTGTGCATTTAACCATCCCACCTTAGATACACCCAGGTGGAGCAGTGGGCAGCTATGTAGGTGCCCGGGGAGCAATTGGGGATTGGTTGTCTTGCTCAGAGACACCACAACACATGGGGATGGCTGGAAGTTGAACTTGAGACTTTCGGGTCCTGAGTTGGCTGCCCTGCCTCTACCCCATCTCGGCCCCTGACAGACCTGGTTTTAATTACCAGTCTGTCAGATTCAACTAAACATCAGACAGATTAATGTATCACTACAATGTGTGTCCTTTAATCTGACTGTTACACTTCAGACTTGCTGCGCTGACAGTAATACCCATAGTCAGCCTGACCTAGTGCTAGTGTTTTACAAAAAAAAAAAAACAACAACAACAGGCGAGTAATTTGCCTGATCCTAAACACATTCAGCTGCCAGATTAATTGAAAGCAGCTCATGTGTGAAAGAGGTAATGCCTACAGTTTCTGCAGCCGTGACAAAAAGAAATGACCGTCCGTGGCTGGATTACTGCATAAACAATACTATGGCTGAGATCATTTGCAGTACACACAAAATGCAGGTTGAAGCACTGTTTGATCCTGTCTGTAAGCTCACTGCTTTTCCCTGACGTGAAGTCATCCTTCATCATAACCTTGGCGTACAAGATGAGATCAATATTCAAGGCCACAGTTTTACAGGCGATGTTTGAATGCTTCACTTGAGCTCTGATGAATGTACCTGTCTGGCTTTCTGAGAATCCAAAAAGCTCATAACAGCTTCATTGTACAAGTACATGAGTAATATTTCATGTTATATTTTTGACAGGAAACTAATTTTTTCACTCTGAGTGGTGTTAGCATCTTACGTGTCCTGTGGCTTTTCCACCCATTTGGTTAATTTAGTTTAATAATCAATGTTGCCTTGTCTAAAAGCTTGTCTTTGTTGTATCTTCCACATGTTGCCTCCCTTCTGTAAAAACTGTTTTCACAATAGTTCTATTGGCTAACCTTTTTTTTCAAGGTGTTGTTTGGATGAATCAGTCAGATCTGCCTTTTCTGTGTTGATTCTAGTCAAACAGTAATTATATAATAATTATTAAAAAAATTATGTCCTCTAACTTCATACACAGCTTTCTCTGAGTTGAGGTTTAAGAAGCATTTGGTGAGAACACAAAAAATACGAACAAGTTGTGAAATGGCTCCCACACAATGTGAGAAGAAGGTGAATTGCTTTCAGTGGATTAGAGATTAATATTCTGATTCCTGCTCAATACTCCTGGTAGAAAAATCCAACAAAGTTAATTCAGAACAAAAAAGAAACTATCCAGAGGACTTGACTTAACTTTGTTGGATTAGAGATTAAATTTCATACTGAGATTGTGAACGATGCAGTCCTGTGTGCGTTGTTGTCCTGATAATATATGAAATCAAAGTAGAATACCACACAAAAAGTACTTTCTTTGAAACTTTTTTGTTTTGTACCATAACTCTGAACAAAACTTATTCTTATTTTTTTAACACTGAAGTGTTGAGGCTTTATTTTTTTCTGTATGTTTCCCTCCTGTTATGCTTCTTGTACGTATCTGCAAATACTATAAAACCATTTTAATGTAATTTCAGCAAGCAAATATCTAGTGTTGTATTTTCATATGCTGCTGAATTATACAACCAAGTGTGACAAGAAAAAAAAAAACATCCAGCTGAACTAATGTGGAGACTCAGAAAGACTGAACCTGTTTTATCATGAACAAATTCAACCATTGCCTCCATCATGCTGATTGCATTTATATTCCAAGGCATCATGTAAAAAAAGCACAAGTTAAGAAAATGTAGGAGCTGTTCTGTCCTTCTCTCCACATCAATACTTCCTGCTTCATGGTTGTACAAGAAACAAGGTAAGTTTTTCAGTCACTGTAAATTTAAACAGTGTAACATCAAAGTCCATGCTCAACAATCCAGGTAAAAATCCAACAATGTTCAGTCAGGTCATCTGGACGATTTCTTTTTTTTTTTTTTGCTGAGACGTTTAGTCCTTAAATAGTGCAACTTCCCTGATGCAGAGCCTTGGATATGAAAATTGAATATGAAAAAGAAACACTAACCATGTCAGGATCTGTGTTTACTGTTAGGGCTATTCCTTTTTGGTTACCATGCTTAATTTGTGTAGTTTGTGATCTTTGTGTTAATTTTTCTGTGCCACTGGTTCATTTCTCCTAAAGTTTCTTCTCTACTCTCACACCTGTTCTCCATCATCATTAGCCTCACCTGTCCCCACTCACCTCATCAGCACCAGTCTTCCTAAGCTCATTCTCCCAGTTCAGCTGCAGTCTGGTGTTGTTGTTTATTTTTGTTTTATATGAATGACACCAGTTAAGACTATTGTATTTGCTTGTTTCTTTGTTTTTGTTGGTTTATTTAATACATCTAGTTGATCATGTTGGTCTGTGTTCCTGGTTCCATAGCTTATGCTAACCATCATAAAACTTAATGTCTTATTTTCAGTATTTAAAGCATGTTTTCTGGTTTGCAGTTTGCATCGTAGCCCCTCTCCAAATGTAACTTTTATTTTTTTAACTTCTGGAACAGCATAAAATGTGTGGGCATATATGCACAGTACACACATTTTATGTAAATATATTTTCTTTTGATACTTGAAAACTTTGCTATTGTTGGGTATAACTGGGACCTTGAGTACACAATTTCATTCCACCTCATGTACCATATGTGATGCGAATACAATAAAGAACCTTGAACTATATTTGTACACACACAAAACAATACTTCTTTAGTCAAAACATGGCATTGAGATGTTTTTATTACAAAAAACACCCTCACATATTTGCCAAATGCTGACTTATTCATTTTTGCTACAGCAAAATATGTATTACTTTCATCAATAAGAACAGGACATCATTGTAAAAAAATAAAATAAATAAAATCTCAATGGATATATTTTCCTGGTAAAATGATGGTTTGAATAAAAAAAAATAAAACATCAATAATCACTGGTCATTTCATGTATAATTAAAAAAAAAAAAAAAACCCAGGACGTTCCTGAAGTTTTTGCAGTCTGGGTGCCTGAGGAATGAAGTTCTTCCTCATTCTTATTGCTCTTGTTTCAATCACATTATATCAACTTCCATGTAGAAACCCAACAATGTTCCGTCAGGTCATCTGGACATTTTAAATTTTTTTTGTGCTGAGACGTTTCACCTTCCATCCAGAAGGCTTCATCAGTCTGAGGAAACGTCAAACAAAACTGCTTCTCCCCCAACAGTTTACTCCAAAGTGGAAACAACCAGTTATGAAACCAGAAACGTCTCAGCACAAAACACAGAAACCATCCAGATGACCTGGCTGAACATTGTTGGATTATATACCTGGATTATTGAGCATGGACGTTGGTGTTTCATGCAGGAAGTTAAACAGAGGAAGAGCAGAGTCTCACAACATTGGGAGCTTCCTCTGATTGAAAACAAGCTGTATGGATGAGAGTGGACTCTGATGACTCTCTCAGCTATTCTTATCACACAGTTGCAGTCTTTCTATCAGTTTCCCTGCAGCTGGGAAGTGATGCTGCTCTCAAAAGTCCCCGTATAGACGATAGTGCTGATGGAGGGGGGAGTTCCTCCTCTCCTTCTTGGAAAGGATCCTCTGCTTAACTTTTTTGACAATGTGTTGAGACTTCAGGAGAAATCCTCAATGACCCCTCAAAATGTCAGTTGTTCTAAAAATCATTCTGCCTGCATTCGAAGGACAAATTAGTTCATTTAGCTATATTGATCCAGTTAATTTACATACCATCCTTTACCAGCGCAGAACCTGTAACATATCTGGGACATCACATGTATTTTTTTAGTCACGTCTCCTGTGAGGGTGAGAAACTCAGGCGTGCAGAAAGATGGATGTGTTGGGTGAAAAGTAAGGCACTGTTGAGATAAGCTGCAGCTTTATTAGTGAATGGAGAGATCAGGACCACTAATCACTTCACTGCGAGGCTTCATGTACAGAAAGTGCTGTAGATCTTAGTGTGGCAGATTAGCTGCAGCCCACGTGACAGCTTTAAGTCTTTAAGTGTTGCATATTATCGGTGCATCTCAAAAATGAGCATATTGTGGAAAAAAAAAAGTTTTTTTGTCAATCATTTCAGAAAGTGAATCTCATAGATTCATTACACAAAGGGAAAGATTTCAAGTGTTTATTTCTTGTCATTCTGATGACTGTGGCTTGAAATAAAATAAAATAATGGTGTCTAAGACATTTAGAATATTCCTCAGCCAGCTTTTGGCATCCTTGGCAATATATTGGCAGGAGACAAGTCCTGCTGGAAAATAAAACCAGCATCTTCATAAAGCTCGTCAGCAGACGGAAGCATGAAGTCTCTAAAATGTTCTGGATGCAGCGTTGACTGTGGACTTCAGGAAACACAGTGGACCAACACCAGCAGAGGACATGGACCCAAACCATCACTGACTGGAAACTTCACTTTGGACTTCAAGCAACGTGGATTCTGGACCTTAATTTCCAAATGACATGACGATTTACTTTCATCTGAAAAGAGGACATTGGACCGAGCAACAGTCCAGTTCTTTGTCTCCTGCAGGTAAGACACTCATGATGTTGTCTCTGGTTCAGGAGTGGCTGGACTTGAGGAATGAGACATTTCATGTCCAGGAGTTAATCAGCTGATCAGGGTGTGACACCAGGAATTTACTTTATTGAACCTCTTAACAATATTTTAATTTTCTGAGACACTGAAATGTTTTTTTCGTTATCTGTAAGCCATAATCATCAACATTACAAGAAATAAAAGCTTGAGATACTTCACTCTGTTATGAATCTATATAATGAGTTTCACTTTCTGAAGTGATTGAAAAAAAAAGTGAACTTTTTGTCAGTATGTTTAGATGCACCTGTAATAAGATGATAAGAGTTTCAAGATCACCCAAAAATGATTACATTTTAGATCAAATGATGTCAGTGTGCTTTTATTGTGAACAGCTGTGCCTCTTTACTGGGCTACTTTACCTAATTAATTGTTTAAAAAAAAAAAAAAAAAAAAAAAAAAAAAAAAAAAA
>NC_056508.1:27172652-27177913 GCF_014905685.2 Nematolebias whitei | reverse complement strand
ATAATCAGTGTCACACCTTTAGAAGTGAAACATGCACAGAGTTTGAAGCTCTTCAATATTCCTGTGTTTTGTTCATACACCGTCAGCAGTACCACCTGCTTCTGACTGGATTCACTCCATTATCATTGCCAACTGTACAATTTACTTTGGGTTAGGGTAAATCACTGCAGGCGGTACCATGACAGACACAAATGACTATGACTACACGATGAATACCAGCTTTAGACCTTTCCAGTGCTAAAGATAATATAATATAAATACATGACCAAGTTAATGATGCTTCAAAGCTAATTCACCTCTCAACTGACCTGACCTGCAAAAGGCAAATAGGGTTCAACGTTTGGCTGAAGAACACTGACGTCTGGACAGGAGGCAGCGATTCACTTGCTAATGAATAAAAAATGAGGAAATGCAGCATTCATAAATAAAGTTACATCACACTTAGTTTGAAACATTGCTGTTTTCTTCCAGAATGTTTTTAGCCTTTTCTGATCAGATTTATATGCAGACTTCTGCTCAGGTCACGCCAAATAATTACTATTAAGTGGTACATTTACTGCAACCCAATGGTTTTCCAACAAGAATAAATAACAATAAAACAATCCTATAAAACTATCATCAAAAATATTTTATCATAAAAAAAATTATAAATACAACACAAACAGACATTTTCAGACTCACACATGCATAAAAAAATGAATGTAGTAAAAGCGTTGTCACCAAAGTGCTAATACATGAATAAAACAAACAACTCTTAAAAACAAATGCACAGAAATCAAGACATCTTACTTCAAACCTGGATTTTAAACACGCATCCTTATAACCATATAGTTGTTTTTTTTTACTGTGTGTTCCATATCATATACAAGTCCTTTCCAAATCTCAATTAAAATAAGAGTTTAATTCATAAATGGGATACTAGAATGCGTATAAATAATAAGCACAGACTAAACGGTATTTCAAAGATGTGTTGTAAAAATAAATGGACAGACCTTAAAGCACTCTCTACACTTACAGTGTCAGAGTTATAAAGAAGACAAAACCATTCTTTCAGACCCATCATCTTCTTTTTAAAGAGTTCAGGCTGCTGCAATCTGCACGCACATACAGGGTACCAAAGTGTCATAACAAAAAAAAAAAAAGTCTTTATCCATGTTTATATGAGCCTTAATAACAGACTAACTGGTTGATCCACTATGTGACGGTGCTATTTATAAGAGTTTGTTGCGGCTCCTCAGACTGATGAAGTCTTCTGGATGAAAGACAAAATGATTCAACAAAAAGAAACTGTCCAGAGGACCTGAATTAACTTTTTTTGGATTTTTCTAACTGTATTATTGAGCAGCACGGTGGCGCAACTGGTAGAGCTGCTGCCTCTCAGCAAGCAGGTCCCTGGTTCAAATCCTGGTCCAGGGGCCCTCAGGGTGGAGTTTGCATGTTCTCTCCGTGCATTCGTGGGTTTTCTCCGGGTACTCCGGTTTCCTCCCACAGACCAAAAACATGCATGTTAGGCTGATTGGTAACTCTAAATTGTCCCTAGGAGTGAATGATTGTTTGTCTCATTTGTCTCTATGTGTCCCTATGATGGACTTACGACCCGTCCAGGGTGTACCCCGCCCCTCGCACAGTGATTGCTGGACATGGGCACCGGTGACCCCCATGACCCAAAATGGAAGAAGTGGGTAAAAGATAATGGATGGATGTATTATTGAGCATGAATTAGGAAACAGACTTCAGACTGACACTTTAGAAGCCCCCCACCCCACTCCCACTGTGTGATATGTACTCTGAACACCGAGCATCATACTATTCTTATCTGTTGCTACTCTGCTGGCTGCAGAACAAAATGATTCTCTGAGATCATAGTTAATCCCAGTCTTAAATTAATTTCTTAAATCTAGTTGTTTTTTGCTCTCCATAGATGATGACATCTTACTGGATTGTCCAACTGAAATCCATCTGGATAGAAGGTGTCTTGTTTGACTACGATTATGAAATATTGAGGCTCACGTGCATCCCTTGTTTGGATCAAGAGTTAAATGTTGGGGCAAATAGGTGTGAGTCAAACCACATTTTATCAACCCAAGAGATGTCCTTTTGTCCTGGACAAAAGCTTTTTAATCCACTAATTCTAATTTGTCAGGTGCAGCATATATATATATATATATATATATATATATATAATGATAAATGTGATATATATTTTTTCTCCAACTTGCATTGATTTATGACTGATTTGTGAACCCATTTAGTGGCTAAACAAACAAATCCCATCACATCACCTTAGTAGATGACTCTTCTACCCTGCTGTTCACAGATAAGGGGGAAAAGTAACTTCTGACATTGCCGACAGGAAGCTTGCAGTTGCAAGTGTGTCAGCGTCACGTCACAGGAAGCTCCACTCCTCTGGCTTGTCAAACAGTTTTGCTTCAGGCGTGTCAGCGTCAACAGCTGCCAGACATGTGTGCCACTTTTATAAACATTTGTTGCCCTTGTCCACCCTTCGTCTCACACTCTTGAGGAAGTTACTTTGTGTCACAAAGGATTTGTTTTAGTGAACATTTCCCAAGGTGATCACAATCACTGTCAGAACTTTATTCCAAGGAGTACCTTTGTGATCATGCTTGTCTCTGGTTAAGAAAGATTTGCTGATTTGCTGTGGCAAATAATCACCTGCGTCGTGTTTATGGTGTTGTTGGAACCCAAGACAAATACTCAAAAATAAAAGTCTCTGGTAAAATAATGAAAATTGATTTGTTATAAATCTAAATGTTGTTGTGGCAGCAACAGTCCCTACAAACTGGGAACACGAGGGAGCAAACAGGACTGGCTACAACAAGCACAATGCACGAATGAGGGATAAACCGAAGGACACAGAATATAAAGGTAACACTAATGAACATATCCAACAAAGTTAAGTCAACAAACTCAGTCTACTAAAAAGCACCTTCACATAGTGGGTCAACCAGATTGATGGTGGTCAGGTGGTTTCTGGAGTCCGCCCTCTCCCCTGCCGACTCAGTTGAGGCAGTCATGGCCGAAGTGGTTCAAAACATCCTGAATCATGCTCAATATTCCAGGTTAAAAATCCAACAAAGTTAAGTCAGGCTCTCTGGACGGTTTCTTTTTCTTGAAATGTTTCATCTTTCAACCAAAAGGCTTCATACTAATGCACATACTGACAAACACTTGGAAAGGAAACGGCTAGAAACAGGTGGACGGGGCAGGAGCAGAACTACAACGAGAAAAATGCTGGAAAACTGAAACACAAGTAAAATTAACACAAAAAAAACTAAAAAAAAAAGAAAAAACTAAACCACACATTTGTCACAAGTGCTATGATTAATGTCACCCACCACTGATTCAAGATGGCCACCACAGCCAAGTGACCTAAGAAGACAAAAAATATTTATAATTCAACCCATTTTACAGCTGCTAAGTTATAATTTGGTGTGATTGGAGCTGAGGAACATTCACTACACATACCCAAAGTGCTCCTCAATGCATGAGATCTTTGCTTAAAACGTTCCCATTTCCTGCTGGAGTCAGCCCCGTTTGTCATATCTCACGAAACACATTGAAATTATTTTACTGAAACTCTTCAAGTAATCATTGAACATACATCTACAACTGTTTCACCATTGGAGTCAATCCAACTCAAGATGGCTGCCACAGGTGATTATCCTCAGCAACAACAACAAAAAAAGGTTATTATTCCGTTGTTGCAGATTTTGTGCTGAAGTCGCGTTGTGGCTGAGAGCCATTCGCAACACAAACTCTGGAGGGAAATAAAATGATGCTGTCAAATGTTTTGAGAAGCTGTCAGAAGTTAAGTTTTAGGATGACGTGCTTGGCAGCAAACATTTCAGTGTGAAGATCAAATTCACCGCCGTAGCAAGGCATGTCCAGAGTGGCTGAATATAGTGTGAAAAACATCATTACAGCCCGTACAAACATTTCATCAGCTTAAAACAGCTTCTTACTCTATGCTTTGGTATTCAAACATGGTTTATTCTGCACACTGCGTCGTGACAGCTCCTGGAGCGCTGATCAGCCTCACAAGTAATTAGATTTTACGAACACTCGTCTACACCACTTAGTAAACTTCTCACACTGAGCTCCGTTTTCCAGCAATCACATTCAAGTTGTGTGATGAAGATCCCAGGAAAACACTGATCCACGCCAACTGACCCTTAAAATACGGACGCCAACCACGTTCTCTGTGATGTTAACGGTGCATTGGTTTTCAACCATGGAGGCATCACTGAGATATTTAAAATCACTGTAAATATTTAAATGAAATAAAAATATATGACGATGCACCACATGCAAGTGAAGGATAAAATAAATGTAAATACATAAAATCTTAACGCTACTTTAAACAGACATTTGGGACGTATTTTACAATAAAATGACCAAAATAAATGCAAATGGGCTTAAAGCTTCAGTGCTCATCAACAGCTAGTCGCAGCAACAATGTGTTTAGGAAAATGACTTTAGATGTCTCATTATTCAAAATATAACTTTATTCAACTCAGTGTGATGACAGGACAGTGGTAGCTCAGTCTGTGCTGCAGTCTTATGATCTTGAGGCTGCAGGTTTGAGTCCAGGTTGCATCAGGAAATGCGTCCGGTGTCAAACAACTGCCAATTTTTTCATGCGAGGTCACTCACAGTGGTGACCCCTGCAGAAGGGGTCTGTTTTATCAGACACAGGTGAAGGGGAGAATATATTAGGTGTTGACTAGCTGATGTGGTGGTGAGACCATGTAGGTTTGAAAGCAAGAAGACAAAGACATTTTGTATCTTATGTTGCAACTTGTGACACAGTGGAACAGTGGTTAGAGCTGCTCTCTCACAGCAAGAATGTTGTTGGTTTGTGTCCTGGTTTTGGTGTGTGGAGTTTGTATGTTCTTCTTGTACATATATGAGTTTTCGCTGGTTTTCTTCCATTGGTCATTGGTTTCTCATTTGTCTCTGTGTGTCCCTGTGATGGACCTGCAACTCGTCTCCGGTGTCCCCTGCCTCTCACACAATGCCTGTGGAGAAAGGTACCAGCTGCCTCATTTCTCAGGATGGAAAAACAGGTGAAGAAATGAACAGGTGTTGCAGTTTTGATATCACTTAGTTTACGATTGTTTTCAGTTTCTAATGAAAGCTCATTAAAAAAGACCAGACAGGAATTATAAGTGCAGGAATCTGTAACAGTAGGAAAGGAAAAAAAAAAAAAAAAAAAAAAAAAAAAAATATATATATATATA
>NC_056508.1:27168866-27172552 GCF_014905685.2 Nematolebias whitei | reverse complement strand
TATATATATATATATATATATATATATACTTTTATTTTTCCTTCCTTCTTCCACTTACGTTGTAGAAAAGTGCAGAAATTCTACGTGTTAAAAAATACTCTCAGTAAAAGCTAGATTTCTTTTCAGGATCTATCTAATAGCTTGTTTGTTTGATTTCTGGCAGTAATAAATGTAACTTTATTGCAATAAATTTTAAATTAAAGGCTTTGTTGTTTTCCCATTGCTATTGTTTCCTACTGTAGATGAAGCCTGAGGCAGCTTTATTTAAAAATGATCAACTTTGTGCAGCCAGAGGCCACAGGATGACCACCATATGAGAAAATGATTGAAATGAAAGTTGAGCACAGCAGGGTTTACAAGCTTCAATAAATGCAATTATAGAAGAACATCAACAGGTTCACTTTGAGACACTTTTAAAGAATCAAAAAACTAATTGGATGCCATTTTAGAGGTACAACAGGAAGAAACCTCCAGATAGATAACAATTTAAAGAAATGACATGCTGCACGTGTAAAAAATATACAACAGTGGATGGTGATTGATTCTTAAAAAACATTCCTACAAGTCATAGAGATCTCATATTGTCATAAACCCTATACAGTTTAAAATCTGAAACAACACTTCATCACCCCCACACTGTTTTAATGAACATTGAATAGTATTCTCAAATATGTTAAATTCTCACTGTGAAACGATATGCACAGAAAGTGAGCTGTGTGTTTGTGTTTAGGAGCTTCTGTTCCAGCAGCTCAACATTTAATCCACTTCTCAGATTAATCTACAGATGGGAATGGTAAATGGACTGTACTTATATAGTGCCTTTCTATCTTATTTCAAGATACTCAAAGCACTTTACACTACAATCTGTGCCCTCATTTACCCATCCACACAGCACTCTACATCACTACAAAGCTAATTGAACAAATCATTCTAATGAGACTAATCAGTGCTTTAGATCACATTCATACACCGATGGGACACACATCAGAGGCTATGAGGGGTTCAGTGTCTTACCCAGGCAGGCATGTGACTGCTGGTGGATTCGAACCCCCAACTCTCGCATTGGAGGACGACTGCTCTAACCACTCAGCCACAGCCGCCCCAATGTCAGCAGAGTAAAAGCAAAATGTAAAGAATACATATTAGTCACTGAGCAATATGATTTTTACTCAAATCAAAGAACCACTTTCTGTCTCTGGTTTCTTTGAGCATTGATTTGCAACTTGTCAGGTGTTCTGTCAGTCAGTTCAGATGCATGTTTGTGGCTGCTGATTGATCCAAATTCAAAGTGACCCTCGTGGGCTCACTGGCGGATGGTACACGAGCTGACCAATCAGAGTGCCTATTGCTTGATTGGAGGCATGTCCCTCGCTCGACAGCTGTCTACGTCACGTGAACATATTTGTCAGAACAAGTTTGAAAAAGAATGGGAGACCATATCAAAGCTAAGAATGTTCACTGACTCATCACCTGAGGGAGAGGAGGAGGAGGAGGAGGTGCAGTCCATCAGGTGAGGAGCAGGAGAGGAGTAAGAATGAAGGAGCAGAGAGAGGACCAGGCAAGTGTAGGCAACAAGTCTGAGTCTCTTACAGTGACCCTGGTCCCTGGGGTAAAAACACTGACCAGCAGGGGTGTCACGTGCAGAAAATGGGACAGGTGTACCAAAATTTGATCAGCTGCCACAGGAGCATGCAGCCTGTTTCGGTTTAATTTGCTGTCTCTGTTGCTTTAGTTCTTGGGATTAAACAATATTAACACTAAAATATGTGTATTTGTATGACCAAGACTTCTAGAAACCCTACAAACTATAAATCCTACGCTGCATTATAGCAGTACAAACAGGGTTTGGGAGATTTCCATATGAATGCTAAGTGTAATGCATTTAATGATAAAATATGAAATATACTGTAAATTACAGTTTTTACATTGATTTGGATGATTTTTTTTTTAATTGCCAGTATTAGTACCAATTGGGGCAGCATGGTGGCACAGTTGGTAGAACTGCTGTTGCTCAGTGAGAAACAAAAACTTTTTTGGCTTGTCTTTTTGTTTTTTAACCAGTTTGACATGACTGTTGGGGCAGCACGGTGGCGCAACTGGTAGAGCTGCTGCCTCTCAGCGAGCAGGTCCTTGGTTCAAACCCCGGTCCAGGGGCCTTTCTGGGTGGAGTTTGCATGTTCTCTCCGTGCATGCGTGGGTTTTCTCCGGGTACTCCGGTTTCCTCCCACAGTCCAAAAACATGCATGTTAGGCTGATTGGTAACTCTAAATTGTCCCTAGGTGTGAGTGAGAGAGTGAATGGTTGTTTGTCTCGTTTGTCTCTATGTGGCCCTGTGATGGACTTGCGACCCGTCCAGGGTGTACCCCGCCCCTCGCACAGTGATTGCTGGACATGGGCACCAGCGACCCCCGTGACCCAAAATGGAATAAACGGGTAAAGAAAATGGATGGATGGATGGACATGACTGTTGACGAGGAAGAGGGCCGGCACAAGAGAAGGGGGCGTGCCAAAGACACCATCTTAGCACCAACATAACTGGTTTGTTCCACTTTGGAGTAAGCTGTTGGGGGAAGAATCAGTTTTGTGTTGTGTGTTTCCTTGACTGATGAAGCCTTCCGGATGGAAGGTGAAACGTTTCAGCAAAAAAAAAAACAAAAAAAAAACTGTCCAGATGACCTGACTGAAAATTGTTGGATTGTATACCTGGATTATTGAGCATGAACTTTTTTGGTTTTGAAAAAGAAATCAGACATTCAGTGGCCTAACTTCATGTGATTCAACAATATAATTACACAACTGTTAAATTGGAAGTAGTTTCATCACATGCAGAAACTTAAAAAAATTGAAGTGGCAAAACGCTCTTTATAAGTCTGAACTCAAGACAAAGGATAACCATATAATTGCACAGTAGTTTCTATAAAGTAGTAGATATACACCTTAAAAAAGTTACATAAATGGAAATTAGTTAAAATTATATTTGTTGTGATTTAAATTTCCAAATTTTATAACTGATGATATGGCAGACATCTTCTCCTGGGCCCAGACAATCACTTCTCACTTTCTTGGAGTGACCAGTGTTGCCAGAGTCGAGGTTTTCCAGCCCAAAAATTTGTTAAAAAATATATATCAGGTATAATCAGACAAAAATCTGCCCAATCAATATATTGTTACAGTATATTTACTGTTTGAACATGAACACAAATCAGTACAAGCCAAGATAATTTAATAATATGTGGCAAAATGCAACAATCTAACAAAAATCTTCCCAGAGTTCCCAGCAAAATCAGAATGAAAACAGTCTAATCTGGCAACACTGGGAGTGACACGTGCGAGTGAAAGAGGGAGGGCGGGACAGCGATAACAAAACCATGTATTTAGCAATGAGTCACGTTATCGCTTGGATTTGAACCAGTATGTTTTGCATCCAAATAAAAACAAAGATGTTGACAAATAAACTGGACAATATCCTGGAAATTTAGTGATATTTCCACAGTTGTGGTCTTGACTGGCCTTGAAATAAAATCCCGAGTCCTCAATGTCCGAGACCAAATGTGGTCGAATCCGAGACAAGACCAAGACCATCAAAAAGTGATTTTGAGACCGATCTCAAGACCAAGACTGGTCTCGAGTACTACAACGCACACACACACACACACACATATATATATATATATAGATAGATAGAT
>NC_056508.1:27163722-27168466 GCF_014905685.2 Nematolebias whitei | reverse complement strand
TATATAAATATAAATATATAAAAAACAAATCCCTCTTCTACACTTGTCCATATAGGGTAAAAAAAAAAAAAACCCTATCCATTTCTATTTTCTTTATTAGCAGGCACATAAAAATACTGTCATACAGAGAAACAGAAGCTTAAAAGATTAAATATGCCTGTTTATTTCACATTCTGCCTTAAAGTATTCCAGATTGTCAGAAATCTGTCTCATATTTCTTAGATGTTTTTGTGTTGTCATCATTAAAATATGAAAATTTGCACTGCAAAGAAACAAAAAAGGAAAATGAGCATCTGACACACTTTTTTTTCAAAGCAATCAGTATCTCAGGTTTACAGAAGGAACATCTATGAAACAGTGAGGGAATTTACATTGAGGACACAATCTAGAGCACTTCATAACTGGAAATATAAGCGCATTCTCCCCAAATATGTTTAATAAAGTGTTTAATTTCTATTTGAATAAAAATGTAATTTAATATTTTGGATGTAAAAAAAAAAAACCTCCTCCTTGAATCACCACCTTATTGTGGTGGAGGAGTTTGTGTGCCTGAATGATCCTAGGAGATATGCTGTCAGGGGCAATTATATTTGCCTCTGCAGGGTCTCCAAAGTCAGATTGGTCCTAGGTGACAGGACACACAAAGATCGATTCAGAAGATTTTTATGGACAGGATAAAACAAGGAACTCGATGTCCCTTGCCCGGACGTGGGTTACCGAGACCCCACCCTGGAGCCAGGCCTGGGAGAGGGGTTCGTCGCGAGCGCCTGCTGACTGGGTCTCTACCCATGGGGCTCGGTCGGGCTCAGTCCAAATGAGCTTCATGGGTTTACCTTCCTGTGGACCCACCACCTGCAGAAAAGGTCATAAAAGTCAGGTGCTTGATGCCGTGGGCAGTGGTCGAAGGCGGGGACCTTGGCTCTCTGACCCTGGCCAAAACTGGCTCTTGGAACATGGAACATGACCTCTCTGGTGGGGAAGGAACCTGAGCTTGTGCATAAGGTTGAGAGGTACTGACAAGCTATAGTTGGGCTCACCTCAACGCACAGCATGGGCTCTGGAACCAATCTCCTTGAGAGGGGCTGGACCTTATTCCACTCTGGAGTTGCCCATGGTGAGAGGCGTCGAGCTGGTGTGGGTCTACTTGTAGCCCCCTGACTTGGTGTCCGTGTGTTGGAGTTTTCCTCGGTAGATGAGAGGGTGGCTTCCCTTCGCCTTTGAGTGGGGGGACGGGCTCTGACTGTTGTTTGTGCCTATGTTACGTTAGCATGGGCATGCTAACAAGATTATTTTTGGGGGAAATCTTGAAAAGCTTTAATTGTTTTAGTTTAGTGTCCACATGGAAAATACATTTTCAAAGACTAAAAATCTCTGTTTTTAAAAATGGGTTTCAGAATTAAAAAGGAAATCTCGAAATGCCAAGTTCTAACCTTTAGAAAATAATGATGCAAGTGTTTAATGTTGCTGCACACTTTTTCACAACAAATTTCACTTTGATGGCAGTGTATTTCACAGCATTAAACTTGATTTAAAAAGGGTTTAAAATACATTTAAATGAAATAGACCAAGGATGGAGAGAATCAAATGGTTTTTTTTTTTTAATGTAATGTGTAATAAAATGAATAAAAATGTTGTACTAATGTAATTATACCAACGTATAGCCTCACCACTGCACTAACCCATGACCTTAGTGGAAAGTCTAACTTTTCTTGCTGTCTACTTTCTTCACCCAATAGTATCAATCTCAACAAAGTGTACAATAAAACTAGATCAAGTGATGCGTTTTCTCTCATTGTTGGGAGTTGAAGCCAGCAGAACCAGTTATAGAAGCTGTCATGCATTTTTGGGACCAGAGATGTGGGACTTTAAGTCTCATCTACTTTACTGCACACAATCATGGAGTCACATGGATTTTCTTTAATCATGAAATAACTATTTGCAGCTAAACATGTAAGAAAAATGAATATATTGTACTTGTTTAATTTTACAAACACACTAAGAATGTGATGATATGCCAGGCTGGGATGTGGCTCTTGAAATGTTTGTAGTAGTTTTAATGTTCAGACAGACGGAGGATCAAATTAGACTAATATCCTGTGTGCCATATTTAGAAATTATATGGTACATGGTGAAAATATTAGTACTGGCAGTGCAGAGCAATTTACTACAGAGTGTGGGAGAGAAGGCAAGGGCAGTCAGTCTAAGTGAATTATTTGTTTTTGGAAAGTCTGCCCAGGGGCAATATAATTTCACTTTATAAGACATGAAAGCAAGTCAAGCAGGGGAAAAAAGAAGACGACTGGGAAATGTTAGGGCAAGTGCAAAAATACAATTAAAAAAATAATAATTTTGAAAGTATCGAATGAAAAATATTGGAAGTAGTTTCATTTGTGGAATAGTTTTTATTACAGAGATAAAATGGCATCATTCCATTTAAAATCTGGTTAGTGATTTTGTCAGCACGTTATTATTATTTATGGAAAGGAAATAAAGTGATAGAAATAAACTTTTTCAGCCAAGGCATAGAAAAGTTTTGACTGTCTTTGATTTAATTCAATCTGTTCAGTCAATACCTCCACCCTTTAATATCAGGAGGTTGTTATAGACCAGGAGTCGCAACCTTTACGATTATACGAGCCATTTCCGCCCCTTTGTTCACTACATTAAACATGTCTGGAGCCGCAATACCTGCCACAACTGGGATTCTCAACTGGTGGCCCACGGACCACTTTAAGTTTGTTGGAGGGCACTTTTCTGGACAGTAGGGGTGATTTTATCAAACTAAAAATATCTAATGATTTTTAACATTTTTTGATATTTTTACATTATAAGACAAACTAAAAGGTGAGATTCTTGTAAAGAAGGAAAAAATAATATAGTTTTTGCCCAATTTCTAAAAACTAAAACAAACTATGCAGGCCTGTGTGATATTTTTTTATTGTAGAAAAAAAAATAAGTATCCTACTTTGAAAAAATAAAGTGTAAAGTGAAAGTGAGTATTTTCTACTCCTTGTAATGTTTATAGTATTCACATATACAAATTAATTACAAGAAAACTGCTAAAACTAGCCTTTTTAGTTGTCATAACAACCAATAAAATTCAGTTTTAGTTTAGTTTTGGTCAAAGCTTGAAAGAGCCGCGTGTGGCTCCAGAGCCGTAGGTTGCAGACCCCTGTTATAGACATATCAGCATTAAAACAGGGGAATTCCATAATTATTTTATCAAGATTTATTAGTTTGTTGGTAAACTGGGGATCAAAACAAATAAATGCATCGACTGGATCATCACATACATATTCTGGCCTTATCAATACACCAGAAGCTAAGCTCAAACAGAGGTACCACATATCAACTTGCAGTACCAAAATAAAGTTACTAACTAAGGACACTATGAGGGTCTGTAATTATTTTGATCAAAACTTGTACAAATTTGTCAAAACATGTCTTCTCTAAACTCTGTTAAAAAACTGACCTGTTTTGTGAGACAAATCAGGCTGCATAGCTGGAACAGAGGATCAAATGTATAATTTTATAATACATTTCAGGATGATCTGAGTATCACAGTGGAGCTTTGAAAACCAGGGATCTGAAAACGGGCTTAGTTTGAACTAATACGACTTAATCCCTGATTTGATGTGATGCATCACATTAACGCTGTCAAGAATCAGAAACTAGATTAAAAGTTTTACTGAAATGTAAGTAAAATCGGTTATAAGATGTAAATCCGTTCGACACGTTCAATACATTTTATTAGACAAAACGAATTGTAGTATGGCACCATCCATCTGTCTGTGGAAAATTTCTAATCCAAGCTCTAAAATGAAAACCGTTTTATTATAGGTGTCAAACCCTTTGCTCCCTACATTGTCCCAGTCTGTCCTTCCTTAAGACATTCCACAGGAAGTTGTCCTTAGTGTAACTCTACAATTATTAAGGCTAGAAAATGTGTAGAGAGTGGCTCCACATTGGATCTTATTTTTTATTAAGACCACTTCCATCAAATAAATCTGAGAGGTACTCATGAATCTACTATGATTTTAAAATGGTTTGGATTGGCTGGTCATCATCAGCAGGTACCTTTATTCATACTGCAACTAATACCTGCAGCTTGATGTTCTTACGTGTTCTTTAATTGACCTGTTTGATTTACACCACGGACAATGTCAACAGCAGTGAAATTCATCACGTAAACATCCAAAATAAAAAGTATAAAAATCATACTCATGTCTGACTTCAGTTTAGATTGATTACTCTTATGATTTCTGGACTGTGGGAGAAAACAAGAGGATCCAGAAATAAATCTGGCATACACTATCCTTTGTATCCCAAAATGCTTCTTTAAGAGATAAAACAATGAACATTGGAGAAAGTTCCCCCAGTGTAAACTGCATAGTTTCATTTACAAAGTAAAAAAAGTGACCAAGGCCAGGAGGATTCTGGCAGATCCTGATCATCTACTGAGTGGTGAGTGCAGGTTGCTTCCATCTGGACGAAGGAATCTGCTGCCCAGAAGTTTGACAAACAGACTGAAAAACTCATTCATCCCTGTAGCGATCAGGTTTCTCAACGAACATTGATGATTTCTGTACTCTAACGTCTCAATGTCTTGTCTAGTAGGAATGTTTTATGTGCTTACTGACTGAAACAAATTGTCCCTTGGGGATAATAAAGATTCTTGAACTTGAACTTTCATAGGCTATTATTATTATTATTATTATTATTATTATTATTATTATTATTATTA
>NC_056508.1:27084844-27163712 GCF_014905685.2 Nematolebias whitei | reverse complement strand
TATTATTATTATTATTATTATTATTATTATTATTATTATTATTATTATTATTATTATGATGATGATGATGATGATGATGATGATGATGATGATGATGATTATTATTAAAGAAAATGCCACCAGGGTCAGATAATACACACTAATGAAGCTCCATTGTGATGCATCAAGCATTCAGTGACTGCCAGAATGTATGTTGCTGCTGCAGACGGTTCAGTTCCAGCACATACATCTCCATCCTGCTCTGATGCAGATCTGGCAGAGCGCAGATATTTTGGCAGATGGTGTTCACCAGGGACGTCTTGTTAATGTGAATCAGCCATCTGTCTGCATTCAAGGCAACTCTCTCAGCTATTTCTACATCTGTGGGGTTAATGCAATAAAACAGGTGTGCAGGGGCACATTAGGAGCATAATGTGTAAAACAGAAAATGCAGTATCAGATAAAAAAAACATATGATTTTGTAAATGAGTCCTCCAGGCTCAATGGGATTTACCCATCTAAATAAAGGTTGAATGAATGAAATGTTTTCTGTTGAAAGGTGTACAAAAATAAAATTGCCTCAGTTCAAAGTTGGAAGAGTCACTAAAAAAATGATTAGAGGAAAAAAAATAGAATAATTTGTAGCTGATGTACTAATTTTTTTACATACCAGTTGTTTAACTTGGCTTGAGAATCAATTCACTAAAACAAGACATAACTGTTTTTTTTTAATAAACACAAACCTGATATAAACTGAAAGGTTATCTGTCTTGTAGAATAAAGGCAGTTCTACAGCATTACGACATTTCAGATGAGCAAAAATTATGGATTCACTCTGTCAGTGTCAGTGCATTCTGGTTATTTTTGGTAGTTCTTTGTGTTTAAGATCAAGTTTAGTTCCCATTGTGCTCATTATGTTTTAATTTTGTTTTTTTTTATTAAGTACCAATAATGGTCAATCAGGTCATCTGGACAGTTTGTTTTTTGTGAAAAGACGTTTCGCCCTCTATCCGGAGGGCTTCATCAGTCTGAGGAGTCCCAAGTAAACTGTTTTCCCCACTAAGCAGTACACTCCTTTAGTGGACCAACCAACAAAAAACTGTCCAGATGACCTGATTGACCATTGTACCTGGATGATTGAGCATTAACTTTGATGGTTTGAACCACTTTGGCTGTGGCTGCCTGCCTGGGAGGAGTCGATGGGGGACAAGACAGCCCCCAGAAACCATGTTATCACCAGCAAACTGGTTGGTCCACTAAAGGAACGTACTGCTTAGTGGGGAAAACAGTTTACTTGGGACTCCTTAGCTTAGGATCTCGGAGCGACCTCCATCACTGTAACTTTTTTACTCCAGATGTTGGAATCTACCACTCTTACAGTGTCATGTCTGGTCAGAGGAGCTAAACTGCTTGAAGATTTGTCATAGTTAGCTTTTTACTTTAAAGATGTCTCAGTTTCTCTTTAAGCTCTTTGATCCCTTTCTGCTGAACCATAGGGAAGGGAGATGCATAGCCTACGTCCTATAAGAAGCTCAGCAGGAGATTTACCATGTTCCAGTGGTGGTGCTCGGTTACTCAGACAAGGGTCAGATCTGCTGTCTTGAACCTTCTTGAGTAACTGCTTGACAAGGTGAACTTCTTTCTTAGCTTTTCCATTTCACTGGGGATGCAAGGGACTTGAAGTCAAATGTCGAAAACCATATTCTTTTGCAAAACTGGAACTCTGCAATTATAACATGGTCCATTGTCACCGTAGACAAACTGAGGAATTCCATATCTTGCAAATATTGATTTCATGTGTCTGGTAAGACCTGTAGCAGACATGCTGGGAAGTAGCACCGTCTCTGTGTAGTTTGAAAGGTAGTCAATCACCAGCAGATGTTTTTTTTCCATCCAGATGAAACAAGTCTGTTCCACCTTTCTGTCCAGGTTCATCTGGTATATCTGTTACTGCCATTGGCTCTTTTCTATTTTCTGTCTTTTCTTTTTTTTACTTTTGGAGAACCATTCCTTTGCAAAGTGATATTGTTCTTTACACTTGTCATAGACTTGTTGTAGACTATTCTGGACATTGTTTAGGTTTATGTCTGGTTCCACATCTTTTACAGTTGAAAGTATCCTGGTCTTTGCACCTTTTATCATGGAATGCTCTGTTTTTTGTATCCTAGACACAGTGGTTACTGCTGCACTGTCTTCTGTTGTTGTTTCACCAAATGTTTTAGCATGCTGCAAGGCAAGTTCACTAGCATGACATATCTTTACAGCATCAGCTAGAGTTACCTCTGTCTCTCACAGCAAACTTTCTCACAATATTTTGTCCTTAATCCCAAACAATGATCACTGAATCATGCAGCACTCCAAAGTTACAAGTCCTGTGGCTTGTAACGTGAGCGAAACACGTAGCATTCAAAAGACTCAATTTTCACGGGTGAACAATGTTCATCAATTTTTTGCACAACTGTGTCAAACATATCTTTGTCTTTATCATCACTGTACACAAACATGTTGTAGGCCTCTACTGCCAGAGATCCTGCAATGGTAAGAAATAATGCAATCTTCCTTGCATCTGGTTTGCTGTCCAGGCCAAGGGCATGCAGATGCAGCATGAAGTGCTGTTTGAAAGTTCTCCATTCATTCCCAGTCCAGTTCACAGGATCATGTGGCTTCAAACTTTCTACAACTCTTGAAGCTGGATCACACCTAGCACCATGTCATGTTTCAGTGAAAATGCAGAGACATTTTTATGTTTTACAAACTCAGTCCACTTTATTCCAAT
Source organism: Nematolebias whitei (assembly GCF_014905685.2). NCBI lineage: Eukaryota > Metazoa > Chordata > Actinopteri > Cyprinodontiformes > Rivulidae > Nematolebias > Nematolebias whitei. Next base: position 27,160,957 of record NC_056508.1, on the reverse strand, counting down.
CACACCTGCTAACATTTATTAACCTTTATTTAACCAGGCGAATCCCATTAAGATAACAGATCTCTTCTCTTTTGCAAGGGAGGCCTGGGCCTGAAGGCAGCCTAACATGTTTTTGGTTCATACCACTACTCAGTACTCTTCTTCATATATAAAGGTGAACACACTGCCACCAAGAGAATAGGAGTACAAAGACTCGTATCACCACAGTCTCTGCATTTAACCTGTCGCACCTGTGATGCACCCAGGTGGGGCAGTGGGCAGCTATGTTATCACCCAGGGAGCAATTTGGGATTAGGTGTCCTGCTCAAAGACACCACGAGATGTGCAATGACAGGGGATTGAACCCAGAACCTTTGGGTCCTGAGTCAGCTGCCCTGCCCCTACACCATCTCAGCCCCATATATTCACAAGGCAGTAAGATATGGAAAGACATACAAATAACTTACCAACATTTTCTCAGTGTTTAGTGCATCATTCATTTTACTTTCATTTATCATAACAGCAAGTGGTGTGCTGCGTTATACACACGGTACAACAAAGAAAACCTCTTATGCTTCTGGATAAATTATTCTTACAGTTAACAGCTGAAGTTATTTTTTATATATGTGGAGTTGGGGATATGAGGGACTCTATCATTTAAGAAATATCTATAGAAACAAGTGTTTTGCAGTAAATAATGCAAATACTGAGAGGAATACATTAAAGATTCCAAATGAAACAACACTTTTTAAAAATTATACAAAATTTTGTCAAATGATAGCCCGCAAGATGTGTTTTGTTTAATTTCAAAATCTTGGTAATATCAGGTTCCAGGCTGTGGTGGCTTGGTGTTTAGTGCTGCAGTCTTGTAATCCTGAGGCAGCAGGTTTGAGCCAAGGTTTCATCAGGAAGGGCATCTGGTATAAAACAATTGCCAAATCTTTCATGCCAGTTTGCTCGCTGTGACGAATCTTGCAGAAGGAAGCAGCTGCAAACAAAAACTGCTCTGATTTGTTTTCTGTTTTAACTCTTATTCAGATTATCAGAGCAATTAACAGTCCAGAGAGACAGTCTAATGATGGCTAATATGTTGTGACACATAAATTATGGAAAATGTTAAAGAATATAATAAACATATTCAAGCACAGTCAAGTATCATAAACTCATCCTGACACATACTAGTATAATATGATGATAAATTCCAAATATCTAAAAACAAAATCTAAATTACGTACAATTAATTCTCCCTAACCCTTTTGTGCAATTATTACTTCCAAAGATAAATATTTGCACTGTTTCGTTAAATAATAATAATAATAATAAATAAAAAATCAACTGAGTCCTGCAATATATTTATTTATCTTTAAATTTTACTCACATACAAATGACTTTCTCTCAAAAGATGTAATCAACTCTTTTATACAGTCTTTTATCATTTTAAACAAAAATAATAGATGTAAGCTTTTTCACAGTGTACCTGAAACTTTACTGACAACAATCAATAATTTAGTTACAGAGTAAATTTACATATTTACAACCTTATAGATTAAAATTTTCCATGTATAAACAAAAATATTTGTTCAGCACGTCACATTCAGCCTTGGTTGTGCATTAAGAATTAGGGGAGAGTGGGTCTGCTAAAGAATTTATATTTTTATATGGCAACAAAATAAAGTGCATTCCAACTATTTCTTTTTCTTTGCAAAGCCGTTTGACTTTGTTTGCACAAGTAAAAAATTGTGGTAGCATCTTGACTAATTGTTAAACAATTAAATGACTGCAGAAGACAACAACACATAAAGGAAATTGTCAAATAATTTAGAAAGATTTTGAGGTTGGAGCATCCAAAGCATGATCGTAAACTATTGTAAATGTTGCATAAAAATCTGCTGACTCAGAGTCTCACATCCGGAACTGAACTGACAGACTCAATGTTTTGATGCTGCATTCCCACAGCTAAGATTCAGTTCTGAGAGAAACACGTTGAACAAAAAGCATTGATGAGACGCCTTCGATGTACTGACGAAAACAGCAGATTTTATAAAGTGGGTGAGAATGATGACTGCATGCAGCTCGAGGTGCTTCATAAATACTTCTGCTACATCAGCACTTTGATTTCTCTGTAATTAAGCTTGTAGCTGAGAGGGTGGAATTACACTTGGACGAGCAGTTATCTTTTCTACTTGAAGTTTTAATGACGAATGCTTAATTCTTCAGATTTAAATTGAAAAGTTAATGCACACGCACCCAATTAAAAACAGTTAAGTAACTAGACAAAGTGGTGGACATGAAATGACATTGCATGTGTTTAAAGAGGAGTTAACTCTACTGCCAGCTTTATCATCCAAGCTGAGGGTGAACATTCTGCTGGTCCCATGTTGGTATCTGCTCGGGCCTGGACACAAGCAGAGGTTTGGTGCAACAAAGTCATACTTCTCCTTTGGCAGATTAGCACTGAGTTGATGCTGGTGAGATGATCCTACTGTTTTTGTTGAGAAAAGATTGGGGGACTTTGCTGGTCAGGAGGTAACCTCAACATGGCACAGGCAGTCGAGATGCACGTCTTGTTGAAAGAGCTGACCAGGGTGTTGTCTCAGGATGGATAAGACATTTAGACACAGGCTATAACACTGTTTCATCGGTTTCTCCTGAATCACTATCAATTGCTCAGTAATGGTACAAACCCAAAAGTTGCCATCTCCTCTCTAGTTTTAACGGCAGCCATAGGAAGAGAAAGTTCATCTGATGCCATTTTATTGAGACATGGCACGAATGACATGAAGTTCTGTAATGCTTGGCACATAATACAACTCTACTCCATTGTGTGGTCTGTCTTGGGTGATCGCAACATTCTTGACGTGTGTACCTGCTGTCATATACTCTTTGGTTTCAGCATTTGTGTTGTCTCACATGTTGGGCAATTTCACAATAGACTCAGGAAAACCCAGTGTGACCCATACCAAGCTCCGTCAAGAGATGGTAATACTGCCTCATGCAAAACATTTTAGAGTCTGGATACCTTTACTCATCGTTTTGCCTGTCTATTAGATGCTCCAGCAACTACCTGATAACAATTTCTCTCCACTCACAATGCCATCACTTGCAGTCTCTTGTTCTCATTCCAGAAGTGTTAGCACCTTACGTACACGTCTATGGTCTTCATTTAAACTAAATTGCATTCAGTTTGCCCTTTAACTTCTGGATTTTTTTTCTTTTTGTCAGTAAGTGCATTTTACAATAAATTAGGGGACATAAATCCCCTTGCTTAAAGCTACACAAAGCATACAGTTAAACTGTAAAATCCTGTATTTCTCACTTCCAGTGCTGTGACTCAAGAAAGTAATCGATGCAGTGGAAACAAAGCAAACTAAGATGATGAATTCTGTCTTTACATTAGGGTTATGTACACAGAATGTTGTTGTTAATATCTGGACAAACAATAACCAGGAATTTATTTGGACATTATAAGGGACATTATAAAGCTCTCAACAACTTAACTCCCTCTTATATTACAGATCTTATTGTTCTATATTTTCCTAACAGAGCACTTCGCTCTCAGACTTCTGATTTACTTGCGGTTCCTAGAGTTTCAAAAACCAGAATGGGAGGCAGATGTTTCAGTTATCAGGCTCCTCTCTTGTGGAACCAACTTCCAATCTCTATCCATGAGCCTGACACATTGTCCAGTTTTAAGACTGAGCTTAAGACTTTCCTTTTTGATAAATCCTATAGTTAGGGTTGGCTTGAGCTGTCCCTTAGTTATGCTGCTATAGGCTTAGACTGCTGGTGGACAAACTGACCACATTGCTTCACTCTGCTAACATCTTTACTTACTCTGCTCAACCTGTTTTGTATTTGTAATTATTTTTTCTATCCTTGACATGTGTTTTTGTTTTTCAGGTACACCTGCAAATTCCTTCTAAAAGGGAGTTTTTCTTTCCACTGTTGCCGCTGTGCTTGCTCAGGATGCGAGACTGCGACAAAGTGAAGATTCAACATGTCTGCTGCCTCCTTAGATAGAGAACTTTACTAACTGGCTTTTCTATGTATGTGAACGTTCCTGTAAAGTGCCCTGAGACAACTTTGTTGTGAATTGGTGCTATATAAATAAACTGAATTGAATTGACATTATAGAAACTTAAAAATATATATTTTTCATTGGTATTTTGGTGTGAATTTTGTTGTTCTTTCATCCACACAATCAATTTGCACAAAACATGAAAATATCTGGAATTAAACAAATGGGTGGGATCTACTCAAGCTTCTGTTTTTACAAGAAACACAAATACTTGAGGCCCAATAGCACTGTCTGAGCCATTTCATGGCAACGTTAAAATAGTAATGTTAAAAAGCAGCAAGAAGCATGCTTAATTCTTCAAAACATGGTGAGAAGAAACATTTTCGAAAGTAAATGGTCTGAAGCTAAAACATAAAAAAATAAAACCCTTCATCACGATTTCGACACTGCAAGAGATGTTTTCATTCTATGTGCACATTCTGACTGATATAAATAGCTGAATATCTTTGGGCATTTGTACAAATTCATATCTACACGCATGCAGATATATACACAAATGTACACCATGTTCGATAAGTGTATGACCCAGGTGAGAGTGGCTCATGACACAGAATAAACACCTACAGTTTGCCATTTTTGAATAAAAGAGTAGAAAACAAAGACATCAGATCCTGAAGTTCACAGTTGGGTTTTGGCCACAAAGTTAAAACAAAGCCAAACAAAAAAATATATATTTATCTCCAGCAGACAGCCCAAAATCAAGTTATTGATATGTTTAATCTTCTCATAGTTAATCTGCATATCGGTAGAAAAATATGAGTGTCCAAAACAGCATTTTTGCTTTGACAGTGATTGTTCAGATGACTGTAACCTTTGGTTGCTGAGTGACTGGCACAACGATCATCTTGCATTTCACTGTTTCTTAGGTTTTTACAATCGTTTTCTCATTTCAGAAAAGTTCCAGTCAGCATGTAACTTCCATCAAGGCAAAGGACATCAGATGAGAGAGAAAAACCACTTTGTTGCCTTTATATACCATCATGCCAGGATTTTCACAACTTGAATACTTATTTTAATTTCATCTAAGAGGTTACATAAAGACAGTAAAGTTAAAGTTGTTTGAAACGTACAGGAGACTAAAAGATAAAGATGACACCACTGTCCCATCATCATTGTGAATGTCTGTTGAAAAGGCCTGTTTATCTCTGCAAACGTGGCTTCTTTTCATAGCAAGGTTTTCCCATGTAGCTCCATGTGTCAGCTGAAATAAAGTCAGACTGCAGACAGCCTGAGGCTTCCTTCATTTCATCTCACAGCTCAGTGTCCAAAGATCAACACTTGATCTTCACAAGTCTGGGCTGGGATTAGAAGAGCGCTCCAAGAATAATGCTGTTTGACTTCATGGGACTACATATTTTCAGTCGCATTTATTCTTTTGTCATAATTTGTTTTTTGGATAACTTTCATAATTAATTAATCAAAATTATACCTCCAAAATTGGGTTTAGTAAGAGAAAATTGTCAAAGAAGGTCAAAGTAACAAAGCATTCATGCTCTGTGAAAACAACCTGAATGAGGAGGAGGTGAAAAAACAAACGCACTGCAGATTTATAGTTGATGCACCTGATTATTTATGTCTAATATTAATGCAGAAAACAAGGTCCATGTTATACAGACAAGACACCGTTTTACTGTGGAAAAGAGGTGACATCATTTTATGGAGAGATCACTAAAATAACTTTTTATTAGTCATCCATATATATCTTCTTGGCTACATCTGCGTACAGATCCCGTTTCTGTTCTGTTCATTTTGGTGTTCCACAAGGCTCTGTTTTGGGGCCATTGTTGTTTCTGCTCTATATGCTTCCTCTTGGTCTGATACGTTCATCTTTTAAGGTTATTTTTTATCATTGTTATACTGATGATGTCTTTTTTCTTCCTAATGAAGTTTCGAAACTGCACATTTTACTTAACTGTCTGGATTCTATTAAAAACTGGATGACTGAAAGTTTTCTCCAGCTAAAGGGAGAGAAAACTGAAGTAATCATCTTTGCACCAGAAAAAAACAACTGTAATGATAAAGCAGATCCTTGGGCCTCTTGGTTATTTTGCTAAATCTTCAGTTAGAAATGTTGGGATAATTTTCATCTCAGGTTTTACTCTGGAAAATCATGTAAAGTCTCTGGTTCGTGCCTGTTTCTACCATCTGCAAAATATTGCCAAGCTTAACCATATTGTCTCTCGTTCAGAATTGGAAAGAATTCATGCATTTGTTTCATCTCACCTAGATTTTTTTGCAATGCTTTGTATAGGTTTGACCAAAACCTCCCTATACCGATTGCAGTCTGTACAGAATGCTGCTGCTAGACTCCTGACTGGATCTTCAAAATTTTGTTATATAACTCCATTTCTAATGCAAATTCATTGGCTCCCAGTTCATTATGAAGTGGATTTCAAGATTTTGGCTTTGTCTTGACAAACTCTGCATGGACAGACGCCAATAGACATTTCAGAACTTTTACATCCCTACACCCCGATCAGGGCTTTGAGGTCTTGTGATCAAGACCTGCTGATTGTCCCCCAGACAAAACTGAAAACTAAAGGAGACTGAGCCTTTTCTTCTGTGGCTCCAAGACTCTGGAACTCCCTTCCTCAAACTCTCAGATCAGTGGACTCAGTGGCTTCTTTTAAAGGCAGCTAAAAACTCATCTTTTTAAATCTGCCTTTGCTTAATTTTTTTTGTGCTTTTATTATTTTGTTTGTTGAAGCACTTTGTGATTTTTATCTCGAGAAGTGCAATATAAATAAACTTACTTTGTACTTACTTGCTATAGTTTTTGTATTGTTCTCTAATCTAAGTATTGCTGTCGCAGAATGACTGGGCTTGTAGTGAATGTTAGCATAAAAGCACTGTAAGAGAGAGAGAGAAAAAGTCTAATACTAAAGTTAAATCCACTGTTTAGTATTTAACACGCTACACTTTACAATGTGTAATAATACTGAACATTGTCTTGGCTGAAAATTCTTTATCCTCCGTTTGAAATAAAAAAATGTAGAAATACCTGATGACTAAAACTGATCCAGGTTAAACACCAGAGGGTGTTTTGTGGTGTAACAGTTTTTTATTTTTTTACATCACCATGGTAACACTCAATGATCTCATATAATCTGCATTAGAGTACTTACTGAGAGTTTAAATTAAAATTAAGAAGGTAAGAAGCATCATGATTTCTGTCTCGTGATAGCGCAGACCAAAAATAAAATAGAAATATTTATGTTGTTAGGCAGAATTCAATATTAAAGTCTATAAAAGCAACTAATTTAATTATCAAATTCTTTAAAATTTTGTAAATTTAACTCTTGATGTTCAGCGAACTTTGAATTTTTCAAATAACTAGCACAAAATTTATAGAGTTGAAAGCTCTTTACTATTGAGGATCTAACCCCAAAGCTTAGTGTTGTGTTAAAAGCCACAACAGAGTTTAGTTTTGTTAGGTTTAAATATAGACATATATGTTTTAAAGGAGTGCAGTTTTGCATAACATCAGGTTAAATGTTTTATGACGATCTACAACCTAACAGATTTGAGGTCAGGTAGACTTTGGACAAACTCCTGTTTCCCTTTTCAGAACTTGGAATTTAGGAATTTAGAAAGCAATGCATTGCAACATATTATACATGCAGACAGGTTTCATTTTCCTTGTATGGAACATCTTTTGATGAACTGTTCTGGTAGGTAAGAAAAATAAAACCTGTTTTGGGGGGAAAACACTGCAGTTAAGCTATCTGGTGTTGAGTCAAAGGTCATTGTTTTTATGTTACAAACAATTTTTTAAAAAACAGACAAGTGATGCACTAAGGGCAGCTTGCCTGTATTCATGAAAAGACACATTTTCCCTCTTCAGGGGTCACCACACTAAGTCATCCTCCTCCATCTCATTCTGTCCTCTGTAACCTCTGTCCTCATTCCAACTACTTCCATATCCTCTTTGACTGCATCCACATTCCTCCTCTTGGCCTTGCTCTTTGTCTTTTTTCTGGCAGCTGCATTTCTAACATCCTTCTACCAGTATACCCATTGTCCCTCCTCTGGACATGTCCAAACCATCTCAGTCTGGTCTCTCTAAGTTTATCTCCCAGATGATTAACCTGTGCTGTACCTCTGATGATTTCCTTCCTAATCTTATCCATCTTTGTCACTCCTAAGGAGAACCTCAACATCTTCATTCCTGCTACTTCCAGTTCTGTCTCCTGTCTTTTTGTCAATGTCACTGTCTCCAGACCATACAACATAGCTGGTCTTACCACTGTCTTGTAATTTTTTCCTTTGACCTTTGCTGCCACTCTTTTGTTTCAGAAAGGTATAGAACTGAAGAGAAGACATGCTCAGAGATGTTTTTGTGACATCCTGGTATAATGACACTTTAAAAAGCCATTTGTCTAATTCTTTTTAAACAACAAAGCATGTTTACTTGAGACAGTAGGTGAATATATTTTGTTATTTTGTTCTGAGAATACCACTTTTTTTGTGACAGCTAAAAAACATTTCAAAGTCTCCACAAAGAGGTACTTCTCCAATCAAAAATCAGGATTGTTATGCAGGTAACTTATTCAAGCTGATGAACAAACATTCATCACTTAACAACAGTAATATGGTAGATCATTTCCAATTGCCAAGACATCAATACTGAATAAGGAAACAGAGCTTAATCAAAAAGTTAACAAAATAACTATATTTTTGCAGGCATGACCATTTTTGGCTTCCATAGAAATACCACATAATAAAAGGAAGAAAGAAAGAAAAAAACTCAATTAATAGTTTGCTGATTGTTTTAAATCCTGACCCTCTAGTAAATTCAACCATGTGAATAATTTTGTTTAAAGGGTTTAGTCAAAACAGACATTGCCAGTATAGGCATCTCTGCAGACTGATCAGTGCTGCCCTCCAAGCTGTGTGTTGAATTTATTACAGGTAAAACTGACATTTAATTCAGAATTATTTTGTTTAGCCCCCTCACCCAAAAACCTTGTTAATAAAGATCATTACACAGTCAAAATACTTTATGACATATACCTGGAGCTTTTAAAAAGTTTGTTTTTCATTTAGCACTAAAACACAACACTTATTTCCTGTTAAATAAGAACAGCAACCCTGTTGTCCTTCAACTTGAGGCATGCATAAATATACAAATATACCATTAAATACAGCAATTGTAAAAAAAAAAAAAAAAACCACAAAGAGTGTATTACCAAGTAGAACATTTCATTCCTGATTCCTTCCTCTGAATCCAGCATTTACTGATTTGCATTGAAACTTCTCAGTCTTGTTTGGTTCATATTGACTGTTCAAAGTGGTACAAACTGTTACTGATGCTTAATGTGACCTGACAAACCTTAATTTCTACACTGTGGATTGCTTAGCTTCCTTAATCTCTTGTGCTGGCATTGAAGGTAGCAATATATAATACAGTACAGTAGCTATGAGGTACAAAACGAGTAATTACAGGGTACATACTTAAGGGTATGAAAATACCCTGTTAGAACTATGAATGTGCCTCAAAAGTATTGGGTTGTATTATGTATTGTTACTTTACTTAACTATAAGGTCTTTTTTTAAGTTCTTTTTTTGGCAGTATTACATATTTGAGGCATAAGACAAGTTAAAAAATCTAAATCAGAATAATAGTTTATTATTAGTCAAATAGTCTCTATTTTTTGTTTTCATTATCCCCCCAAACTTTTCCTTTAATTGCATCGAGCGTTTAATAATCAATCTTGATATTTTCCCCATTTTGTCATTGGTTTTCTTTAGTGCTCCATTCATATTTTTTTCATCTAAAGGAAGTCACTCTGTAACTCATTAGAGAGTTGACTGACAGTCACTTCAGTGTGCCCAGATCCTTTCAGTATCCTGGCTGTCTGCTGAGGGCTGTAACCTGTCAAGTTTTTTCTGGCACCAGTGGCCGTTTCAGTGCAAGGGCAGTGTTTGCAGGTCCCGTGGTTCTCCGGTAGCCCGTTGGACAACCTTGTAGAGTTGCACTCTTCAATGTGATGAGATTGTTTGCACATTCCCTTCTGGGCAGAGCCGTGTTGGCACAAACACCCACAGAACGTACTCCTGCAACGAGCTACATCTCGGCACAGTGACTTGCGGAAATTGGGCTTAAAGGCCAAATAGACAATAGGGTTATAAAGGGTGGAGGACTTAGCAAAGATTGCTGCAAGCGCAAAAGCCATGGGTGGTACATTTGCAGGGTTACCGAACGTCGCCCACATGGAGACTATCGCATATGGGCTCCATGCTGTCAGGAAGCCGATGCAAACTGCCACTGAAAGCTGCAAAGCAAAAGGACAACACTAAAAAAAACACCTTAAGCAAACATTATTTCATTTGCAGACTAATTATAAATAATCTTGCAGAGTAAGCTTATTCATTTACCTTAACAATGAGAGCATGTGCATTGGTGATCTTGTTCTGTGGTGACATGTGCTGCTGCACAGCCTGGCGGGAACCACGCACAGTCAGCAAGATGAACGTGTAGGACAGAAAGATGACGGTACAGGGTACAGTGTAACAGAAGAAGAAGAGGCAGATTATGTAGCTCATAGATGCAGAATTTTGGCTGGGACCATGCCAGTCAATGCAGCATGCTGTCCCGTAAGGCTCCGGCCCATAAGCTCCCCACCCGGAGAGCGGACCTACAGCAAACACTCCAGCGTAGCACCAGATGACAGCAACCAACAGGCCAGCATGGTAGTATGAGAACTTGTTACCTTTAGAAGAGGAGAGGGGAGAGGATTAAGACATGTAAGACCATAAAATTAACAAAAAACAGTGTAGTAACAACAGGACACTCCTGAGGAATAATAAGATATAAGTAAATCATTATTCTCCAAATGAAGAATAGTAACAGGTTGATTTGACAAGAATTTCAGGGCAAGTAAATAATTTTGTCCTGTTTTGGATGATAAGTGTCAGAATGATCAATGAACAAACAGAAGGAGAGTTCAGCTTTTTATTTGAAGCTTATTATGTGATCCAAAAAGTCCTCATAAATAAGCATTTTCAAGAACTCTTCACTATTGCTACCATTTGTCTACGTAATTTTCTTATATAAACGATTTGCAAGGGTAGAGCATAAAACTAGGAACAATTCTTTTTTTTGCCAATACCTGTGCACCTTTGTTTAAATGGTTAAATCAGAATAATTTACACTTTAGTAAACTTAGAAATAATGTATATAACTTTCTTAGTAGCTGCAATTTTTAATCCAACTTAGATTCTATTCATACCAGAGCTGCCCTTGGTCAAGGAACTTGAACAAACATGTGAGCATCTCAACACTATAATGAATGGTTGATGTTCTTGAGCTTTAGAAGCATGAACATCTTTTTCAAAAATTTGTTTTAACCAAGGACTTGGTCCTTGACAACATTTACCCTATTACAAAATGTACTTAAACTACTGGAGCACTGAACAGTGTTGTTTCATGACACAATGCTTTTGATTGCATAGTATGCCAAGTTGTATATCTCCTGTTTCTTAGTTTATCAAAGAGTGAATAATGGGACAAGGAAAGCTACTAAAATAGCCCTCACCACATTCTAGTGTAATTGACTGAGGCAAGGACGTCTTCTGTGCAGGAGGAGAACCAAGACAGTCCTATCTGGCACCACGCAGCCTCTACAGCAGAATGTCAGCCCTTCTTACATTTCAAACTGAGCGTGGGGGAGTGTGATTACAACCGGTGGCACTCGCTGAGCTGTGCAGAGCTAAGGAAGGTAGCCATTGCAGGTTTTATCTAATGCGTAACGTGCCTTCACAGAACAGAAAATTCAGCTTTCCGAGTGACACACCGGGGATTCAACTTGAGCTTTGTTCATTCTCAGAACTGAACTCCATTTCAAAGAAACACTCATAAATATGTGATTCAAGATTTTCCCTTGGGATGTATTGGTCTATGATGTCAAGTCCAGTACATTTTAATTAAATAATGTTAATATATATTAGTAGCTGTAACTCATAGTGAAATGTACGTCAGATCACATGCTCTCCAGGCGAATTCAGATAAGATGGCCTTCAAGGCCAGCCAGGGGAGCCAAATTCAGATAAATACACAGTTGTTTTGAGGACAGGCGGAAATTAATGACATCTACATTGAGTCTGTGTTGGTCCAAACAGTTCCGAAGTGTCCAAATTACATGGCCACACTGATGGAACGTGCCCGAGTAAAATCCCCGAGCTCTGATCCATTCTGCCCAAAGCATTTGAGTCTGGGTACTTGATGCAAAAACCAAGCCATCATAAAGGCAAGCATGTGATTGGGTCCCAATTTTCTGCAGACGACTTCCTTGATTATAGATAAAACCAGCAACCAGCTGAATCCAAAAAGCAGGACCCAGTTATTGTAAATTCAATTAAATATGCGTCCTTAAAATCCACAAATGGCAGCAGAGATAGACACATCATCGAGTCTTCAAGTCGATGAGATATCCAGCTGCGTGTGTGCCAACAGGGCAAATCGGCTAGCCTAAAGCCTGTCTTCTCTTCGAAAAAATGTTGTAAACTGAGTTGAGGGACCAACTGATCAAATCAAGTCCATAATTATAGTTCGGAAGATATGCAAGAAAGTCTCAGAAGCAGTTTCACAGACAGACAGAGCAGCAAAGCAAAGCAGAGAGGGAGGGGAGGGGAAAAGCTTCCTACCTCAACAAGAACAAGTGGTGAAGTGATCTTAAATTGGAGCCACTTAAGTCTTGAAAGGGACATTAAGCATTAAATGTTTTACTTGTAATTCATAGTTATTTAATACACAATATTTTAATTTAATTTTTATTTTTATTTTGTTGATATATTTAATCATCAGGGCATGGTCAGGAACATATGAAATGATGAGACAACTTTTAACCAGCCCATCATGAGAAAAAAAGCATGCCAACCTGTTTTTTTTTTTTATTGTTATTTACCCAAGTAGATTTGCTGCCTGAATCTAACAAAGTAGTAAACAAAAATAAAAGCAGCAATTATTTTACAAAAGGACTAAATTGTTAGGCAACAGAATAAAAAATCTCACTCAGGCACAAACTCCTTTGGTTAAAGGTGTATTAGACATGCAGTTTCATTATTATGCCCTCGGATTTGTACACATGAGCTTTTCACTTCCTCATCTGAAAAAGATAATTTTTACATCTCCCAAAACAAATAAGCTGAATAATTTCCCACTTGCAGTGTTTCTAGACCTCCTAAATATATGTAGTTTCAGAAACTGAATGCCACAAGTACCACAATCACATGTCCATGCCACATAATTCTCTGAGCTAATGTGCAAATTTGAAGTGTTTATATTCAAATATTACCTTTTAAAAGAGAAAAATTAAAACAAATGCCATTTGAAGTGGTATATGGGCATTTTATCATGTCTCATTTGTTGGAAACATATTTAAAAGAGGGGAAACCTCTGACCTCAGTCGTGAAAAGCCAAAACAACTGTTCTTTTTGTAACATTTTGTACAGGAAGACTCACCACTTCAGGGGTAAAACTGAACTAGTTAGCTATACTCAAGCCTCATACTGCACTGGAATGAAACTGCCTTCAGACTTTTTCCAGCTTCTCGAGAATCCAGATGATTGGTCTCCTGAGATCTGCTCTTTGTGAAGAGATGCGTGATGTAAATAAGACGTGATTTTTTTTAGCCTTTTCTTCTAATCTCAGATTTTGTTGTTGTTGCTTCATAGTTCACATACTACTTCCAGCAAATCTCACTTTTTGTAACTGCATTTATATAACAGCCATCTAAATTTTTGCGTCAATAAGGTTATTTATTGAAAATTATACTTGTTTGATGAACATATCTTTCTGTTACAGTGTATAAACTGATTAAATACTCACAGAAGTGCTGAGTTGAGCTGAAAAAAATATATAACCATAAAACCCCATGTGGTCCAGCATACATACAAGGGCAAACAAAGAAAGTTTGTTTGCAGACCTTGGTTTTCTTCTTAATAGGCAGAGTATGCATAGTCAGGAAAATAAATGCAAATCATCTTGTGACTGCAGAAGCAGTAAAAATGGAAGCTACTTGGTCTCAGGATCACAGATTTCTGCTTTGTCTAGTACATGTCTGGTAGGGTACAAATTTAACTAATGAAAATTAGCTATGAACATAAACATTCTTACTTTAGTTGTATTATATTTTGATTTGTCAAGAATTGCATGAGAAAGTTTCCTTTTGAAAAGTGGGATGCCACATCAAAATCCTAAATGGCTGCTGCCACAAATGTCCGTCAGTCTTGTGAGCTTGATAACTTGAATAATAAGTGAGGAATACTGAAAATATTTTCTAAAAATGGACCCCAAAGGCAACATGTAAAGAGTAAAAAGCAGTAGACCTAAAATAGAACCTTGAGGGACCCCACAGATGAGTTGAGCTGCAGATAATGAACATTCCCCTAAATGAACGGAAAACTCCTGTCAGTCAGGTAGGATCTAACCCAGGATAAAACTGTACCTTTGATACCGACCACCTGCTCAAGTTGTGACAAGATGTTGTGGTCCACAGTATCAAAGGTAACAGAAAGGTCTAAAATCACTAAAACTGCAGATCTTCCTGAATCAGCAGTCAAAAGAAGATCATTAAAAACTCTTAAAAGGGGCTGTCTCTGTGCTGAGGCCTGATTTAAAACCAGACTGGAATTTGTCACCAATGCTGTTGGCAGTTAAAAATCTTTTAAGTTGATTAAAAATAACTTTCTCTAAAATTTTAGGAATTTTTAGAAATAGGTCTATAGTTTAAGAGCACTGTTGGATCAAGGTTTTTGTTCTTTCCGAGTGACTGCACCACAGCAACATTTGAATGGAGTTTGCTGATGAGACAGCTGTTGTGGGGCTAATCTTCCACAGCAATGAGAATACCATACCATACCATACCAATTTATTTATATAGCACTTAAAACAGCAACAAGGCCAACCAAAGTGCTGTACAAAAGAACACAAACATGCACAGCAGACAGGAAAACATAAAATAGAAATACAGATACAAATAGCAGCAGAAGCTAACTAAAATGGCCAACAGAGTAGAGAACAGACCGGGCCAAAACAAATCACACCGTGTTAAAGGCAAGCGAATAGAAGTGGGTCTTCAAGCGAGACTTAAAGACTGAGAGTGTGGGAGCCTGCCGGACACTCAGTGGCAACTCATTCCACAGTCGTGGACCTGCAACAGAGAAAGCCCTGTCACCCCTGAGCTTACTACGGGTTTCTGGGACTGAGAGAAGCATCTGGTCTGCTGACCTCAGAGAGCGCGGTGGGACATATGGCTGCAGAAGATCAGTGAGATAGGATGGGGCGGAACTGTTCAGTGATTTAAAAACATACATGAGAATTTTGAAATGGATCCGAAGGTGAATGGGTAGCCAGTGCAGGGAGGCCAAAACTGGCGTGATGTGCTCTCTATAGCCTGTACCAGTTAAAAATCGGGCTGCAGCATTTTGGACCAGTTGTAGACGAGCAATGGAGGACTGACTGATTCCAAACAGAAGTGAATTGCAGTAATCAAGCCTAGATGTTATGAAGGCGTGGATCACTGTCTCAAGGTTCTTTTTGGAGAGTATAGGCTTCAGCTTAGACAGCCGTCTCAGCTGAAAAAAACAGGATTTTACCATCATGTTTACGTGACTGTGGAGTTTTAAGGACGGGTCCATTATCACCCCCAGATTAGTGACCTTTTGTTTCTCTAGCGGGGCTAGAGAGAAAAGGTCAATGTCATGGTTCATGAGTGAGCCACTGGGATGGTGTAGTGAACCTGATCTGAACCTCAAATCTTGATCAGATGAACTGAGACTGTTATTTCATTGATCTGCATCCAGGAATACAGTTGAGCCATCTGGTGACTTTCTTTCTTGAATTAATCAAGCAGAAAAGACAATTCTCTATGATCATCACTGTTTTACAAATGTTTGATAATCAAATTGTGTTAGTTCACTCAATGTTACAGGTTGAAGAGAACTACTCATTTTTATTTTACATAAACAGTAAGTAATGATTTTTATTCCTCATTTAAAGAAGAAATCAGGTTAATATGCATTTCTTGATTTTCTGTCTGAAATGAGCCAAGTTTTGTAAGTATGTTAAAGGTCGGTTTCGGTCAACTAAAATGTTTACAGAGGAAAAATGTCATGTTTAAACTTTTTCAGAAGATAATAAGAGGGAGACGCCACGAAGTCTGGTTTTTCTGCAATTATCTTTCTGTTAGTTGTTGAACAATCTCATTCTCTGACCTCGACTTATGATAACATCTTACATCACAAACCACACCTTTTCCTGGTCCATAGACCAATCAAAAGCTCTCAAATGACCCGGAAGTCGACCCATTTAAAATGTGGCAACTTCCCAGTTCACTAGGAGTTGCAAGAGTCTGGGAGTGATAGAGTCCAAGAGTCTCAGAGTGATGGAGGTTCTGAAGAAGTTCTAGAGTCTGAGAGTTCTGAAGGCTGAAGGAGAAAACTCTGATGTCCGATGGAGAAAGTCTGATGTCTGAAGCCCAGAGTGCTTCCGTTGGAATACAGAACGCAGTGACGATGTTGGGATTATAATTTCTGTTTGAACACCACACACGACTCTCGAAGGATTTCAGCTGCTCAACGGAGACGCTGAAAGAGTCTGAAGGATTCTATACCGAGCTGATTTCATCGTCAACCAGGTAACGATCTACTTCAACCGAGCGTACCGTCGCAAGCTGAGATCCGATGGAGCGTGCACGTTCTGGTCATAACAGATTAATTCCCTCACATATCTCTCTGTAAGATAAATCTCCATTTCCAGCTTAAACTCTGCTTTCTCCTAAAATCAGTACAGATATTTAGAAATATCTGAAGCTAAGTCCTCAATCACCGCCGTGTGATTGAAGTCTAATTTTTGTGAAACTTGTCTGTTATTATTTTCATATTTTGCCAAATTAATGTAAATGTTTGATGTTAAACTTTGATTCTGAAAATAAATGACCGCATTCATTTGATGGGTCAAACATAAATAACGTCTCTCGTTACATTTCTGTTAAAATTCAATGCACGACATTACACAGTCAGAAAGATGAGGAACTCGTGAAAATTGTATGCATATATCTCGTATATGTACTACTACAATGGAACAGCATGACTTCAGACTTCTTCTCATTGAAGCTTAAGAAGTTTAAAGCCATCCAGTCCCGGATGTCAGCCAGGCAGTCAAGAAGAGGCTGAATAGAGTGTGTGCCTCTGTGCCTCAGGGAGAAGTAAATTTGGCAATCATCGGCGTAGAAATGAAAGGGTATGTCGTGTTTGCGGAAGATAGCACCTAGTGGCAGCAGGTATAAAGAAAAGAGAAGGGGACCGAGGATGGACCCCTGCGGTACCCCCCACTGGAGCGCTGTCGATGCCGAACTAGAATCTTTGAAATTGACACAGAAGGTTCTGTCAGATAGGTAGGACCCAAACCATTTAAGGGCTGACCCTGTGATGCCCACCCACTGCTCCAGTCTAGAAATGAGGATCTTGTGGTCGATGGTGTCAAAAGCAGATGTAAGGTCCAATAGGACCAACAGCACAAAATCACCTGCGTCTGTGGAAATGAAAATGTCGTTAAAAACCTTCAGTAGAGCAGTTTCAGTGCTATGGTGAGATTTGAAGCCAGATTGGAATAACTCTAGGATAGCGCGATCCCCCAAAAACTGTTTCAACTGAGACTCCACAATTTTTTCCAGTAGTTTAGAGGTGAATGGGAGTCTGGAGACAGGCCGGAAGTTGGACATGACTGAGGGGTCAAGGTTAGGTTTTTTCAGGAGGGGCTGGACAGCAGCATGTTTAAAAGTCTTTGGCACCACACCTGAGGATAAACTGCTATTCAGAATAGCGAGGATAAAAGGACCCAGGGTAGGAAAAACTTCCTTTAGTAGTCTAGGGGGGACCACATCAAAGGGGGAACCAGATGGTTTCATGCTGCACATTACCTGCTCCAGTGAGGACAGAGAGATGGGCTCAAAGTGGTCAAACACAGCCACACACTGAGATGGGATGGACAGATCATGAGCTGGTGGAGAAATGAGTGCCCGGGTGTTTGCCACTTTTTCTAAAAAGAAATGGAGGAAGTTTTCACACAGCTCAGTTGAGGCTTCCAGAGGTGAAGGCTCACTGAGGTGTAGAACTGAGTTCAGGGTGGAGAAGAGAACTCGGGGGTTGTGGGAGTTGGAGACAATTAAATCAGAGAAGAATTTACATTTGGCAGCTTTAACGGTTTTCTGATAGTGACACCAACTCTCCCTTAACATTTGAAAAGACACCTGGAGCCTGTCCTTCCTCCACCTTCGTTCAGCTCTGCGACACTGCTGCCTAACGGCTCGCGTGACGTCATTCAGCCAAGGCTCTGATTTAAGTTTCGTTTTTCTGGTCTTAAGGGGAGCAACACGGTCCAGAACATTTAAACAGGCAGAGTTGAACTGAGAGGTTAGCTCCTCAGTGGTAAGAGACACCGGGAACTGTTCATCCTCTCAGAATTAAAACCTTCATTAAAACGAGCAGCAGTGAAACGGTTAATGGAACGCGTATGTGCAGGAACGCGCGTCTTAGCAGTAGGACAAGGGGGGGTGAAGTCAAACAATACAGGCATGTGATCTGAAAAAACATTGTCACCGATTTTCAAATTAGAAACAGAGACATCGCGTGTTAAAACGAGGTCCAGCGTGTGACCATGTTCTTGGGTGGGGCCGCTCACCTGCTGAGCTAAGCCAAAAGAGTCCAATAAATCTAGAAAGTCCTTCACTAAGGGCTTCTCCTGACAACACACATGCAAATTAAAGTCACCAATAAACAAAAAGTGAGTGTATCTCTGTGTGATATCAGCCAAAAAGTCAGAGAATTCATTTATGAAGTCCTTAGAACGAGGTGGGCGGTAGATGAGCGCACACAGGACCGGAGGAGAGTGTCCAAGTTCAAAGGTGCTCAGCTCGAAGCTGGCACGGGACACCGGGATGGACAACTGTTTACAGGCAAAGTTTGCTTTAAAAACTGTTAATAATCCCCCCCGCACCGACCTGATGGCCGCGGGGCATTGAAACACAGACAGTCCAGTGGTAGTAATTCCACCAAGGCGCTGGACTCACCATCAGAAATCCAAGATTCCGTGACGAACAGAAAATCCAACTCCTCATCTTTAAAAAAGTCATTGAGGATAAACGTCTTGTTGGAAACAGACCTTGCGTTGATTAAACACATCCTGATATTGTCCAACACAGGCACAGCCGTGGATGGAGACGCGCGCCAGCGGGCGCAGGTTATGAAGAACAGCTCCTCCTGGTCTGCTGGTGCGGCGCACAGGTAAACAACTCCAGGTGTTTCCATGGACTGAGCGCGCGGGCAGCTGGCCAGCAGCCGGGCCCCGGGAGCACCACGGGTCAGAGAGGAGATGATCAGATCCAGAGCGAGTCCTGAAAGAATAATCCACTCTTTTCCTCAGTTTCACCAAAATCCCTGCGCGCTTCCCACGACGTCTGCGACGTTTCCTCCATGGAGAAAGGCCAGGGTCACGCAGAAGGAACGCAGGAATCTCAGATAGGACCGGTGGGGGAGAGTGCTGGCCGCTGTTCAAAAACTCCGCAGGAATTTCAGCAAAATTACGGAGCTCCAAAAGTGCCCGACGATCATACTGAAAATATGACTCCGCACACTGCACAAACCATTGTAAAAATAACAAAAATAAAATACAAGCAGAGAGCGAGAGACGGGCAGCCCTACATACCGGTGCCATCTTGGAGATGTAGTGAATTATTATTAATGTTAGAATGACAACAGGAGAGAGGTCTCCCACCTGGAGAGCTGGTTTCAGGACAATAGCTTCCTGCTGAACGTCAGCAAAACTAAGGAACTGATTGTTGACTTCAGGAGGAAACAGCAGGGTGACATCCATCTGCTCTGGATCAGTGGGTCTGAGGTGGAAAGGGTGGATCATTTCACTTATCTTGGAGTGACCATCACAGGGCCTGTCTTGGGCACTAAAAAAGAACAGTCAAGAAGGTCAGACAGCATCTCTTCCACCTCAGAGACTTCAGGCTCCCACCCAAGGTGCTCAGGAACGTCTACACCTGCACCACTGAGAGCATCTTGAGCAGGATCATCACCACCTGGATGGGCAGATGCACCAAAGAGGACCTGAAGGCTCTCAAGAAGGTGGTCCGCTCAACAAAGCAGGCCATCAGAAAAACATTTATTATAAAAGATGAAGGTCGAAAGCTGAGAAGATCCTCAAACAGCCCAACCACACTGAACATTCACTCCTCTTCCTCCCCCTGCTGCCATCAGGCTGAAGCTTCGCTGCCTGAGAGCAAACACAGAGAGGAAGAGGAGGAGCTTCTTCCCTCAGATTATCCACCTGCTTGACTCTGAACATAAAGAAAACAAACAAACAAACAACAACAGACCTGGATTTGCATTGCAGTATTTCTTCTGCATCCTGTGAGTGTGTGTTATTTTTATTTATTCCTTTTCCTTTAATTCCCTGTGTGTCCTTATTTGCTGATCTTTGGGTACAATAACAACTTTCACTGCATATCACGACTGTGCATGTGACAAATAAAGTTTTATCTTTATCTCTTTTCTCTCTTACACTCCTTGTTCAGTTACAGTCCAGATAAACACGTATGGAAAAATGGAAACATTCATTATTCAAATCCTTCAGCGATGGGGGACAACAGCGTACCACTTGTTTAGTTTAGAGTCAGTAGGACAGCACAAGGTTCCCTGGAAAGATGTCTCGTAAAAAGAGTCATAATTTATGCTTATTTGGACTTTAAACAGTCTTCAGGAGGTTTCTTGTCTTTGTGTGTTATACACGTCTTCATTAAATGTGTTTAATTGGAAAATAAGCAAGAGGAGCTCTTTGAAAATGCAGCTTTCAGTTACAAGGCGCAATCATTAACCAAAGCTGTTATAATTTTATTCTAAAGATGTCAAACTAGATACAGACAAGCATGAATTAGTTCAGTGCTGACGTGTATGTGACTCTTATTATGCAACAGATTTCATTTGGATTTACCTGTGCTCCCAGCTGTGACCTTCATGCTTATCTTGTTTCTTTTTGGACCAGTTTTGCCATTTTACTGAAGGAACATTACTCCGTCAGATTAGGTTCACTCTAATTCTGATTGACGAATTTTGCTCAGAGGGTCTCTGTTTCGTGAACTCCTGTGATGTGTGGAAAAGGAGTGGGAATGTGATAAGATTACAAACAGGAATATTTTTTATTCTTCCCTTCGTGATGCCCAGTCTTGGAGTGGAGTGTTTTCCTGCAGAGTACAAGTCAAGGGCAAAATCTTCTGCCAGATTGTGGGGGGTATTTGCACTTCATAATTTATGATTATCATCCAGTAACTTTAAAAAGGTAAAGTATGTGCTTACTGACCAGTTCGTTTGAAGAGCTACATAAATGAAAATGCATTTATTTCTTGTCCCTTGTAAAAAAGTGAAATACCCTGAAATGCATTTATTTTATAATCATTCATTTATTTGTTGGAGTAGCTAAAATGTTCTACTTTCCCAATTACAGTTAAGACAACTAAATAACAGAAATTTGATTTTGTTTGTTGATCTTATTAAATGTATCCTGACAGCTCTTACTGCAGTGAGATGCTGCTTTAATGGGGGTGGGGGTGGGGCGTCAGTTTTTAAGGAAGAGGCGATTTGTTCAGTAATACTACTGTAATATTCAAAAATTAGGTAAAACTATTTGTATTGTGTGTGTCAATGTTATTTTGAGTTTTTCATGACAAATATTAGGATATCATTCTGTGCCAGTGGAACTTCATCACAGTTTTAAATATTTATTAAAATTACAGCTTTCAGTTCCCAGCAACATCAATATATAAAAATAAAAAAAATACATCACTCTAAAATAATTATCTGCTTAAATGGTTGCAAAATGGCAAAATGAACGCAACAAACAAAACATACAATTAGAGAACATTGTTGTGAGTCAGTGCCTTACACTTGAAGCAACAACTCATCTGAGTTTTTTGATGTGATATTATCAATTGTATTTTGATATTTGATTTGAGAGTTCTCTACCTTCATGTATTAGCTAGCTGTGCTGCAATGCTAACACAAACTTGTACATAAATATTAACAGCTCGTCCTGAGCCTGGTTCTGCTGGACGTTTCTTCCTGTTAAAAGGGAGTTTTTCTTTCCACTGTTGCCATTGTGCTTGCTCAGGATGCGAGACTGTGATGAAGCAAAAACGGCTGCATCATAACGCAATGTAAAATATTAAAAACAGGAACGTGTCTGTGTTGGTTTATGCCATGAACTTAGCAGATGTTTAAAACCATCTAATCACTTTAATATCCACTTTAAAGCTAGGAATAAATAAAAAAACACTTTTTGCGTTAGAAGTTTTTAATTCTAACTTTGAAACTTATCCAACATAAAAAATATTTACCTCAAGTTGCCTTTTTGGACATGAATGCATATATTTGTACAATTGTACTTGAGAGGAGATTATTTCAGCCTCATATAAAATTAATAATGATGGTGATATAAAAACGGTATCGGCTGATATCTAGATTTAGGTATTGGGATCGGATTGGAAGTAAAAAAAAAAAGTGGATCAGTGCATCCCTAGTCGCCATCATTTGGCATAGTTTGTACATTCTTATAAATCTTTTAGCTACCGTTGTTGTAGAAGGTAAAAGAATCAGCTTCTCTTTATGAAACTAACCTTTGGAAACAATTAAATGCTGAATATCATCATGAAAGTCAGTTTATCTTTATGACAACAACCATCGAATCCTGTCAGTAATTATCTGATCATCTCGTGAGAATGTTTCAGGTTGTCTTTTGTTTCCTTGACTACATCCTTATTTCTGTCTGTCAACAAACTCTACAGAGCAGATGTGATTCTTTGTTCATTGTAGAAAGCTTCTTTTCCAGAAATAATTTTATTTTTATTTTTTATTGATTCTGTTTTTGGTGTTTAATTCTTTCAGGACTGCTTCCTTTCATCATAATTCCTGATTACCTCTGATTTTCTGTGTGTTTCACAGGTGACTCACGTTGCTTTGACAAAATCACATGACTTTCTGTCAAGATGCTTTTCTTCTGCAAAATTTTAAATTCTTCTGATTAACATTTGACTGCTGTGATTTGCATTAAAGGCAGTAGAATATAATCTTATTACGTCATTTTTCTTCATAATTGATTTTATAAAAGGAATTGCGAATGTTTCCGATTTTTGATGAAGCCATTGCATAACATCTCAGAGGTAGAAGTGTAGTTGTCATGGACACCAAAATGAGGACGAGTGTCTTTTTTTATAGTATCCAATAAATAAAAAATGAAACTGATGAAAAAAAGCACCAAGGTATTGCACATAAAGTTGCTTTGGTTAAAAAAGTTATAGGCTTTTTGTTTGACACTGCATCAATGGGAAATCTGAGAAGTTATAGTATATTCAAAAAAGAAGTTGCATAAATCTAACAAGGTTGAGTCAGGACCTCTGGACGAGTTCTTCTTGTCAAACATTTCATATTTTATCCAAAAGAGCTCTACAGTGACTGGTCTGAATGACTATCGGCCAGTGGCCCTCACCCCGATAGTCGCTAAATGCTTCGAGAAACTGGTCATGACCCACATCAAAACAACCATCAACATCAACGAGGACCCTCATCAGTATGCATACTGTGAGAATCGATCTACAGAGGGAGCCATCACCTCTGTGGTCCACACTGCGCTCATCCACCTAGAGCAGAAGGACTCTTACGTCCATATGATCTTTGTGGACTTCACGGCTGCCTTCAACACCATGATCCCCCAAACCCTGATGGACAAACTATTCACACTAGGACTAAGCCCCTCCATTTGCAACTGAGTCCTAGTCTTCTTAACAAACAGACCACAGTCAGTGAGAATCCACAACTTCTCCTCCTCCGCCATAACCCTCAGCACTGGCTCCCCTCAGGGATGTGTGTTGAGCCCCCTCCTGTTTACTCTGCTCACGTATGACTGTGCAGCTACTCAGCCAGGCTGTTAAATTGTAAAGTTTGCAGATGAGCCGATGATACAGCGGTGGTGGGATGCATCACAAACAACGATGAGGTCAGCTACAGGCAGGAAGTGGAACACCTGGAGAGCTGGTGCAAAGAGAATAACCTTCACATTAATGTGAAGAAGACGAAGGAGATGGTTGTGGACTTCAGAAGGAACAAACACACCTACCCCGCCCCCCTGAACATAAGAGGATCTGTGGTGGAAGTGGTCTCCAGCTACAAGTACTTGGGTGTGCAAAAGAATGACAACCTCAGCTGGAGCAACAACACCACCAGCCTGATCAAGAAAGCTCATCACAGACATCTACACCTCCAGATGCAGGAAGAGGGTCACCTGCATCATGAAGGTGTAGTGGACTAGGCCCATGTCAAAAACTAAGTCTAAGGTCAAAAATCTTGACCTTAAGAACCTTGTGGGACAGGAACTGTCATTTCATTGATTTGAATCCAGAAATGCCGGTTCACCCATCCTGAGACTTTCTCTCTTGAAGATTCATGTGAAAGAACACTCTCTTTTTTATTATCATTACTATTTTACAAATGTTGATAATCAAAATGTCTTAGTTCAAACCATTTTAGATGTTGCAGTGAACTAATCAATTTTATTAACTGTGTAATGATTTTTATTCTCATGCAAAGTTAGAACTCATGTCAAAGCTGTTACAGAGTAATTATGCATTTTCTGATTTCTGCCTTTGAATGAGCAAGTGTACGTTTCCAAGGTTGGAGTCAAACGCAAAACAAGTTGTTAGAACGAACTGTCATGTTTTTAGAATCCTCTCAGACGTAAATATAGAGGTTTGGCACCTGTTTCTGAAACGCGCCAAAACAAAACTCTCTCTGTCTGTGAGAACATTTCTGATCTTTCCATAACAATTCTTGCTGCCTTCTAACCTCTTACGTCACAAAACACACCCCGTCTGGTTGTTTCTGACCAATGGGAATACTCCCAAAAGTGAACCAGGAAAGAGCTCTTTAAAATGTCGGTACTTCCTGGTCTACTCAGTTTCTACTAAGTTCTGTTAGAAGTTCTGGGATGGTGCTGGAACGGTTCTGGACAGTTCTGTTCAGTTCTGATGGAGTGCTGTTGGAGTTCTGCTGGATACACAGTTCAACCAGTTCTGTGAGAGAAGCCCAGTTCTGTGAGAGACGGGATGATCCTGACATGACAACAGAGCTCTTCCGAGTTCCATGGGATTATAACATTTTCACTCGCCACTACTTCTGACGATTCACAGCATCCTAAGGAGACGCTGGACAGGTAGCGTTAACGGAGCTCCATATCTGCTGATTAACTTCAGAAAGGTAACGAGTCAAGTTTCCTACCAAGCGTACCGGGGAGAGCTGGGTTCTGACGGAGAGTGTCAATTCTGGTGAACACTTCCCCTCCCATACCATCTTTACTCCCTCTAAACTTCTTTCCCATCTTTAAACTTTCTATCAAGTAGATATTCTTCCAGATATTTAGAAATGTCTGTGTAAAATGCTCATCCACATCCGTGTGGGTAAAAGATCATAATTGTACAGTTTCATAAATGTCTGTGGTGAAGCAACGGAAAAATCATGGCCGTATGATTTTTCCTGATTGATTGCTTAAGTTGTTATTTTCATAATTTGCCAAATTAATGTAAATGTTTGATGTTAAAATTTTGATTCTGTAAATAAATGACCGCATTCATTTTGATGGGTCAAATATAAATGACGTCTCACGTTTGCATTTCCTTAAATTCAATGCACGTTTTATTCAGTCCAGAAAAATGAGGAATCCGTGTTAAATGATGAATATATCCGAGCATCTGTTCATCTACAAAGGACCCCACTCATCCAGAGCACACACTTTTTGCCCCGCTCCCCTCAGGAAGGAGGTTAAGGAGAATTAAGTGTAGAACCACTAGACTGAGGAACAACTTTTACCCTGAGGCTGTTAGACTCATGAATCTCTAACCAGAATAACCACTGTGAAAAACCATATCATGTTGCTGCTGATCTGTTTCATGTTGCTGCTGATCTGTTTCATGTTGCTGTGGTCATGCGTGCTCATCTGTTCACACAGACTGATGTTCATGCTTCTGTTCAGCGTATTGTTTTTAATGCTACTAGTGCTTAGTGTGTTTTTAGTTAATGTTTTTCTTAGTTCATATTTTAAATCTTATTACTGTTTTTCTTTTACATTTTAATACTTTTGTTGGATGTAACTGGGACACTGTGTACATAATTTCATTCCACCACATGTTCCACATGTGGCGTGAATGACAAATAAAGAACCTTGAATCCTTGAAAAAACTTTTCAGTCTGAGACGCTCATCAAACTCAGTTTGTTGGTGACAGCCAAAACGTTGTTGCAGCTCCTCAGACTGAAGAAGTTTTTTGTATAAAAGACAAAATGTTTCAACAAAATGAACTCGTCCAGAGGACCTGACTTAACCTTGTTAGATTTATCTACCTGGATTATTGAGCATGAATCAGGACAGACTGATAAATGTTTTTTGTAAGGGAAAGTCTTCTAAAAGCTTAACTGCATTCATAAAGATGTTTAGCTAATATGTTAATTCCTCTCTGTGATCAGGACAGCTGTGCACAGCAGATGTTGTTAATGTCTTAGTGAAGCAGGTCAAGTGAATTTAATCTCTACAATCATAAAAGGATGCCTGAAGGTTTTGTTTCTTTCCTTTGATTCCTTTATCCACAAAGACAATGATTAGGTTATGTGAGGGAACATCTGCTGTATTTCATGAGGACAAATCTAAACTGTGAGCTGAAATGGTTGAGGAGGTATTTTATGAAAAGGCAATCACTGTCATCCCATTTAAGGCTTTTATGCTTCAAGACAGGTTAACAATAGCTATACAAAGGCAACAACAGTCCTCAAAAACATAAACACTAAGCCATTCATCCATTTTTTTCTGCTTATCTGTGATAGGGTTGCTAGGCAACAGATCCAGGAGGGAATCCCAGAACAACTTCAGCTCCTCCTGGAGGATCTGAAGTTGTTCCCTGGCCAGAGAGGATATTTAATTCCTCTTGAGTTTTAGGTCTTCCTCAGGGTCTCCTCCATGGAAAAACTCCAAGAAGAGACACCCTCAAGACATCCTCAGCTGACTCTTTTTATTGATACAGAGGAAAAGGACTCTACTTAAAGCTCCTCCAAGGTGACTGAGCTCCTCATCTGTTCTCCAAGATTGGGCCTGACCTTTTTATGGAAGAAGCAGTTTTTGTATCTGGGATCTCATTGCTCTGGTCTAGATCTTCAGCTCATGACCACAGATGAGGTTTAAAAAGAAGACCAACCAGTAAATTGTAAGGTTTGCCTTTCAGCTCAGTTCCTTCATCACAACAGACTGGAGCACTGCCCTCATTCCTGCAGATGAGGCCCTGGTCTGTCACGCCATTTCCTACTCCATCATGAAAAAGACTCATAAACCTTCCTGTCTGGGACAAAGTCTCACCCCCGACAAGGAGTGAGGCGAGCACTCCACCTTTTTTCAACGACTCAAAGACTTAAAGTGGCTGCTGTATGCTCAGCTCCAAAGAGACCTTCGGTGTGTGCTGTCGGTCTGAAGACCCAAACAGAACCACATCAGCTGCAAAACGCTGAGACAGGACCCTGAAGTTCTCAAACCAGACATCCAGCTCAAACACAAAGAGGATCAAATCATTCCCTGACAGTTCCTCGAGTGTGAGGGTCACAGAAACCTCATGTTTTCAATGCTCAGTCATTACTTTAATGTATTGGATCTACCAGTATTGTTTGGCTAAATTATAAACCTTTAGTGGTTATTTAAATATAACAGGCTTGTTTGAAAAAAAATGCAGTTTTTTTATATATATATATATATATAGACATAAAAACAACAATTTTAATGTAATGCACCATTTTTACCATTAGATCATCTAAATCCTATGCTGTAATAAGCTCTCCTGAATGATATTAAAAACTGATTTTCCGCTGTGAGGAAACAGGTTTAAAACTAACAACGCACTTTGATTATATTAATTTTACAGCACTTCACTGAGAAACATTTTGATTTAACTCACCTCATCATCAGTGCAGACTGAGAGGGAGCTTTTTGAATCCAGCTTGACTGGTTTTGAGAGTCAGGGCCGACTCAAGGCATAAGCAAACTTAGCAGCTGCTTAGGGCCCCAAGGCCACTAGGGGGCCCCCTAAGTGAAATTGAATTATTTTTTAAATGCATTTATTTTGGTAATGATTTCTATATGATTCTATTCCACACAATTTCATTATAAAAGTTGTGAATTAAAAAATATATATATTTTAGTACTCTTTAGTACTTTTAGTACCACTTGATCACACATGTCAAACTCAAGGCCAGTGGGCCAAATCCAGCCCACCATAACCACAACCAGAAGACAATGGCTTGTAATTAAGCATTAAGGTTTCTCTCCATTTCTGGCCTCTGGGAAAAAAAAAAACAGTTTAATAATTTGACCTTTTGTATTTGTAATTATTTATATCCTTAACATTGTTATTTTCTCTTTCCTCCAATAGAAAGCACACCTGGACCTGCCATTCTGTGTCTGTTTGTTCCTCCTTCCTGTTCCTATCAATCCCATCGGGTTGAAGCAGATGGTTGCTCGTCCTGAGCCTGGTTCTGCTGGAGGTTTCTTCCTTTTAAAAGGGAGTTTTTCCTTTCCACTGTTGCCTTTGTGCTTGCTCAGGATGGAAGACTGTGACAAGATGAAGACACAGCACAATCTGCTGGCTTCCTTAGATAGAAAACTTTTATTAATTGGATTTTTTAATGTATGTGAATGTTTCAGTTCAGTGCCCTGAGATGACTTCTGTTGTGACTTGACGCTACATAAATAAACTGAATTGAATTAAATTAAATCAACTAAATATTAAATTAAATTAAAAAATGCACTGAATAGCAATTTTTTTTGTTCGCTTTTTACCTAAATTTAGTTTTTATTTCTGCTTTTTTGTACACTTTTTTATTAGTTTTACAAAAGATTAATTTGTTACTGTGTGGATGAGGCATTATTACATTATGAAGACATTAATTTCAGCCAAAGAACTTGTTGGTTTACCATAGTTTGGACAGCAGACCTTGAGCCAGCAGACACAGGAAAGCACCGTGAGGTTGGTCAAACTGCACAGTCCGAACAAAACACCACAGAAGGCATAGATAGTGCAGGCTGTCATGTTGAATAACCACCTGAATGGAAAACAAAAGAAAAAAGAAATCAATTACTGACTAACAACATGTTCTTGAATGAGTTTTTTTTCCTTCAGGGAAATCTCACAGTTCACATCCAGGAGGATAGACCGGCAATACATTTTCCGGCCCTTCCTCTTGGGTCACGTCTGACTGTGAGGAGCAGTGATGCACTTTGACCCAACACTGGCACATATGACAGCTTGCATCATATATCCTCAGGGGATCCAGGAGGATAACAGAGAAGGTCACCAGCTGAAGCAGGACACACAGCAAGTGACGAAGGTGACGTGTCTCCTGACATTTTGAGTGTTTTTACATCTTGCTGTAGCAAAGCGGGACTTTTCTGTCATGGTGTTTGGGCTCTTGTTGGCAAACTTGTCCTGCAGATATGTTAGAAAAGCTACTGAAGCTTTTAAGTAGCGGATTTGATCATTTTCACTCAAAAGCATGTGCTTAAAACATCGCAGAGAACAGCAATTTCAAAGATGCAGTGCTCGTTTGATTGTGTGATCATGAAGTGGCGGCTGGGTATTTTTATTCTGAAGAGTGCCAATTGCAAACATCTGCTTTGATGCCACTGCAAAAGGTTGTCTATACAGTTATTTTTATTTGTGTTATCATGTGGTGGAGTCACATAAGACATCCAAACAGGCTTTCCCCCCAGTTTTTCTGGTGCTTAGGTGTTTAACGTGTAGATTATTATAAAAAGTGTTGAAGTATGGCATTTTTTTGTAATGACCCAGCAATGTCTTCAAGTGCAAAAAATAAAACTTGAAGTCTCACATCTTGAGAAAGAAAGGGCTATTTATGAGACTGAGTTAAGTACAGCTCCTCAGACTGACAAAGTATTTTGGGTAAAAGACGAAACATTTCAACAATTTCTTTTTTTATCCATCATGAGGACCTGACTTAACTGTGTTGTATTTTTCTACCTAGATTTTTAAAGATGCATGAGATATTAAAATCTCACCATTAATGAGATTACAAAGGCTAAATTCAGAAAAAAGGGCCATTTTTGCATCTTTGAATAAAACGAATATTCGAAGCTGAAGTCACTTTTCATTCAACCTTTATTTATACAGGTTAATCCCATTGAGCCTCGGGGACTCATTTACAAGAGAGACCTGAATAAGACACTTCATAAGTAAAGTTATGCAATAACTTAAACAAACAGTAAAACCCTGTAGAAGAAGTAGGACTGAAAATCACAGAGCTCGTCCGGCAGATGAGTGCATTATTTAACCAAACTAAAATCTTTAATATGAGAGCGTAAGGTTGGATTGTATTGTGCTATGATGATGATGCTACGTGACCTTTCACATCAAACCAGGGATTAGGTCAATATGATACCTACATTATATCATGAGCAGTTCTAGTCATATGACTTGATTTGTCTTACGTAAAGAGACACATTTTTAACAGAATTTTGGAAAAACAAACTCTGAAACTATTGTTAAAATTCACAAATTATGTGTTGGTCAAGATAAATCAAACTCTTTGATTCTTTCTGCAAAACCACTGATCTAAACAGGCATGCTCTAGTTCCTAAAGTTCAAAAATATTCTTCCAACTAGTCTAACCTCTGCTTTTACTCAGGTAAAAAGTAATTGTCTCATTTTGTTTTCTAACATAAATCCAGTAGTCCCTCACTTATTGCGAGGGTGACATTCCAGACACCCCTGCGATAGGTGAAACTCAGTGAAGTAAGGATGCTATATTTATTTTACTATATATATATATATATATATATGGGCATCGGGAGCACCAGGACATTTCCTGGTGGCCTGGCCCGCTTAGTAATCGAGGCTGTCTGTCACAGCAGAGCAGAGACACACTGTTCTGCTCTGCTGTGACAGACAGCCTCGGAAAAAGAAAGGAGGGGGTGGGGGTGCCTGTCTTATACCTGAGTGAGCCACTCGTGCACATGGACTGTTTATTTAAAAGAATCAAGCGCAACCCGAACCAAGCCTTTACCCTTGGCAATCACTAAGCGGGCCAGGCCACTGGGAAATGTCTTGGTGCTCCCGATGGCCAGTCCACCCCTCAGCACAATGCTCTGGTTGGTTGCCTTCCATCAATCAGCCAATCGTGTGTAGTGTACAATTTTATGTTGAAAATTTGCTAAAGAGTGAGCCCGCGTAAGTTGAACTGCTTTGTATCAAGGGACTACTGTAACCTAAGTTAAAAAAAAAAATTAAGACAAAAGATAAACTGAATAAAATATAAATGGCCAAAGGTGACTCACTTGTGTGCCAAGGCTGAAGGAACTGCCAGAGGAAACAGCGTTACAGTCATACTCAGGTCACTGATGGCCAGATTCACAACGAAGAGTTCTGCTGGTTTCAGGGAGGACTTTTTTCTATAAGCCACAAACAGCAGGATCCCGTTACCCAGCACAGACAGCAAACCTAAAACACAGAAAAGAGCTGGTGGATTTAACTTCACACATGAATATTTAAGAAGTGAGGACAAATTCACTTACCAAAAATGGTGTAAAGAGTTCCCATGAGGAAGTCGTAGTTTTTTGATATTCTGGACACGAACAAAAATATTTCAGAGGCATTTCCCATCTGGAGAAATAGAATGTAAATGGAAAGAAAAACTTTTAACTAAAAAACAAACCAGTGGGGTTTTGTACATGTTCAGAATCAGATAAAAACAGGACTAAACACAAGTTCAGTTCAGATTCGAATTCATGGTTTTAAATGGGAGGCCAAACCAGACTCATGGGTTTTATTTCTTTCTTTCAGTCTACATCCAAACTAACTTTAAAAATAATTTAATCAAGTAATTAAACCACAGAAGATAATTCTGCTTCAACATAAAATTATTCTGTTTCCAATTTGGCCATTTTTGTTGTCTTGAAGGCCATTGTGTTCCAATAAAAGGAAGATGAAGACGCTGAAATAAAAATCAGAGCGATTTACATTCACAGCATGGCCTGCTTCGTGACCTGCTTCGTGAACTGCTGCCAACATGGAGTTTGCTGTGACAAAAGCAAGTTGCTGAGACAATCTTTGTGACAGAATCTATAGAGGAAGATAACATGGACATTCAAAGGATTTCTATTTACTCAGTGACATTACCTGTATTTACATATAAAAGGAAAAAAGACAAGTTAAATCACCCGGGGTTAGGAGAGGAGCAGCTTCTAGATAAAGCCAAACCTGCACACACTCAGCTTCAGGAGGACCAGAGGTGGACGGTTCTTTCATGTTATTTTCTGTGGAGCTCTGTTAGAACTTTCTGCACCTTGTAAACTGATACATAAAGATTTATGTAAGAAATGTCATGGATAAATGTGTGCAACTCTTGTTTCTGGGGTTTTAATGTAGCATATACACTAAATAAATGATACATGTCAAATTATTCAACCAAATAATGCTTATTTTATGCTTTTTATTACAATCAAGAAATTTATTTTAATTTAAACCATGCATTTAGTTATATATCATTTACCCCCAATTTGAGGACCTTTGTTGTGATTGTTGCACACAATTTTCTGTGAACTCCAGCTGAATGTGAAAATTGTTGGGGTATCACCCTTTGAAAATTTCTACAAAAGCATTTTAAGATGATATCAGACATCTGCCTCTCATCATTTTTCATAAATTCTCTCTGATGTTCTGCAGGCTTGAGGTCTGACTGTGGAGAAAATAGATGGTACTTCATGGAGCCCTGAAAGAAGTTTGAGATGTCACAGCAGATGATAAATCTAAAGATAAAGCCCTGAAGAAAACAGAGAATGCAGTGTTTGAACACAGGTTCATCTGTTAGTCCAGTTGCATGCACACAGCGAGCAAGATAGTCAAAACAATTCATTAATATTAGGGGTGATTCCAACAGGAAGTGCTCTTCCCTGCAGCGGGAACAACCTCTGACTCATGGTGTCAGTTTACAGCCAATAAATAAATGTCAAAGCAAACGTGAATAGAACATTAACAAGAACAACCCATTTCCAAAACAAGAAACATCATAAACAGTTATAAACATTGCACACATAATTGCCACATGGTTACCCAGCATTCTTTGCAGCTCAGAGTCTCTCTGGGACTTTCTCACAGAGAGACTCTGTGAGTTTGGAGGAAAATAAAATAAAGTTAAAAGGAGACATTTTTCCTACGGCGTTTCTCTCTCTCCCTCTTGGACCAGAGGTTTGGTCACACTTGCAAGCTGCACATATCTGTACAAGGATGACAACGGTCCAAAAACATTAAGGTTTTATACAAAATTAGATTTTCTATACAAAAATCCCGGCGACATCGGGAGTGTGGTGCGGTAGGTCTGTCAATGACGACTGTGCACATGCGTGGTTTGTTTGCAGTGTTTCTACACTGAACGCTTTGAGATGGAGAGGGGCTCACCGCTGAGCCACTGCTCACTGAGTTGGAAACACCCAGGCTCACCAAACATCAGATGGTGTGTCAGTATTTGCCATGTGGTAGAAAAGCAACATATCAGTTATACAAGACACATTAAAAAAACGGTCATCATAATTTTTCATTTTGAAAGGCATACACCAGTCCTTGACCCCCTTCCTCCTAGCATATGGTTTGTATGCTTGTGAAAATGTTGAAAACTTTCACTCACCCCTTACTGAAAATTCATTATGGCAGAGAACGAGACAAATGTGTTAACTGGAACAGAGTCTTAAACTGTACTGAGCTTAAGGTTGAAATGAGTTATAGTATATAACTAGTAATATTTGCCCTGACATTTAATTTCTGCTGCTGACTGCTGGTACTAGGAGTCTTTAAGAACTGCGCATAAGGACTGAACCTGCCCAGAACCCTGAAAGACAAACACACTAACGCAACCATGAAGTATGAAAAAAGTCGTATTTATTCCTCAGTCCATCAGCACACCTATGGTTCAACGGCTCCTTATTGAATCGTTGCAGCATAATGTCATTTGTAAAACTATAATTTGTGTGTTTGTTTTGGTAGCTTCTCTATATTGTACACGCTTCCATCCAAGTTGGGCAAATACTTGCTGCACACTAGTGTGACACAAAAGAGGATTTACAAGTGCGCATATTCACTGTGTCCAAAAAAAAAGAAGGTATATCTTCACTCATCACTACAACATTGTACTGGTGTTAGTTATCCGTGTCCAACACTGACACACGGTATGTCAATGGAAACTTTGTTCATTTGTCCAAATGTTTAACGTTGTGAGGAAGCCGGAGTTAAGGAAGCAGGGTGGAGCAACTGGTAGAGCTGCTGCTTCTCAGCGAGAAGATTGCTGGTTCAAATCCCAGTCCGGAGGGCCTTCCTGGGTGCAGTTTGCATGTTCTCTCCGTGCATGTGTGGGTTTTCTCCGGGTACTTCGGTTTCCTCCCACAGAACAAAAATATGCACGTTAGGCTGATTGGTAATCCTAATTGTCTCTAAGTTTGAGTGAGAGAGTGAATGATTGTTTGTCTCGTTTGTCTCTATGTGTCCCTGTGATGGACTGGAGACCCGTCCAGGGTGTACCCCGCCCCTCGCATAGTGATTGCTGGACATGGGCACCAGCGACCCCCGTGACCCAAAATGGAAGAAGTGAGTAAAAGATAATGGATGGATTTCAGTTCAGTATTATACTACGATTAGTACTGAAATAAAATGTTAATAAAATGTATGTATTGCTGTGTGCCTGAACATGGTGGAGTTACCCTATGGTGCGACTCACAAATTTAGCTTATTTCTTGTGTTGTTACATTTGTTTGTTTAGGTTTCCCATGTTTTAACATATCTTAGTTCTATCTCTACAATAATATATCATTAAAATATACTACAGCCGTTAAGCCTCTTTTCTTTTCATTCAACCTTTTATTTATACAGGTTCACGAGGACTCATTTTCAAGACAGACCTGTTTTAGACAGACAACATAGAGTACAAACAATACTCGACAATTAAAAGCAATTAAAAAATAAAAACTAGCGTTTTAATAACAATCAAATCAAATTGCCACATAAAACAAAGTAAAATACTAAAAATAAGAACATATTTGCTTAGATTTTTCTACTGACCTAATCAAATGTTTAAAGCCCCTTTAAGAAATGAAGGTGGACAACTTCAGATCTTATTACAAAGTGTTCCAAGTTACAAGAGCAGAGTAAGAAAATGCCTGTTTGCAGAGTTCAGTCAGCACTGA
Source organism: Nematolebias whitei (assembly GCF_014905685.2). NCBI lineage: Eukaryota > Metazoa > Chordata > Actinopteri > Cyprinodontiformes > Rivulidae > Nematolebias > Nematolebias whitei. Next base: position 27,125,575 of record NC_056508.1, on the reverse strand, counting down.
GGGAACGCTGCAGGTAATGATGTCTTGAGAGTGCACGCTGTAACTGCACTGACGACGTGACATATGGGAGGAGATATACGAAGGTAGCAGACCAAGGAGTGATTTGTAGATGAAAACGAACCAGAGATCCATGACCTACTGACCAATGGGTACAGAGTACTGTACTCATATTAATCTTACCATGAAATATTTTATTTTAGCTATAATTATTAGGATAATGTTATTTACAAACAAAACTATGGAAATTTGGACATCTTGTTGGTGATAGCATGCAACTCAATTTTCACTAAACTTGCCCAACAATTTTGTAGGGTACATTATGACAACAACAACAAAAAAAAGTAATGAGTCAGAGAGTCAGAGTTTCTTTATTGTCATTCGCACCTCATGTGGTACATGTGGTGGAGCGAAATTATGTACGCAGGGTCCCAGTTACATCCAACAATAAAATGCACAAGAAAAACAGCAATAACATCTAAGATATGAACCAAGAAAAACATCAACTAAACATACACTAAGCACCCATAACATAAAACATTGAACATCAGCACAAACATGAACACGAGTCCGCGAGCAGATGTGCACGCATGAACACATCAACACTGAAACAGATCAGCAGCAACACGAAACAGATCAGCAGCAACACGATATGGTTTTTCACAGTGACCATTCTAGCCAGAGATTAATGAGTCCAACAGCCTCAGGGTAGAAGCTGTTCCTCAGTCCAGTGGCTCCACACCCAATGCCCCTCAACCTCCCTCCTGAGGGGAGCGGGGCAAAAAGTGAGTGTGCTGGGTGGGTGGGGTCCTTCATGATGCAGGTGGCCCTCTTCCTGCATCTGGAGGTGTAGATGTCTGTGATGGTGGGGAGACTGATTCCAACAGATTTCTGTGCAGCCTTCACCACTCTCTGCAAAGCTTTTCTTTCTGCAGCTGTGCAGCCTCCATGCCACACATTGATGCTCGAGCACAGGATGCTCTCCACTGCACACCTGTAGAAGGAGGTGAGGACTGAGCTTCCCAGACCAGCTCGCCTCAGCCGTCTGAGGAAGTAGAGTCTCTGATGAGCTTTCCTGATCAGGCTGGCGGTGTTGCCGCTCCAGCCGAGGCCGTCATTCATGTGCACACCCAAGTACCTGTAGCTGGAGACCACCTCCACCGCAGATCCTCCCATGCTCAGGGGGGTGTAGGTGTTTTTGTTCCTTCTGAAGTCCACAATCATCTCCTTTGTCCTCTTCACATTGATGTGAAGGTTATTCTCTCTGCACCAGCTCTCCAGGTGCTCCACCTCTTGCCTGCAGCTGGACCCATCATTGTTCGTGATGCATCCCACCACCGCTGCATCATCTGCAAACTTTACAATGTGACAGCCTGGATGGGCAGCCGCACAATCATATGTGAGCAGAGTAAACAGAAGGGGGCTCAACACACATCCCTGAGGAGAGCCAGTGCTGAGGGTTATGGTGGAGGAGGAGAGGTTGTGGATCCTCACTAACTGTGGTCTGCCTGTTAAAAAGTCCAGTACCCAGCTGCAGATGGAGGGGCCCAGTCCCAGTGTGGATAGTTTGTCCATCAGGGCTTGGGGGACCACGGTGCCGAAGGCGGACGCGAAGTCCACAAAGAGCACACGGACGTAAGAGTTTTTCTGCTCCAGGTGGCCGAGTGCAGCGCGGACCACAGAGGAGACTGCACCCTCTGCTGATCGGCTCCCACGGCACGCGTACCGATGAGGGTCCTCGTAGATGCCGATGGCTGTCTTGATGTGAGTCATGACCAGTTTTTCGAAGCATTTAGCAACTATCGGGGTGAGGGCCACTGGCCGACAGTCATTCAGACCAGTCACTGTAGAGCTCTTTGGGACTGGGATGATGGTGGCAGTCCTCAGGCAGGTGGGAACCGTCTCCAGGGTAAGTGAGGTGCTAAAGATGTCCGCCAGCACAAATGAGCATAAATAAATAGCATCAATACTGAACAAATAAGAGCAAAATGACCTTTATAACACATATCATTCTCTGTGTTACTGTATGTATTTCCTCTCTGCCTCATCTCTTTATCTTCCACACATTTAATGGTCTGTCATGTTTCCATTAAACTTTAATGCAGAACACACGCTGCACTTCTCCTGACGTCTTGTGTCATTTGGAAATGTATCAAATTTGTTTATCATGGTAAATTCCCACTTTCATCAAGTAAGCGTCAAAATACTTGAGTCTTTATTTTATTTTGACTTGCTTTACTCAAATTTGAATGCAACTGAAATATTTTTGTTAAAAACAAAAAAAAAAAAGGAAAAGAAAATTTCTGGATTTCAGCTGCCTAAAGAAAAAGACTAAACATGTAAAAAATAATGTGGTTTATGATGACAATGTTAGCTCATGATGGTGCATTTTGAGTTTTGCACCCTTTGTTTAGTAAAGCGCAAGTCCAGACGGGATAGGGCTGAATTTCAGTCAGGATTTTATTTGCCCTAAAGCATAAAAGTTTAAGATTTGCAATTAAAGTGTCTTTGTTTGGACTTAATAACTAAGTTGAAGTCATCATGTTTTCACTAAGTCTTTCTGAATAATGAATATATATATATTCTCTTCAGCTGGCAGTCAACAAGGTCTTTTAAGTTAACGTGGGTTTATGGCAAATACAGGTTTTCCATCCATCCATCCATCCATCCATCCATCCATCCATCCATCCATCCATCCATCCATCCATCCATCCATCCATCCATCCATCCATCCATCCATCCATCCATCCATCCATCCATCCATGATATTTTTCCCGCTTCTTCCTTTTTGAGTCATGGGGTCACCGGTGTCCATGTCCAACCGTCACTGTGCGAGAGGCGGTGGACACCCTGGACAGGTCTTCAGTCCATCACAGAGACAAACAACCATTCACTCTCTCACTCACACCTAGGGACAATTTAGAGTTACCAGTCAGACTAACATGCATGTTTTTGGTCTGTGGGAGGAAACCAGAGTACCTTGAGAAAACCCAGGCGTGCACGGAGAGAACATGCAAACTTCACCCAGAAAGGCCCCCAGCCAGGATTTGAACCGGCAAAGAACAGGTTTTCTTAATGTGTATTATTTTCCTACGGAAACCAAGATGGGTAGCTCTGCACACAACAGCACTGATTATATATATATATATATTTATTCTTTAAGCAAATGTAACAACAAGAACAACTGAAATAGCTCAACTAAACAAAATATTAAAAGTAATTTATCAGATTCTACATCCTTTTAAGACATTTTATACTTTTTACCCATCTTCTGTCTATTTTATATCCATCTTATTTTTTGTCAAAAGTAGAAACTTTCATATCAAACATGGCTTTTTACATTAGTTGCAACAATATAAAAAATTAACTTGAACAATGAAAGCTAAAATTCAATCGTTAGGTGATTCATCCCCGATTGCTTGTCTGATTGTTGACCATTTCCTCTTGGACCGTCTCCCCCTCTCTCTGCAGTGTCAGGGCTACTGAGGACAACGCTGGATTAAGAGTCTGAGAGGAAAAAGTCAGGAGAGAGACACTTTCAATAAAAGGAGTCAGGGTCGCAGTGCTTTCACCAATTTGTTGGCGAGGGAAAGTGTCATAAAGAGCGTCTGAAAGTGAGAACGTGCCTGTCAGCCTGTTGCTAAATTGTGAGATTGAGGTTAATCACTGCAGAGGACGTCTGTGACAACTTAAGCCTGCTGCCGTATGAATGGAAGTTGCACAGCAAAAAGAGAGAACGAGAAATTGTCAAGGAGAGTGAGGGAGAGGGTGTAAAAGAACCGAAGGCTGGAACAAATAATAAGAGACAAGTGAAGGATGAGACAAATCCCATAACGGAAGCTGTCAGAAGCAGAGGATTGAAAAGAGAATGATGGAGATTAAACATAAGCAGAATGGGACACAGAAGAACTGAAAACACATCAGAGCAAATGTAGTCGCAGGAGTTGGATGTGAGATAAACCAAAAACAATCAAGTGGGTTTTTTTTTCCACTGAATATTCCAGGAAAACAAATGTCCGTTTTTTTTCAGATCCTCTGTTTGATTCACTTTGATCCATTTTAATAAACAAATAAGTCTGAGGATGGTACGGGCTGCGAACGTAGGAGTAACTTTGTTCTCACTCTATCCTTTCTAACACCATAGCAACTTAACACCTTAGCAACATGTTTTTTTAATTATTATTATGTCACTTTGACTAATTTTGAGATCAAGAACTGAGAACAGATGAGTTTGAATAAATGAATAATTATTTCCAAGTTCACTGCTTTGCAGATAAAAAAAATAAAAGGTTTGTCCTCTGTACATTTAAAATGGACTCATTTACCAATAAAACAAGCTTTGTTTTGAAATGTTGTATTTTATCAGGTCCTCTGGACGGGTTCTTTCCAGAGGACCAGGCTCAGCCTTGTTAGGCGTCTCGACCTGGATTATTGAGCATGCATCAGAATATTTTATCTTTGAATTTAATTAACTCTAAATGTGTTTAAAACACTGACAAAATATCAAAAACATTATTTTGTGAAAACAGTTGTGCTGGTGCAACAACGTATCTTAAAGGAGCTATAGCTTTGCAAGCCATGCGAGTAGTTGTCCTTGTTGTGCACTGAAGTAAATGGCCTTTGGAGAAGATGCCCCCCATGCAGCATCTATACCTCACCTACAGCTCCCCGTGGCTCCAAACAGAGAACCAATGAAACCATCACTTTATTTTCAACAAAACAACTTTGTTCATCTCAAGATTCATGACTTCTCCATCTTTTGTTTAAATATAAATGAAAAGAAAGTGAAAACCGTTTTACTTGGTCTCAGAATGAGTTGTTAAAGGAGTGCACACATTTCATTTTGTTACATAACTTGATTATATTTACCTTGAATCAAATTGTGTGCATCTGTTTTTGACATTGTTCGTGAACAAAAATTGGGAATCCTGTTACTTGGCTCATCAACCAGTTCTCATTCTCATGGCCTCGAAGAGAAGCTTTTATCAAAACTGATAGCGTCTCTGAAGCACGCTCTCCTCGGGCATATAAAAAGTGGGCAGGCACTCATGTCGTGAAATAATTCATAGAAATTCACATTCTTTTAAATATACGACTCAGTTTTATTTTCAAAGCTAATAGTGGAGTTTTTTTGGTCTTTGTTTTCAGCTTCGTTCTCACACACTTTAGGCTCCCAAAAAACAAAGTTTGTCTGATTTTTCTCTTTGAAATAAAACTTCAGATTGACTTTCTTTCTTACATTTTTAAGTAAATTAATAGGATTAAAAAAAACAAAACAAAAAAAAACACCTCTCTAGGATGTGTAAAGTCTGTGAGGTATATGAAAAACTTGTAGACAGACTGAAAGTTCGAATGTGTGACATCATCATTCTCCTAGTCGAACATTTCATGGTAAAACCTCTAAAAAAACACCATACATAAACTGTGATTATATCAAAACCATTAAAAATATATATAAAAACACTAGTTTAGTCATGTAAAGTTGAACTTGATGTGACATGTTTACACTTCAAATGATGTTTCTTCTGTGAAGTATCCCTGAGCCTTAAACCTTCAGAGGACTCATTTAGCCAAAATCCCATTATCATCTATGGAGATTTAAAATAAAACATAGCTTCTTTTTTTTTCTCCAAATTTTGTTTAATCTACATTATAGACTGCACTGCTATCAAAAGTAAAGCACACTATTCTTGATTTAATTGACCAATTTGATGTATTTTAATGATTTTTTTTCAAAGCTACAGCAGGAAATATAAAAGAAATGAAAGAACAGACAAAAAGTAAAAAGGATTCAGTGTTTATACTGTGACACCCTAAACTACTGTGCTTGATTATCTGACATGATTTTATGGCAAGCACATGGCAGTGATATGAAACAAAATATGATCTATAGTTTGTTTAACTTTAAATTTAGGGATGAAATCAAAGTCACCAGAAAAAGAAAAAAAAAAAAACTAAATAGTTTTGCTTTTAAATCATTTTGTCTCTTATGCATTTAAGTTTCCTTCCCCATTAAGACCACTCTTATTGTTCTTCAGTCCTTTGTGAAAATGCCAAGATCCAGTGTTTGATTAAATACAAATGTTTCCTTTGTACAAGACATTACTCATCCAGCTCTCATGTCTTCTTCAACTCAAAACAACAAATTATTTCTGCAAGGGTGGAAATTCCACCACATTGTTGGGAGGGTCAGAAACCAGGGAGTTTTTGAATAGACATTTTTGGGGTCACTTATGATACAGTCAAATGTTGTAAAATGAAAACTAAACATGCATTACCAGGTTCACCAGGTAGACAAACGTCAGAAACTGATGAGAGCACTGACCGTTTTTCTCTGTCTGTCCCTGCACTACTGTATTTTTGGCCTATAAGTCACTTTTTTTGTTGCATAGTTTACATGCCCTGCGACTTATACACCAAAGCAACATATTTATGGATTTTTTCCCCATATTTATAAACCAATATCTTGAACTTCTTTGAATTTACCATGTCCGGGATGACTGAGAATCTTCACCAGCTATTAATGACACAATCGGCTTGCCTTAGAAACCCCACCTTCGTTCTGCTCGCTGCTTGGAGCAAGTCAAACCAGCTGCACCACCCCAGTGAAATGCAGCTAATTTGACCATTAAAATGCATTTATTAAGTTAAAGTTCAACTGAGACACACCTTTGCTATAATTTCAAGCAGACAAATAAATATTTTATGTGTTTATCTTGTTAAATTTCAAAGAAACGAGCAGCGTTCCTCCTACTTTTTCCTCTTGGTCTGCGTGCTCCCGGAGCACCGAGGCAGCAAATACAGCTGATTTGATCGTTAAAGTGTATTTATTAAGGAAAAGTTCAACTGAGACACACCTTTACTATAATTTTGAGCAAACAAATAATTGTTTTTAAGTGTTAATCTTGTTAACTTCTTGTTAAAGTCCTCCTGTGCACGCTCCTGCGGCCGCCATTTGGCAGTCAATCGATTTTTGGCACAACACCGGCCCCACATTTCCGGGTTCGGCCCACATTTCCAGGTTGTCAGCGGTGACGTGTGACAAACGCGACGCGTCAGCGGTGACGCATAATAGATGCGACGTATATGGTGAAGCGACATATTTATGGATTTTTCCACTTTTTTAGACATATTTGGACAGATGCGACTTATAGGACGGTGTGACGGGTACGGTGGAAAATACGGTAATTGTTTGCCTCTTTAAAGGCTTGAATCACTTCCTGGTCATGAGGTCATTTGACTTACGACAACAGCTTATTCTTTTTTTACAAACATATAAGAACATACGCAGCAGAAAAATATCCCACTTTTTATTTGATTTTATTTTTTCGTACATTTTTCTCTCCTCGTGCTCAAAGATTTTATGTTTTTAATTTAAGTTTTAACGTCTGTTTAAATTAGTGTGATGTTTACATTTACCATGTCTGATATCAGTCCTGATACAGTTTTCTTCAAACATGTTATTTTTTTCAGACAATGTTTTGATATTATTGCAGGGTTATTTATTTATTTATTCATTATTTGTTGTTGCTTTTTCCATAACCAAGGTTGTTTTAAAATCGTGAAACGTTAAAGTACTGAGGTTCACATAAAGTGCATTTTCATAGCACAATTAGTCACAATTCTCTTTTGAATTAGCATTCTGCACTTTTTTTTTTTTGCAGTGTGCGGCCTGTGAGTCATGACAGCATTTACAGTCATACTCTGACCAAAGGTCACAGAGTATGTAAGTCTGAGCCACATCCTTTCAATAAAAACAGGATTTCTTAAAAAGTTCTGTGGAGATTAAGTTCAAGGGTCAAGACTAAAATTTTCTGCAGTCGTCTTTCATGAAACTGAGGGATACAGGGAGGGATGAAGCAGCAGAGGGCAGAGCTTGAGACACAGGCAGCAGGGAGTGTTCATCACCAGAGATGACTGTTCTAAGGATTTTTAATCTTTGTCACTAATTACTTTAATTTTGTCAGTTTATTTGGCACTGTGTCTGCATGAGGGACGGATTATACAGATCATTTTTCTGTGCATTTGAATCTTGTAATTCATCCTGCAACACCTCATCTTAAAGCAAAGAAAACTAAACCCTTTCACTCTTCAAAATGTCAAATGTTACAAAAGATTTTTTGTGGACAATTTGTTGAATTTTGACTCAGGTGCAAAGTGATAATAAGTGCTTTGAGTTTCTGCCCTCATGAAAACGTCAGGGCCGTTTAACATCTTTAGGGATGTTATTACTCTCTCTGAGGGTCACAGTCAGTGCTTTGTTATACAAGCCGTGGAGCCAAATGGAGTCATCACTTGTGTTTTTAACGTTGGCTCCATTTCCATTTCCTGCATTTTATACATGACCTGCAGGACCACCTCATCAATAACATTTCCATTACTGAGCATGGAGTTTAAACAGCCTCCATTATGGCTCTTTTTCTACTTGGTCTTTTGTAAGGAAGTTAATGAAAGGAGAAAATATAAAGAAGAGAAAATGCTTTTAAGCCCAACATATTACTCATCTTTTATGATCTTTCATTTTCACGTTCAATTTAAGGACTTTCATTTATCTAATCCTGCATTATAATCCCTCCTCTCTTTTACACTCGACTTCTCTTTGTTCCAGTTTAAATGAGTACAGTTGTCAGAATTCAGACAAAGACAATAAAAACAACCATAAAACAGTTGTGGGTCAGTGGTTCAGAACGTGGGTAAGCAACTTAACGAGACGAGCATGCTCTGTCTACTTCAGGTGCTGGCACCAAGTCCGGTTAAATGAAGAGGGTTGCATCAGGAAGGGCATTTGGCATAAAAAATGTACAGAAACAAACATGTGGATCAATGACTTGGCGCAAGGGTGTTGACTTAGCCTGATGGCAAAGAGGCTATTGGTGTTTACGAGGAGGATCCACGGAGAGGTTCTGCTTCAGACACAAGGACACTGTGTTCCTCCATGATGAACCACGGAGCCAGAACTATGACGGCGCAAGGGAATATTCAGGTTAGAACAACTTATCAGAGATAGGGTTGTATGGCTGTCACTAGTTTACCTGTTGGTATTACAATGTTCCAGCAGAGAATTGATCCAAAGAACCTTAAACACACCCAGCGCTCATCAGTCAGGATCAGGGTCAGCTGGGGGGCGGTGGCTCCACCCTGCCACTCAGGAGCTACAAGAATGTGATTGATGGTACAGAAAATGCTGGAATCCCACAATCATACATCTTTAATGGATTGGTCGGGGTTCAGGTTAACAACATCTGCCTCCTGTGTTATTATAGGCAGGGTGTTGGTGGAAACTGATTTTGGAGGTAGATGATCTGTTGTGGAGCAGCCAAAATAAGAAGTGAACAATTAATACTAAGAACTGTGCATTTATGAGTCTATTTAAACATATCACCAACATGAAACAAGCCTTTCTTGAACAAAGGCTCATCACCTTGCATGCCAAAGTTTAAACAATGATCTCAGGTGATTTGTTCACACAGCATGTCGGGGGTGAGTTTCAGCTACCACATCATATCATATTTGAGCTAAAGATCTGTGAACTTGACTGAGATGTTGTTATTTTAGTTTACTAAAGTTGTTTAGTTGTGGTGGCCATTTTGAAGCAAGTTGAAACCAAAAGTTAATCAGCGGTAGATGTCCATCCAATGATTACTTTAATGGTTTTATTAAAATCTATCCAGTAGTACATGTGTAATTGTGCAAACAAACAGACAAAAGGCATTATCCATCCATCCATCCATCCATCCATCCATCCATCCATCCATCCATCATCTTATCCGCTTCTTCCTTTTCGGGACGCGAGGGTCATTGGTGCCCATGTCCAGCCATCACTGTGCGAGAGGTGGGTGACACCCTGAACAGGTCTCCAGTCCATCACAGGGACACAGAGACAACAAGACAACCGTCCACTCTCACTCACACCTAGAGACAATTTAGAGTTACCAGTCAGCCTAGCATACATGTTTTTGGTCTGTGGGAGAAAACCGGAGTACCCAGAGAAAACCCACGCATGTACGGAGAGAACATGCAAACTCCACCCAGACAGGTGGTTCCCAGTTTATCTCAGAGTTACCTCTAGACATATGTTTTATTAGTTGTCGGAGGCCAGGGATCTTGTCCTATAAGTTCAGTGTTTTGTTAAATAAAGATATTTAATCTGTTCTTGGACTCATTCCTCGTGCCCTCAAGAGAATCCTGACAGCAAGTAGCTTAATAAAAGAGGTAAAAATTAACTGAATTGCCACCACGTTAGCACATTTTCTTCCACCTGTTGTCAAAAAAAAACCTTAATGATTGTATTTGTTCAACTACAGCAGTAGTAGGTAACTAAAAAAATCTGTATTGGAAAATAGATTTTATATTTCAAAAAAATGAAATTCGAATGATCTGAATGACGTTTGCAAATCAGTTGAAGTGGTTTGACTCAGGGCTGCAGGGATGAGATAAACCTCAGTTGCAGGCAGAATGAATGCATTTCAATAGGCTGTTCTGTTTAATTCAGTTGATATTGTCCCTATACGGTGCAAATCAGATTTACAATTCACAGAAGTGATGACAGGATCTTCTCTATAGCAGCATGGGAAACCATCTTAGCCACAGTACAACTCTCTCATTGAATATGTAGGGACGGGAAGAAGGGAAAAGAGAGAGTCTGCAATACCACAAAATCTGCACTGGTGTGTCCGTCAATTTCACGCTTCATTCTTCTCACTCATGAACAAAACCCCAAGATGCTTGAACTTGTCTAAATGAGGCAGCACTTCACCCCCAACCCAAAGAGGGCAATCCACTCTTTCTTGACTGAGGAGCACAGCCTCAGATTTGGAGGTGCTGGTCCCAGCTGCTTCACACTCTGCTGCAAACTTCTTCAGTGAGAGCTGAAGATCATGGAGGTCCAACAGGACCACATCATTCAGAAATAGCAGAGATGGAATCCTGATGCCACTGAACCAGACTCCTTCCACCCCCTGGCTGCATTGAGAAATTTTGTCCACAAAAGTTATGAACAGAATCAGGGGCAACAGCCCTGGCGGAGTTCAACTCCCACCCTGAGGGGGTCTGAACCACTGCTGGCAATGACCACACTCTCGCACCGCTTGTATAGAGACTGAATGATGAAGTTTTACTTAGTAAATGAACTCCAAAGTTGTTGCCATATTTCATTTGACTTTCACTTATAAATTACATTATTTATGTCATAGGAAATACTGACTTGACATTTTTATTTGGAATCCAAGTCGTGAATGGGCACTTTTTGAAAATGGACAAACAAACTAACATAAGTAAATAAATCAACTTTTTAATGTCATAAAATTGGAAGCTGAGATGACTATAGAAAATTATCTGACAATGACCTCTATTTGCAATGCAGAGAAAATTTGTTTCATTTGCTTCCTTAGATAGAGAGCTTTATTAATCGGCTTTTGTATGTACTTTGTATGTGAATGTTTCTGTTCAGTGCCCTGAGACAACTTCTGTTGGGATTTGGCGCTATATAAATAAACTGAATTGAATTATGCCAATTATGCAGAAACAAAAATAACAGTTTTTATTTACCTGTATAAATAAAGGTTGATTGATTTTACACGTTGATGGCACAAATACCAGTGAACCTTGCTACATTGATAAAATATGACAAGACAAAAGGGGTGAGCAGCTAACTAAAGTAAAGTTTGTAAAGTGGCTGCGATGTCCTGTGCCAACATGAGAAATTAGTTTGCTTGTATATCTATATGACGAAAGTATTACATACACAATTGCAGTGCAGCACTTGTTTAACAAGCAGAATTACTTATCTTGATGAAAACAATCTATTTTATGGACAGTAATGTTCTTTAGAACTTGTTGCTTTACATTATCATGTCTGCTTGACTGTCAATTTCTTGTATTTTTGTTGCAAATCTCTGAACATGGTCCACACAAGACTTTTATACTGTTAATAGTTGAGTATTGATTGAAAATCTTTTTGGCATAGATTTATGCACCAATATTCAGTATATACCTGTAAACATACCTTTGAAGAAAACAAAGTGGTTAGATATTCTTAAACCTGTACCTTTTTAAAATCTATGGTGGCCCTAAGATGTAAATGAACAACATTGAAAAAACGGAATTACATTTGAAAAAACAGAATTACATTAAGCCAAAGCGGAAGTGGCCAGAATCACATTAGACAACACAGAATTACATAAAAAAAAATTAAAAAAAATCACATTAGAAAAAATGGATTTTGGTCAAAGCAGAAGTGACCAAAGCGGAAATGGCCAAAGCGGAAGTGGCCAAAGCAGAAGTGGCCAGAATAACATTAGACAATACAGAATTACATTTGAAAAAACAGAATTACATTCGAAAAAAAGGAATTATATTAAGCCAAACAGAAAGGTTTTTTTTAACTTTATTAACAACTTAAAACCGAACAACAGAACAATATATATATTGTACTGTTGTTCAGTTTTATGTTGTTAATAAAGTTTAAAAAAAAGTCCTGTTTGACTTAATGCAATTCCGTTTTTTCAAATGTGATTCTGTTTTTTCAAATGTAAATCAAATTTTTCTAATGTGATTCTGTTTTTTCAAATGCAATTCCGTTTTTTTCAAATGTGATTCCATTTTTTCAAATATAAATCAGTTTTTTCTAATGTGATTCCGTTTTTTCAAGTGTGATTCCGTTTTTTCAAATGTAATTCAGTTTTTTCAAATGCAATTCCGTTTTTTCTAATGTAAATCAAATTTTTCTAATGTGATTCTGTTTTTCAAATGTAATTCTGCTTTTTCAAATGTGATTCTGTTTTTTCAAATGTGATTCCGTTTTTTCACATGTAAATCAATTTTTTCTAATGTGATTCTGTTTTTTCAAATGTGATTCAATTTTTTCTAATGTGATTCCGTTTTTTTAATGCAATTCCGTTTTTTCAAATGTGATTCGGGCCACTTCCACTTCTGCCACTTACGCTTCGGCCACTTCAGCTTTGGCTTAATGTAATTCATTTTTTTCTAATGTAATTCCGTTTTTTCTAATATGATTCAATTTTTTTTTATGTGATTCCGTTTTTTCTAATGTATTTCCATTACTCAGAAAGTTCAGTGTAAAAACCTGAGACCTGGTCCCTTTTCAGAGATTATATTCACAAAATATGGTTAGTGGCAATATTATGTCCATGTTGCCATAATCCCATTAAACACTGGAAAATTCCAAAAGTCCGCTTGAGTTCCATTACTGCACTAATGTGCTACAGTATTTTGTGTGTTGTTTGCAACAACTGTGCTTGACATCATATGTATGAGTTGACTTTAACGTCCCTCCAGCTATGTGGAAGACTGTTTTGTCATATTCTTTGCTTCTCTGCCTTTTTTTTGCACCCCTTTTTCATGTACCATTCATTCCAGCCATGTCTCAAACAAATTCATGTAAATTAGATTTGCTGCCGTTGGCTATTGTTTTCCTGATATGCCCTGTCATTCCTGCATTTATGCATCCTTCTGTTCACCTCTTTACTTCTGACAAATGCTTTTCAAGCAGCACCACAATGACAGTCTCCCTTGGTGCTGTCACTTTATCTTAACAAGTGGATTTGGTAACTCGTCCTTTACACTTCCATCTGCTGACCTTTTGTTGGCTACAATCAAAGGATTCAAATATTTACGCAACTCAAATGGACAGAGGAGGAGGGTGACAGGCAAATGTGAATGTAAGAAGCTGGTCGGCTTTGAACTTCATTCCTCAAAGAAATGAGTACAGATGTTTTTATTGTCCACTCTGAAATGCTTTAAGAAAGCCATCCTTCAACAAAAGCATTCAGCAAACATGGATTCAGGAGTAGTTGTGGTTAGCTGTTGTTCCACGTTTGCCTCCTGCTTGTGACATTTCTGTGTTTGCATGTTCTTCCCGTGCATGAGTGGATTTTCTCTGAATTCTGTGGTTTCCTCCCACAAATCAACTAACACTAACGCTAAACCTCTAAACAGGCTAAACAAAATGGAAACTGATAACCGCTAACTTTTATCATACACTGTTGTTGCTGACACTGTAAGACTGTTTGTAATGTGACAACGTTGTAAGTGAACATAACTCAAAATGGTTAATAAATCTCAGATTAAAGTGCCCATGTCCCGTTCAGAGGTAAGATTTAATCCGGTCCATTGGAATCAAAGAGGCAGAGCCGAACTCTGCTGTGCTGAAGCAGAGTGATGCATTCAATGTGTGTCGGACGTCTCCCTTGTGTCATTTACTATTATGAATTAACTTACTTTAGCAATCTTATTTGTGGTTAACTATTTTTTAAACTACAAAGTTTTTATGCATCATATCAATATAAATCTGTTTGTTGTTGTTTAATCCCGCAAATGGGTGTTCACAACTACAGCACTTTCGTCAGTTCATTAGTTGAGACAGACCTTTCTTGCACCGCAGAAGAGAGAAAAAGAGAGGGTCACTGCAGCAGCAGCACACAGCTTTGCCACTAGTGTTTTTGTTGTTTTAGTTCTTAGAATAAAACATTAACACTAAAAGATGAATACTTGTATACCCCAAATTAAAGCAAAGATGTGTTAAATATGTGTGTCGCATCTGAAAAAGACTGTGTGCTGCAAATATGCTGGATAACCTTGTAGGAAATATGTGCAATGTTAGTGCACAATGTTTCTGTCTGTTTACAATGTTTCTGTCTGTTTACAATGTTTCTGTCTGTTTACAATGTTTCTGTCTGTTTACAATGTTTCTGTCTGTTTACAATGTTTCTGAGTGTGGAAATGGGTTGTTTTTGGTAATATCTTGTTCAAGTTTGGTTTGGCATTCATGTTAAAGTTGCAGTTATTGGCTGAAAACCAGTGATGGGAATAACGGAGTACAAATAAACGGCGTTACAAACGGCGTTATTTTTTTCATTAACGGGTACTCTAAGTCGTTACTATGTCTATCGTTACAACGCCGTTACCGTTACAACCACTAAATGGGGTACGTTATTTTGTCGTAAGCTGTTTGTTTACTTTTTTTCCTTGGTGAGGGTAGGAGGGAGGGGTGAAACAATCATATAAAGGATGATGATGATTGGCTAAGGTAGAGTAACAGGTAAAGAGAGGTAAGCCAATCAGAGGTTTTGTTGTTCAGTTCACTCGCAAACCACACGCTGCAGCTCCAAATCTGAAAAGTTAGCAGAAGTCCTGCAGCAATGGCGAGTCCGGAGGGAAAGCTGGCGTTTTCAAAGTGGAAATACAGACACTACTTTACTCTCCTTGAGGTAAAAGGCAAGAACGTGAGTGTGAAGTGTACATTATGTCCCGGAGCGAAGTGTTTGTCTACGTCCGTCGTAAGCAACTCTAATCTGATGAAGCATCTCACAACTGCACATGGTTCAACAAAACTCGTGGCTAAAAACACTGCTGTTGACAGTACTGATGATGATAGCAGACCAGGTGTGGCTAACATGAGCTCTGCTAACGAAGAAGAACGCGGAGCTACGCCGTCCAAGCAGTTAAAGGTGGATTTTTTTGCTCCAGCTTCACAGAAACTTGTGACGCAGAATGAACTAAACCGATTGATAGGCAGGTATGTTGTTGAAAACATGCTCCCATTATCAACAGTTGACTCAGACTCATTCAGAACCCTTATTGGCAAAATACCGGGGAGAGCAGGCGTCGGTCCTCCATGCAGAAAGACATTTTCTAAATACATAGATGCTGAGTACGCTAAAATGAATGCCGAGCTGAAGACTGGATTTGAAGAATTAGAATATGTCTCTACTACTGCAGACATTTGGACTGCACATAATAAAAGTTATCTTGGCGTAACTGCCCACTGGATACATCCACAAAGCATGGAACGAAGAAAAGCAGCCCTGGCATGCAGACGATTTAAAGGTCGTCATACACATGACAGTATTGCAACTGAGCTTGACAACATTCACTCATTCTATGGCATAACCCACAAAATAACATCAACTGTCACGGATAATGGCTCTAATTTTGTCAAAGCCTTCAAGAAGTACCAGCCTGTGGAGGATGATGAGTCTGATGATGATGAAGATGAGGTGACATTTGTGAACATTAATGATGTCTTGCAAAACAGTGTTGGTGATGATGATAATGATGATGTAATTACTTTGCCACCACATCAGAGATGTGCATCACACACTTTAAACCTTGTTTCATGTACTGATGTTGACAAGTGGATACTGTCAAGACCAGAAACAAAAGCAATATACAGGAGTGCTACAACCAAATGCACAGCTTTATGGAACAAGGCTAGCCGTTCAACTGTGGCTGCAGAGACTGTTGATGATGTAATCGCAAGGAAGCTGCTAGTCCCTTGCAGTACAAGATGGAACTCGTTTTATGATGCCCTTGCTCGCATCTGTGAGATCCCTATAGTTGCACTGAACACCATCTCTTCCGAGTTTGTTTTGAAAGCCATCACAGAACGGGAGCATCAGTTCCTCAAGGAATACTGTATGGTAATGAAGCCACTAACAGTAGCCTTAGACATACTTCAGGGAGAAGACAACTGTTTCCATGGCACACTCCTACCCACACTGGAGACATTGATGTTGAAGACCCTGGACCTGAAGAGTGGTCTGCAAATCCTCGTTGACCTTCCAGAGGCAATTGTTACAGTAAGAACTAATATATATTTTTAAACACATAATGAAAAGATACAATGTAAAATTAAATATATTTGTAAACTTACAATGTGTAATGCTGTGTGTGTGTGTGTGTGTATGGATAGTCAGTATAATATTTACTTTGTATATCATTGCAGGCTATCAAAACAAGATTTGCAGAGGTGCTGGAAAGTGAGAATGCCGTCTTGGCTGCTGTGACTCTGCCCAAGTTTAAACTACGTTGGCTGCGGATGCAGGACAGGAAGGACAAGGCCAAGGCAAGTCTGCTAGCAGAGTGCCGGAAAAGTGCTCAAAATGAAGACCAGCGAACAGGTACTACCATCACACCAGCATGCACTGAGTCAGCCATGGAGGATGAGTTCTTCTCCTTTGAGGATGAGGATGACACCTCTGCTACTGCTGAAAGCCAAGTTGCTGATTATTTCAAATCAGGAGCACAAGGGATGGACAGTCTTAATGGATTTCCACTTGTAAAGAAAATTTCACTCAAATACAATGCAGCCACTCCATCTAGTGCCCCTGTGGAAAGACTGTTTAGCTTAGGGAAGCTTGTCTTCACTCCAAAGAGGAACAGACTTTCTGACCAGAAGTTTGAAAGGCTTCTACTTCTAAGATACAATCACTGGTTTAAGGGGTAAGATGGTCAGCAGATGACTGGGTTGACTGAGTGGATAAATGAATCCATCTATGCATGGATAGTTTAGTAGCTAATGTTGGGTTTGTTCAGGTAATTCAGATTTTCAGTACTGTTTTAAAAGTACTTCGTATTGTTAAAATGGTTATTTTGTTTTTAAGAAAATACTTGAAGAACCAGTTGTGTGAGGGTTTGATTTTATTTTACACTACAGAGTTAAAACACTTATTTTAACTGTTTACTTTTATTTCTAAGAAAACACTTGAACAGTACAGTGTGTACATAAAGCTAAAAACACAATTGTTATGTTATTTTGTTAAACTGTATTTTTGTAATGAAGAAAAAACTTGAAGTATAGTATGTCAACCAGTCATGTTCTGTTGAGGTGCAGTAAGTATTAAAAGTTTTGTGTTAAGTACTTGTCTTTGCAATTCTACTTTAAATTCGTAGATATATCTCAACTTAAACCAAACAAACAAACAATAGTTACTTTAGTTACTTTCCCTGGTAACTAATTACTTTTATAGGGGAGTAATTCAGTTACTAACTCAGTTACTTTTTGGGAGAAGTAACTAGTAACTATAATTAATTACTTTTTAAAAGTAACATTCCCAACACTGCTGAAAACTGACACCACGAGTCAGAGGTTGTTCCCAATATGTATAAGGGGGAAAGCACTGTGAAGGCAGAAGATAGTATCCAAACTTAAGGGTGATGTCACCAGGTGACAATTTGCTTTGCTCAGTTTAGCTTTACTTGGCATAGCCTTGTTATGAGTAAGTCACCATTCTCCTGTATGCTTTTTGTGGAGTGGAGAGAGGTCTTCAAAAAGTGTTGATGACCTTAAAGTTACTGGAACTCAATTTAGAGAAAGCTAAATGATCTGCTAACGATTTCCAAAGTCAGTGGAAATGCTAATCCGCTAAACTAACAGTTAGTTCCGCAATTAGATGTGGAACTGTGCCCACCACTAGATTCTAAAGATCATTCAAAGTCAACATGACATTAAGTTGTACCAAAAATGAACAAGACATTATCACACTTGTTAAACTAATACATACATTAAAGACATTGCACTGTCTTTCAGACTTGCTAAAAGTGGTGCTATCCAAAAAAGGCAAGGTAATCACAACTGAAGGGGTTGAACTACCTGAAGGCAGTATTGCAGATGTCCAGGGCAGCTACAAATACCATGAAATCCTACAGGTAAACAGCAACTATAATGAGGCAGGAAGGACGTCAGCCACAACCAAGTACCTACAGAGAAAGGTAGGTCCTGAAGAGCCAGCTGAATGCTAAGAACAAAGTCTGAGTCATCAACATGTATGCCTTAACATCAGATACCCTGCTGGTATGATAGCCTGGTCAAAGCAGGAGATAGAAGCATCTGACATGAGGGTACAAAAGTTCCTCACAACATAGGGAGGGTTTCACCCCAAGTCCTGCACCCTGAGACTGAACACTGAGCTATACCTATATACATAATGGAGACAGATCAGTTTTATGAACATTTTATAATGAAGCAAAAAAGATGCTCTTCTTATGTTGCTATTTCTAAGCTTTTGGGTTTGACTGACTAAACTGATATTTTTAAAACAATGACAATGGCCTCATTTTCTAGAACGGCATGCTGTGCTCTGCCAGCTACCCCAGCAGACAATCACATACACATACATTAGTGTAGCCTACACAAGATAATTAGATTTCAAGGCTAGCTCCACTGTTTGATAAGACCATCTACAATGCCACATACATCTTACAAGCAGAATGAAAAGGTGGAACATGGGTAAAACTAGTCTCATTAAATTGACAGAGTTGAAAAAGGTTGTTGTCACATTCTTTAGTGAAAAAACTTACAAAACTCAACTAGCTATGGAGTCATAGTCTAGCACAGACAATCGGCTCAATTTGATTGACAACATATATTCAATGCACCTTAATTGTGCTATGCCAGTTCTTTTGCGTTATGCTTGAGTGCTGTTCACTTAAAACACTATGCTCATTTTGACTGAGCATAACTTTTTACCTGTCAGAATGTCTAAAAAGTGTGCAATTTTTCAAAAGCATGCACTCACAGAGTCTACGTCTAAAGTGTACTCCTTGAGAAAACTTGTATTAGATCTGAGATGGGACACATGATGTGCACAGTCTTCCATGTCAACTGGTTGACTGAAAGGCATAATTCAATAAGTTTTAATTCCATCCATCCATCATCTTTACCTGCCTTTTCCTTTTTTTTGGTTGTGGAGGTCACTAGTGCCCATATCCAGCCATCACTGTGCAAGAGGCGTGGTACACCCACGGACAGGTCTCCAGTCCATCACAGAGACACAGAGACAAACAACCATTCACTCTCTCACTCACACCTAGAGACAATTTAGAGTTACCAATCTGCCTAACATGCATGTTTTCGGTCTGTGGGAGGAAACCGGAGTACCCAGAGAAAACCCACGTGTGAACAGCAAGAACACGCAAACTCCACCCCGAAAGGCCCCCGGACGGGATTTGAACCGGTGACCTGATCGCTGAGAGGCAACAGCTTTGACAAATGCACCACCGTACCACCCTAAGTTTTAATTCACAACAGGAATGTGAAAAATCACATCATGTTGCTGCTGATCTGTTTCATGGTGATGTCTTCATGCGTGCTCATCTACACACACAGACTCATGTTCGTGCTGTTGTTCAACGTACTGTTTTTATGCTACTAGTGCTTTGTGTATTTTTAGTTGATATTTTTCTTAGTTCATATCTTAGATGTTATTATTGTTTTTCTTTTACATTTTATTGTTGGATGTAACTGGGACCCTGTGTACATAATGTCGTTCGCAACACAAGTACCACATGTGGTGCGAACAACAATAAAGAATCTCTGACTCTGAATTATTGCGCTGTTTTGCATTGTAGCAGATGTGACAGTCAAATAAGTTTGACTCTCTTCAAAGAAAGAACAAAAACAGAAATTATTTCCTTTTTCATGTTTTGTCAAAGAATGATCAATTGTTTGAATGTTGGGCTGCATGCAGGTCCATCTTGTATGTCTCATAAGATCTCCCATGAGAAAAACAGAAGATTTGATATAAGAAGATATCCTCCTGCTTAACTGACCTTCCTGCCACAGACCACATGGTATCTGGCAGAAACAAATGATTTGATAAGTGATAAGTACTGAAACACTGCAAGCGCCATATGACAGTACATGCATGTGGTGGAATGGTACCAGTCTGCATTTTCAATGTTATTCATAATATTTCCAGAAGAAAAAAAAATACATCTGAGCATTTATAACAATTTTTGAAGCATTTGTGAAGTTTGTTTTGTGTCAGTGTTGAACAACAGAGATTTTCCCACATGAATCTTTTAAATGTGAGTTTAAGATTTTTACATATAAGTATGGTTTAAGACATTACATCTGTAAGGTGTGAAATTTAAAAACTGCAGTGCACTGAGTGGATATTTAAATACAGTAAAAAATAAAAGTTAATCCATTTTTGTAAACTTGTAAATATTAGCACTATATTAACGATAAAGACATTTATAAAATGGCAAGGAAAAAGAAAATAGTCTAATGACAAAATATGTTTTTGTGAACATTATGTCACACTCAAAAAATAAAACATTTCAAATTAATTAAAACAAGTCTGGAGGGAAATATGTATCAGACATTTGCAAAGTTACTATGAACAGCATATTTTAATAACATATATATTTTTAATTTATTTTAGCTTTAATCAAGTCAAGCAATTACTTTTTCTAAAGGCCTTTAAATATTTCTCTGCAGGTTTCGCAGTTTCAAGCACATGCCTGTATTTTAAACAAACAAATATGGTAAAAAAAGTACATTTGTATTAAAGTTGCATTATCTTGAATAAAAATATCCTCTATTCATCTTACTTAAAGAAGCCACACTCAAAGACACAAAAAATATGTTTTAACTGGTTTAACTTGAGAGGGCAGACTTTCACTCACTGGTTTACACAGATGCATAAAAGTTCTACATCATGGAGCCCGGTCAGGAGACTCTGCACCGGGCAGTGTGCGAGAATTGCTTTTATATATGCTTATCAGCTCTCACAGAGAGTCATTGATGACCTCGGACTCCCAGCTGTACACGCAGGATCAAATGAGCTCCTCTTTGAGAGGGAAAAGAACTCTCTGGCAACTCAAACACATGCTTCATTAACATTAGTAGTGATAAACATCCATAAACCTTGACCAAAAATCCCCTGACACATTATAAGAGCAATGTATAAATTAAAGCTAATGCATGCTCACGGTCCCATTTGTGTCCTCTGGTGATTTTCATATCGGATTTAATTTGCCTTTATCTCAAACTTTGTAGCTGTCTGAGTGATAAGAGTTATTTTGTTTTAAAGATTGTTATGATCAAATCAAGAACTTGTTGTAGAAGGCTCAACGAATGCTGAACCACATTTACTGAGAATGAGCACCGTAGTATGAAAAATTGCAAAGATAAAGAAAACACCAGATTTCACAGTGTTTTGGAAGTGTCCAATGGTCAGTCAGTTGAGTTAAAGACTTACAGAAAGCAACGTTAATTCTTTAGCCAATTTGTTGGGTTTTTGTGCGAAAAGATCAGTCAGAATTTTTTTGTCTGCTTTTCAAGGCAAGTCTGTCTGCATTTTTGAACAGTGTTAAAGCAAGTTAATATTTTGAATTATTAAACTATCCATGATCGTTGAAAAAGGCCTTTTAGAGTATAGTGAATGTGAGAAGTAGGGATGCACGATATTATCAGCATGGTATTGTTATCGGCCGATATTAGCGATAAAGTTAAATATTAGACATCGGCCATTCCATCAAAAATAACTCACCGACATAAAATGCTTCTGTTTTAAGTAAATTTTTAATTTAAGAAACTGTTATGTATATCTATCAATGCACTACTACTTATGCACTTTTCACTTGTCAGTTGTGAACAGGTTGAGTTTAGATTTGTGAACATTTACAAGCTTGCACTGTTCGAGTGTTGTCATTGTGCTAGAGAGAGTTAATGTCATAAATACATTTGACAATAAACATAAGCCAAGTTGAAGTGTTACATCTTTTTGCATCTGCATTTGGTAGCAGGTTAAACTGACAAAGACCATGTAGAATAATGTAGTATTTTAATTCCACAGCAGAGAAAGATATGTAGTCTCTGTAAGTAGGTCTAGGACAAATATATATATCGGCATTGGTATCGGTTATCGGCAAAATAAGTTTTAACATATCGGCATATTGGATATCGGAGACCTTCACTGTTTATCATCGTCAGGCAAATTTTGCACTTTTTTTGTTCTGTTTAAATACGTGCACTTCATGGCACAAGACCACTGGATGTCATGAGCACCAGGATCTCAGTCCAAAACAGTCTGAATGGAAACTAAATTTAAAATCACTAGAATATTCTAAACCAGGATGCACTGTAGTTCCATCTAGTCCTCAGCTGGAACACGGTTGAGTGGGAACTTGTGATCTTTTTATATAATTCATTTTTTAATTTACAATAGGGTATTCAGTTGAGAAACAAAAAAATTAAAAGCCTGCTTTCTTTGTCTTGTACACCAAAGGATCCCCATCCTGCTCAGTCAGACCAGCAGACAAACCTCAGAACAAAGAGTCTTGGGTTATGACAGAGCAGGAGCAGCTTCACTCTATAAACCAACATTAGTCTTCAGTAACCTTCAAAACAGAAAACAGTCATTTGGGTTGTGTTCGCTGTCACAAGACTAGTATTTGAAATGTTCAAAGAACCTTGAAAACAGTAAATGAGTGAAAACGGTAAAGGAGAGATGGAAAGTACAGATCTGTCAGAAGATCAGGCAGGACTCTTGATCATTTAATGGCAGCTGGGTATCAGTGAAAACTAAGGAATCGTTGCTGTCTCTATGAAATACCAGGGCATCCCAGGGCTATATTTTCTTGGAAAACTTTCCAGTGAATGGAAAAGAAGCCAAATAAAATAACAGGTGCAGGATTTGAATGGCCAACAGGTACATTTGTACTTACACTGTCCATAAGGAAATGTGTGCTGTGAATTATGCAAAAACGGTTGAGGTTATGTCACTTAGGGCATGAATAGTCAAAGATATCACCCATTTGTCATTTGCGATTAAAACAATTTTGTTAGGCAGCACGGTGGCGCAACTGGTAGAGCTGCTGCCTCTCAGCGAGCAGGTCCTTGGTTCAAACCCCGGTCCAGGGGCCTTTCTGGGTGGAGTTTGCATGTTCTCTCCGTGCATGCGTGGGTTTTCTCCGGGTACTCCGGTTTCCTCCCACAGACCAAAAACATGCATGTTAGGCTGATTGGTAACTCTAAATTGTCCCTAGGTGTGAGTGAGAGAGTGAATGGTTGTTTGTCTCGTTTGTCTCTATGTGGCCCTGTGATGGACTTGCGACCCGTCCAGGGTGTCCCCCGCCCCTCGCACAGTGATTGCTGGACATGGGCACCAGCGACCCCCGTGACCCAAAATGGAATAAACGGGTAAAGAAAATGGATGGATGGATGGACAATTTTGTTAACTAAATATATGAACAAGAGTAACTTGTGATGCTTTTGTTTGTATCAATAGACATTTCAGTCTTTGCTGTTATCCATTTTACACATGAATAGGAAATGTGAGTATAAATCCAGACTGACTGCATCCTGCGTGTCTCTTGCAAAGATGATTATTGTGATTACAGTGGGGACAAGAGGAACTAACATCCTTGTAGCCTTGGGTCCTTGCATCTGATATTTTTGGCACAGGAAATTGTTAAAACTTATAAAACCATAAATATATAGATTTGGCTGAGTAAACAAATGAACCGCTGTTACAGATTTCTTGCCTTTCATGGCATATTGAAACAAAAAGAGCTGGACTGAAGTTATTTTCAGAGAAACTGCATAAAAGGCTGCTGTTGATTGTTCCTCAAACCTTATTCAATTTCAGATGAACGCTCGTGTCTCTGGGCTGGTTTGGTTTTGGCATCTTTATTTTATCATGTGAGCTGTTTTTTTCCATAAATGCTGCCAACAATTTTGAGGTCAAAGAGATGTTGAATCACGTCTGAAATATGTTTCTTCTACTTGGACAGTATAGATATTTAGATGCACAATTAAATCTGTAACTAAAAAACAAAGCCATATTTTCTGATCAGAGACCACGAGCTCAGTGAGAAGTATAAGAATGCTACTTATGACAAATAAAATTTGATTTAAAATAATAAATAAAAAAGTAGTTTTTCATTTGTTATTTTGGATATTGTAGAAAATAGAAAAGTACTCAAGTATTTTTTTCAGTTCTGTCCAAGGTGTATTCATTGTCTGGATTTCACACAAATGAGTCCCAAAGAGTCAGTCCATTTTCTGGTAACGAAATGTCCCACCACCATGAAGGAAAGGACTATTTTATTTTAAACTGGCATCTTTTTTTCAAAGCATCTTACCATCAGTTTCTTTATGAAATCAGCATAAAAATTGACCTGTATAAAATGTGAGAAAGAACATGTTTGATATGTGGATGCATGCTCAATAATCCAGGTAGCATGCTTAATACTTATTCCTGTAATAGCTTAGTTCTTCAACAGTAAAATTATAATAGGAAAAAGATACAGAATATGAAAAAAAAGCCAAGTGTTTAAGCCAATTTACGAAACACAAAATACTTTGAATTTGGTCCAAATCATTCACCAGTGCAGGTGTGAATGCAGCTTGCACTGTCAAGTTAGAAGCTGTTCGTGCTAACATTTAGCATTTAAAACATCTTGAGTCTCATGGTCTAACAACCCTCAGTCACTTAAACAATCAGTACAAGTAAACACTGAAAGATTTTACAAATGAATGTTTGTAGTATTTGAGGAGTGTTTTTCTGGCCTGGAAATGAACAGGGAATACAAATCGTAATGTTTTTGACGTGAGCTATTCAAGTGGGTGTTACACTGAATATAAGAACGGGGTAGGTTTTTTTTTTTTCCTCTTTGTTCGAGGGGGTGCAGGGGTGACAGATCCTGGTGAGCACAGGAAGCTATTTTATCCACTACCAGGCACAACGGCGGAGCTAGGGGATGGCCTATGGTGGCCTTGGTCACCATAAATTAATCTATAACCACCTCAATCATTTGAGGAAGCTGTACTTTTAAGCAATATTAAAAAAAAAAACTCCAAACACATAGTTTCCTCAAATTATAGGGGTGACTGGATTACATAAAGCAGATAAAGATGGATGGATGGATATATGGTGGTGGCCATCTTGGATTTTGACTTGACATCCCAATTTTCATTAGGAACCTTTCTTATGCGAGCTGGTCTGGGAAGCTCAGTCCTCACCTCCTTCTACAGATGTGCAGTGGAGAGCATCCTGTGCTCCAGCATCAACGTGTGGCATGGAGGCTGCACAGCTGCAGAAAGAAAAGCTTTGTAGAAAGTGGTGAAGGTTGCACAGAAGTCTGTTGGAGTCAGTCTCCCCACCATCACAGACATCTACACCTCTTGATGCAGGAAGAGAGCCACCTGCATCATGAAGGACCCCACTCACCCAGCACACATACTTTTTGCCTCGCTCCCCTCAGAAAGGAAGATAAGGAGCATTAAGTGTCGAACCACTAGACTGAGGAACAGCTTCTACCCTGAAGCTGTTAGACTCATGAATCTCTAACCAAGATTATCACTGTGAAAAACCACATCATGTTGCTGCTGATCTGTTTCATGTTGATGTGTTCATTCGTGCTCATCTGCTCACACAGCCTCATGTTTGTGCTGCTGTTCGGCGTAATGTTTATATGCTACTAGTGCTTAGTGTATATTTAGTTGATGTTTGTCTTAGTTCATATCTTGGATCTTATTACTGTTTTTCTTTTACGTTTTATTGTTGGATGTAACTGGGTCCTTGTGTACATAATTTCGTTCCACCACATGTACCACATGGGGTGCGAATGACAAAGAACCTTGAATCCTTGAATGCAGCCACACACAAAAATCAAAATCGCCTAATTTATTTTTCTAGTTATTGTACTCACAGATGAACAGACATATGGACGGAGGGTATTTCAATTTCCAATGGGACGAAAAAGCAAAAGTCATCACTGAGTGAACTGGGGTAGGGATGGGTGCTGGAATTAAAAAAAAAAAACAGAATGAAGTGACATTTGAGAGCCGAAAAAAACCAACTGCATCTTCTGGAAAATTGCAGTAATTCACATGACTGAGCTAGACTTATTGTCTACGTGGGTGTGTCAACCTAGGCCTACCTCGGTCTTCTCCACATATGTAGAGAAAGTGGAAGAAAAGGAATTTGAATTAATATTGTCAAGTTTTTTTTCATCAATTGAACATTTGGTAAGCATGAAAAAGCTCTCTACTTACTAAATGATAGGAGGGTACAGTTCGTGTCGGGGTCAGTGCTGCTTCTCTCTGCTACAGATCAGTGGTGGAAATGGAGGAAGAGGAAGCTGTGAGTCCTAAACTGAATATAAACTTAAAGAAGCTGTGTGATTGGATGAAAGTCTGCAGGTGCTGCAACCTGTTACATACCACTTTTCAAACTTGGGGTTTCATTTTAATTTGATTGTGTTCTGACAGAGTGTTAATTTGGTTTTGTACCGCCTGCAGCAGTTGTCTTTGTAATTGCACCCACTTTCAGCTCTGCATACAGATTTGCTCTAATTCTGGTATTATCTCTCTCTCCTCTTGCACACATCCGGTCACAACCTATTGCAAACTGTCACACAAAGGAACTCTTTTGAACCTGAATAAACTGCTGAAGTCAATCATCTAAAATGTTTAAACAACCTAACCCAGAAAAAAACTCCACAGTCCAACAGAATTAAACTCTTTGGTCAAAACTGTCGTTCATTCGGCAAAACTTTGAGCCAGTTGGCTGATCCATCATTTCAAGTCCAAACATGTTGCAGTATTTCTAGGGATTTAGTTTAATTGTTTGAGAGTGTGAGGAAAGAATCTGGCTCTCAAACTGCCTAATCACAATGCTCAAAAGAACATTGTGAACAAGCTGCAGACAGTATCGTGTTTTAGTGGACGACAGTATTTTTATACTGGTTTGTAATACTTTATGGCACTAATTAAAGTTGCACACTTTTTATTTCTTCTTTTGCTTTACAAACCAAAGAATGTATCCGTTTCAAATGGTGAAGCTTATATTTTCACTCTGACTTTGCTTTTTAATAAGTAAACTTTAGGCTATTTATTTATTCCATTTTGTTCAGACCGGTCTGAGGAGCACATGTGGTTCTCCCATGTCACATACATGAAGCACAGCAAATGAATTGGATTCTGATTCTCAGTGACGGCCGGATGATCCTCACACCATTTCTTAACTCATCTAGGTTCCTGCACAGTGCATTACAGTGTGTTCTCATCCAACCACTCATGCAGAACCTTTCTTTTATACATTTTCTTTGCATTTGCAGAGCGAAAAATGCATTTTATTCTCATTTACACAGACACCAGAGAATCTTCTTGCCCAAAGACAGTTTGGCCCAGTAGCAGGACTGGGGATCAAACTCCAGTCGTCTGATCAGAAGCCAACCACTCCACCACCGAGCTGTAGTCACCATGGTTACAGATAAGCGCCAGCTGCTATATGTAAGTCCAAAGACTTCTCTTACTGCTGTCATTTGGCTTCATGTTAAGTTTTATTTCTCTTGTAAGAGCTGACAGATTCTAAAAGCAACCCATCTGAATGTTGCAGGTTTTTGTTGTGTTGCTGTGACCATCACTTTAAGTTTCTGACGAGTTTATATGATTTCAACAGGAGATGAAAAATATCCCGGCGTGTGTTTTTATGGCCACAGGCAATATACTTGAATGTATGATGTCATCTTTCCTCAGGCTTTAATTAGCAAATTGTGGAAAGACCATGAGGGAAGTCTTGTGACCATGTGCTCATTGCTGCAACTCATGTCACTGTTGTTGATCAAGAGTTTATTAAAAAGATGTATAAAATGCTGTAACATAGTTTATTGAACTAAAGCTTGCAGCGAAACAGTCAGTTCACAGTTTTAGTCACATTAATGATCTGACATGAAATGTAGTCCTGGTTTAAATTATTATTATTTTTTATTTAGCTCTGAAATCAAGCTGCTAATCTATTCGTCTGTTTATCTGGAATATTAATTTTGTATGTTCTGGCATATAAGTCACAGTTTTTTGCATAGATTTGTCAGTCCTGCGACATATACTTTTTTCCCGTATTCATAACTCAATTTTTGACTGACGCTTTAAATTTTTAAGAAATGCAACAGAAAGTCCTCCCGTGCGCGCTTGCTTCACTCAGCTGGTGCAGGCGGAGGAACGCTGGAGAACTAGCAGCTCTGGCCACAATGGATGGATGGATGGATGGATGGATGGATGGATGGATGGATGGCACCACCCAGGCAAAATTAAGCTGTTTTGACTATTAAAGTGCATTTATTAAGGAAAAGTTAAACTGAGACACACCTTTTGCTATAATGTCGAGAAAACAAATGATTGTTTTTACGTGTTAATCTTGTTAAATTTCTAAGAACTGCAACAGCAGGTCCTCCCATGCACGCTTGCTTCACTCAGCTGGTGCAGGAAGAGGAACGCTGACAAGCTAACGGCTCTGGCCACGATGGATGGATAAATGGATGGATGGTGCCACGCCGCCCAGGCAAAGTGAATCAGTTTTGAACATTAAATAAATGCATAATAAATGGGATGGTTCAGCGGTGACACGTAATAAATACGATTTATATGCTGAAAAATACGGTACATAAACAAAACTATAGAAAACCTCGATGTGATCTTCTCAGTCTTGTGAAACCGCATGAAAACCACTGGAGGACAGAGGAGCACACTGTCTTCTCTTAAAGCCAAACACTTTTCTGCTAACGCCGTTGTAGTGAGAACACAAATCCATCCATCCATCCATTATCTTTACCCGCTTATTCCAGTTTGTGTCACGGGGGTCGCTGGTGCCCATGTCCAGCAATCACTGTGCGAGGGGCGGGGTACACCCTGGACAGGTCGCAAGTCCATCACAGGGCCACATAGAGACAAACGAGACAAACAACCATTCACTCTCTCACTCACACCTAGGGACAATTTAGAGTTACCAATCAGCCTAACATGCATGTTTTTGGTCTGTGGGAGGAAACCGGAGCACCCGGAGAAAACCCACGCATGCACGGAGAGAACATGCAAACTCCACCCAGAAAGGCCCCTGGACCGGGGATTGAACCAAGGACCTGCTCGCTGAGAGGCAGCAGCTCTACCAGTTGCGCCACCGTGCTGCCCGTGCTGAATATGTTATTTTATTTATTTATATGGAACCACTTTTTTTTTTCTTTCGGCAGCTCCCTCCCTCAGGGGTCACCACAGCAAACTAACTCACACGAAGACTTGACAATTGTTTTCACACCGGACACCCTTCCTGACACAACCCCAGACCACGGAGCTACCACAGCCCTCTGTGTGGAGCAGAGAACTGCTGACTCGGTCGCCCAGGGGAGTAGATGGCAGACCTTGCTCAAGGGGCCAGAGTGGGACAGATGAGGATAGAGGCAGGTGTGGGTGCTTCGTCTTTCCCACCACATTTTGATGTTGCCGGTCTGGCGTGTGTTTTTATGGCTCCAGGCAATATACTTGAATTTATGATGTGATGTCATCTTTCCTCAGGCTTTAATTAGCAAATTGTAGAACGACATAAAAGAAGTCTTGTGACTGTGCTCACCATTGCCAATGCTGCATTGCTCACCAACACATTTTGATGTTGTCTGTGAGGGGGATTGAACCAGCAAACTCCAATCACAGGCCTGCCTTCTCTAGCCTCTGCACCACCATTCCCCCCAGTCTATATATAAATGCACATAAGAGGAAAAAGGCTGAGCCTTTCTTACGAATGCATTGCAGCCAAAGATTTTCAGCCAAATGACTCAGGTCCAGTCGATAATCTGCTCTCAGCTGAACGTCATAGGAGCTGTCAGTCACTCAGATCCATCGGTCCCTGAGATCCCTCTGAAAACTCTAAAGGCGGACAGCATGTAAAACAGGCTGAGCATTCCACCAGATGATCAATCTGTTCATGTTTGGAGAGATTTTTCTTCACCACATCACATTTTCTGCCTTTAAACCATAATGCTGTACAAGGAGAGGAAGATGAAAAAATATAACCTTGTATGTAGAAACAGCCTTCAGCCAACATCCTGCCTGAGCCAAGTTCTCTCGGGCGAGTTACCTTGGTTAAAAGTGAAAAGATGAAAGAGGTGTGACAATGCCCGAACCAAAAACAAGCAAGAAAAATAATAAAATCCTATATAAATCAAACTATTCAATCAAATTTAGCTAAAAGAGAATGGCAACCTGTGGTTTTGTGTTTTAGATTGTAGGCTTAAGTATATTTTTTGTGTTAGACTGAAAGAAATCAGATTATTTGGTTAGATGCTTCAACACAAGCGTCTTGTGTTAAAAAAAGGAACTCACTGAGTAATTCATAAAAAATAACTTCAGGCAGAACTGATAGTTCCTGGTCTTAATTTGTTTTTTAAAAAGAACAATTCAAATCAGTGTTTTGTTCTAAACTCAGGCAGTGGACAACAAATCAAATACTTGGCCTGCCGCCCTTCACGAGGATGTCATCAAAAGAGAAGACTCTCAGCGCGAACAATAGTGTTCTTGTTTTAACTGTGAACTGCTGAACTGCAGAAACACAGAGTTTTTCCTAAACAAGACAAGACTTTTGTTGCAGCTTGACCCAAATGAAGGAACTATTTCCCCAAAATACTCAACTAAAATTTAGACTTTCAAAGAACTCAGTTCAATTCACTTTATTTAAAAAGCACCAAGTCACAACAGAAGTCGTCTCAGGACACTGAACAGAAACATTCATATGTAAAAATAATAATTTAACATTATTTATCTGAGGAGCAGACTGCTTTGAGTTGAACTCCATCACAGAACTCTCATCTTGAGCGAGCATGAAGGCGACAGTGGAAAGGAAAACGCCCTCATGAAGAAGAAACCTTTAGCAGAACCAGGCTCAGGACAAGCGGCCATCTGCTTCAACCTGCTGGGTTTGGTAGGAACAGATACACAATGGCAGGTCGAGAATCACATGTTAAGATAAAAATAGTATCAAATGAAAACTATTCAATTTTAACAATTCATTTAAGGAAATTAGGTCAATTTGTCCTCTATTAGTCTAAACCTATAGCAGCAAAACAAGCCAACCCTAACTATAGGATTTATCAAAAAGGAAAATCTTAATCCCAGTCTTAAAACTGGACAATGTGTCAGCCTCATGGACAGAAACTGGAAGTTGGTTCCACAAGAGAGGAGCCTGATAACTGGAAGATCTTCCTCCCATTCTGCTTTTGGAAACTCTAGGACCCACAAGTAAACCTGCAGTCTGAAAGTGAAGTGCTCTGTTAGGAAAATATGGAACAATAAGATCTGTAATAAAAGATGGAGCTAGGTTGTTGAGAGCTTTGTAGGTTAGAAGTAAGATTTTGATCTCAATTCTGGACTTGACAGGGAGCCAATGGAGAGAAGATAAAACTGGAGAGACATGATCTCTCCCATTAACTCCAGTTGACTCTGGCAGCAGCATTTTGGATCAACTGAAGACTTTTAAAGAAGTATTTGGACACCCAGATAACAAACCATTGCAACAGTCCAGTCTAGACGTGACAAATGCATGAAGCAGTTTTTTTGCAGCATTTTTAGATAAGATGTTTCTACAAAGTAATTTTAGCGATGTTACGCAGGTGGAAGAAAGTGGTTCTAGTAACATTTTTAATGTGGGGAATAAAAGACATGTCCTGATCGAAAATAACACCAAGATTTTGAACATTAGAGCTGCAGACATAACATTAACATTTAACATTAATTTGACCTCTGTTACAATTCTAGTAACTTTTTGGCAGTGATGTCATTTATCTCTGACCCAGCTGCAGGACGTACCTCGATTATTGTAGTTTACTGTACAGGCAATCATTTATGGGAACAGCAATGGTTTTGTAGTTTAAATAGAATAAACCCTAAAATGTTGTCATAAAACAACAGAAATCTAATCATCTGATTGTAGACGTAACTGTGTGGACGGTGGACAAAACTTCCATTTTACACACGTTCCAAAACGCCTGCATTTGAATGCATCTAAAGACTCTGGGTTCAGCCTAATTGCAAAAGAAAGAAAATAATGAATAACTAAAGTGCGTGACCATGGCTTTCATTTAGCATATAGCCGTTGTTTGGAACAAAATAATGAAATGTGGTTAAACAACATGCTTTATGTTAATTTTGTATTCATTACAAGTTAAAAGAATCTCTATAATGTATGTGCTGGCACGTTGTTTTAAACTGACGTAGCTGTGATTATTGACATGTGTTGGAAGTCTTTTGGTACGGAGCTGTAAATTACTGGAATCGTCCCTTTCGACATCACTTAATAAAGATAATATCAGATGTGCAGTAATGTGTTCGACAACCTGAAGTCTACTGTTTAATTTTTTCACGAAAAAAAGTGGATAATAAATGTAAAATTGTCAAATTAAAATGATAGTTTTAGTATAAAGAAATAAAAACTCATTCTGCAGTATCAAGTAGAATGAGAGGTGTTGTGGTTTTACCTGAAGAGACAAATTCTTTACTGAGTGCTAAAAAGCAGCACTTGTCCCATCAGACAATTTGCTGAAGGGCACTCTGCCTTTGCTTATTGTTCTGTCAAGCCCCTCTGCACCTTGTCGGTGCTTCATTCATCATCTTCATCTGATCAACAGATGCCTCCTACATCCGCCCGCACGGCTTCACCTCGGCCTTTTACAGTCTCCGTCCTCTTGTACCAAGAAGCCATTTAACAAAATGATTTCAGTCTTTGCTGTGATGGTTTGGAGTCCTTCGAACGGACAGCGCACACAGGAGATTTTCCATATTTTGTTTGTTCAGACTCACAACAAAACTGGT
Organism: Nematolebias whitei; assembly: GCF_014905685.2. Taxonomy (NCBI): domain Eukaryota; kingdom Metazoa; phylum Chordata; class Actinopteri; order Cyprinodontiformes; family Rivulidae; genus Nematolebias; species Nematolebias whitei. Next base: position 27,092,412 of record NC_056508.1, on the reverse strand, counting down.
TTTAAATTGGTTATGTGTTTTTCAATATACGCACACTATTCCTAGAAATACAGATTTAAGTAAAATCACTATGACTTGTTTAGAAAATATCTTTTGACTTAATACCACACTCACAAATATGTAATATTGGATCATTTTCGTCAATAAATAAATGATCAATTATAATATTTTTGTCTCATTTGTTTAACTGGGTTCTTTTTATCTATTTTTATGACTTGTGTGAAAATCTGATGATGTTTTAGGTAATTTTTGTGCAGAAATGTGGAAAATTCCAAAGAGTTCACAAACTTTCAAGCACCGCTGTAATTAAAAAAAACACACGCTTGTCTACACAAGATCCGTGGTGTTTCCAGCTTATTAAAATAAAATAAAACCATAAGGTTTGTCCATAAATCTGCGAAAAGGAAATGTCTAGCTGCAGAAATAATGAATCTCAGTTTGATTGAATCAAGCACATCAGCTGATCAAGTTCAGATTCAGACGCATGTCGCTTCAGGACAGAGGATTTCTGCTGGTTTTTATCTTTTTACTCCAGTTTACTCCTCATTTTACCTAAAACCTAACTTTTGTGTTGTTGACAAATTCGCATTAGTGCCACAGAGAAACAAGAGTACAGCATATGGCACATTATACACCCGTTGACAAACTATTGTATAGCAATTTGCAGCATTGGCCAGGACAAGCAAAGAACATGTAAAACCTGTGACCTTGAATTGTGACCTTGACCTTAGAGCTGGGGGGATGAAAACACTACATCACACTCTGTCTAGTGCTGATGCAGATGTGTCTGACATTTCATCGAATCATCTTGAGCAGATCAGAAGTTTTGGACTGGACAAGAGAAAGTTTACGGATGGGCGAAGACTAAACCAAAATACGTCTGACTTTCTACGTGCGTGAAAATCCACATCCTGACAGCATGTTACAACCAGTCCAGTGTAGGGACAGTATGAATGACGTGATGCTCTGTTGCGAATTTCCTTTTTTACAAAGTGCTGTTGAACACTTACTCCAAAAATATCATCCATCCATTATCTCTACTTGCTTCTTCCTTTTCGGGTTACAGGAGTCACTGGTGCCCATATCCAACAGTCAGTGTACGAGACGTGGGGGACACCTTGGACAGGTCTCCAGTCCATCACATAGAGACAAACGAGACAAACAATCATCCACTCTCACTCACACCTAGGGCCAATTTAGAGTTACCAATCAGCCTAACATGCATGTTTTTGGTCTGTGGGAGGAAACCGGAGTACCCGGAGAAAACCCACACATGCACGGAGAGAACATGCAAACTCTTATTAGTTGTGGCAAATATTTTGATTTTAATTGCATCAAAAACTTAACCAGGTGTAGATGTACATGCAGTGATGACTCTGTGGATGTTTCATTAAAATTTGTTCCGATCTATAGATGTTTTGTTAATGATAGAGACAAACGAACCTATAAATTAATTATTATTACTTTTTATGTCAGGCAATAAAAAGCAGAATGACCTTTAAGGATAGTGAAAGAAAAAAATCTTAGAATGGAAAGGTAGGCTTTGGAAAAGCTAAAAGAGAAACAAAGATACTTCCAGAAGCCCAAATACTAGACTGATGTTGAACGCTGTTATAATCAAACAACTTTACAATAATGTCAGCATCTAAATTAATGCACTGTTTCCTTTCTGCTCCATTTTCATGCAGCCTTTTACACACGACTGTGATGTTTAGGAAAGGAAATTAAAAGAAGCCTGAACTGAGAATACATAAACAAAACAGCTTTCACAAGAAAATAATTCACACTGCGTGAAGAATCCAGCTGGAGAAAAACATCCTAAATTTTCATGACAGGGGTCAGGGGGGGAAGAGGTTTCACACACAACCTTTCTTCCCTAAACCATTCTGTGCTTATTTGGCATATCCTTGTCCTCTTCTTTCCGCTGGTAAAACTAGGACAACGAAGACGGATTTTGTTCTCTAGCAAATATCACCTTGGATGGAGGAGCTATGAGACCAGGTCTCTCTAAATGTCTACAGTTTATAGGTTCCTGCAAGCTATCACAGTAATGTCTTTTTATTACAGTTTCCCTAAATATGATTATTTACTTTTGCTGCTTTCAGACCTGACGTGTCAAGAATTTACCATAAAACGTTGTTTATGGGGTATGACTCCAGCTGCAGGCACCACATACATATTTTACTCTTGAAGGCTACGTTTTATTAAGCTGTAGTTTATTATATGCAGATAGTCCATAATACTGGGACTAGGCAAACATATTTTAAGAACGAGTAGTCCAAGTACTTCAATAAGAAAAGATATAACGTACTTGCCGCTGTGCACATCGCACCGTCGTATAAGTCTCTTATATTATGATTCACCGCTGACCACACAGAAATATGGGCCAAAAATCTATTGGCTGCCAAATGGTGGCTGCAGGAGCGTGCACAGGAGGACTTTAACAAGAATTTAACAAGATTAGCACTTAAAAACAATTATTTGTTTGTTCGAAATTATAGTAAAGGTGCGTCTCAGTTTAACTTTTCCTTAATAAATGCACTTTGATGGTCAAATCAGCTGCATTTCAAAAATTGATTCACAGCTGTTGGAGCGTGCAGAGGGAGGACTCACTGTGCATTTCTTCGACATTTAACAAGATCACCACCTAAAACAATTATTTGTTTGCTCGACATTATAGTAAAAGGTGTGTCTCAGTTGAATTTTTCCTTAATAAATGCACTTTAATGGTCAAATCCGTTGCATTTCACCTGGACGGTGCGGTGAAATGCAACGGATTTGATGTTTGCTCCAGGAGTTCCAGAGCGAGACGATGGTGGTTTCTATGGCAAGCCAAGTGGATGATTAATAGCCACTTTTACCTATTAAAGAAACACTTGGCTTGCCATATTAGTCAAGGGCTCTTTAGTGGTTGAAAATGGTAGTGTTCAATATTTTCCATGTCAGAATGAATTAAGTTGTCAGATCTCAGCCAAAAATTGTTATAAATATGGGAAAAAAATGTATATTAGTCACTTCAGTGTACAAGTCGCAGGACTTGCAAATTTATGCAAAAAGGTGCGACTTATATGGCGAAAAATATGGTAACATGGTCTAGTTCACTACACTTCCATGAAGGAATGCATATTACCTGAGATTGTAACTAAAATCATCTTGAATGGAGATGCAAGATGGAGATGCCTCAGCTACCACCACGTGAATTTTAGTTCAACCAAGTGAAAGTCAATTTGTTTTGTTGGCTAAAGTCATTTAGCTGTGGAGGCCATCTTGTATTGTATTGGGTTCAAATGTTAATAAGTTGTAAAGGTAAAGCCAGTGATTACTTTTTGAAAGGTTAGTTAAAATTTGTCTGGTGCTTCAAAAGATATTTTGCTAACATACAGACTGTACTGATAGTCACATGTAATGTCAAAGTTTTAGGCAAATATGTTACACATTATGTAATGCTTGAAGTATATATTGGGCATAACTCTCAGCTACTACCACATCAGACTTTATTCCAATATCTGTAAAATTGACTAAATGGCATTCATTTCTGTGTTATTATTATATTTGGATATTATCAATCAGCTGTGGTGGACAGCCTAAATGGGAGTGACTTCAAGAGGGAATCAGTTCTACATGTAAAGCCAAAAATGTATTTCTGAAAGTTTAAAAATTAAAACAAACCACTGGAATATTCTATATAAATAAACACAGACACAAACACAGACAAACATTTTCCCTTAACCTTTAGAGTTGGGCAATAAAAGCAATTTGTATTTTGCAGATGTGTACACTGAATTCACGCTTGCACAATTTGCTGCAGAGAACATGGTGTTGGATCCTACAAGACACTTTTACAAACGATATAAAATCCATTTTTTACGGTTTGTTGGCTCACAAGTTAATAATAACACATCTGAAAAAATGATTTTGTCCATCGGTAGGCCTGAAACTCCATATGGGATGTATTTTTTAGCAGCTCAATAACTGGTGGAAGCATCTTTTTTTTCTGACCATTTTTTTTATTTATTTTTACAGTAACAAGTACAGGGTGTGAAGAAAAGTTGTAAACACGTCTCCGTGTCCAAACCAGGAACACAACACGCGTTTTAGTGGAGCAGCGTAGTCTCCTGCCAGACAGTTTCATCAACTGAGTGCTCTCAACACTTCTCTTGATTTTACTGCTTGTGCAGTCTGAAGTCAAGGCACAAACACTGTCACTGAATACGGTGGACACTGATGCACAGCTCAATCAGGTCAAATCTAACCAACCACATAAGTCAGAGCATCATCTGTAAAGCAGTTTGTAGAAAGGTTAAAAGTTGCAGTACAGGTTTTTACAGTGGCCCTGAGGTGTAAATCAACAACATTTGAAAAAACAAAATGACATTTCAAAAAAGCAAAATTACATTTGAAAAAATTCAAGCCCCCAAAAAACAACATTGGGAAAAAATGCAATTACATTAAAAAAACAGAATTATATTTGAAAAAAACACACCCACAAAAAAACAAAAACTGAATTACATTAATCCAAAGCGGAAGTGGCCGGAATCACATTTGAAAAAACAGAATTACATTTTTTTTTAAAACAGAATTACATAAAAAAAATAAAATAAAATTACATTTGAAAAAACACAACAAAAACACATTTGAAAAAACGGAATTACATTTGAAAATACAGAACTACATTAAGCCAAAGTGGAAGTGGCCAACGTGGAAGTGACCAACGTGGAAGTGACCAAAGTGGAACCTCTGTTGTGTGTAGGCATATATGTATTATCGATCATCAAGACTGTTTCCGTGTCACACATATCGGTGAAATATAAAAATCTAGATCAAATGAGGTCATGGGGCATTTTACAAATGTTTGATTTTTGATGTGAGAATAAAGTGAAAAATGCAAATAAGCATGACTGTATTGTACTTTGTACTTTTTTGAATCCCTCATAAAAATGAATAATGAAATGTCATTTTTTATTTTATTTTGGATTCTCAATTAAACAACTGAACAAATGGTACAATACCCCCCCCCCCCCCCACACACACACACACACACACACACACACACACCCTTCCCGAGAGTTTGTATTTGTATCTTGTTACTGTACATTTATCTGTTGTTCTGTTTTATGTTGTTGATAAAGTGGAGAAAAAAAACACCTTATAGTTTGGCATAATGTGATTTTGTTTTTTCAAATGTGATTCTGACCACTTCCGCTTTGGCCACTTCCACTTTGGCCACTTCCGCTTTGGCCACTTCCGCTTTGGCCACTTCCGCTTCGGCCACTTCCGTTTTTTTCAAATGTTCATTTACACCTCAGGGCCACCGTAGGTTTTAATAAACCGCAGTGGAAACACACATAATGCTCAAATCGAATGAGAGCACAGCTGCAGCAGCACGCAGTCACACTTTTATTTTTAAACCTGCACTTTGTGTCACTTCAGTGAGAGCGCACCATCGGTATAATGATGGTAACTTGTCACAGCAAGCTTTAACATTTGCGGCTCTTTGTGGATTTTTCTTTTAACAGCAATCTTTATGTTGTTAACGTAAGCATTACTTATGATGTGTATTTCCTGTCATAGTAGGAGAATAGTTGGGTTTGAGTGTTGTCTTTGCTCCAGCCTGTGTGGTAACTTATTAAGCCCGCATTAACAGTGACATTAAGCCAATTCATTTTTTCATGCAATGTCAGTGTCATGTGTCAGCGCTCGTTTAATCACTTGGTGTAATTATAATTTTTGTTGTCACACTGGGACATTTAGCCGATCTCATTAATAGTTTGACAAATGTCAATGTGGCAGCAGCTCCTCAGACGACGGTCGTGTGACAGTCTGCTAAATGTCACTGAAGGGAAAGCTCCTGGTGTGAAGTGGTTGATGTGAACAGGTTCTTGTGTGCAGAAAAAAGACATACAGATCATTTTGATCCAGTGAAGCCTGAGGAATTAAGCGAACGTGGAACCAACACATTGTGAACTCAAGGCTGAGTGTCCAGATCTTTGTGTGTTATAAATCCATACGTTTAGGATTATTCATAATGAATGAGAAAGACCACTTCCACTCCATGGCCTGGGCTTGTTGCATCTTCACAATTCCCGTTCTTCACAACCCAAGCTCTTTTTATTTCTATGCAGAGACAACACGCATGGTAAACGCAGTTAATTCCACGTACTCTAAATGCCAGAGGGAAATTGAAAAGCAACATAATTATTGCAGAATTCTTTTGTTTTTCAGTGAACCATATACAGCAGACACAATGTGAGCCCAGCTCTCTGCCGGCTGGAGGAGCTTTAAACTCACATCAGGGGACTCCTTTGGGGGAAAAATATCATTTTCTAGCATTAAAAATGTATTTTAAGATTCTTATATAAATTTAGTGTTTCATCAAATCATCTTAAAGAATACACAAAGCAAGAACCGTGCGGTGGTTTCATCATTTGGTCAAACTAACTGACAATAAGTGATCACAGCCCTTCTGGCTGTATGATATGCATACTTATATAATAGTTGGATGTAATATTACTGATCTTAAATTCTGTTGATTTTTTATTTTTTACTTTGATTCTGGTTCTGCACAGCTGCTGGTAAAATACGTCATCTTAAATTTACCTTCATACTGAAGTTCCTGCACAAGTACGGCACTGAGCTTTAATTATTCAACATCTTCATTTATGAAAATATCTTATGAATATATTATTAGGTCATCCCAAAAAAGTAATAATTATTATAACAATGATATAAATGTTTAAAAAAAAAACTGCATTTGAATTTTAGACGTGAAATAAATAAGAAGTAATGCATGTTTAAATTTCAGATACCGTGTTTTTTGGATTATAAAGAGCATTAAGTGAAACAAATAAATCAGATAAGTCAAACTTTATTCAACTCATTCACAACAACCACATAAAATCGGTTCGAGGTCAGTAAGCACAACCAGAATTAATACATAAGGTGCACTGGATTATAAGGCTCACTGTCGATTTTGGAGAAAATTAAAATATTTTAACTGCACATTATAGTCCAAAAACTGCAGTAAAAGGATTAAGTTAAGGTTCAAGACCCCGTCCAATAAAATACTTTATTTTTGGTGCAAAAATCTGAGATTTGTACAAACTCAATCCAAAGTCAAGATTAAAAATAAAAAAAGTTTTGGTGTACAGTACCATGTTGAGCTTTACAGAAACAGTGACGTTGAAGCTCACATGCCTACCAGTGCTTTTTGTATTTTGTGCAATAAAACTAAATGATTTCCATGGATTTATTTTTTTCCCGCATCTGGTGAGAATGTCCCAGAGCTTTTACAAACTAAACAAAGTCTCAGTTTGTTAAACTCTACTGACATTGTTAACTATAGAAAAAGTTCACGTCTGTGAGAATACTGGAAAAATTAAAAATTAAAAAAGAAGCTGTGGTTGTTCTGAGAGATTTCCAAGCTGTGCCCAGATTCTTATTCCTATTTATTCTTCTGTTATTAATGTGAATATTTTCACCACTCCCATCACTGGGAAGTCGTGTTTTATTTTATTACATAGTTTTGTTTTTCATTTTAAAAATTTATGCATCATGTATGAACAAAAATG